>NW_026642361.1:2951026-3580657 GCF_028554395.1 Pezoporus wallicus
TGAAAGTTGATGAATGAGACATTTGGCATTCCTGGAATCCTCCCCATTACCAGGGTGGTAGCAGAGTGAGTACAGCTGGCCACTCTGCCCTTCTGCTGCAGTCTTGATCTTAAATGATTCCTACCAAAACAGGTTATTACAACTATTTTTCTTCTGGACACACTTTAAGAATGTTAACTATTCAAGCTCTTCACAAACAGTTCAGAGGATAGACAACTGTTTCTTGTCAATATTAATATGAGCAAATAGCCCCCACAAAAGTAAGTGTTTAAATCTCCATTACTAATGTTGTGGTTGGTTTGCTGTTGGTTTTAAGTCTGATAGTAAGTCTTTCTTCCTTAACAAAAGAGCCCCAAAATAGAAAACAGCTTACCTTTCCTTACAAATGGAGAAACTGGTATAGGAACATGAGATGTCATTGGGAAAACTATAAATGATCTAGGAAATTAATTCTCTTCTACATCCTGTTGCAGCATTCTTACTATATGACCTGTGTTCTCACTAATTACCTCTGCTTCCCTGCTTCTACAATTATAACTTGATGCTGCAGCCAGGATAATTACAGCAACATTCACAACATCTCAGCTTTCATTGTGCAAAAAAACGTAATGGCCATGTACCTCGTGAATGTGCCTCAGTTTTCTCTGACAAGACCCTTGTGGTTTCTCACCACTTTTAAAACAAAACCAAACAAAACAAATACACACACAAAAAAAAACCACCCCATCAGTGACAACTCCCAAGATCTCTCTCTTGCCCTGGCTCAGCATACATTGCTAAATTGTGGAATTGTGAAACTGAAAAATACTCAGAAGTCTCTGCAAGGCACTCCATTATCTGGCATAGGCCTTCTATTAAAGCCCTGGCACATCCAGAAAAAAACAGTACCTTTGACTAACTGCAACTTATATAAGCAGTATTTCAAGAAAGTCTCAGGACATCTCTGAGAAGCAAAATTACTCCACATATAAATCACTAATCTGTACAGTTAGCATATCTACCATGAAGCATCATTAGGACTTAGTCTTTATATGCTTCCACTCCCTGTCCAGACTGGGATTTTCAGCTAAATCAGATAGCTGAGCAGGGTGACTACCTTATGCAATAATCTGGCAAAAAGCAAGTACAGCACAGACTCAGACTTGGCTGGTTTATTATACAACTGTATGACCTGGCTCAACACAGTTGCATGCAGTCCCCAGTGAAAAAACACCCAGAAATTGTTTCAATTTCCTATGTAACTGGTAGAGCTCATTGACTCTACAAAAAGTCACAAGCATGAGGCAACACTGCATATGGCTCATGTTAATTAGCACCTATCTATCACCTTTTAGCTCCTACCTCAGCCTGCTGATTTATCACTTAACATCCTTACCTCTACCTAAAAGAAGTTAACCTATTTCTGGACTCTTTTGAGGACACTGCCATAGAAAAATATGTCTAGACTTAATTTCTGCCTTACTTTGGCCTAAGTATGGAACCTCTCTTTTATACCAACATCACCTGAATTTCCATATTGCTGACTGTTTTTTCCTGTGGAAAGTATTGCCAAGTTTGAGTAACTTTGCTGCTTTTAAGCTTTTCTGTGAATGTATATTTTTTAAGGTATTTTTACATTTATTGTTCAATTAAAACCTGCAGCTTGAGAAGTAATGCATGTAGAGAGAGTATCCTCCAGCCCCTGGGCTTGCTGAGAACCCCGTATTTTGAAATGGCCAATAAAGTCAAGAATGGGCTGCCTAGTATCTGTATTTGCTAATTTTCTTGGATATACATATCTCAGTGATCCCGTAACATCTAATTATGTCAGCAAAAGCACATTCTGGTTATCCTTATAAGTGGTACAAACCACAACAACAAAATTATGAGAAAATGCAAAGGATAAATGCTTGCCTTTATTTAGAATACATGGGTTTTACTGAATATTACTATGGACAAATCCAGATTTTCACAGATTCAAAAGCCAGAAATTGCCTATCATTCTACAAAAAGACACTTCAGAAAGTTATTGAGTAAAAAAATCATAGAAATCTAATTTACAGCAAAAAGACTTAGGAAAAAATTATCAGTGCAATAAAGAAAACTCATTTTAAAATTTATAAAAATTTCAAAGACAGAATCATAGGATAGTTTGAGTTGGAAGGGAACTTAAAGCTCACCGAGTTCAAAGGCCCACAAAGGCGCATAATTTGCAAGTAAGGACAATTTATGTCTGCAATAATTTCACATCAGAATTACTATTTATTACTGTCCTCAGTTCGTGACTTACATTTTGTAAGCTATTTTAGACAAACTCAAGTTACTGGTCACTTTATACAACAACAGACTGAAATGTTAATGCTATAGAAATATATGAATTATATTTGCAGTTTTTAGCAGTCTTAATATCCAGCATATAATAACAACAAGCAGAGACTTTAGTCTGCTTCATTGGCTGTGACAATATGGTAAACAGTAATATTTCTAAAGTAAAAAATCAGTCCCACATCATTAGGAATTTTTATAATGTGGTGGTTCCTAGTCTCTTTGTATACTTCATTAACTGACCCATTTGTTACCAACAATTATCCCATTTACTTTTTCTTTAGCACTTCTTCAAGGTGTTTAAACGTGCTAGCATCTTCAATGGTTGGTGTTATCTGAAAAGGAAGAATACACAGAAGCATGTGATAGTAGATTGCTGTTCTTCAACAGTAAACCAGAATTTAATTCAGAGAATCTCCTAACTCTAGCTCTCAAAAACAATCAAGAAAAAAGTACCTGGAAAGCTCTGGAACATGAAAACCTTTTGGGGAAGCTACAGTAGAAATAAAATATACAATGTGGTACCTGAAATCACAGAACACTTGCAGAATGGCCTAGAGAATGGAAACCATGATGTTGTGTCTTTGGATGTGCACATGTGCCCAATTCATTAAAGTATACATCTCCGGCTTACCTTATATGGCTTTCCACTGACAAGTGCAGAAAGAGCTGAACGCGGGATCTTGCCAGAGCGCGTTTTTGGCAGCTGTTTCACAAACACCCCCTTCTGAAAAGCTGCTACTGGACCTATGTTAGTTCGAACTCGCTCAACAATCTCTTTCAAAATCTTTTCCTCTTCTGTCTTTATACCTAGGGTATAAAGAACTTCTTGTTCATGTCCTTTAGCTTTTCTGGGACTTTTGCAACTCTAAGTAACGTCAGTGTCAGTGAGCTCTCACCTTCTCTCAGTACACACAATGCAAAAGGAACATGTCCTTTTAAAGGATCCTCCTGGCCCACAACAGCACAGTCAGCCACAGCACGATGGAAGAGAATACACTGAGGGACAGAGAACAAAACTGAACAGAACTGATAATAACTGAACTTTCAGTGAGAAAAATCCATAGGCATGGCCAAAAAAAATAGACTTATTTCTTACGTTTTGACAGCACAAAGTACTTAGTAGACCCTGGGATTCCAGTTACACATGTTGCAGATGCACGTGTGTATACTTTCATACACTCTTACATGCAGTTTTCAAACAAACATAAATAATAACTATGGTGGTACAAAATACAAATATAGAACAATGTAAAAGTGACAGCTTTGGAAGAGTATCACATCTTTGTTTTTGTTAGTGAGATCTTTGCTGGAACAAGTAACAGTAGTCTAACATTATGAATAACATAGAGTTAAGTGGACTAAGGACCAAAACCATAGAAACACTCTGACTACAGGGCTATAAAGTCATAGTGGTTTGTTCTGACTCCTATTTTTTTTGATTCTTCACTGCAGAAAGGCAGTGTTTCAACAAAAGCCAAATACAGGCCCAGTCTCAGCTTGCAGCCAGTCTAGTTCCATTCACTCTCTTGGAAACATTAGGTCTTGTTCTTCTTAGATTAAAAAAAAAAAGGGAATTAATCCAGAGTTGCCTCCTTTCTACTACACATTTATACAAGTGATGGACAGTGCCACTACTATCTCAAATTATCTTTTAAGAAAAAAAGTGAGAGATTCTCTTTTCTTTCCAATTAGCCAGCTGAGGATCTCACTTTCTAGGAAAAAGTCACCAAGATGTCTCAGTACATACTGAAATGTGTGTCACTAAGTCTGGGACAAAGTTGGACTTAAGGTAACAGTAGCCGTGAAACCTTCTCCAAAGTAATTGGCTCTTTTTGTGAAAATACCTGTGTCCCTAGGGGTATCTTGCGGTCAACAGTGCTTTCAACATGTCCTCTGTAATCAACCACAAAGAGGACCTAAAGTGACCTTACGCAAAGGCCACACTCAGGCCTCGTAATGTGACTGTGCATATTAGTTTATCTGTGCATACAAAGATGACATGTTTGCTAAAAAAACAGATCTTCACATCCCATGTTGTCAAAATCAAAGGCAGTGGGATGACCGAAAGGGAGGTGAACTGAAAGCAGTTTCAAGAACAAAGGCATTTTTTAAGTGTTGCATTGGTTACTCATACAAGGGCAGAAGCATGAGGAAGACTACAGGAAAGGTACACAGGCAGCAGGAGAAAAACTCTTGAAGGAACAGAAAGTTGAATCAACGCTGCTCCAATTAACAGAAGGGATGCTCTTGTGTGACCTGGTTGTGAAACTGATGGTGGCAGGAACAATTCAAAGCGCTTCCCATAACCTATCCTCAAAACAGATGATTTGTAGTCAAAATAAGCAAGAGGAACTGTCTCTCTGTGCCATGGTCATATGCATCAAGTAGCTTTTATCAAAACAAACCTGCACAGTGTTTCTCACATACTCTTTTTGACAGAAGCTATACTTACTTCACAAACTATGATCCTAGAAAAGTCCCATACTACAAAAAAGCAAATGGGAAATATGTAGCTCAGAAGTAGAGGCATACTCTGTCAAAGTACAAAAGCATGACGATATACGCACAGGTTTTTAAACTGCGTGTTTTTCACAGGAATTAAATCGGATGTGCACAAGCCATATCAACAGTAACACCTACTGCACAGCAGTAACGATGGAGCGCCAATGATAATAATGGATAAATAAACTATTTGTTTGGAACACAATAAAGCTGAAATTCTTAGCCAAAGTACTATAGAAAATCTTTTTAAGCTTGTAATGCAGCTATAATGTAAATGCAGATAATACACTTGTTCAACAAGGTGACTGTCACTTCATTAGATGGCGATTCAATGAACCTCTAATTCTGTATTTACAGATCTTACTGAAGGGCAAATTGTGGTCTTATTAATGCTTTCTCATTTAACTAGCAATTTGCTGTGCATGCATTAATAAAATTTATTTTTCAGCTTTGTTCAAAAGGTGAATAGAAAAATATATAGGATTTTATAGTGATGAAACACTTTTTCTTTCTAGGGAAAGACTTAAGTAGCAGGGAGGAAAATAGAGACACTGAACCTGGGATGAAGGATACAAAGGTAATATAGCTGAGGAGGTGATTCAATTCAACGTTTGTATACTAGTTCCGCATTCAGCCTGAAGTGCAGAAACAATGCCTAGCTCAGCCCCTGAGCAGTAGAGCAGGTGAGCAGTAAGAGCAGTAAGGGGTGGGATGAGACTCCCTGCTGCGCTTTAGTAGAGAAACACAAAAAAAATTACTTCAAAAGGAAAGAGGTTTAATCAGCCTGAAAGCCACCTTTAGGTCTCCGCAGACCTGAGTCAGGGCAGTGGCTGGTTCAGCTCCCTGGATGACCAATGTTCAAAGGATTGCCTGTGTTTGCATGAATTTGATCACTTCTGTGTAATCAGAATTTCTTTCATTCTCTTTCAAGTTTTCCAGCTTTTTTAAAAAAAACAGTCACTAGACTAATAGACACTATAAGGCAAAAAATGACTAACAGATTAGTTCACCATTCCATGAACAGTTAAATTCAGGGTTCTTAAAGTGGTATTTTTCCCTTGTACATGCCCAGCACACCTTTTCCTATACTCCCTGAATAAGCATTTGATATGTAATCAGGGAAAATTGTAACTGGCAATCAATCGCAGTGGTTCCAGAGAAGTGAGGGAACAATGACATGAAACTGAGACACTATTATGAACTGCACTATTTTCAACTTTTTGAGTTGCATGTGTATTATATTAATGACTTTCAATTTAACAGCAGGGTTGTGGGTTTCTTACAGAAATTTTCATTACCATTTAGCACTGCTCATGCAATAAGAGAAAAAAAGCTGTCAAGAAACTGTGAAGGAGACCCTTCATATTAAGAAAAAACACTGAATGTGAGTCTATGTGAAGTCACCCAACACCAAGCACTTTAAAGAAACAATTAAAACTGTATTTTAGGAATAAAAGTTTCTCCTCCTAAATAGGCGGTAAAACCACTTGGCACATTGACCCTACATTATTTTAATGTGTTCCCAAATAAATATATCATCAGGACTTACAGGGATGCTTCCCATGCTACATATTGACCCTTAACTCTAACTTCAAATGTCAAATCATACCTGTCTTATCAATCCCATGGTACAAACTGCTTACTGTTGACTAAATTTATTATGGTTCTGGAAAGCACCATAACAGGAAGGACTTAAAACAATTAATGTTTTGCTTAAAACTACCAACAGAAATGCAATCAAAAAAGGAGAAAGAAAATTAAAGGGTTTAGTGAGATTTTCAATCTCAGCTTACTTTATTTATCTTTCATTCTTCTATTTTTACTGTCAAGCAATGCTAACCTCTTCAATTGCACCTGCTGAAATCCTGTGTCCGGCAACATTGATCACATCATCAGCTCGAGACAGGACGTACAAATAGCCATCTTCATCCATATAACCTGCATCCATAGTATCATAATATCCCTAAATGCAACACAACCAAAAATAAACTCAGAAGTAGTACTAGGAACATGCATTAATTTCCTATGAAAACAACACACAAAACTTATTGTTTCAAATTAAATACGGTTTTGGTGCCCAAAAGATTTAATTCTGTAGTATTTTTCACTATTCTTCTGTCAGAGTATACTGTGCACCTTCCCTTCCAGAATGGTTTTGTTGTTTCTGATAGAAAGAACAGAGGACATTACATAAATATGGATTTTTTCCAACTTTGCTTACATTGATCCCTAACAGCTTGGAGAAGGATATTGCCTGAATCTACACAAGGAAGATGGAACTGTTACAATATAATCATAGTTGTCAAATTGCTCCTAAAGATATTCTTGTTTGCTGAATCTAAAGATACATCCTCATCACGATGCGAGTGTCCACAAAAAATAATTTGTCTGATTAATTCACTCATTTACTTTTATTGAAGCAAACCTTCCATTTTGGACATTCACATAGGAAAGGAAGAAGCCAGTCCCTGGACAGTGAATCTAACCAGGAAACATAACTAATGCAATAAGGAGCCTTCCACGTATTTAGGTGCGCACTGGGCAAGTGTATATTTCTGAGCTGCATGTCAACAGCAGCAGTATATTTGAAGGTATGCTAGTCTAAGGTTGTGAGGCTTATATATTTTATTAAATCAAATGACATAAAACAACTTTTAGGTTCAGAGGCTTGCATTTACTAATTCTGTTTCAGAGCTTAAAAAAACCAAAACAAAACAAAAACAAAAACCAGAACCAACAAAAACAAAAAAACATCCACAGTGTTGCCAAAAGCTTAAAGTATGGATAAAGAAAGATCTCTGATTAAAATAAGTTACAATCATTTTGACTGCTATCGAGTTTAAATTTACCATGATTCAGTTCTGCAAGATTACCAAAGGTTTATACAATTCATTTCAGAATTCTTACTGGATATTTTTTGAAATATAACCTCTGGAACATTTCCTGATTTTCCCAAAGACCTGAGAATGCTCCAGGAGGCAAAGGCAACCTTAAATTAAAAAGAACAAAGTGTTAAGAAACACAGGTATACCAAGTACAACTTATGTTCTCCATTCATGCTTCACATCCACATAAATAATCATTGGCTATACAACCAGAAAACATTTCAGCTTAATATGCAGATAACAGATCAAAAAGACCACGTGTCTGTTGTAATCACACGCATGTAGCTCTGAACTGTATCCAGGCCATACATTAATATAACATAAGCATCTCTGTCACTCAGTAAAAAAATGTTTGGTCTAGTAAACACTATATACCAACTATGATATCAGCATTCAGCTTTCAACATTTCTAAGGATTAAGTGTCTGAAATGTCATATGGGACACTTCACACACATACCTGCCAGAAGAAGAGAAGCTACAGAAGTCTCAGCTAACAAAGAAGTGTTTGTTTCTTCCTTTAAAGCTCTGACAGGGTTAAATATAGGTTTACCTGAACTAGGAGGTACATATTCAGGCATATCAACACAAGTTTTATGAAGCTTAACCTAGTAACAGAGAGAACAATCATGCAAGCATTTTTATACCGATAAACCCATAAATGCCTCATACAGATTTTACTAGTATATGCCTGCATTCCTAACCAGCAAATCTTTAGCCAGGAGTACTCTATTTTCTACTGTGATAGTGTCCTTGTGACGCAAGACGGCAACACCTCTAGCAGTGAAACACCCCTCTTCAGCATAGCAACACTGGTATCATTACTAGTCTCCTATGGTGTTCAGGTCAAAAGAACAGGTGTTACCAGCTCAGTAACATGTACATTTCTAACACTACAGGCCCCAGAAGAATATTTATATATCTATATAGAGATATAAAATATACACATATATATATATACACAACACACACACATTTCTTTCTAACTGAATATGGTATAAATAGTACAAGCTACACCGAAAAGGCCATATCATGTAGTAATGATTTCAATCCATGGTTTTTCTTACAATCCCAGTTTTTTTGAACTTAATTCAGCTCAATTAGCATAAAGAATATCTACTATAAGTATTACTTTCTCTGAGGCTTCGGGCTCAACACATCCTATAAATCACATTCCTTGAAAGTATGGTTGAGGTAAGGCCAGAAATGCCAAGACACTTCCAAAGTAGTCACCCAGGCTTCACGAAGGCAGGTTGGCTTCTGCCCAGCTGAAGTGAATTCACTGGCCTATTTTAAGCGTTTCAAACTTAGTAAACATCCTTGTGACACACAAAAATGATCTATAGGGTATTTAACTTGAAAAAAAAAAACAACAATATATTGATCCCGGTGTTTGTGGACATAGGAGTTTAAAAGAAAAATCTCTTGTTTAGATTCTAGAAGAAACACTAGAGAATGGAAGTTACTATGGTTGTTGCCTGGTTGCTAATAGCATGGCAATTCATAACAGCCTCAGCCATTGCAGGTTTTGAACTTTAAATTTCTTTCAGTCTGAAACATCCTTGTGATGGGAGAGAAAGGACAATTCAGATTGACAAAGTCCTTAATTTCTCCACAGCTCTACTCAGTAGTTTGCACTTATTCATTAAATAGAAAGAACAATTTTACTGCTGAAATCAGAAAAGCATTTTCATTCCTGCTACTGTGATTGTTTATAAATCTAAACACAGAAGTGTGTGACATCACAAAAATGCAATCCCTGCTCCCAACATTTGTTATTGTTTGGTTTTGTGCCTATTTTGTCTGTTTGCTGGTGAGGGGGTTTGGTGGGGTTGGTTTGTTTGCTTGTTTGCTTTTGCCTTTTCTTCTGGGGGTGCTGTTTTTCTTGCGGTTGGTTTTTTTTTTTAAAGGAAAATTGCACTGATAAGTACATCTACAGTGCTTATTTTGTGAGGCTATGGAAACCAGACTGCTAAACTACTGGCTGTCACAGGTATCGCCAGTGACAAATCATATCGCACAAATCACAGCATAAGAGACACAATCTGACAATGTGCTTCCAAGGCTTTCTGTAAAATATTACTTGCTGTTAGGCTTCCAGTCCATCTACTAAGCAAAAACTGAATGCCATCCTACATGTGTCCATCTTTCAAGCAAAGTAATTCCAGAGGAACAGGCACATAAAATTCTTCCATGACAGTAAAGCTCTTAGCATCATTACCGACTAGAATTTCTAGGTGCTGTGCAAACACAAGTAATTAGTAAAATCAATAAAGGTAGAATTCAGCTTGCCAAAACATAATTATGTGTATTGGAATTTTGCCAGGACATGAGAATTAAAATGCCCAGAGACAAAAATACCTCCATCCCACTGCTGTCAATGGGAATGCTCCCATGAATTCCATAGGAAGCAGACCTGGATCATAAAGAGACAGAAGAGAGAAAATGAGATAGTCTTAAAATAACAGCAACCTGAAAACAAACATCTCTGCCTTTCCTCAGTCATAGAATGGTTTGGGCTGGAAGGGACTCTTAAAGGCCATTTAGTTCCAACTCCCTGCCATGGGCAGAGACATCTCCCACCAGACCAGGTTGCAGAAAGCCCCTTCCAAACTGACCTTGAACACTGCCAGGGATGGAACATCCACGTCTTCTCTGGGCAACCTGTTCCAGTGCCTCACCACCCTTACAGTAAAGAATTTACTTCACCAGACTGCCATGACTTCTCAAATATAATAAATAAGGGCTTGGCAATCCCTCCATTAAAAAAAAAAAAACACCAAACAAACAAACAAAAAAAAAAAAGCCACAAAAAAAACCCCAAACATTTTGAGATGTTTGGTTTGGGTCTGTTCTCCCTAGGAATCACAACACAAAACACCTGCAAAAGTCCTGTATTTAAAAAAATGTTGCCTCCTTGTCCCAGCACTGAGTTGATATTCAAGGCCTTTTGGGGTTATTTTTACCACGAGGATATATTGACCAAAAAATGTCTGGTATGCATAAGTAAATAGGATTGCCCCAGAGATGGTCCTGCTTTCCTTTCACAAGTGACAGTACCACAGAAGACCAAGGAGGAGGTAGGCTCCTTCATTGTCATTTCCATGATACAAAAAGAAGCTGCTTTGATTGGTTTCCCCTTGGGACATATACTGTATTTCTCTGGCTGTCTGTTAACTTCTTTCTCTCATCCTGCATGGCAAGCCACAAACCAGCCAGTATTGAGCCTTTGCATCTGCTATCAGTTCAAAGATAAGCCCTCCCTTACACTACTCGTGCGTTTTGTTTTATATGTATTATATAAATATTTTATATGGTCATAACTACAGTAGCATCTTCTATCTCATCATTCCTTTTTCCTTCTGTAAAGAACAGTCATGAGCTTCAACAAAGACAAATACAAGATAAGCTTGCCATCTTTTTCTGAAATATGAATGTATTACCAGCTATTCTGGATCAGGCTACTGAGAATTCTAAATCAGTCAGCTCATCCCATTAAACAAGCAAACACTAGGAAAGTTTCAAACCTAAGCTGAGGTTTAAGCCAAAAACCTACTCTGAGGTGAATCAAAACACGTGAACTTGGGAAAAGCTGACCTTTGGATTTCAAACCTCAAAAAAGATGTATAGGTCCAAATTTTGATCTTGATCATGCCTATTTTTTACCAGTACAGGAGCAGCAGTACAAATGACGCAATTCTCAATTCACTCCAGTGCAATTCAAATGACGATTGTAGAACTACAGGAATAAAAATCCAGGCCCATTTCTCATTTCAAGGTTGAATGCATTTAGGACAACATTAGGAAAACTAGGTAAACTGCGTAAATTCATTATGTAAATTATATGGGTTCATTTTACAAAGACCTATTCTGGTTCCATTTTACAAAGATAAGAAGGTAGTTTCATTATAAATTGGAGAAACTAAGACAGCTTAGGTGAGCTTGGCAGCATTATAAAAACATTCTGAAGTGCTTTCACAGCAGCTGTTTTCTGCTAGACAGTTTTAAATCACAACCATTATCTGTTTTTTTTAGCAGTTTCACTGTTCATTTATTTTTCATATAATGCTGGCTGACCTTTTACAGAACAGCCCACCTTTACCTTTGTCCATGAAAATCTGACTCTGTGTGTCACATCCTTTTAGGATGCCACTCATCCAAATGGTGTAAGATTCCTTGTGGTTGGAATTTGTTCCAATTTGTGGTTGGCAATTATAGACACAGCACTCAAAAGATAATTTACACAGAAAAGCAGATTTCTGAAAGTACAAATGAAAGTCAAAAGCTGTTAGAGGTGCTACCTTGTCTAAATTTCAGAAAAGTCACCCTGTTATTTTATGGTAGACATTGGTACTCACAAGCTGCTCATTAAAGCCAGTCAAAGCAAGTGTAAACCATTGTTAAGTGAGTTTGCGCGTGTGAAGGGAGCTAAATCATCTTGACTGACAGCTGTAATTATTACTCAGCATTTATGTAGCACCGTGCATAAACATCACTCAAAACATTTTTTTGATTGCAAGTTTGAAAGCCATCTGGAGTCTAGAAGCTTTTTCAGACACCGGGAACAACAGCACAGGAAAAAGGGTGAAGAGGTAAGAGTAGGGGATCTCAAACACTCATCAGTTTGCATGAAATACTACTTTAGTTAGCTGAAAGGGGACAACAGTAGTCGGTCTCAGTGTGGATTTTTCAGGAAAAAAAATACAGTTAGTAGGGAAGCGAGAAACCCAACAAAATCTAGTGAAAGCACTGGAAAAAGTTCAAATGCTACTTACATGTGCTCAGCCAGACATCTGTTAGAAAACTCATCTTTGCACAGATTGCTCTCACACTGAAAGCCCTACTCACTGTTTTGCTTGCAAAAAGACAAAGCCAGTAAACATGTGGAAGGCTAGCAGAGAGAGATCTTTTGCACAGATTTTTCATGATCACATGATCTGACCTCCCATATAACACAGGCTAAAGAATGCCATCTACTAAATCCTGCCTCAATCCCATAACCTTTGGTTAAAATAGAAACCCAGGCTTGACCTAAAGGTGTCAAAGAAAAGCACCATATTCCAAAGAATTTGTCCCAGTGATTTAAAACTTTCCCTGTTAAAACTGTTTTATTTCTCATCACAATATATCTAGCTTCAGCTTACAATCTCTTTATGGTAGACTAAACAAGACATCTCTCAGAGATGTCTTTTCCTGGGGGAATTTTCTGACCTTGATGAAGTTACTTAACTCATCTTGGACAAGCTACATTCCCCAAGTTACACTGTAAATTTAAGCCAAGCTTTCCAGCACTGTAGACACTCTCATTTTCTCTAAAAACCAGTCACTTTATCAACAGTCTTTTGAAATACAGACATAAGAACTGAACATAATGCATTAATGATTTTACTAACATCATATCCACACAGTAATAATAGTTTCTTTTCAGTTGTCCCTACTGAATAACAAGGAATCATATTGCCTGCTTAGTTACACTAGCAGCTTTCATTTGCAGGTCTTAGGTGTTCAGAGGTTTATCCACTGTAACATAAAAAGTTCCTTTGAAAATCACTGCCTTCTAGGGTACAGTCCTTCATCTTATAAATCTAGCAAATTTTCACTATTCCTACCTGTATGACCTTTGCTAAAAGGAAGTATTGCAAGTGGTCTATGCAAGATGACACACTTGCTTCACATGATTCTACAAGCATTTTTCTCCCTCAAGCAATCTTCCCTGAGGCCAAGCCACTCAGAATGGTCTGCAACATGTCCTTCCTGGAGTTGTCACAGAGTTTCAAAACAGAAAAATGGACAACATTAATTACGGAGACTAGATTAGATCTTCACTGGCTATTTTGGTATCTCAGGTAGCTTCTATCTGCATTTCCTCTGAGCTAAGGCCATATACCCCTCACTTTTGGCTTTGGGTGGATTCTCCCCTTGTTTTCACTCTCTGAAACCACTTTTCTTCCTGGGAAGAGGAAGAGCATAAAGGAGAGCTTATATGCTTATCCCAAATTAGAATGCCCAAATGTTGACCCACTAAGTCTTACAAGATTTTTCTTTACTTTCTTCAATGGGATACCAAGGTATTACCCTTTAAGCTCTCTTGCTTAACATTTCTGTTATGCATCTTGATTACATTCCTGGCTACAGATTGCTTCAGACTTCCACACAGATACTGATTTTTTTCAAAAATGCATTATAAGAAATATTAAATGACTATCCTTTTTGTTGAACATCTATTTGCTCTCTAAATACTGTACAAAGATTGAGCAGAGTACCACAAACCATGAAACTGTGAATGAGTTGCTTATTTCTGAACATCTCTTCCACTAAAGCATACTAACTTTATAGTATTTGCTTTAAAAGTCCTATTTCTATTCAGTTAACTTAAAATCTAAAATGATAAAAACCTGTAAACTTGTCATGACCCTTTCTGTATAAACCTCATGAATAAATATTATTTTTCAATACTTTACAGTCTTACAGCATTGTACATGAAGTTTTGCATTATTTTACCCTATATAATGGGGTGGGTTGCCATTTGAATCATTTCAATGTTATAATTTTCCTCCCTCTTCCCCACTAATCCCAAATTGATGAAAAAAAAACCTCACAATATTAATGGTCTGCAGAGCCTCGCACAGAGTCACTATTCTTAAATGCAATTTAAACAACACAACCAAAACATTGCAGAATTGCTGTCTATTGTACTACATTGTCTCATCTCTTTCTGAATATGAAGCAGAAATATTTATGTGATCCTGTGGAGATCGATAAAACAAATTTGTAAATACTTATCCTGCAAAACTCCATTATTACGCATAAAATTAACTATACAAATATACTAGATGAAGTGTCTAGCTGGAAATTTACTGGCAGCCATTACTCTCTGGTTAGAATGAGCATAAAGCAAATTTAGTCCTCTTGCTATTGTGGGTGAATATAAAGAATAATGCTAGCTAATGAGAAAGTTCTGACAACTGCTTCATAGAATCATAGAATCATACAATCGTTAGGGTTGGAAAGGACCTTAAGATCACCTAGTTCCAACCCCCCTGCCGTGGGCAGGGACAGCTAACGCTAAATCATATCACCCAAGGCCAAGTCCAACCTGGCCTTGAACACTGCCAGGGATGGAGCATTCACAACCTCCCTGGGCAACCCATTCCAGTGCCTCACCACCCTAACAGGAAAGAATTTCCTCCTTATATCCAACCTAAACTTCCCCTCTTTAAGTTTTAACCCGTTACCCTTTGTCCTGTCACTACAGTCTCCAATGAAGAGTCCATCCCCAGCATCCCTATAGGCCCCCTTCAGATACTGGAAAATAAACATTATGGGTTTGCAGCCTTTATAATGTACAAGGAGAAAACAGAGCTTCCCACTGCACTGGAACTTAAATGGGATTTCTCTTTGCTAAGGTTCGTTGTAAGAACAGAAAACTTGGAAAATTCTCACAGCTAATCACAATTACATCAGGCACACACACATTTTCAAGTGTGTATTAATCACAGGCAGGTCAGAACAATGCAAAACTGTGTCACTAAATCAGACCAGTCATTGCTAAGGGAAATGGAGGTCATCCCTACTGTAATTTTCACTTTGGAATAAATCTTCATAATCTTTCATGTTCAAAGATTTTCCACAAAAAAAAAAGATAAAAAACAAGTAAATTTAGAAACAATTCACACAAGCCAAACCTCATGAGTTTTTGTTTCCTTTTGGTTTTGGCTTTTTTTATTTGTTTGCTTGTTTGGTTTCCCCTTTGTTTGTGGTTTTGGGATTTTTTTGTTTGTATTATGTTAAGATGGAGAATTAATTTAAAAGAACCTATTGGCTCAAAAGATTAAGTCAGAAAAAAGGCTGGAAGGGAAAGAAGGGTGACAGTTACCTTAGAATTGGTTTCATATTGACTAATGCTACAATGTAATTTCTTTCCCCACTTCCCCCCCCCCCCAATTGCAATAAATATGGACATGATAAAAATAATAATGTCCCTGTGCCATTACTCGTTCTTGCATAATCCAATGCAAAAAAGCAAAACAAAACAAGAATTCCCCTTTTACCCCTGACAATTTATTCAACTGCAGCAAAAGTCATGAGGGACAAGTTAAACAAAACCAAAACAAAACCAGCAATAAAATCAATAGATAAACACACTTGTAATCACTTAAGATAAATATCTAAATGTTGAGCCACATTAGGGAAGATAAATTCTGGCCTTAAGAGTTTGACAATAACAGCAAACAGGGCCATCTAATATAGTAAGTGCTCCTGACAGGCACTTAATCATAGAGTCATAGAATTATAGAATGGTTCAGGTTGGAAAGGATCTTGAGATCATCTAGTTCCAACTCCCCAGCCATGGGCAGGGACACCTCCCGCTAGATCAGGTTGCTCTAAGCCCTGTCCAACCTGACCTTGAACATTGCCAGGGATGAAACATTCACAACCTGCTTGGACAACCTGTTCCAGTGCCTCACCACCCTCACAGTAAAGAACTTCTTCCTTATATCTGAACTCCTCCTTAAAAGTTCAGATTTAAATGGGTTTAAGTTTGAACCATTTACACCATGTCCTATCGCTACAGACCCTGATGAAGAGTCCCTCCCCAGCATCCTTGTAGGCGCCCTTCAGATACTGGAAGGCTGCTACGAGGTCTCCCCACAGCCTTCTCTTCTCCAGGCTGAACAGCCACAGCTTTCTCAGCCTGTCTTCATACAGGAGGTGCTCCAGCCTCTGATCATTGTTGTGGCCCTCCTCTGGACTTGCTCCAACAGCTTCATGCCCATCTTATGTTGAGAACACCAGAACTGCACACAATATTCCAGGTGAGGTCTCATGAGACTAGAGGGGCAGGATCTCCTCCTTTGACCTGCTGGTCACGCTCCTTTTGATGCAGCCCAGGATATGGTTGGCTTTCTGGGCTGTGAGCGCACACTGAAGCCGGCTCATGCTCATTTTCTCATTGAAATGACAGTAATGACTCAAACATATGCACACATCTACTGACAGTACCCCTTAGTAGATTTAATTCAGCCAGTTTGGCAGAGTTGCTAAGGATGGAGTCCACTTCACTTGTCTTTTGGCAGACAACCAAAAGGTACCTGCCCTAAGCTAACCATGTCACCTTTGCAGTCACTGGAGAGACATGAGCCCATCTGTAAGGCTGCTAATTTGATCCCAGCTGAATGGCTGAAAGCTGCGATCAATTTTCTTACAAAGTACCTTTCTCTCTCTTCATTGATTACAAGCCTAAGTTTTATCAGGTATCAGGCATGAGAGAGCTTTGAAAGATGGCCCTTCACTCCGTCCAGGGTTACTGACACGCAAACCACACTCTTTATTAAAGGCTGGAGCAATTTTCATTACTCAGACTCAGCAATGGAATGAATGCACAATCTTAAATGTGTCACACGACAACTATGTCTAAATATGAGTCTGCTGATCCAGGGAAGATTGTGTGTGCATTTAAACACATGGTTGTGTGCCCTGGTGGCTTAGACCTAAGGTGCTGAAAATTAGGTAGGGTATAAACTTCATCCTGAAAGCACTCATCTGTGTCAAACAGTACAATAACTTCATGTGATACCTCCTCGGTCTCCACAGTGGCCTAGTTACATTAGACCACTAATACAGCTGAGCAAAAAAAACCTCCACACTTTGGTAATTCCGACTCCCAAGCAAGCACTGTGAGGCCAGCCAGCCCGCACACCTGCAGCAAGGTCCAGTGTCTGGAGCTTTTATGGCCAGTTCATGTGGCCACAGCCTCAGTCCTCAGCCAAATTCTCTAACAGCTCATCAAAATCGCTACATCTGTCCCAATCTTTTGGCTTTTGGCAGAGTTTCAATTCACTGAAGGTTAATGCTAATCTTGATATTTTCTTTCATTCATCTAAAAAGCAGCAAAGACTGAGCTACCAAAACTCTCCCAGATTTTACCACAAAAGTGGATGAATGCATTTCTTTCAGGTCCTGTAATTGCTGGCAGTTTGGAAGTGTTCAGAACTGAAATTCTGTGACTGAAGGTGGAGGTGGCTACAGCTAGCGTGTTAATCACAAAGCAGGTATCTGTCTGAAGAAAATACCATTTGCCTAAAACCCTATGAAACACCCAGAACACAGGGTTGGCACATACTGTGGCAAGCAGTAGTCTATCAGTCTTTACCTAACTAAGGAAATGTTCTGCCAACAGTGAGGCTGCAGAGGCAACTGATGTTATCTAAACAGAGGCCTCTTTATCTAAGAAAAACTTACTTTGAAAATAATTTTAAAGCTTATGGGACTCATCTTGCAGGAATCTGGTCAGTGGTACTAAAAATCACCCACATGATGCAAAGCTGAAGTTTTTTTCTTTTTTTTTTCTTTGCTGGAGTCTTTTCCTGTATGTATTTTGTCCAAGTACTACCCTAACTGAACACTGTGCGTTTCATGCAAAGCACAGGCAGAGACAACACACATTCTCCCTCTAAGAATATACACCAATTGGGATTCAAAGATAGTGAAAGAGGAGGCAGCATCACACCCATAAATCAAAGCATGTCAATCTGCCCCGCTGTAGTGTTTCACTAAACTGAAAGATAAAGTAGTGAAGAGAATACTTCAGTATCTTGCTCACACATCACAACAGAAAGACCTCATCCTGTGCCAACAGATGGTAATTAAGAAAATGGTAAACTCTGCTGTCTAACAAAAGAACCAAACCAGCAACGGACACTCATTCACTCATACAATTTCATCTGTGATTTTCAATCTTTCAGTATTAATGAACATTAAAAGTTCTAGCAGTTTGATATCAGTATCAGAGACAGCCATACTTTTCAATTCTCATTACTTCAACTACTGTGTTATACATAAAAACTTCAGTCAAAAGACAACCCATGTAGGAAGATTCTCTTAACAGTAAGATACTTAGCTTGCTTACTTTACCACAATATTTCCTAAAGTCTTTGCCTTCACTGGTTCCTTATTTTCATCTAGAATCATCACTGTAAAAAAGAAATATAGGAAAAGAACTCCTGATTAGTGTATTTTTAGGTGGAGGACAGTGTCTTTCTTCATTATGTCACACTTCAGAACAGCAATACACCAAGCAACAAAAGGAATTAAGTAATTTGGGAATGCCAACTGGATAATCTTTTAACCTTATTAACACTGAGCCTTAAGTACAAAAAGTCTTAAATAATACTGCACTTTGGGAGCAGAAATAGCACAAAGACCCAAAAGGGAAAAACTGAGAACTGAAAATCAGATGACACCTTCATAGTGGAAAATTTAAACTTCCAAATAGCAAAGGACCATTAAGATACATGACAATACAGGAAAAAAACGTGCAGGTAACATGAGTGGGAAACAACAACTAAGATTACTGGAGGCTAACCCAGTTAATATGAGAAATACCATTAGCAGTAATATGTCTAGAGACACAGAAAAATGCTCCCCAGCTGACATGGCTTATTCTAATCTAGCACAAAGGTAAAGTAGCTCATGAACCTCCCAGAGCTGCACAGCGGGGTAATGCCAGAGTACAACAAAGAATCCAGACCTTCCAATGAAAGCCCTTTCCCTGGTGACACTGGCCCATCACTTTCAGTGGAAGCATTGTACCCTGGTACTGAGGTTTCTGAGGAAAACCACGTGAAACTGCCTCTTCCCTGCAGTCATCTGGGAAATCTACTACAACCATTCCATCTGAAGGTGCAGGTATAAGAAAGGAACAACAGATAGCAACTTGGTAAATGGAATTAAATAAAGTGAAATGACTAAACCATGGAAAAATGGAGAGAAAGTTTTGTCAGACTCAACAGACATTGATTTAAAATCATAATTTTTGAAACCTGCCCAAGCAAAGCAAGCAATGTTCAGCTGGATCTAAACTACTACAAATAATCATACATTTACTGTCCGTCTTGCAAGTAGTGTATTTCAATATACAAAAATTTGGGGAAGGGAGATCTACTGCTCACCCCTGAATTACTGAAGAACTGACTTAATTCTTCAAAATGTGCTGTTGCCTCAGTTTGAAAACAATGCGATTAAATTATCTGGTAAGGCATCAAGTAGATCAAAAATAAAGTACAATATAATGTCTGATTTAAGACAACAGAGCTAGAAATCAGTACGCTATCTTGACTCACTTTTAAATGGAATTTCTGCCACTGCACTTTGGTATCATAGCTAAATATGGCTTTTATTCTTCATATTCTAAAAACTTAGCAAGGAAATCAGTTTATTCTAGCAATACTGTAGCAGGAAAGAATTTGGCTGTGATTAAAAAAAAAGGAGAAAGAAAAGAAAAAGATTTTGTAACTTCCCATTCATATCGCAGCATAAATACTACATAATTTAGCGATGTCCAAAATCATTAACAGTTGCATGTACAATCTAAAAATACACAATCTAGTTTCTAAAGGGCGTGAGGATCTCTTGCAATTAACATAGTAGCAGCAGCAAAACAATATCAAAACAGAAGTGGATGACAGCAAGAAAGCCGCCAATACTGATCCACTGCTTTATAAATGGCTGCATTACAGGAGGACATAAGTGGCCTGAAAGAAGTAAAGTTTTTCATAAAGCTTTAATGAATTTTAGTGCTATTTTCATGTTTCAGTTTTAGGGCATGCTAAAGGCATTTCCTTCACTCTATTTAAAGAAATTCTTCACTACTAGGCCCAACGTTCAAAAGAATTTGTAGGAAATGCTTATATTCTTGCTATTCATACTTTTTTCTAGGCCTATCACCTGATAGCACATGCAATGCAATTACATTCTTCTACTCTTCCCTATTTATTACAGCTGTGGACAAACTTGATGGCTGTGGGTTTTTAATGTTGTTTTTAAGCTATACCATAACTATAAATGCCAGAACCCAGAGGTGCTGAAAATTAGTATTTTCTGTAATGTTCACATTCACTTGCACGTATTAGGAAAAAACCACAACTTAGCTCTTTCTGCTCAACGATGTGAGGACTTTTCCTGAAGATGGTTTGATTTCTAATGTAATTATTTTTTGGACATCAAATAATTATTGAAAACTGTGTTAAAAAACAGGGATCCTAGGTATGAAAATATTTTTCAATTCTTAATCCTGTAGCTGAACCCTCTGCATGCAAATACCTTCCAGACAATGAGAGGTCATCTTTTTAACGTTTGTCCATAGCCTAGCATATCTCCCACCTGGAAATAAAAATGATCCACAAGTACTGAAAAATAATGTACTTAAAACTCTAGTAAATATGAACCCTGTATTATATGTACCTGTACAAAAAAAAAAGCAGAAAACTGAGTTTGATTTTCTTGAAAAACTATGAGATGAGTTCACATAGAGATTTATAACCTTGCCAAGCTGCTTACTAGCTCACTAAGACTTGTTTGTGGAGGAGACAGACCTCAATGAGAATTTTCTTAATGCTTTTCAGAATAATTCTCATATAAAATTGTACAGCCAAAAGAAAATCATAGAATGGTTCAGGTTGGAAAGGAATTTAAGATCATCTAGTTCCCACCCCCTGCCATGGGCAGGGACACCTCCTGCGAGACCAGGTTGCTCTAAACTCTGAATTTCTTCTTCACAATCGCATTCCACAACACACAAAAGAGCAGAGCTTCCTATTAAAGGAAGGAAGAATATGTGTTAATAAGACTCTAACTTGCTTTCTTTAAAAGGTATGAAAATTAAAGAGAATTCACTTAGGAATATAAGTAATATCCTTTCCTACTAGCAAGTTTAGCACAGTCTTACCATTGTATCCTGGCACTGGTTTTCCTGCCTGTCCGGGTGGAGGTGTTGTAGAGTTCCCTAAACCAATACAGGAAGCAGTAATTGCAGAACCAGATTCTGTTAAGAGAACATAGGTATTGTTAGTTAAGTTTGTTCTTAGTGTCATTAAGTGTTTATTGGTTCTAAGTTTTGCCTTCTAGCTCAGCACATCAAAATAATAGATTAAAAAAAAAATCTCAGACAAATAATGGAAGTTTCAGAATTCAAGAGATTTTACGTATCATCTAATGAATGTAAGTCCATCACAGAAATTTGCATTCCTCAAAATGGAACATTTTTCAGCCCATATAGAAATAGTTCAGTGTCGTAGTTTAAGCCCAGGCTGTAAATCAGAACCATGCAGTCCTCTCACTCACTCCCCCGCTTTCTTCCTCTACCCCTGGTCCTGGAGCAATGGGGAGGAGAATCGAAAGAATGTAACTCCCACAGGTTGAGATAAGAACAGCCCAGTAACTAAGGTATAACACAAATCGCTACTGCTACTACCAAAAATAATAATGGTAAGGGAAATAACAAGGGAAGTGAATACAATACCACCCATCAATACGCAGCCCCATCGAGCAGTGAGCCAGACCTTCCAGGTAACTCCCAGTTACCTCCTGGGCATGACATGCTGTGGTATGGAATACCTCTTTGGTCAGTTTGGGTCAGGTGTCCTGTCTCTGCTTCCTCCCAGCTTCCCCTCCTCCCTGGCAGAGCATGAGGCTCAGAAAGTCCTTGGTCAGTCTAAACATTTGAGCAGTAACTAAAACCATCGGTGTTATCAGCGCTGTTCCCAGGCCAAAAGTCAAAAACACAGCACATCACTGCACCAGCTACTAAGAAGAAGAAAAAATGACTGCTACTGCTGAACCCAAGACACCCTGAATGGAAGGCAGGTCTGAAATCCCGTCTGAAGCACCAATATAAAATACCTCATTCAAAGTTTCCAAATGAGACTGCACAAATATCCCCTGGAATGTCTTTGCCTTCCTAATTACCCTCACAATTAGGCAGCTAGAAATTCCTTCCTCCTCACCTTCCTCTTTTTTTAAAGAAAACTCAGTTTCATACAATATTTTTATACTGCAAGAGTTGCTATTATAGAAAAGGAATAAAAACTATCAAGTCACGTAACAGAGCCTAAATTTGAAAAAAAACACCAACCAACCAAATGAGTTGATATTCCTCTTTTTCTCTAAGAAAAAAAATCTATAGAAATTACTTTTAATGCTGCTGTAAGTCTGAGCCATAGAAAACAAAGTGTAGGTGGTTGCAAATATTAGCAGGAACACAGTATGATACCATTACTTTAAAAATGTGGCTTTATCATTCTGGGGATGTCCCAACTCTCAGGTTACTTGGCCTGGAATTCATAGTCTACACCACTCTCAAGTATCACCACAACAAAGTGGGTTTGTCTTCAGCTCTATATTTATATCTGATAAGTATGGTCAGAACTGTTTTCAGTTCTCTTGCATTAGGAAATTACAGTTGTTGTTGCTGTGAATTTTCTGAGCTTCCACAGCATATGTCTGCCACTTCAGGTGTTGTTAAATGACTGTTCAAGTGCTAAAAAAAGCAGGAACAAGATGAAAATTACAGAAACTTGTGGTGGTTTTACATTAGGTGTTAATGAATAGCTGAAAATTAGCATTAACAGCATATTTAAGCTAGGGCCTAACACCAGCTGTGGGACACAGAATGATAATTATCAAGCCTCAATTCTAATAAAGACAAGCTAAAAGGTTTGCTTACTTGTTTCTCCATCTTTCTCTGTTCCTTCCTTTACATGATGCACATTTCCCACACAAATCACAGATCCTGATCTTCTATTCCAACAAGCAGAACACCCAAGCTACAATTACAGTGGTGACACAACATCAAAATGATCTAACATGTCCCATCTCTGATCACACTGAAAGTTGCAGGAAAAGAAACTTGAAAATTACTCAACAGTTTGGAAGCTTTATTTTCTGCACAGTGTATGTACTGAAGACTTTTTCTCACTTCTCCCCAGAACATAATGAAAAATGCTTTTTTTCTTAGAGAATGGTGAATTGGAAAAGACAGTGGAGGGGACACTTTCTTTTTTTGACTGTGTTAGGAGGAGAAGTGGTAGCCCAGAGTATGTCTTAATTTACATATTGCAGGGCAAGAGCTAAATATCATCTAACAGATGAGGTGAGAAAGGTGTTCTCCTATCACTAAAACACAGTGATTAGGTTTGCTACCAAGAAGCAGGGAACAAAGCATCACTGTTAACCTGATGCACCCATGAGATCTGCAAGAACTGGGAATTGACAAATATTTCTAATCAAGAGTGCTCAACTGAAAAACCCTGAGGGAAAAGAGAGAAATGAAATATCTGAAAATTAGTTTTGATTGTTTGCCTCTCTGATACACAGCTAACGAAAACAACAAAAACTAGAAAGGAAACTTCATCATACTAATTTGTCTGTATTTGCCCCTGCTTTTTGGATAACTGTGAATAAGACTGAATGAAAATCTGCTTATTCTAAACAAGAACCACAAGTTCTAAAACTTTGTGAATAGCTCTCTAATTGCTATTTCTTCTATTATCTTCTCAATTACCAGCGGATATATTATTTTCATATTTACCCAGTGCTCTAATCTCCAAGCTGTACATTCAGTTCCCATGGGTCAATAAGATTTCTTAGACTCATGAAAAAAAAAAAAATTCTGTAATTGACCAGATATTAATTCAGAGAGGGAATCCCAAAAGCATCTCCTCTTTGTGTTCAGTTAACAGTTCCCGAATGATAAAGATTCCCATACAATGCAGAAGCACAAAGGAGTACTGTCAAAGGATGACAGGAATCTTTGTGCTGTACATGTCTTGGGAAATCTAGTCTATCTTCCCAACAGGATCCTGGATTGAAATATCAATTTCTCAAAACTATCAGGAAACAGCACCCCTTTGTAGGAGAGGATTTTTAAATCACAGAAAAAACAGTCTGACTTGAAAGTAGAATTCAATTCAAAATCCTGCTGAAAAGAAATCACTGTTCAGAAGAATACAGAAAAATAAGCACTGATGAGAAATATCCTTTACCAGTTTTGTGTAATACAAGTACTGTCTGGCCCTTTTATATATTTCCAATAAATAAAGTTGCTTAAGAATCTTTGGTTTCAATTAAGGTTGATTTCTTTAAAATTCAAGTCAGGACCTGTATGCAGATGCTTGTCAAATGGACATTGCATTCCACCTACCCCTTACAGCAGGCTTCTGAATGCACAAATGGACATACCTGACCTGACATTCGCTTATAGTCATAGATTCATTGAAATTAATGCATAGTGTCTAGATAGATCCCTAATTCTGAAGTCTTTAAAAACTTTAACATTTTTAATATAAGGAACAGAACAGTAAATCTGTCTTCCTGTCAAGCATTTAGGTGCTAACCCTTCACTCACTACGCTAGTAACTTAGCTCACCCTCCGGCTATGGAAGGCTTTTCAGGGACAACTGGATCATAAACCAAATTTCTGCATAACACCTTAATGTGACAATGAAACAGTTATCTAGAAGAGCAATGTTTCGTAACTAGTCTGGTAGCTACATTCAGCATCTGCTCTGAGTTATAATGGAATGAATGTACATCTGAGAATAGCAAAAAGCACTTCACTGAGACTTGGAAAAGAGAATTAATGAGAGGCCATTTTAAAATCATAGCTGTTAGAGTGTCTCAAGTCCCTCACTGCATTTTTACTTTCAGGATAAGGGCTGATGTAGAGAAATAGCCCTTGAAATTCAAAGATGTGACCTTCTTCGTTTTGTCCTACTCTACATGTAAGTGAAAGATATTATTTTAAAGATATTGAGACATTATTGAGATATATTGGACAGCTAATTAACAGTCCAATACAGGCATTTTTGTTGCATTTGAGCCATGAAAGCAGTTCTTATGTCAGAGAAGATGCTGCTGATGCAGTAGCAAAAACGTGCACTCTCTTACAAGTAACAAGTACTGCCTGACTTTATTCAACAGAAATCTTCCGTCTACCCATGTGCCTAACTTGCAGAAGCTGTGCTCTACCAAATGATGCAGAGCAACAGCTAGTAAGTTCTGTGCTCAAAATTGTCTTGCTCATTCACAGTCAACAGTCAAGTTCAATCAAAATAAACAGTTTGGAAATGACCCAGGAATTTAAATACGGAAAATGCCCTGTGCCACTTACATTCCTGATACATTATGGTTTCTAGACTGTCTCATGTTCCTCAACATAAGACTGTCACGCTGCTGGAATACTTTATTTTCTGGCAGGATGTACTTAGGGAAAATACACTGCATTAGTATTTGAGTTTGGGTTGCACTAAATGAGTAATGTAAGGCTGTCTGCTTTGAATTTCTTAGGATGCGTGGATAGACACCGGAAACATGCAAAAGAGGTGGGAAGTTGTTATATAGGAGGAGACAGAAAAAAGAGAATTAAAAGGAGCAATTGTCATATGTTAACATACACATTAATAACACTAAGTTCTCAGTATGGCAGTGCTGTTTTGAGCCATTCTCCTGGCAAAGCTGTCATTCTGGTTGAGGGGAATGGAAGAAGTTACTACAGCAGAAGACAGCACTGATAAACTGGGGAGTAGGGTCTATGGAAGGGAGAAAGCTTAGGCAGAAAATCCACACACAGAACAAGAATGCAGCTCTGAAAAGACTCCTTGCACTTGCTCCCTCCACACTGTGGTCATTTTAATTATGCCAGAAAAAGTGAAATTAAAAGCTCAATAAAATAACATCAACATGCTTTCCAGTCTGGCAACAGCTACTGGGCATCCAGGAACAGAAAACCACAGTACCAGACAAATTCTAGCATTCAAAATCTGCATCACAGCATACAATACTGCTTCCTTTTAATATATTCCTTATAATAAAACCAAATGTAACACATCACAGAAATAATATGTACTGGGAGAGTCCTGAAGATTCAGTGCCCAGATCATCAAGTATTCATACAGACCTCATTTCCCTCACCTTCCAGCATATCACAGCAAAGAAGTCAGTTTCCCATGCAGTTCTTCACTGTGAAAACCCAAACAGGTTTGTAAGTCTCTGACTGCACTAGCGGTAGGTGGCCTCACTCACAACTTGTGATTTAGAACTGTTAACCCTGATAAATTCTGTCCAGACAGTCATGCTGCAGGCTGGTAGCTCAAGCACCAATTTAGTCTTATGCTTTCTCGTCTTGGAAGACAATTTCAGATAATTGTTTTAGCCTCTGTACAGTACAGCCATGCCATGGTTTCAGCAAGGAGTCCAAATTATCCATTGTATAATTTTGTCATGAAGTTTTCTTCATCTCTTCCAAGGAAGAGATCTCCACTCTGCAAAGCTCCAGGGTGGCACATGAGACATGATACAGTATTAATGTCTTTCTTAGAAACACTAAGTACACCTGGCTAGTGCTGGCTATTTAACTACAAATACCCTGACGCTAATTATTCATCAAAACTAAAATAAGGAGATGACAACCAGCCACTATAATCCACTACACCAGAAGGCACAGAGGAGAACAGTTTGGGTAATCCCAATGCAATGTGATGTATGATGCTGGGCTGTCAGCTGGCAGACTGCCATAAAAGTCCATGGTACAACTGTACCTACATTGTTAGCATATGTCGATATGTCATGACTTTTACTATCTTTCAAGAGTAAGTCTAGCGAAAATTACTGTTCAATTCTATCATATTTATAACATTAATTTCCCCATCCATTTTATTTATTTTCTCTTCCTTTGGCTTAAGTCTGTTGTCAAATGGAGTAAAATTTAATGACATCTTATACTTACCAAAATTCTGATATTCTAATACATTTAGCAGGGTAATGCAGCAAACTGTAACAGAAAAGTGGGCAAAGCCACAAGAAAACAACAGTGACTAAAGAATCTGGAGAACTGTAAATTCTTAAGGATTCCCTGATTCAGTTTTTCCAACTGTCAGAAAGCAAGTGTGAAATTAAATACAAGGCACACATTACACACAATTAGGTTAAATTAAAGACAATCTGTTATCCTAAACTGTGAAAGGCTTTGCTGGCTAGTAGTGCAAATTCAAAACCTCATGCACTGTTTGGTAGACCATTTCACCCCTTATTTCTGAGTATGACAGATGCAGCAGAAAAATTTTTGAACACTGATGGCAATTATCATTTATTTTTCCTCCACCTGACTGCATTCTTAACTTAACCTTCTTGTGAGTTAAGCATAAGCAGTTTCAACACAATACCAGGAGCATACAGAATGCCAAAATATGGTAAGTAGCAGTGGTTTATCTTTGCAAAACCCACAAGAAGTATCAAATTTCAAGTGAGGTCTGCAAGTTGAAAGATTTCTATTCAAGAATTTGTTTTACAAGCAGTTTATCAACTTCTTGATGGTCGAATTTGAGATCCTCAGGACAGTGAGAAGAGTGTGCAGCAAGCTCACTGCCCTGGACTTCAAAAGAGCAGACTTTGGCCTCTTCAGGAACCAGCTTAGTAAGGTTCCATGGGATATAGCCCTAGAGGGCAGGGGGGCCCAAGACTGTTGGTTGATATTCAAGGATCACCTGCTACAGGCTCAGGAGTGTTGCGTCCCAACTAGAAGGAAGTGCAGCAGGAGGGCCAGGAGACCTCCTTGGATGGATAAGGAGCTGCTGAGGAAAATTCAAATAAAAAAAGAGATTTATAATAAGTGGAAGCAAGGACAGGTGGCCTGGGAAGAGTACAGGGATGTTGTCTGGGAAGCTGGGGACCAGGTTAGGAAAGCTAAGGCCCAGTTAGAATTAAACTTGGCTAGGGATGTGAAAGATAACAGGAAGGGATTCTACAGGTACATAGCAAATAAAAAACAGACTAGGGAGAATGTAGGCCCCTCAGGAACCTCTCGGGAGAACTGGCTACCCTGGATTTGGAGAAGGCTGAGGTTCTGAATGACTTCTTTGCCTCAGTCTTCACTGGCAAAGGCTCTGACACCACCACCCAAGTCATGGAAGGCAGATACAGGGACTGAGAGAATTAAGACCTTGTGCCCACTGTACGAGAGGAACTGGCTTTCCCTCAGGGATCGGTGTTGGGACCGGTCTTGTTCAACATCTTTGTCGCTGATATGGACAGTGGGATTGAGTGCGCCCTCAGCAAGTTTGCCAATGACACCAAGCTGTGTGGTTCGGTTGATAGGCTGGAGGGAAGGAATGCCATCCAGAGGGACCTTGACACACTTGTGAGGTGGGCTGATGCCAACCTCATGAAGTTTAACCATGTGCAAGGTCCTACACCTGACTCAGAGCAATCCCAGGCACAGCTACAGGTTGGGCAGAGAAGAGATTCAGAGCAGCCCTGCGGAGAAGGACTTGGGGGTGTTGGTTGATGAGAAAATGAGCATGAGCCGGCTTCAGTGTGCGCTCGCAGCCCAGAAAGCCAACCGTATCCTGGGCTGCAGCAAAAGGAGCGTGACCAGCAGGTCAAAGGAGGAGATCCTGCCCCTCTACTCTGCTCTTGTAAGACCTCACTTGGAGTATTGTGTGCAGTTCTGGTATGCTCAACATAAAAAGGACATGGAACTGTTGGAACAAGTCCAGAGAAGGGCCACGAGGATGATCAGGGGACTGGAGCACCTCCTGTATGAAGACAGGCTGAGAAAGTTGGGGCTGTTCAGCCTGGAGAAGAGAAGGCTGCGTGGAGACCTCATAGCAGCCTTCCAGTATCTGAAGCGGGGCTATAGGGATGCTGAGGATGGACTCTTCATTAGGGACTGTAGTGACAGAACAAGGGGTAACGGGTTAAAACTTAAACAGGGGAAGTTTAGATTGGATATAAGGAGGAAATTCTTTCCTGTGAGGGTGGTGAGGCACTGGAATGTGTTGCCCAGGGAGGTTGTGAATGCTCCATCTCTGGCAGTGCTCAAGACCAGGTTGGACAAAGCCTTGGGTGATATGGTTTAGTGTGAGTTGTCCCTGCCCGTGGCAGGGGGGTTGGAACTAGGTGATCTTAAGGTCCTTTCCAACCCCAACTATTCTATGATTCTTACAAACTTAAGTGAAGCTAAGGTAGAGAATATGCAAGTAAACCAACTGGAAAGAATTTAAGTTAAGATATTCTTTCTCAAATATTATTTAGAGAGATTATCACATCTGAAACATCACCTTGTCCATCATGCTGCTTACAATTGAGATTACATTCATTTGGCAGATCAGAACAACTTATTACCTTGATGGGATGGCTGCAAAACACATCTCTCTATAGAACAGAGTGTAAAACCCCTACAAATTACCTGTAAGCCTCATGGAAAAACAAGTGGTTTTCACCTCTTCTTCACCTCCAAGTAAAATTAAATTTGACCTTTCTCACTTGGTTAAATTCTACACAGAGCCTTGAAAAATCTCTACTTAACTGCTTAACTTTCTCTACTCAGAAACTGTAACGTAGAATCTTGACTCAGAAAACACAGAAAAGTGATATAAACAGGAAATGAACCAAACAATATTTTAAAGGGTTACAAACAAAACCGAAATATCCATTAATTAAACAGACTCTCCAGTACAGATGTATTTGTACAACAGGATCAGAGTGTTGCACAAAAATCTGCTTATTTGCTTTTTTTCTGGTTATGACTTCTTGCTGTTCAGTATTCACTTCCACTTGAAGCTCTCCTTATTCTCTATATTCTTTATTGTACAGTAGCACCAAGAGCACTCAATCAACATCAGGGCCATACACTACGGACACCTTAGTGTGTGCTTACTGTCTGAAAGACAGCACAGGCAGTAGCTAAAAGGGACAAGAATGTGACAGCCATATTCATTTTCATTATCCATTATATGAAGAAGGATGATTTTGTAATTAAAATGCATAACCGGACACTGCGCAGTTGACTTAAGCTAATTTAAATGAACATCAGTGAAGGTAATTGTGAAGCCTCATTATTCTTCAACACCTTGGATGGACATTCCCATGTTCCTTCTTCCCTAGTTTTTACATTGAGTTGGATTGAATTGATTTAGATCAGCCAGTTTAGTTTTTGTCTGAATCTGATCCTGCCTGCCATGTGGCAACATGGGTTGGGGATAGGGGTGGAGAGAGAGACTGCGTGGCTGACTTGCCAACAGGGAACCACGACAGTTACACACTACCACTGCTGAGCTATTTATATCAGTATGTTTCATTTAAATAGTATCACAAGTACTTCCTCCTCTGCAATCAATTTGTCCATGTAGTCTAAGCCATACTTTAGGATATCACTTTACATTTTAAATGTCAGCTGCAACACAGGTACACATTTAAGTGTTTTCATAAGCTAGGCAATTTTTCTTAAACAGAGCTCTAGCCACAAATAACTACCTGAAAATTCATCTATGTAGTTAACTCTGTTGGTTTAATTTTATATCAGATCCTAACCTGCAGTGGTATCAACCAATGCCTCCCACGTCAGCTGGGACACTATTTTGTATCTTTAAAAGCAAACACTGCATTGTATTGTGTTGCACAGATTTAAGTATATTCATATTCCAATAAATGGGCAAGCATTCCCATATTATTATGCCCATATACAGCACTGAGAATAACAGTTTCAAGCTTGTTTGTGCTATCTAGGAATTATGATGTTAGTATTATCTTGACTGTGAAGCTATATTAATGCGTGTACAAGAACAGCTGAGTACAGCTAGGCAGAAACAGAGCATTTCCATCATTTCTTGTGAACGTATAGAAGCACAGTGGGGAATAAAATAAATCACAAAATAAGCTAAAGGTATCTGAAAATCTGAAGCCTGAACCTCAAAATAAAATCCATTTTGCTTATAAACTAACATATTTTCTGAAGGACCTGACTTTCCATGCTTATTCTTAGATATTAACATCAGAAAAGAAACCAGCAATTCTTTAAGTATTTTTAAATACTTCAAAGTAATTTTAGAAATAAAGCATCTATTACCATGATTACATCTTACACTTGTGAAGGCTTAATACTGCTTGTGCAATAACTCTATTGCTATATTCAATCCACTCATTTGAAAACAAAATTAACTGCCAAACCCATTAAAATTCCCCCAAGGCTCCCTTTCACAATATTACCCAAACACAGAAAGCATCCTACTTGTGGTAATGTGCATGTACAGAAGGCCTCTGAATATTTCAGAGCGCATCCAAATAAAATCTCCAGAATAAATGTACAAAATTTAACCATAAAGAAGATCTAACTAATTAGTTAGAGGTTGGTGGTCCATGACAAATATTAAATCCAAAGAAGAAAGTAAGCTCAGCTATCACAATTCGGCAAGCTAGTCACAAAGCTCCAGAAGTTTATGCATTCTTTTTGTAAGAATACCAGGCTCTTTTGCCTACAAATGGTAGTTTATAATGTACATCTTATAAGTTGCCTATATCAAAATGACAGCCAAGATAACCAGAGGACACTGGAAAGTTTTCTGGCCTTTTTTTGAAGATGTCACATGGCATGTTGAAAGATGTATTAAGTTGGGCAATGCACTGAATTATAATATATTTTCAGACTAAAAATTAACTTCAAGCTTTTATTTTCCTCCTACTGTAACATCATAACTGAGACATGATGAAATTCTAAGAGATAAATGGAGATTATAAAAAGTAATTACACATCTCAGTGCTAACCATTTACTGTTTAATCACTTTGGGGAGCCTTAGTATATTGTATGGATAGTGACAGTGCCAAGTTGGAAAAGACAGACAAAAATACTACTAATTCACATATTTTTGATTTATCAGTGTCTAACCTTTTAGAAACTCCTGTTCTCTTTCTACCTTTACTGGGCAACCCTGAATCCTGCAAAGGTTCATTCCTTCCACGCACCAGATCCGTGCAGCTTACTACTAGCTTTTCTGTCCTTAAATCAGCAGGAAAATCATCTGCTTTACACTAATGAGGACTTTATTCTCTTTATTCATGAGCAATGAAAAAAAAGCAGTCGCCATGTGACAAGGAGATCAGCAACCTGTAACAATTTCACAAATGTAGACTGGAGAAGCTGTCACAGATTGTCTCCTTCAGGTAGATGAGACTGCTCTATTCGTATTTAGCATACCCATTCCTAATGGTGCCCCCTCTTCTTCTTCATTTGCTTATTCAGTGTACACTAAACATTGTTGACGGCTGAACTCCGTAACTTAAGACTGCTTTACAGTTCCTTTATTTTCAGTCATCTAAACCACATCAATGAAATTTTAAAAAGGAGGAAAACATCTATAATGCTTCATTCATATTAATGCATGCGCCCAGCTGCATTTGGAAAGACTGAGATTAATAACCACTGAGAAACTGAAGTTAAATGGGAACAGAAAAGCTTAATACATCCACACTATCAATTCTAAGTTAGAAAATGTCAGTGCAAATGAGACAGAGTGGCACTGGCACAGTGGATACTGATTTTTTACCAACACAGAGGAGGTGCTGACAAGAGTATAGTCAGGAGAAAAAGAGAACCTTTACAGCAATTTAAAGAACAGAGGTGTATGCTTTTTTTCTTTTCACTAGAAGGACCTATTGTGCTTACTGACTTAGACAAGCCCACACTTCAACCAACTCCAGAAATAAAAACAAAAGAGATCAATCTGTTTTTCAAACCACAAAACTCTTGCCATCTCTGACCCGGTATGATCTTTGCAACATGGCACATTTCCCAAACTGCATGTGAGAACTGAAAGCCACGTGAATTGCACATCTGAAATAAAAGTCAAAAGATAAACATTTTTAGAGGAGAAAACACACTTCATGAAATGGAGGAGACAATGAATAGCACTGAAGATCACAATAAACCTATGCACCTGTAATAATTCTTTCAAAGTAAAAATGCCTTAGAGAATATGTATATAATCCAGTCATGCATTCTTTCACATCCAACACCTACATAAGCAGTACATAGTAATAAAAAACACATTTCTGTAAAACACTTTCTCAGCTAAGCAGCTACTGCTTAAATTGCTAAAGGAGAATCATGTTCACATGGGTTCTGCAGAGAAAACTCATGAAAGTTTAAGACTGGAAGATGAGTATAGATGACTAAGACTGAAATTCTACAGAGGCAACACAGCAGAGAAACCATTTTACTAAGTCGTGTCACACATCATATATGATGGAGATGGTAAACAGCATGAGTGCAATAATTCAGTATTTTACCATTAGATTAACAAGGATTAGACCAATCAAATGCCCAGTTCTGAGCACCAGCAGTTTTCAATGTTTCCCTCTCCTCCTTACCCTCCCAGAAACACAGTGCTCCAAAGTAGGGTTTTCACAAATAAACAATTTTATCACATTTCCAAATACACACTCATTTAAGAAACTTATGCAAGTCTGATGTTCAATGGGACTGCACATCTAAAGGCCCAAACAGTTTACATCATAATGAAACACCTTTAGCAACAACAACACAAAAACGTTGGGTGGAAGGAGAGTGAGGCTGTGGGTATTTTTGCTCCGCAACTATAGCACATTTCTGGGATGTACACACAGATTGAGGGATCCAGTGCTCCACATGAGGAGAGGCACGTTTCCCCACTCTTCCTCCACGTCTGAGTGGCAGGACTTGAATACTTCAAAAGAGAGGCACAACTGCTTTTCACAGGTTTAAGAGACAGGTTGGATCCCTCAAAGCAATTTAGCCCAAATTACTTGGCTTATTAGAAAACATGAGTGTCAAATCCTAATTTAAATCCATGTCACTCCTTTAAGTTAAATTGTTGTAAGATAAAAATTGCAAGGACTGCAATTACTCCAACCTCAAGAGAGAAGCCAATCATCAGGAATAATTAGGAATGCTCCTGGATTCTGACACAGGTTGACCAGACAGACAAAATAAATATGTAAAAGTTCTGTTCTTTTTCATTTCTCTGAAGCTAATGATAAAGGGCATTGTACAAAATTAGACAGCTACACACTACTGAAAGCTCAGTCTCTGCATTGGCAACGTCCATGGCCCCTAAAAGAATTTCCTCCTCCCTTTCCTCCAATAAGGACAACCAAAAACTTACTTAAACAGGGTGTCCTAACATGACATTGAAGGAATGACAAGCTACTGTAACTAATGACACTCAGTCCACATCTTCACAAGTCTGATTACTAAACCACAAACAATGACTGAAATGATCCATGTTCATACACTTAAAGGAGAGAATGCAAGCCCCCAGGTAGAGACATGATAAATGACCACTTTTCACATCCTATTCTACATGAATACCTGTTGTAAATTCAGTTATCCAGAAAATTATGCTCAGAGAATTCTGTAATTCAGGGCTGTGGAGCTGTATAAGTTTCTGCAGAGTAATCTCCACTTCTGTAGAACTGCTCTGCTGGCTATCAGCTTTCACTAATAAAAAATATGATCCCAGTATTTACAGGATACACAGGTCTTTAAAAAGCATGAACTGCATCTACACTGAGGCACCACCTGGCAACCTAGACCAGGAGCCTGGACTTCGAAAGAAATTTGTTATGTATCTTTCATCTCAGCTCCAGACTCTTGGGCTCCATAAGTTCAGAAGTGAATTTTTGACACTCAAAAGAAAACCAAACAAAAAACAACCAAAACACAAACAAACAAACAAACAAACAAACTCCTTACTTTAATTACTACAAATTAAACAGCCACCCTTTGTTTCTTTGTTTAGTTTACCTTTCCTGCTGCCTCTTCATCTGAAAATGCCACCATATTAAAGCAATGCACTGGTTTCATCTGCATGGTTTTGAATGGGACAAAGCACGTAATTGTCAAAGAACAAAATCTGTAATCCAACTGTCAAACGTGGGGAGATGGAGGTCTACATTGACAAGGTAATTCACCTAAAGAACAGTTATGTAGTGGAAATCTGGAAAAATTAGCTAGCAATTCAGCTGCAAAATCCATGTTTCCAGATACTCCAGAGAAGATTCTGCAGAACGTTGCCAGGACAACACAATAGAAACTGAAGAGTGGGGAACGTGTCATGCTACTTGGAGACCAGATTAATAAACTCTTCCCCATACACGATTGTGGTAGGAAGTAGCTAACTGAAGTACATTACAGTATGTACACTTAACTATGATTCATATTTTTTACACTGAATTCAGTGACAGTTGTTAGTACAGTTGTAATATAAGATTTGTGTAACTATTAGTCCTATGTGGAATTACACAATAATAGTATGTCTGATATTACCATCATAGCATTTGCATGTTTTCAAGTTAAGACACAGGGAAGGAACAAGAAGAATTTTAAAAGTGATAGAGTATATTAATTAATTGTGCAACAGAACTTGGGGAATTCCTAATAGTAGATTTAATCACACTATGTCACAGAGTATCCAAGATCTCATTACAATGTGTACGTACTACAACCTTCTTTTTCAGCAGCCATAATGTAGTAAATGTAGTAAGCACTGCATGATTTTTTTTTTGTCGTACTCCTGCTGCAGACACCCATTCCTTACTGGATAAGGTAGCTATTTCCATGAAAACAAAAAACATGGGCGATCATCTCATAGTTCTGCCTGCTCACACTCAGGACATAGCAAATATTTCCAATTTATGCCTCCTACACTTGCATGCTCTGGTAGCTTCAATTCCCGCAGTACATGATCAAGAGTTTTATGGAAACATGTCTCTTGACTGAGATTTTGTACATATAGAATTTTATCACTGAATTTAAAGTTTCAGTTCTGTTTCAACTGAATTTTTCTATACATCCTCGAAGATAGTCTCAAAATATTTTTATTTAAAAATATAAAGAGAAAAAACTCTTTACATCCTATACTTATGAAGAAGCATAAATCTGACTTCTTAAGCTTGTTTCTAAATGTCAAAAACAATGTGGTTACTTCTTTTTACTACAAAATACTGAATAGCTAGCATGAAAGCAACACAAGCTTTCAGAGCCCTCATGCTTCCACAATTCATCACAAACTCATGACTGTAACCCAGAATCACATTTCTTTGTCTATTGAGGCCTTTCCCAGGGATGTGGCACAGCAGCTACAACCTAAAAACTGTTTAGGCTATTTCAAAAAGATTTGGCAAGCTGCCCCATAATATACTTACATGGAATACTGAATGAGAGCTACTGTATCATTTCCTTAAAACGTAACTACACAGAGACAGAACAAGGTCCAAAATGTGCATTCCTTTTCCCTTTTAGACAAAATATCACAAAACACACATAAAATATGATCAGAAAATTTATCTCCAATCAAGAAAAACTGTTTTCTAAAACTGAATTTGCAAAGGCTTCCTAGATAGCTCATGGCAAAATACTCATCTTTCCCAATTTAATGTCTGCAAGACTGTATTTTTACTTACTTCACAGGGGTGTGAAAAGAATTGCATGTGCTTGCACAACTACTCTGAAGATGAAAAATGCTATTTAAATGCCAAGTGGCATTTTATATAAATAAGAGGAAAATAAACAGTGCACAAATTCAAAACAAGACTATCCTCTCTCCATGTACAGATTGAGCACTGGATCTGAAAATAGTGTTCTTTCACCCATTGCCGTGTCTCCAAAGAAAACAGAAAGCTCTTACAAGGCCTTACTGCCTCAAATACTACTTTGCCACTCACTGGTATACGTTTCACAGCTTGTAAGATGTGCTAACAATATTTGTAACACAAATATTAACATTTAAAGTAAGTGTTATTCAGGACAGCATATTGACACAAACCAAAGTTTTAATCAATCAGGCTTTCCAGGTGTAGCTGCTTTGAAGTCCCCTAATGAAAGCTTTCTTCTGTTTCAAAGTACTGTTTCAATTCACAGTGATTTCATACACTCCATAAATCTTCTAAAGACAAAATGGAAGAAAATTCTATCATCTGCATTTCTTTGTCCATACTCATTTATTTCTAATTTCAATATACAGCAAAAGGGCCAGGAGCTTTGCAGATACGTTACTAAACCTGAAGCAGAAAGTGGTTTACACTCCCTTTTAATTTTATAATACTTTTGTTTGTTAGCTTTTTGTTTCCCTTCACTCATACTCATTTCCATCTCCAAATAATGACTCAGTTGCTTCTCATTTCTACAAAGCTGATCTTTTCTCTACTCTCAGTCATAAACAAGGGAATAGAAATTACCTCATCATACAAACCCCACTAATTACCCAGATACTGGTACTGGATTTTCCTCATCATCATCCTTTCCTTTAGCTTCAGTTGAAAGAGTCAGCAACTAAGACATAACTGCATAAGAAGGGCTAGAGTCATCAGGTAAAATCAAGGTGCCAACATTTCTCACAGCTTTGTAATGCTTCTGTTTTGGAAAAATGCCGATAAATTTCAAATTGGGGAAGAAGTAACAATTTGCCAGATTATCAAACATCAAAAGTATTTTCATACCTAGAAATAAGTCAAAGGCTTTCAATCTCAGGCATAATGAAACAGCAATTTATAACTGCAGCTGCAATTCAATTACAAAAAAGGTAATTCATAAAATTCAACAGTTTTGTTAATTTGAATTGAATTTTGTAAAAAAAAAAATTTAAAAAGTTACTAGTTCTACATAAAATAGCCATCTCAACCTCTTCCTGCTGGAAGTGATAAGGGGGTTTTATTCTGTGCTTTTAGTAGCAATTTTTTATTTTAAATATAGTTTGGAAGATTCCTATTTCTGAATTTTTGGGTCCTCTACCCTGTCATCAGTCACTAATCTTGCATATTTCTAATATGAAGTGAAACAGCCAGTTATCTCCTCTATAAAATATTTCACATTTAGTGCATACAACTTTGACAAGTGTACTGAAATACAGTAATATTGTATTGAAAGGGCATTTCTGGCATAGAAATCCACTTTCAACAATATCTTGCCAAGTGACAGACACTGCTTATTTTTTCACAGTTAATGGGATATGCTTTGCATTCTGCTAAAAATGAGGTGACTGAACGACAGAAGGGAAGGCTGCTACAATTTAATTTAAGAGCATGCTGTGAATATGAAAATCAAGGAACATACTGTACTATGCGTAGGGTTTGTGGCCTTTGGAAAGTCTCTCAGTCTTACCTCTATTCGCTATAAGTACAATTACATGCACATGTTTAAGGTCTCTCACTCATACCCGAGATACATCTACATAAACATGGTATCATTAAAACTTTGCACTAAATGTAAGTCAAAAGTATAAGCAATTATATATATATGTGCACAGATGACAAATAAAAACACATGTAAAATTATGTACAGCAATATTGTTTACTGCCAGTTCAGTAGGCAGTCAAAGACATTGTTTGATCTTTTAGCCTTTTTAAGTTAATTGCTCATTCTGCACAATTCAGGCCTGTTCTTGCCTATAATCTTTAGGATCATAGAGAAGTGACCAAAATGCAGGTCTCATGCTAATTAATTAGCAGATTAAATAAAAAATTACACTATCTTGCAGGACTTTCTTAGTATATACCTAATCCGGGGGGGATTAATAAAAGTGATTCATTTGAAACCTCCTCAACTGATTCCATTACCTAACATATAATAGAGAGGAGCTAGAGTTTCCCTTTTTTTTTTCCTAATCTTGTATATCTGCTATCTGACCCATCATGGAGGAATCAAAATGTTTTCCCCCCCTAGAGAGAGAGAGAGATCAGAGAAAATCTGCATCTCAAAACAATGATGCACAGAAAATAGAAGAAGTATTCTTAGAAGGGAGCGAAGGAGGGAGAGGAGGAGGAAGCTTTTGTAATACTCTTCCTTAGCTTCAATAGCAATAATGTGTGCATGAAGCAAAATCCAAATCTGATCTTGTAACAGTAAAATTTGAAAATCCACAGTTATAGAGATACATTTGATGGAGCCTTAATCCAGAATTCAACTGGCACTTTTGCAAAGTTACACACAGATTGGTACTCTGCTTCACTGATACTTCACTGATACTTCTAAGTATCTAATCCTCCTTCAAGGGAAATATATGGGAGACATTCCAAAATAATCCATTGAAGTTGGATTAGATCCACACAAAACAATATTAAAGACCAAAGCATCTACTCTGTGCTGCATATTTTTAGGTACACAAAAATACACATGCAAAAAACTTAACTTAAACCTGAAAGCTTCCCTAAATACCAAATTTTCTGTCACAAAGCAGTCACATCTGCAAACCATATAAAAATACAGTTCTACCTGTAGACTAGGGAAACAAGTCTGAAAATATTGCCTCAATGTATTTTACAAGTGGCATTTTAAAACACTCACCTGTTTGCCACCAGTGGTCCAAGACAGGTACTCTGAAGACCTTTTTTGACCATTCTAGTGTGTCCACATCACAGTGCTCACCAGCTACAAATAACGTTCTGAACCTTTAAATGAAAATTAAAGAAAGTGTATGTCTTGATCTGGATGGGGAAAGGAAAACAACAAATTCAGTAAATCACATAATCATAGAAAACCAGGTTGGAAGGGACCTCAAGGTTCATCTGGTCCAACCTTTCTAGGCAACGCATGACCTAGACTAGATGTCCGAAACCCTTTCCAGCCATATCTTAAAAGCCTCCAGTATTGGGAAATCCACCACTTCCCTGGGGAGATTATTCCAATGCCTGGTTGTTCTCATTGTGAAAAATTTCCCTTTTGTGTCCAGTCAGAATCTTACCAGGAGCAACTTGTGCCCATTAAACTCTTGTCTTTACCATGTGAAAAGAAATAAGTATCTCTGCTCCCAGATAAAGAGAAAAGGGGAGGAAGGATTCTTACTCTTTGTAAGCTCCTTCCTACTAAGTAAAAATTAGAATCTTAGTAATACTAATTTATGCTACTTAATAATCATGTAAAAGAGCATTATTTTCTGAATGCAAAGACCTTGGGAGAACAGAGGCAATCAACTGTCAGTGGAAGTAAAAGTAATTTAATGCTTTGTACACAGAAACTAGGTAAATATCCTTTAGGCAAAACATGTCAGAAACATACCAGAAAAACTATTAAAGAAATAAACAGAACTAAAGGAAATACTTGTAGCATAACTCTTAGTTTTAAGTTGTTAATAGCGTTCCATTGAAGCAGATTTTAGTATTCTTTGAACTGCTGAGTCATCTTTTTATAGGCATTTTGGAAATTAGTTTTAGGGAAAATTAATGTGACATAGAAACATTTTCCTGTGGAGAGGCAGGCTATATATCCTACTGGATAATGCCAAACAGAACAACATTCAGCAGCCTGGGGTCCCTGATCACAGTTCTAGACTTCAGCTCATTTGACTGGATATTCCCACAGCCAACTTTGGCAGAGAAGAGATGCAATGCCTGGCAGCTCTGACAGATGTGATCTGCATGTTTGTGCTATTAAAACAGGTAGTACTATATAACTGAGCATTAAACTCACAGGAAGACTTCATCTTTAGTATCTTTTACTGGATGCTTAGCCATACTTTATTGCCCTTTACTAAGCATCAGAAATGCACTTCATGCCTTGTTTAGAATGATAAGGTCCTCTATGTCAGTGGTAGCTTTCTTAAATGACTACCAGTACTTAGAAGCTAGACATTACCATGTACTACTGCATGCTAGTAAGGTTCTGATCTTTCTGACATTTGCACCATAACTTTATTCATGTCATAGAAGATTTTCTGCACTTATTCCCTAATGGGCAATTTAAAACTTTGTTAAATTACATGTGGTGCAGCCTCACCTTGAGTACCATATGCAGTTCAGGACAACACAATTTAAGAAGGATGTTAAGGTACTCATATGCAACAAAGCTGGTGAGAGGGCTGAAAGAAATGTCCTATGAGGAGCAGCTGAAGACTTTGGGTTTGTCTAGTTTGGAGAAAAGGACCTCACTGCTCTCTTCAACTTCCAGGGGTAGTTGATGCCCCAAAGCCTGTCGGCGTTTAAGAAGCACTTGGAAAATGCTCTTAACAGTATGATTTGAATTTTGGTCAGCCCTGCAATGCTCAGGCAGCTGGACTAGATAACTGTATAGGTCCCTTCCAACTGAAACATTCTTTTCTATCCTAATTGTCACAGATACTCATGACACTGCCCATACACCATCACCTAGTAAGATACTAAGGAGAAGAATCATTCGCAATCTTGCCACCACACCTCCAACAAAGAAACAAGCTATCTCTTCAGGCAGAGACACACAACTTCTAATTCAGATTCCTGATGTACAGATGAAAATGAACAGCCAACTGTACTAAAATGAACAGCCAACTGTACTCAAATGAACTGCTGATTTATGTTCAACGTATGGTCATTAGTACATGCCTTCTTTTATAGTCCATGTTTTTAACAGCATGATTTCTATTGATAGCAATGCAAGGTATTTATTCTACTTGGTTCTTATTATTAAAAATTAAAAAAAAAGTCCATGCTGAACAGTTCTCTAGACTTCTATAGTCCAAAAAGAACAAAGGGCAACTTTAGAGAGTAATTTATCTCTAAAAGACTCAAAAGAGTAAGGTTTATTTTCTATGTAACAAAATCAAAATGAAAACCAAATGAAACAAAATCCAAGGCCCTAGAGCAACACTAACATATGACTAAGCCGCTGTTTAAAAAAGTGGCAATAGACACAGCTATTAAGTCATTGCAATATAAGTTGGAAGGGATGTTCCTGCATCTCAGAAAAAGGAAATCACGAAGGTCTGAAAGTTTTGGACATTCCTGTTTTTATACACACTTGTTCCTATTTAAGCAAAATTTTGAAACAGAAATCATCTATTTCAGAAATAAAGTCTAAGCCAGAGGGAAATTTAAGACATTAACATTTCTGGTTTCATTTCACAGATAAATCACAATGAAAACCTGCGCCTCCTTCCCCAGAAGAGTGGTGTGGCAGTCTGAAACACTTCAGCCATGTCAATGAACGTTTGTAACCACCAGGTGCAATCCTGCCACGAGGTACAATGTGAATTCTGGATCCAGAGCTGCCATGCACATGCCATTTCACTACAGACCAAAAAACTTGCTTCCCTTCTGCAGTATCTGCACAGGATGGTCTCATGCCTTTCCTCTCCCAAATCCTCCCTACTTGGCATATTACCAACAAAGACAGAACTTTCATTTCACACAGAGATGCAATTACAAAATTCAGAAAACTGAGGGAAGAGAAGAAAGGTAAAAGGCAAACACGGTCAGACTCCACATCGGAATTCTCTTTACTTCAAAATAACCTCTTTCTTGGAGTGAAAGTGTACATCAATACTCACATTTCCTGAATAGCCTGTCATAAGAGAAACTGCAGAGACACCCTACCAAGTACTCTATCAATCCCCAAGGCTTCTGAGATGACAAAATGCCTAATTAAAATATGAACAGAGGTTCATGTGGCCCACCATCAGATTCTGGGATTAAAATCACCAACGCAGGGACCACTGCACCAGCTAAATATAACAACCTGAGAATGGTCTTTTCTGTGAACTAAGTAGAAGTAACAGTCATAAAGGTAGCCACAAAAGTAACTTTGATACATGAAAATTAATTTCCTGCACATCTAGTTACACACTTATGAAAGTCAGAAGACATCAAAAAATGTTACCATGTTGAACTTTAACATACAGATTAAATAATTCAACTTCCTTAATTGCAGAACAGTGTTTTGGCCAACCTTCCTTTCTGACATCCCAGATGGCTTTGAGTGGCTTCTTTCTTGGAATAGATGGCAGAAGGTCAAATGTATAAGCAGTTTTCATATCAAATAAACATAGTTTTCTGTACTCATAAATATGCTACATCATTTTGGTAAACTGCTTTCTGAGTACATCTCCCACATTAGAAGACAATGATTATAATGAGCGTGACCCCAATCAATACCTTGCCCCCAAATGCTTCTTATTGTAAAGCACAAGTCATTGTGCTTTACTGCTTAGCTGATAATTACAGTTAATAGCTAACTGGAAGTTAAAACACAGATAAAAGCTTACGATAGAAGAGAACAATACATTGGACAAGAAAACACATAAATACATATTTTGTTTAGTTTTTTAAGACTCATGCCGCATGTAGGGCACTCCAGTTAAGCACTGCTCAATTTACATTATATGGAATGTTCTGTAATTAGGCATGTTAAATGCAACATTTCAGCTATGATGTAAACCATCAGATGATGAATTCATTAACTTTATAAATTGCTGAAAAAAAAAATCTGTTAAGTGCCTTTGTTCTAAAAATAGGGCAAGAACTTAAAAGACTTGACAAAAAAGTTAAGACATCATGTTATTCCCTGAGCCAAAAGCAGAATTCCTCTCTTCTGAATTGCCAGCTTTAGTAATCAGATTCAATAATCTGCAGGCTTAAGAGGAGCATTATGTTGCAAGAAAGGGAGGGATTAGCTCTTTGGCAAATTTACGGCACAAAAAAATAAAAAAGAATATCAAAGTGCCACAAGCCTAACAAAGCATAAGAACTGTGGAATTCTTTTCTCCTATCAAACAGTATAGCAAGAGACAGATGGCAGTGGTTACAAAATATCCCACTGAATTATTTTTCTGACAGTCCACTTAAAACTTCAAAGAATGTCAATGCACCCATCCTGCAATCATCTATCCCTGCAATGCAATTAATGGATAAGAAACATCTTAAAGCTTCTCAGTTAAATAAATGTCCCAAGCTGTTGTTCTACAAACCTACATTACTAGCACAAAATTCAGTGCAATCAAGCTTTTAGGACCTATTCAAGAGTCCAGCAAGTGGACTCAAAGTATCATCACCTGTTATATATCATCATATCATGCCTTGACTTCGCAAACAAAGATTTGGGAAGGCTTTACCCACGCTTACTACAAGCATGCTGATGACTAAAAAGGCCAATGTGGAATAGGCAAATCCGGCTGCAAAAAGCACAGCGAAAGGTCTTGGGTAGTATAGGTGGGGTGCAATTCTTTCTACGTTGTCTTTTTTTTCTCCTTGAGACTAGTTCTGCGTGAGTTCTCAAAGGAGTCAACAGCATTATGTACGGTGTGTCTCCAAGTCTCCCAATTGGAGGCCAAGGTGGACCACTGATGGTAGTCAATATGGCCAAGGCTAAGGTATTGCTTCAGAGAGTCCTTATATCTCTTCTTTGGGGCACTTCTCTTATGGCTACCAGTGGCCAGTTCACCGTAAAACACGATCTTAGGGAGGCGGTGATCCTTCATCCTAGAGACGTGCCCTGCCCAGTGTAGCTGCAATTTCAGCAATATGGCCTCGATACTGGTGACCCCTGCCCATTCGAGGACAGTGACATTTGACACATAGTCAGTCCAATGAATGTTTAGAATTGTATGGAGGCAGTGCTGATGAAAGCATTCAAGGAGTCGCAGGTGATGACGGTAGATGACCCATGATTCAGACCCATATAAAAGAGTAGACAGTACAATGGCTCTATAGACACTGATCTTTGTACTTTTCTTCAGGTGTTTATTGCACCAGACTCTTTTTATGGAGTTTTCCGAAGGCTCTATATGCCTTTGCTATTCTGTTGTCTATCTCTTTGTCGATCGCGGCATCCAAGGAAATAATGCTTCCCAGATATCTGAACTGCTGAACTGACTTAAGCTCTGACTCGCCAATGGTAATGTGCGGATGGTGATAATCTTCTTGTGGTGCAGGTTGGTAGAGAACTACTGTCTTCTTCAAGCTGACTTCCAGCCCAAAAACCTCAGCCGCCTCCACAGAGCAAGATGTTAAATGCTGCAGAGCTGCTTCTGTGTGGGCAACAAGGGCAGCATCATCAGCAAAAAGCAGTTCATGGACAAGATGATTTAGGGTCTTAGTGTGGGCCTTCAGTCGCCTTAGATTGAATAGGCTACCATCAGTACAATATCAAATATAAATGCCATTTTGTTCATTGAGGTCTACCGTAGCCCTTTGGAGCATCATGCTGAAGAAGATTGTGAATAAAGTTGGTGTGAGAACGCAACCTTGTTTCACACCACTGGTTATTGGGAAGGGCTCAGAGAGTGCATCGCCATATCTGACTTGGCCTTGCTGATCCTCATGTAGCAGAATAATCATTTTGAGGAAGTTACATAGAGCCCCTTATTCTGTTCTCTACACTTTTCTTGCAGTTGTCTGAGAACAAATACCATGTCTGTGGTACTTCTATTAGCTCTGAAACCACACTGACTTTCAGGTAGAAGTTCTTCTGTGATAGCGGGTACTAATGTGTTCAATAGTATTCTTGCAAGAATTTTTCCAGCAATGGAGAGCAGTTATACCTCGGTAGCTTGAGCAGTCTGACTTTACACCTTTTTTCTTATACAGAGTGATGATGATTGCATCACAAAAAATCTGATGGTAATTCACCTTGTTCCCAACAGCGCACAACTAGCCCATGAAATTTAGCATGAAGTGCTTGGCCTCCGTGCTTCCAGATTTCAGGTGGGACTCCGTCAACCCCAGCTGCCTTGCCAGTTTTCACCTGCTGTATAGCCTTAAGAGTCTCTCCCATGGTAGGGCTAAATCCAATTAATTTTTCACCGGATGTTGTAGAATGTGCTGGATTCCTTCACCTTGGACTACACGGTTAGCACTAAAGACTGTTTGAAAATGTTCAGACCAATGATTCAGGATGGAGATTTTATCTTCAAGAAGCGTTTGGCCATCTGCACTAAGTAAGGGGCTTTGAACCTGAAATGTGGGTCCATACACTGCTTTCAGAGCCTCATAGAATCCTCTGTGGTCACCCAAATCTGCACATAATTGAGCCTTTTCTGCTAGGTTGAGCCACCACTTGTTCTGAATGTCTCTAAGTTTCTGTTGGAGTTTGCTACATGCAAGACAAAAGGCTGCTTTTCTTACATGACAAAGTGGCTGAGCGAGGTGTGCTTGATGAGATCTCTTTTTGTCAGCAATTCCTGGACCTCCTGGTTGCTATCGTCAAACCAGTCTTTGTTTTTCTTTAAGGAGAATCCAATGAATTCTATGGAGGACTGCAGGATGCTATTTTTAATATGTTGCCAAAGTGCTTCAGGAGAAGAATCTATAAGCTGGTCTTCAAGCCTAGTTTGAAGGTTAGCCTGAAAGCTGTCCCTCACTGCAGCTATTTGGAGATTATTAACATTAAGCCTCCTCCTCAGTATGCCGCCACTCTTAGGTTTGGGCTTGAAATGGAAATTAAGTTTGCAACACACAAGGCGGTGGTCTGTTTGACATTCCGCACACTCGGGTGTGACAGACATCATGAATATTTCTCTGGCACCCTAAGACATAATCAATAAGGTGGCAATGTTTAGATCAAGGATGCATCCAGGTTGTCGTCCGGCTGTCTTTCTGCTGGAAAATAGCGTTGGTGATAGTAAGCTGCTGCTCTGCACAGAACTCTAGTAAGAGGCGACCATTATCATTGCAGCTGCCAACATTGTGCTTGCCTAGTACTCCTTTCCAGGCGTCAAAGTTCTTACCTACTTGGGCATTGAAGTCACCAAGGATTATGATTTTATCTTCTATAGGAACCTTTTGAGTGAGGTGATGCAGGTCGGAGTAGAATTTTTCTTTTTCTGCAGGGTCAGCTTGCAGAGTTGGAGCATATATGCTGAAAAGAACAACATGCTGCTTATTGTATAGTGGAAGACGTAAGGAGATAATACGATTGGAATGACCTATCGGCAAATTTTCAAGTTTAGAGACGATGGAGTTTTTAATCATGAAGCCAACTCCAGAAAGATGACTTTCAGTTTTGGATTTGCCTGACCAGTAGAGTGTATAGCCAGCACTATGTTCTTTACGGCTACTTTCCTCACAAAGGTGAACTTCACTGAGAGCAGCAATACTGATGTTAAGTCGTGACAATTCATGGGCAATTAGCGCAGAATGGCACTCAGGATGCCCACTGTTTGCTGTATCAAGCATGGTTCTGATGTTCCAACATGCGAATGTCAATCTGGACGCACCTTTGGAGGCAGGTGTATGCCTTTGTCTCTTTGTCTTTAATCGACCGCAAAAGAAGATGCCCACTGGCCGCAGCTAGCCAACCAGGTGGAGGGCTGTCGTGGTTTAAACCCAGTCAGGCAACTTGTTCACTCACTCCCAGTGAGTGGTGCCGAGCTGACAACAGTTGAGGGCCGTGTCCCCCCCCCCACCGGGGCTCTCCCCTTCCCCGCTCCCGGAGGAATGGGGAGGAGGATCGAAAGGGTGCAACTCCTACGGGTTGAGACAAGAACAGTCCAGCAACCAATGTACAACACAAATCACCACCACTACTATCAACTACAACGATAAGAGAAAATAACAAGGGAAGAGAATACAGTACCACCCACCGAGAAACAAGTCCCACCCGGAAGCCCGTGTCCTTCCGGGTAACTCCCAGTTACCCCTCACCCCGGGCATGACGTGCTGTGGTATGGAATACCTCTTTGGCTAGCCTGGGTCAGGGGCCCCATCTCTGCTTCCTCACAGCTTCCCCTCCTCCCTGGCAGAGCATGAGCCTCGCAAAGTCCTTGGTCAGGGTAAACATCACTTAGCAACAACCGAAAACATCTGTATCACCAGCACTGATCCCAGGCTGGACGTCAAAACACAGCACTGCACCAGCTACCATGAAGGAGAAACATGACTGCTACTGCTGAACCCAGGACAAGGGGGAGATGAGCTTTGGTTAGGCCACCTTTTCTAGGCCTCTCTCCATATGGAGCAAGCAGTGTTCTCTTAAAAAAAAGGCTGCCTGGTCATTCAGGATGTTGCCGAACAAGACCGTCATCTCCTGGGTCAGTCTCGAGTGACCAATGTCCTGAACCACCTGCATGCAGGGTTGGGTCTGCGACTTCCAGTGCACCTTATCACCTGCCGTTTTGTCCCTCACCTGTCGCTACAGGGCTTTGCAAGTGTGGGTAAGCCCTTCGGGCCTGCACAGTGGACTTTTTAGGCACAGTGTGCGCAGAACTGGCCCCACCCTTTACACCTGAGGTTTATCTGCCAGGGCCTAGGGAGCTTGGACGGTGACAGCAAAGCCCTCAGGTCATAGGTTTGATTAGAGTAAGTCCTTCTCTTAGATGGATGGCCTTACAGGGCTATATGAGCTCCATCTGCCTGGGTTTGAAGTTAGAGTTGTCCTTCTCCTAGGATGGTTGCCCGAAAGCTAGTGAACCCATCCTGCCCATGGACACACTTTGTCTGACGCTTCAGTTGAGATCTGTCTGGCATGGGAGAACCTACCGGAGGCATAAGCCACCACCAGCATAGCTCCCAACCTCACAAAGGAACGCAAGCTCTTTCCCCACGACAAGGGGGTATCTGTGAAAGAGTATCACCGGATACAGGGGACAGATCAAGGTCCCTAATGGCCCTGATGCAATCTAAATTGCTCAGTACAGCATGTACATTTTGGTTTCACTCCAAGCACAAAAGAAGCCACATCTTCAAACCACTGCCCAAAAGCAGGAGTGTTCACATGGATAATAACCAGAGCTGCACAGCTCAAGACTCCAATAGGAATGGCCATACATGATCTACAGCAGCACAGAGTTGGGGGTAGCACACAGAACTGCATAATGTACTTCAATTGTCCTAAATTCTGGGTCTTAGTCACATGTCCTCTAGCAGCATAGGTGAGATCAATTATACGAGAAGTATTTCACAGTAAAAGTTTTCTTAATTTGCTACTTTAATTTCACATCCTCTTGTTCCGCTGTTATGAGACAAAAAATGGGAGTGTCTAATCTACTTGCTGTTCATTCTTTCTGCACATTTTTCATGTGGTCTCCTATTTTTTAGTAAAGCAAGTGCATTAATATCCGGTATAAGTTGAACAAGCTAAGATCTCTAGATCCTCTTATATAAAATGGCAGAACATTCGCAACTGACTTAAAGTCAAGAAAGCCAAGTAGGCCATTGGACACAAACTGCAAATTATCACTGATCGCTGGAGCTGTTGCCCCGTTCCATGCAAAACTGCCAGTTGACAATTATTTGGACATCAGACCTGACCAGCTCATAACAATTATATCAATTAAAAGATGAAGTGTGATTCCAAATATGGGAAGAGTTGATGAGTGATGTTATGGAGTTAAGCTTGTAAAGATAGGAACAAATTCTAAAAGCTGAACAGAATATGCTCAGATATACGAGGGTCATGGAATTTGGATGTTGTTTTTCAAACACAACAGGCAGCAACATGATCAAACATGCTTAGCAACACTGTTTTATCAAAACCTGGTCATTTAGACCCTCTAGCAATATATGCTTGAAAAGGGCTTTTATCTTATAGCATTATAAATCGAATATCTCTTCTGCTGTCAAGCATGAGCAATGTTTAAGACATAGATGACACTTTGTGTCAAAGTCGAACAAATTTCAAGATTTTACTCCAATGGCCAACAGAGTTTGAAGCATACACACTAGAACCTTTGGAAACTTCACGTGCAATTTTGGGCAGAGGCTACTGATGCCTCCAACATCAGCTCTTAATAGAATTTATTTAACTTATGCCATTTCAAAAGAACACACATCTGCTTATAACTCAATTTACTCCTGTAAATCAAGTACTCCCTTGTATACCAGAAGCTGTCATTGCCTACCAACTCTGTACCTTACCAGCAATATTCCTTTTTAACAGAACTTTTAAAAGTGACATTGACTTTTACCAGTTTTAAATAGAACTCCTTAGAAATTAAATGCTCCATGGTGGAAACCCCTTCTGTGACTGCATTCCTGGACATGTGCTTCAGAATCTCTACAGAGTAAGTAAGGATGCATGCCAGCCCAGGTAGCAGAAATACATCTCATATCAAAGATTCTACACCATATAACAAAGAAAGCATCATAGATCAAGTAAATTAGTTAAAAGTAAGACTGATTTCAAACTGAACCAGGCCAAATTCACTTGAGCTTGGATGTGAAAGTCCAGCTAAGTAACATCCAAAAGCAAGGATTTTCCGAAAATGGGAATTTAATCACCTGTTGAACTCCAGTTCTTAACAACTGCACCTACTAGATATTAAATGCTGCACTAGAGAGTTTAGTAAAGAGAAGTTGCATACCAGTGGATGACATGGCCCGAAGCTGAGTGAATTATGATACAACTAAAGCTGAAGAAAATTGAAAAGTTCATTAACTGCACTGAACAGGAATAGCAATGATGAAATACCTCTTTACATCTGGGGCAACTGATATCAACAAGGAGACTCTTATCTGGAGTTCTCATTTGACCAGAAAATGTGACAACTTACAGAGCAGGGTAGCAGATCTTTCATTAAATGAATACTCCAGACTAAGTCATTTTAGTCATTGCCTAAAAAAATGCTGAGGAACAGTAATTAAATTTCCTAGTATCCAAACCACTTTCTTGTCAATAAATATCATAGAATAATAGGGTTTTAACTGAGTCTGTCAATTAGGAGAGTCTGTCAATTCCCCTCAGTTAGGGTCTCAAATGAGCTTGTTTTCTATTTCAAGGAAGAGTAAGGATTGACAACACTCAAAACAGATCAAAGAAAGTAATGATGAACTTGTAATGAATACCTCAGGAATAAATCCAGCTTACTAATAAATAAAACTCGCTTGAACAATTAAGAACGTGTAGGTCTAATGAAGCTACATGGCTTTGCATCTTCCCCTTCTCTTTGGACACGCGTGATAAAAGATGTTCTTATGACTGAATGGTGCCTATACAGTCTGACACAGTCCTTCTTTGATGCTGAGCAAATTATTCAGCTGCAAGATTAGATGAGGTCCAAAATCAAGTTTCATTTTTAGATTATTTTCTGTGTAAGATACAGAAACTTGGTCTGTAGAAGTACTAAACATTCACAGATGCAAGACAATGTGACAGACACTTTATTAATATAGTGCTAATAATGCATTTTTCAACCATATAATGCTAAGAACTCCGAAACGTTGGTAGTTCAGTGGCTCAGATTGGATATTCAAAACCCATAGAAGACTTTGACCTTAATCTCTCATGCCTCAGCTTCCCATCTGCAAAATACAGATAAAACCACTCTCTCATCTCACAGGGGATTTGTGAGGATAAACTCAGTCAAAGCATGCTGACAGTATAGTGATAAACACCTTAAAAATAGTACAAGATAGCACATAACCAGAAATAGTAACTTAATTATGGAGAGATAAACAAAACATTGACTAGCTGCTGATTAAACAAACACAAAATATCCTCTGCACTCAATGAAATGAGAGGTCATGTGGGAAAACAGTACAGGGTCACGTAAGCCAAGACTGTATTACAGGTTATAAGCATAGTGGAGTAAAACTAAGGTTGAGCGAGCAATCCTAACTCAGTAAGAGCTCTTAACCTTAGAGTCATGAACTTCTAAACAGCTTTCATCTTCTCTGAACTAACAATATAAATTTACAAGCAAATACCTGTGTACCTAAACTATCAAGAATACATTTAAATTATGCTATACGGAGTGGGCAAAACCCCAGACACTCTGCTATTCTTAGTTCATCCCGCCTGTTTCTGGAAGAAACTACTTCCAGTGTATCCTTAGTTCACCTTTTCAGAGAGTACTGCTTTCCCAAGGCTGCCTCAGGGTCCTGCTGACGGATTGCTCTAATTGCAGTTGGCGAAGTAAAGAAGGCAGCTACTTCATGCTCTGCTAGCACACGGAAATAGGCCCCAGCATCTGGCGTTCCCACAGGCTTCCCCTATGGAGAGAATAATTTAAAATGTCACAGGATAAAAATACTTCATGATTCCTTGACAGTTCAAAGCTTGAACACGTAACAGGAGTGGTAGCACTGCAACAGAAGTAATTCCTAGTAGGACTTTAAAGAAGGCTTTGTTAAAAATAAAAATACTGTGACCATATTCACTTGTAGAAATAAGTTCACAAGCTTTGGACACAACCTATTTCATGAACACAGCACACACTAGCTGCTATTTAGAAAAACAGGACAAATGGACACATGAATGAAAAAGCAGCCACAAAGAGCTGTTACTACACTGGCAGCAGAGGGAGTAAGGTCTGCATCTACCCTTATTGTGAAGCAACCAGTAAAACACTGAGACCCATTGAACTAGGGGCCTCTGGACACAGTGGCACTGCAGCTACATCCACATGAACAGGCCTACGGGACTTTTTCTTCCCTGGAATTTTCCTCCCAATTCTAGGAAAATTCCCATTTAGCTGCTTATAACTGGCTTCTTGGAATCCTTGTGCTGCTACCCCCTACATGAAGCCTGGAGAGAAGCTGAAGACACCCTTTCTTGTTTAGTGTGCTACCAGACTGCAGTCTTGTTTGTGGTTGGGATTTTTTCTTTTTAAATTACTGGGTTTTTTTAAACAACTAAACATTGTCTTGAGCTAAGGGCCATAGTCAAGAGAGCTCTAAACAGAAGTAATCCGATGTGACAAATTGTCCAACAGTAAGTAATAATAAAATACTATTCTGTGGTGCTGTAAATATGAAAAGCAGTTGGCACAGGATCATATAATCACAGTCTAACTGTTTGTAATCACTGCAATACATGAACTGCTCCACACACGTTCTGAAACCATGAAAAGATGATGTTAATGTGGAATGAGTTTTAGCTCTACAGGTCCTGCCATAACCTTTTCAACTAGAAAGGCCACACTTGGAAGATCAACTTTGACAGAGCACACAAGTTAGGAGAGACATACATTCTATACTGCAAACACAACTTTGTTAATGCTTTACTCAAGATGACACAGGCATGGAGAAAGTTTCACTATTGAAATGCCACCATCTTTCAGCAGCTTACCCATCACAAAACAAATTCATACCTTCACCACCCTTGAGTAAATGCAAATTTGGAATAGAAAGATTAACAGGTCTAGCAGGAAAGAAACAGCATATGAAACTCTAATACTTTTCATCTTACCAAGACACAAAAGGAAGAGAGAGTCATTTGAATATCTTGAATAATTTACTAAATTCAGTATTTTTATTCTGACAATGAGGCACTAGTAACACGAAAACGCCTGTATGAAAATACACACTAATCAAGTTAGTTGACCCATACCAACAGAAAAAACAGCAAGCTGGCTGTGATGCTGGCTCACGGGAATTCACCCCCTTCTCTGTCTTCCATCTGCCCTCCCCACTGCAATCTACCCCACACTTGCTCTGCAACCAGCTGTGCCTAACACTGGCAAGAGCACTGATAAACCATTTGGCAGATTTAAAGAATGCAGCATGCCTGAGGTAAGATATATACAATTGACTTTGGAGCCCTATGGTGAAATACTGCTGGTGAGAGGACACTGGATCACAGCAAAATGAAAAAAAAACCAAACCAAAACAATTACTTTTTTTGAGGATAGAGCAGGCATTGAGAGGCAAATTAAGAGAAAATAAACAAAAGAAACAGTTCCCAGCCCAAGTAGCAGGGAGGAGTATAACCAATGCAAAAAAAATTCCTTTTGCTAATAGCCTATACAAATTATGAAAAAGAAATGCAGAAGAATGCTTTCTGCCTACTGAAGCATCAACCTTGCAAGATTCTTCACCACAATTTTCATGTGCTCATCAATATTTGTACATGAACCTATTTTTTCAAGTTGGATGTCACCTCCCTGTGATGTTCACTATACCTGCAGCTCTCTAAACATCTGGTCAGGAGCTCAAGCCCACATCACTAAATAATGCTAAACAAAATAAATGGTCTCAGACTAAAAAATTCCAAATTTCCATAAACTTCTCATATTAATGAATTACGTAATTGAACTGGTATCAATCATCTTGCACAGCAAATAAACCTACCTGTGGAGAAATCATAAACTGGTTAGTCTGCCAGTAATAATGCAGGGTTTATTTTTAAAGAAATGGAAATGTCCAGAGCCCATAAACGAGCTGTGTCTGGCCCTCATCACACCCACTCCCTGATAGGGCCTTGGCTGCCAGTGCTCAAGGCCAGGTTTGGTAGGGTGCAGCTGTGTAATCTTGGATCAGATCATCAGGAAGACAGCAGTTGTGAGAAGAGCTGAAAGGAGCTTCCCCTTCCTTGAAAGGCAACTTATGCTCAGGCCCTCACGCTTGATCCCTGCTCAAGCTACACTGCAGCTGAGTCCATGCCTCACACTTCCAGAATGCCTAAGCTCAAACCCAAGCCTGAGTCTGAGCCCATATTCAACACAAACAGCTAAGCCTTCAGTAGTATGTGGGTAGGCATGCAGGGATGTGACAGGTTGATATTTATATGTCACATAAGCTACAGCATCTTTGGTTTGGAGAAGTACCATCCTCAAATCTAGGAGAAAAACAAACAAAACACAAACAGTGGAAGGAAAGGAAGAGACATTTCATCTGACAGATGACAGGAAGTAATATGCAAAGAATAAGACAACACTCAGAATACTCATGTAGGAGAGGAAAAAAAAAAATTGCCCATTTGTAACATATTCTCACTGGTTCTGCAGAAAAAATTCCCTGGTGCCTCAGCAGCTGGTCACAGTTTAGCAAATGCATAAACAAAAACCTACATGAGCAAAACAAATCTGAGACAGTGCAAATTCATTTCAGAGCCCAAAAAAAACCTACAAATAAAATTGCCAAAGAGAATTATCATTTATTATACAAAACTTGTAAGAAGTACTGCGAGATGCCCTGAGAGGCTTATTACCATATGCAATTCTGATTTTTAAAAAGCAATATAAACAATAAGGCACAGGGTAACTGAATTCACAATGTGTTGACAGATTGCTGAGTCAGTTGGGGACTACAAGCAAGTGAGATGCTTCCACTGGATTTCTGCAGGGATTAGTTCAAGACCTGTTGCTGTTCAGTATTTGCATCAATACTGCAATATTTGCAGTAATATCTGTGATTAGGAGGAACCAAGGGCACAGTAAACAAAAACAAGACAGTCAGAAAGAGTGATCTGCCTCAACTGATTTAAAAAAAGAAGAGTAGAAACAGACATTTGTTGCGTCAGCTAGGAGGATTCAAGTAGAAAAGGCGTTATTTTAATAACCTACCAAGAGACAGACAGGAACATCTTTCTGGAAGTACTTAGATTTAGCATTTATCAGATGTCAAACAGCCCAGCAGCCATCCGGAGGCAGAATGTGCTGACATATAATACATGATTATGAAAGAAGTTTCATAGTCAGGCAGCAAGAATGATAAAGGGGATAGAAAAGTTCAATGGAGAAAATCAGAAGTCACTGGGATGAATTACTTGAGGAAAGACATATAAGAGGAGCTACAATAAAATAACAGCAGCAATTCCCATTCTGCCTGATCCCTAACAAGGGGCTCTTCAATTAAGGATAAATTCAAAATTGTGAGGAGGAAATTCTCTCTGCATAGCAAATATTATACATGGAACTCATTGCCACGAAAACCTGCTGATGCCAAAGCACACTCAAAATCCTGTCATATCAGGATTCAAAAAAGTATGCTCATAGAAATGCTCATTCTTCTGCTGCTGACACTGCTGCCAAACCAAACCTCCACTAGGGACTTGAGATGGTATGTCCTACAAAATTTGTTTCACAAATAAAATCAGTAAGGATGATGGCAGAAAGATCACAAAACTGGCAAACTTCTTGCTTCGTAAGCTGATAATAATGGCTGTAAGGAAGGCTGGATGCCTCCTAAAACTGGGCCAAACGAAACTAATTTAAAGCCTATTGCTGCTGTGTACCCTGCAGATTTGCTGCAACAGCAGGCACTGGGAGGACCCCAGTGAGCGTGGTGAGGATGGTTGCATGAGCACAACAGTGTCTCGAAATAGCACTGTGTGGGACAATAGCTCCTCCTCTGTCCTAGACCACTCAAATGAAGTCCTTAATGAATGGCTCCTTGGCAAGTGTGGGCATCTTTTTCATTACCTTAGCTCCAATTTGAAGTCCTAAGCACTGGAACTACAATGCTGCCTTTTTCCTGACATCACAGGATCACAGGTAGCAGCTAGATTTTCTCTTCATGCTGCCCTGTTGCTTTACAGCTTGTGAACAGCAAGAACAACCCAGAGTGGGCTGTGAGCCTTCAAGTAGCTTATTTATAGCTGAAATGTGTCATGCCTTGGAGAAAACAGCTCAGGATAGATTATACATTTAAAACAAAACAAAACAAAAACAAACAACCAAAACCAACAAACCTTGCTGTATTCAGAAGAATTCATGAGTGTCTTCACATTCCTGACAATGCTATTACAGCAAGTAAAAACTGCAAGCACAGTTTCCATAGCAATTGTTAAAATGACAAGTTGTCACCTACTAAGTAATTTAAAAATAAACAGATCACTTTAAGAAGTGAGGATATGAACTCAGCACAGTTTATATTCAATGGTGGTTGTCCCCAGGCAAAAGGGATGAGGTGTTCTTTCTCCTAAACAGCATACTGATACTTCCTAACCCAAAACCTATCATTAGACAATCATTTAGGAAACTGACTACAAATTTATGAATACTGTTAAGAGAGTCTTCTGAGCAGAGGAAATATTATACACTATTCTGTTTGTAAATATTATTTCTAACCCTCTAAAAGATGACACTGATGACACATCTTCAGGCACTCATGAACATTCTCTGAAAACTTGCTTGGTGGTACCCCAGAGAAAGAAAAGGGGAAATATACTGTTTAATAATGCGTTCACCAAGAGCAAAAAATCATGCAAACAAAGCAGACCTGTAGGTTAAACAGATATTAACTCTGATTTTTCTTTAACACTGCTAAAGAAATAGGGTTTTTACTCTATTTTCCCAAAGCAGCACATTTTAAATTTAGAGGTGCCTTTATAATGACAATAACCATCTTGATCCCCACGCATTTGCCCAGAGATAAAACTTCACTGTAAGACAACTATGTAGCAGAGACTGCTTAAGGAACTCATCACCTTCCTCACCATTCTCCCTTGTCTTACCCTGCACTTGCTAGAATGAAAACCTTTTCATTGCAGTCATTCTGCCAATTCATGCAATGATTTTAAGGTGGTACCTGTGTACCAGTGGTCAAAAATAGGTACTGCGAAATTGTCAAACTCTTTCCCTTATGTCCAAGAAAGTGCCATTTTTCTCACACTGCATTCCTCTTCTAAACTAGTGTAGTGGTGATAAGTTTATCTCCCTTTGGAATGAAGAATCTAATTAACATCTATTAAGTGTTCAAACATTAATTAGACTATAGTAATTTAATACTCAAGCTAATATATTTGATTCTATAAATGTGCATTTCTGCTACTGCATGAAGTTTTCGCCCTTTGTTATTGAGAATAACAGAGAAGTCAAACTCAGTGGTCCCCAGCCCTAAAATAAAATGAATTTAATGGGAAAACACTCAGGTTTTGCCAGGCAGACTAGAAAATTGAATTCTTTTATAACAGAATTAAACTTGAAAAGGAATAAAAACTATTTTCTGTGATTATTTTACTATTTCACGTCTATTTTTCTAGTGAAACTCATTTATAACTGCAGTTCTCTGTTTAATTATCCATAGAGATCCTGAAGCCACTGAAGCCCCCCCCCCAAAAAAAAAAAAAACATACTAGAACTATACTGAGCACCCAGAGATGAAATAAAGATGAAGATGGGGTTTGAAAAGTATCCCACGTAAGGTAAATTGGCTGAGTTACAAAATCAGCCTAGAAAAGAACTCAATTTCTTTCTTCCCCAAATTTCAGCTTAACTCAAACATTTAGTATCAATACATTCAGAACACGGGGAAAAAGAGATTATTACCTATATAGGTATACTTACACACCCTATAGGGTTACCTTTAGAACACCCACCTGCATATGCACATGTATGATACACTGACACTGTAAGGAGCAGCTCTTAGCATCATATGCTGAGATTTTTCACACTCCTACAAGTAAGAATTCAGTCTACAAAGTCTTTAGTCAAAACAGTTGACAGTCTACTATTTCATGCTGCAAAACAAGCAGTGACCCTAACTAGAGGACTATTATATACTGCAGAGTTAATAACAGATGTAGGTAACAGATGTAAGTAATAGATGACCTGAGAAGGTGCAGACCTGTGCTGTCCTTGTCCCTCTCTTAGTTTTGCCCAAAGATCTATTCCATGTGAGTAAATCCAAGCAAAGAAAGAAAGTAAAGATTTTTAACTTGTGTTGAGGCCATACACCAGAAAATTAATGTCACATATTGGTCCATACCATTTAGCACAAAAAAATGTCACCAACTATAAGATCAGCAAAGAACAGATATTCTTTTCCTAGAGTATATTTCTGCTTCATAAATCTCGAACAGACTTATTAATTCTGATTACTTATACAAATAATATAATTTGCTGGTAAAGCAGATTCAAGATTGAAGGATGGCATGTTAGTACTTAATTAAATATAGCTTATAGAAATGTCCACACATCCTCTTAAGCTTTCACTTCTAGGCAAAAGAATGAGGTCAAAATTAGTAGCAGGGTGTTTTTGCTTAAGGATACTGAATTTCCAAAGATTTCACATGGTCTTTACATAACAGCAAAGAGATGTAATAGCAAAGATTGTTACCAACCTGACAGGAGAAGGACAAAAGGACTGATGTGGGATTTCAGTGCAGCACACAACTTGTTCTTCCTCACCCTTTCACCTCAGGAAAAAGCAGGTGAGAAATGCACACTGAATACTTCAGTATGCAAAGCCATGCATACTTCAGTGAGTTTTTCGGAGCCAAAGCTTGTTTGTCTTGTTCGCAGTGATCTCTTCTGCCACCAAAATAATGCAGAAAAGACTATCCAGACTGTTTCGCTTCTTCACAAGAAAAATGATGTTTTTATATACAATACAAACATCATTGCAGTGATCACTTTATTTTGTAAGGAGAATCATAGAATCATAGAATAGTTAGGGTTCAAAAGGACCTAAAGATCTCCTAGTTCTAACCCCCTTGCCATGGGCGGGGACACCTCACACTAAACCATGCCATCCAAGGCTTCATCTAACCTGACCTTGAACACCACCAGGGATGGAGCATTCACAACCTCCCTGGGCAACCCATTCCAGTGCCTCACCACCCTCACAGGAAAGAATTTCTTCCTTATATCCAATCTAAACTTCCCCTGTTTAAGTTTTAACCCGTTACCCCTTCTCCTATCACTACAGTCCCTAATGAAGAGTACATCCCCAGCATCCTTATAGGCTCCCTTCAGGTACTGGAAGGCTGCTATGAGGTCTCCACGTAGCCTTCTCTTCTCCAGCCTGAACAGCTCCAACTTTCTCAGTCTATCTTCATACAGGAGGTGCTCCAGTCCCCTGATCATCCTCGTGGCCCTCCTCTGGACTTGTTCCAATAGTTCCACGTCCTTTTTACATTGAGGACACCAGAACTGCACACAATACTCCAAGTGAGGTCTCAGGAGAGCAGAGTAGAGGGGCAGGATCACCTCCTTCGACCTGCTGGTCACACTCATTTTGCTGCAGCCCAGGATACGGCTGGCTTTCTGGGTTGCGAGCACACACTGCCGGCTCATGTTCATTTTCTCATTGACCAACACCCCCAAGTCCTTCTCCACAGGGCTGCTCTGAATCTCTTCTCTGCCCAACCTGTAGCTGTGCCTGGGATTGCTTAGTAGTTAACTAAGAGCCTACATGACTTAAGATATTAAAATCAATCCCCACATTACTTAGCAAACTTTTAGGAGTTCTCACAGATGTATTCATGCTCGCCCTACATAAAGGAACACCACACAGGAAGAATCCAGTAAGCATGACCTCTGGAACAAGAAAAAGGTATAGGACAGGTGTACAGTATGTACACATGTACTACAAACCATCAGAAAACCACCTCTGCATCTGGAGTTATTTGCATTTTCAGACACACAGTGTATACAGGGCTAGTTCGTCTGGAGATTTTTATCCATCTACACAAATTATGTATGTGAACATATGAACTGTGATAAATTTACTGCACTCCCTTTTCCACATGAAGATATATTTAGTTACAGAGGAATCCTTTCTGCAAAAGAGTCTCCCTCATGAGTTTAACATAATTCTCTCACTTACCTGTTCCTCATGAATTCTGCCTTTTCTTCTTTTCCTAGTATTTTGGCTACTACTTTTAAACAAATGCCTTCCTCCTATTCTGATTACTTTTAAGTCGCAATGTCCTACAAATCACCTTGCTTCCTAATGTCCTTCACGACTTGTATGTGCACTAAGAACCAAGCACCACTCCGGCAATCAGCAAGCTGACACTTGGCATTGACTCGAAAGGTTTCAAAAGTACCACAGTGAGCTGATTTGCAAAGTCACAGAAGCAAGCATATCCCATCAAGATCAGCACATCAGAAACCAGTCAAAAAAAAAAGAGCCATGTATATGCAATACTCAAATGGCTCATTTTACTGCCATAGTTGCACTGCAGATACTCTCTGCGTCATGTATTTCAGTAACACGTTCATTGCAACATTTGATGCTGAACACTGAAAGTAAGCAGGTCAGTAAACTTTACCTGGACAGAAGGTACAATGAGATTCAAACTAAGAACATCAATGTGCTCAAGTTTTCTCCAGCTGCTGCAATCATTGGCTGGGAGCACGATGGCATGTGAGCTTCTCTGGCTTAGTTGTTTACAGAAAAGTAAAACTTGTGCTTGTTGATGTCCTGAATTTGGAAGGTACTGGAAACATTTGCAAAGTGTCTGTCCCACACAGCCTGGTGTCTTTCAGATGACCGAATGTACACTGCAGCTCCATTATGAATTTGGTAAAAGTACAATTATATTAGGCCTATGCATCTCTACCTTATGGTGTGAGGCACAAGGGTATGCAGTTTCTCTCATGGTGCTCACTGGAATTTCACATCCTGCCCCCTCTTGGCAAAAAGGCACTGGAATTATGTTTTGGTTCTGTGACCAGAGACACGGAAGATAAGGGATACAGAAACATTACGGTAGACTTTACTGGCGATGTGCGAACCGACATGCTCCTGTCACCTGAATGAAACAGATGAAATGGACAGTGTGAGACTTTCTAGGAGAGAAGTCCCTTCAGTCAAAAGAGCAAAGATCTGTTGGATAGTTTTCAATCAGAACATTCGGAGCTGCATTTTCAGTCCAGTGAGCAAGACTAAGTCTAGTCTAAAATAAACCTCAAATGACATGTACAGTCATAGAATCACAGAATAGTTAGGGTTGGAAAGGACCTTAAGATCATCTAGTTCCAACCCCCCCTCCATGGGCAGGGACACCTCACATTAAACCATGTCACCCAAGGCTCTGTCCAACCTGGCCTTGAACACTGCCAGGGACGGAGCATTCACAACTTCCTTGGGCAACTGTCATGGTTTAAGCCCAGCTGTAAATAAGAAACATGCAGTCTCTGTCTCCCTCCCCCACCCCCACCCCCGCTCCTGGAGGGATGGGGAGGAGAATCAAAAGAATGCAACTCCCATGGGCTGAGATAAGAACAGCCCAGTAACTAAGGTATAACACAAATCACTACTGCTACCACCAATAATAATAATGATAAGGGAAATAACAAGGGAAGAGAATACAACTGCTCACCACCTGCTGACCAATACCCAGCCCGACCAGAGCAGTGATCTAGCCCTTCCAGGTAACTGCCCCCAGTTCTACATCCTGGGCATGAGGTGCTGTGGTATGGAATACCTCTTTGGCTAGTCTGGGTCAGGTGTCCTGTCTCTGCTTCCTCCCAGCTTCCCCTCCTCCCTTGCAGAGCATGAGGCTCAGAAAGTCCTTGGTCAAAGTAAACATTACTGAGCAGCAACTAAAAACATCGGTGGTATCAGCACTGTTCCCAGGCTGAAAGTCAAAACCACAGCACTGCACCAGCTACTAAGAAGGAGAAAAATGACTGCTACGCCTGAACCCAGGACAGCAACCCATTCGAGTATCTCACCACCCTCACAGTAAAGAATTTCTTCCTTATATCCAATCTAAACTTCCCCTAAGTTTTAACCCGTTACCCCTTCTCCTATCACTACAGTCCCTAATGAAGAGTACATCCCCAGCATCCCTATAGGCTCCCTTCAGGCACTGGAAGGCTGCTATGAGGTCTCCATGCAGCCTTTTCTTCTCCAGCCTGAACAGCTCCAACTTCCTCAGCCTGTCTTCATACGGGAGGTGCTCCAGTCCCCTGATCATCCTTTTGGCCCTTCTCTGGACTTGTTCCAACAGTTCCATGTCCTTTTTCTGTTGAGGACACCAGAACTGCACACAATACTCCAGGTGAGGTCTCAGGAGAGCAGAGTAGAGGGGCAGAATCACCTCCTTCGACCTGCTGGTCATGCTCCTTTTGATGCAGCCCAGGATACGGTTGGCTTTCTGGGCTGCGAGCGCACACTGAAGCCAGCTCATGTTCATTTTCTCGTTGACCAACACCCTCAAGTCCTTCTCCACAGGGCTGCTCTGAATCTCTTCTCTGCCCAACCTGTAGCTGTGCCTGTAGCTGTAATAGAAGAGGGTTCCACTTTTAGTCTGAACCATCTGTGAGTACATCTTTGAGACCTTCCTTCAGACTGAAACACCAAGCATAGATTCTGCAGTACCTGTATGCTCAGTTCTGCTCTCTCTGTGAGGCATCCAGCAATCCACTTGTGTCAGGACCTTGTATGACCCTTCGCTGAAGACTATCATCAGCCCACTGAGCACTCAGGAGTGCATGCAGTGGGACTGGAGGAATACCACTGGTCATCAATATCCTTCAATCTGGTAAATGTTATACAATGATTAAACAGCAGTGCTAACCAGTACTTCTCTCTGTCCTCAGTTTTCCCCTCCACCACACTTGTGTGCTTCACATACTCCCTTGCTGCATTCTATCCATTTGTTTTGGGTAAACCTGGCTAATTCAACCATGCCTTACCCTACCTGTAGTGCCCTTCCCTTTAAACATTTGTGGAGTGACTTGGGGCAGAAGAAGAGATAATATATTGCCAACAACCACTACATTACCTACTGCATTTCACAGAAATGGTATCATCCTAAATGGTATTTGCTGTGCAAGTGCAGGGCTAATTACAGGGCAGGAACAGGACACATGTGGGCAGAAGTACCAGCAGCACTACCACATGGTACATCCTTTATACACTTCATTTGAGGAGAAGAGACAGTGTGGCTGGTGTTTGGTACAGAAGTCTAGGACAGCTGTTATCAATGCATGTTATCAAGGACTGTAGGTCCTGGACTAAGGATGTGGATGTCCTCTTGAGCAGTGGCCTTGGTGGACTGCTCTCCCTTCACCTGACGATCTGTTCAAGATCTTTGTGGTAGGGGCACATGCACCATGCCATCTCTGATGTATGGTTTTGCTTTCATCTATTTGAAATGAACACAGCACTGCTTGTCAGTCCTCTCCCCCTCTGCAGCAGGCTTGAAATTAGCAACAGGGTGCTGTATCTGCTGGAGAAACTTCTGGGCCTTTCAGAGCATATGGTCAAGCTCCAGGTTGCCCCTTCAACAATATTCTGGAAGGCCACTGCCAGGGTTGTCACTATGGCAAAATACAGCAGTAGGAAAGGAGGAATAATTTTAATAAAATCGTAAGAAAAGTGTTCAGAAAGGAGGAACAACAAAAGAAATAGCACTGGTTAAGAGGACAGAAGCAATAGCTTGAGAGAAATAAGAGCAGTTGAAAGTCACTAGCAAGCAGGCAGTCATTAGCAAATATGGAGTCGTACATGCCATCCGGCCCTTTTGCAAGCAGTAGAGGTACTTCAGAATAAGGTGGGAACTCTTGACAGTTTTAAAGCTTTCTGTTGGCATGCGTACTTTTCATTTGTCCTGAAAAACTTCTCAGCAGTGCAGTCCTGCTCATTGGATCCTATCCTTTTAACCCACGTGGCAAAACTTCTGCCTTAGCTTTCTCTGCAATGTCATTCACATGTCTAAAATCACTCTGGGAACCACATCAATAAGCAAGGACAATCAGAGGACTTATTTCAGAACTGCACTACTGCTGTGATTTGAAATATCATGTAGCTGTCCCCCTAATAACCACTGCTTTTCTGGACTTGAGGATTCTTGACCCACTTCAAGAGGCATCTTGTGGTTGTGAGAATCTCTCTTCTAAGTTTATAAAAAGAGTGAACTTTGAGCAGTAACGTATACCTTTAACTTCCTAAACAGGATGCAGCAAGCCCGTTCTGTAGAGTTTGATGTAGGAACTTCTAAACAATTTTGGAGGCAACCTTACCTTACTACAACTGTCCATTCTTCTTCAGTATCCCGTGGCTTAAGAAACTTATTTACTCAAAAGTTCAGGCACAATCCAGCATCAGCACCCATCAACAGTAGTGTTTGAGTTTGTAACAGTGAAACACATCTCAACCTTTCTGTTCTACTATGGTCATCTTTAGTTATACGGTATAATAGCAGGAAGATGGAGAAAGTTTCATCATAATATCCATTTCCTTATGCAGAACTTTTGCACCTATGATGGTCTGTAAAACAGTATGTTTCCACAATGCCATGCTGACTCCCCTGCTCCGGAAGCACTAGGTACAGATGGTGCTCTACCAATTGCTGTATTCACAGCATCATCAAAGCTTGTTTCACAAGCTTTTTCATGTCCTCAGAATCCAGTACATTCACTATACTTTTGCAGATACTGTACACTATGAGTTACCATTGGATTTCCCTTAACAGTTCACAAGCTTCTAATTACCACTACAACTCAACATGCCATGATGGCAGAATTAAAACAACTTCTGCCTCTAGGAACACTGAAAAACACAGAACAATTACCAGGGGGACATCATGCTGCACAGTGTCAGAGAAGTTGGGATATACCCAGAATGAATGCAGACAACCAAGTCTCAGCATGCTTGAAAGCTAACAATGTCAGTGCTTTTACATAAAATGTGTTTCACTGTCACTGATGGGTACTGGATTTACTCCCTAAAGAATAAAGAAGATGGTTCAAGCAATACTGTATCTTCTTGCCTGGCAATTAGAGAATCAACAATAACTTCTGAAAAAATAAAACATAACATGATTGGTTTTTTGAGCACAAAAGTTAGGATGCAGCAAGCCACTCTAGTTGGACTACTTTACTCTCCCTCCCCACTGAGATTCATCCCCAAAGCAGAAGGACCAAGTCCTGAATGTCATCTGAGTCTTCACTCAGGTGCCTTAAGTCATAGAAAGAAAAAAGAAGAGAGTCTTCTTAGAAGTTCTGGCTCTAACGATAGAGCTCCCAATTGCCTCCAGCTCAGGTCCAGTAAGAATTTGTCATCTCCAGACATGCAAAACACAACATACTCTCCTAGATCCACAATAAATGTAGTCTAATGGCCTCTGGCTGAAGCATCAGCAACACAGGTACTCTCCACCATCTGCCATTTCTGGGTCTGTTGTTTTGGAGTTCCTTGTCCTCCTGACCATCACCAGTCACACAGATGAAGTAGAAAACTTTGAAGGATAATGATGAAGTAAGTTTTCCTTAAGAATTGCTGTAATAGACAGGAGAGTATAAGCACTGAATATATACACACAATTAAAAAATATGTGGCATGAAGAATAGAAAGGTGTAAACAGGATCATTGACTGGAGGAGATGCTGTCTTTTAAGAATGGATCATACCTCATACAAAACTGTAGTATTCCCATGAAGGAGAGGCCCATAGCAAATATAGGAATGACCAACAACCCAGCCTAAATCAGAAGCTGCCCACCACACCTAAAGTGAGAGGAAAAAAAAAAAAAAAAAAGTGAGGAGTTTTTAAGAGGAGTTCAAAAACATTTACATGCCATTTAAACAGAATTACCTCACCAGGTTTCAGTCCATATATAGCTGACATTGTCCAGTTCAGCATAACTGCATAGCCACCTGTTGGCCTGACAACACCCTAAATGAAAAATTCGAATATTTAAGATCATTTGAAGGATGCAATGATATTCCTGTCTTCTACTAAATTTTAGGCTTTTAGCAGCAGACTTAAAGTTGCATAGATTCAATAATTCTCATTTAAGGAAAGGATCCATTCCAACAAGTATATGCTTGTGCTAGCATTCCTACTAAAGAAGGTTTTGGAAAACAAGCAAACAAATAAGCAAACATACAACAAAACAAACATGAAAACCCAACCCAAGGTCTAAATGACAATAGTTTTCAGAAGATAACTAACAAAACTAGAATTCTCTCATAAAAATTGGATATACAAATATTTAGTCAACTACTTGACAATCTTCATCTTGGAAGCATGATTTGCCAAAGATGCCTGTCTTCTTCTCTGGACAGAAAACACAGTGAAGTAAATTTCTGAGAACTTTTACCTCCGATATACTGCATTTTCAAACTAATAGCCAAGGAAAATACCTGTTGCAACAAAGGATCTTGTCCTGGACCTTTTGACAATATAATGAATTTAATATATATGTGTTGCTTCAAAACACCCACATTCAAGGAAAAAACAGAGACAGTTTTTTTTGGCAAAACTTATGTTTGTTTTCCTTTACCTCCCCAAAGATTCTGAACTTTATAAGACACATTAAACAATTTTCTAGTAGTAATTTAAGCACTGCCTTATCCAGGGATGTGTGGTACTGCCTCTGAATTTCTGGTGGTGAGTACACTGCTAGAACATTATATTCTGCTTTTCTTTAAAAGAGGATTGTAAGTACCAAGCAAACACTCAAGTTTGCTTTAAAAATAAGCTCTTTTAAAAATAGATCATTAAGACTAATTGACATTTTAGAAGCAAACATTTTCAAAGAATGTCCTATGTTAATTTTCACTTAATCAAAACTTTCATTTTCATGGGAATTATGTTCTCAGAACTGTTCAGTAACACAAGCTTTCAGAACATGCTTAAATCCATTTAATGTGTAATGTCATACACTACATCTTACTTAGATTAGCTAATATGTAAATAATGAATAAGCAAAGACTATTCAGCAATAAATATTATCCCATAAGTGATATATTATGTAATCTTGCCATTAAGTGACCATACTTCGCTCATCCAAAACAAACAGTTAAAACACAGAAGATACTAATGGATAAAAGACATTCTGCCATCCTGAAAAGTTTGTATTGTACAAACATAAACTACATTTACTTCAAGATATTACTACTATTTAAATAAACATGATTTATTCATTGACACTGACTGTAAACTAGTGAAACGTGAATAAATGAGATTAAACCATTTCTAGCAATGCTTATCATTTACACCACTGAGCTCCGGCAAACATTTTCAACCTCTTTAATTACATAATTTCTCAAGTGGAACTCAGAAACAGACTACAGATAGTCCTTTACCTTAGGCAAGCCCGTTGTTCCAGATGTATACAGAATATAAAGTGGATGATCCGAGGGAACAGAGACACATTTACAACACTGTGCTTTGGCAAGCTCTTCTTCCCAGTCAAGATCACGACCTGGGGTATGATGAACATGGCCCTGCCCATTGAAAAATAGAAAATTGTTGGAAGAAAGACAGATAGAGTAAATGGAATTGGGTCAAAAACATGTACTATTAAATATTCTGTACCGTAATTTCTCTGCTGCATTTGTTCTATTTATTATTTAAATCTCACGAATATAAAGTTCTCCCATCACATGAAAAAAACAAAGTACAACAAATACACTAAACATTGCACTTGTAGAAGAGAAAAGGCATCTGCACTACATACACATCTGGAAGTTAATGTAAAGGCATAATAACTGTACACCCACCAAATTAGGTCGCGTGTAAATGAGGACTTTATCAGGTTTGCTCTGTACCCTTGCCAGTGCTCCTTCTAGGAGGGATATGTATTCCACCTTCCTTTTCGGTTCTACTCCAAAACTTGCTGTTACAATAAGTTTGGGCTAAAATAAAGAAGTTAGATTGTTAATATATACATTTACAATATATTTTATACATGTAACCTAATAACATGTTTTCTATGAAATTTTTTGATTAATGATGCTCAAAGGATAAAATCTATCTTCACACAATTAGAAACAGGAAACTGATAAAAATCCCTAAGGAAATCAAGCTCATACAATCTTGCTGTCCATGCATCTGTTTTTTCTTCAGGAGCATACTAATAACTTCTGGCACTCTTCACCATTTTCAAACAAATTTGAGTAAGAAATAAACAGTATTAAGTTCTTGTAAGGTGCACAAAAATAACAAAAAGAGAGAAAATCCCACCTCTGACTTAGCCCTTCCATTAAGGAAAAGTGTACAGTGATGCCAACAAATATCTGTTCTGTTTGGCATGCTTTTGAATTATCTGCCTGCACCAAGTGGCGTATTTCAAAACTAGCTGTAGCACTTTGCTGGCTCTTTTCCAACCTGTAATTAAATGGCACAAGAGGGAAAAATCAGAGAAAGAGGAACAAGCAGGCAAACATGATGAGAAGTACAGAAAGAGAATAAGCTAAAGTCATAAGGCACATGAGGGAAGTAAAGCTAGAGTCTTTCAAGCGCTGGTTGCAGGATTCAGGATGCAAAACCTCTAAAAACGAGATTTCCATAGTTCTGGTGAGTTTTTTGAATAATTTATATTTCCAAATGTGGATTTAACATCTTTCCCATTAAATTAACCTCGGGTTTTATGTAAGATTTCCTAAGTCAAGAAATCTGCATACAAATTATTTTGACTTAGGTCCCAAGATCAATAATTTTATTTCATGAATTTTAAGAAATAAGAAGCAGGACCAAAAAAAAAAAAAAAGTGTTAAAACACATTTTAATGGGTGAAGAATGAGCCTTCAATCTCCTTGCTTTTGGAGTTTCAGAAGTATATTTATCTTATGCCCCTCAGTTTGATCAAGCTAGTTTGCTAATTGTATGCATTTGCATAAATCTCATTAAGTAGGCACAAACCATGATGCCACAGCTAAGGCTGCATTAAACTCCACACAGAAAGCACAGATTAAATCAGTTTCTTAGGCAATAATCAAATGTTTCCTGTCCAAATCTGCCACTTGACAAAGTCTGCTAATAAGTGTGTATGCAAAATAAAGATTTCAGGATTTATTTAAAATTTTAGGAGTTGATTTAGAATTTCAGGATTTATCATCTTTCTCTTTTGGAATGCACTGTTTTTAACAAAAGATGATACAATGCAGTTAAACTGAAAATTCATCTGGATGCTGCTCTGAAATTAGACTGTAATTTATGTAAGATATTAACACAGTTCTAGTTGTTAAGATGAAAGACTGCTGTCAACACCAGGTTTACAGTCATTTGTAACTGGTGCCACTTCTGCTCATCAAATGGTTTGTATGCAGTCTAAAAATAACCAATGCTAAATTGGCTAAGAAGATATATTTCCCAAATAAGAGTTGCTACTTGGAAGTATCATGGATCACTCCGTGCAAATCAAAGGTCTGTTACTGGCTTCAGCTGCTGCTTTCTAGTATTTTGCCTCTCTACCTACTGATACTACTTCCTCTGCATCTCTGCTCCCATGTTGCTTTTATACACCCATTCCCCACTTCTTCTATGGCTCCATGTAGTCCTGCGTGCTAAGATTACATAGAAACAGAACTAGTTTGAAGGAAAACCAGGAAAGTTCAAAAGTTAGCTGGAGAAGGAATGCCAGCAATAGTGAGCTGTAGGGGAAAAGTATAAATTAAGTAGAAATAAGATAAAGCAAGGCCCCATAGCACAGAACCAATAACTTCATACTGTTGTAAAGACTCCTCCTACAAATTTTTCTATAATCTTTAACAGCACATAAGGCAAAGCTTAGAAAAAGGAATAAAAAGATTTTTATTGGGCCAGCTAATAAAGCACCAAAAAGCCCAAAGTGAAAACTAACTAGCTTTGGGGCACAAAATGTCAGGAGTCTAATGAAGATGTTTACTGAGAGATGCAGTGGTCAGCCCATCATTATACAGATATTTTCCAGTGGTCTAAAGAAAGAGACCTTAATCATACAAGTAGTTAAAAATAAAAACACAAGACACTGCCTTCTAATCTAAAATACATATTCCACAAATAGACAGTGCTTCAAGACAAGAAAATACCTGACTATAACTATTATAAGGCAATTACGCATCTTAAGTATCAGCAGCTAAGCTTGCTGCCTGATCATAGAATCACAGAATGGTTTGGGTTGGAAAGGACCTTAAGATCATCTGGTTCCAACCCCCCCCGCCACGGGCAGGGACGCCTCATGCTAGACCATGTTGCCCAAGGCTCTGTTCACAACCTGGCCTGAAACACTGCCAGGCATGAAGATTTACCACTTCACTCAAAAGGTTTGATTATCTTATGCTGAGTAGTAAGGGTAACCATTCATAGGCATAGCTGTGTGTAGAAACTATGGTCTCTTCGGAATAAAATATTACAAAATACGAGCTCATTTTTTCAAGGAGGAAATTCAGAGGAATGTAACACCTCTTTTATGAAGAACGGCTGAGAGAGTTGGGGTCGTTCAGCCTGGAGAAGCCTCATTGCAGCCTTTCAGTACTTCAGAGGACTTATAAGAGAAGGGGACTAACTTTTTATCAGGGCCTGTTGCAATAGGACAAGGGGTAATGGTTTTAAACTAAAAGATGGGAGATTTAGACTAAATATTATTATGATGAGGACACTGAAACACTGGAACAGGTTGCCCAAAGAGGTGGCAGATGCTTCAACCCTGGTATTCAAGGTCAGGTTGGATGGGGCTTCGAGCAACCTGATCTAATTAAGGATGTGCCTGCTCATTGCAGGGGTTTGGACTAGATGACCTTTGAAAGTTCCTTCCAACCCAAACTATTCTATGATTCAATGAAAGTGTCTATTGTTTCGATATTGTAAACTATATAGTCCCACATTCAGGTGAAAGGAAAGAGAACAAGAAATGTTTGTTATCATGCTCTGTATTACTTCACTGCAATTCACTGTAGAATGCCTGTAACTGCCAATACCTGACACGAGTAGAAATTATCAGCAGGACTTTGTAGCATTCCCAGACCTATTTAAAATTCAAGATAAATGAAGGTAAGCTGGCTAAGTATATGTACCTTTTCACAGGCAGAAAGTGCTTGTTATTTCTTTCACTTAGATCTTCCAATAAAATGTGAAGTTTGACCTTTCTTCCACAAAAGCATCTTGCAGCCAGCTTTCCATTGCACTTTTAACTCTAATTAATCTTACCAACATTAGCTCCTGAACTTCAGCAACTAAACCAATTCATAAACCAATTCACATAAAAGCCTAACAGAAAGGCTGGTTTTTTGATACAGCTTCAATTAACTTCTGAGTTCAGCAGAATACCATCTATCACAACTACTTATATGCATATATCCTAAATGTAATCTCAGTATTATGCAATTCATTTATCAAAAAAGCTTTACTGTGTTGCAAAACAGGGCATGTTTTGAAATTTAGGTTGAGGATGTACCTCTCCTCTGACTTACACTTTCTCTGCACATCAAATGGACCAAAAATCATCCATAATATTCAGATGTGCCTTTTAAAGAAGGCAATGTAAATTAGGATTTAATCCATGGCCTGCAGCTAGTAATTCTACAGCTAACACTTCGAAAGACTTGCTATGTGACCTTGGGTAAGTCACAAACTTTCTCTGTTTTCTTTTTAATGCATGAAGCAAGGATTATGACTACTGTGCTGTCTCCCTCTGTTCCTCAGAGAAAATCCATCAGGATTAATTAGTTAATATTTGCAAAATACTCTAAAAGTAAACATGCTCAATAATTTGTATTGTAACAACTTTCATTTTAAAAGTTTATAATTTTTCCTCTACATTTTTTTTTCTAATTCTATGAGTTACAATTAATTTTTATAGCCTGTTAAAAAGTGAAGGAGTAAGCAGAAAAACGGGGAAAAACTATGGAGCTATCAGCCTTCCCCTAGCTTTCTTTACACAATTCCAACAGCCATTTTATTAACTTTTTCTTTGTTAAAGCATCCAGTTGGGGAGGGGGCATGCGTTCAACTTCCTATTTACAGATATTCATACAATTCAAGCATTGGTGATCTGAAAAGCACTTCTGTACACAACCATCTAAGCAAAAGTTCCACAAATCCTGTGGACTTTACCCTACATAATATTTTGGTTTACACATCTAACCAATGTGATTCAATGATAGACGGCTAACCATGGATGGTCTGAATGATCCAGGTGATTGATCAATATGACAGACATTTTTGTCTTATTCACTAGTAGAAGACAAGAACAGAAGCTTCCAATACAAACACTATTAGCTGGTTTGAAACTAATGCATACACAAGCTACTAATATGCATATATAAACTACTAAGTATATTATTAAAGTACTATTTGCATTTTCAGTTACAAAAACTTACATAATAATTCATAAACACACCCAACTTGTGCTGAACTTGGAAGCCTTTAAAGCATTCGCCTCAATTAACTAAGATCTCTGCAGAGTCACTTACTTAAGGTAAGTGGTTTCCTAGCTGCCTTGATTCACGTAGAAATTAGATGAGGTAGACTCATAGCTGAAAAATCATACAGCCCAGGACATCTAAATGTCAAGCAAACCGATGAAGTCATTTAGGACTGGCAGCATTGCTCTTATACTTCAGGAAAATGCTGAGCAAAAGACCAATTTTAAAGTGATGCTTTCTAGAAAAAGATTGACACAGGGGAAGAGAAAGTATGTTCTAAACAGACAGCAGCATATTAAAATCATGTTACTTTAAAAAGAGGTCATTGTGAGAATGAAGCCTTAGGCCCATAACATACTGGATAAAGAACTGGATGGATGGACACACGCAAAGAGTTGTGGTCAATGTCCCAATGCCTGGCTGGAGACCAGTAATGAGTGGTGTGCCTCAGGGATCGGTGTTGGGACTGACCTTGTTTAACATCTTTGTCGGTGACATGGACAGTGGGATTGAGTGCATCATCAGCAAGTTTGCTGATGACACCAAGCTGTGTAGTTCGGTTGATACGCTGGAGGGAAGGAATGCCATCCAGAGGGACCTCGACACGCTTGTGAGGTGGGCTGATGCCAGCCTCATGAAGTTTAATCATGCCAAGTGCAAGTTCCTACACCTGGGTCGGAGCAATCCCAGGCACAGCTACAGGTTGGGCAGAGAAGAGATTCAGAGCAGCCCTGCGGAGAAGGACTTGGGGGTGTTGGTCAACGAGAAAATGAACATGAGCTGGCTTCAGTGTGCACTCACAGCCCAGAAAGCCAACCGTATCCTGGGCTGCATCAAAAGAAGTGTGATCAGCAGGTTGAAGGAGGTGATCCTGCCCCTCTACTCTACTCTCCTGAGACCTCACTTGGAGTATTGTGTGCAGTTCTGGTGTCCTCAACATAAAAAGGACATGGAACTGTTGGAACGAGTCCAGAGAAGGGCCACGAGGATGATCAGGGGACTGGAGCACCTCCTGTATGAAGATAGACTGAGAAAGTTGGAGCTGTTCAGGCTGGAGAAGAGAAGGCTGCGTGGAGACCTCATAGCAGCCTTCCAGTATCTGAAGGGAGCCTATAGGAATGCTGGGGAGGGACTCTTCATTAGGGACTGTAGTGATAGGACAAGGGGTAACAGGTTCAAACTTAAACAAGGGAAGTTCAGGTCAGATATAAGGAGGAAGAGCTCTACTGTGAGGGTGGTGAGGCACTGGAATGGGCTGCCCAGGGAAGTTGTCAATGCTCCATCCTCCTTCAAGGCCAGGCTGGACAGAGCCTTGGGTTACACTGCTTACTGTGAGGTGTCCCTGACCATGGTAGTGGGGTTAGAACTTGATGATCTTTAGGTCCTTTCTAACCCTGAGTATTCTGTGATTCTATGATTCTATAAAATTTGTATCTCAATGTCTGCTAAAAAGTTATCAACCTCAGCACATATATAGTACTTTGGTCATATTGCAGTGTTAGGCATCCTAAACAAACTGAGACTGTGTGCCACACAAAAAGAAAAGGTGTCAGGCTCTCTGGGAAAAAAAACAACAAACAAAAACAAACAAAACAATAGGGTTTTGACATTGACTTATCTGAGTAACTAATGCAATGATGTTTGTTTTTCCAAATACGTATTACCTTTGCATGGTCAATGCGAACAGAAAGCTCTTTGGATGCAAATCCACCAAAAATCAGGCTATGGATGGCTCCTATTCTTGCACAAGCCAGCATACAGTACACTGTCTGTGGAATCATGGGCATGTAGATGACCACACGATCTCCTTTCTTCACACCATGTCTGATCATGACATCAGCTAACTTGGAGACCTGTACAGACAAAACATTCACAGTATATTAAAAGTTTCTCCAGATATGTTTTTGCCCCATAAAAAACAACTTTCACACAATCAACCGATGCAGGACATTAAGGAAATAGTCAGTATGATACATGAAGTTTACAAATGATGCAATCAACGAATTTAGGAAAATTTCCTTTTTGCAAAAAACACAATAATACATTTTTCTTTTGTAATATGAGAATGGACTGTGGACTGAAGCCAATTATTTTACATATTACAAAAAAAAAAAAAAAATCAGTAACAATGTATTCCAAATTTTTAAATGACACTCTAATCATTCATTCTTTTATCCAGAAAACTGCTCATATTTCTTAATTTTACCTTTTAAGAATGGATGTAAACAGAGCATTTCATAATGCAAATTCTGTCCTAAGTAGCTAATGTTGCAGATGGAATGACACACTTCGCTTGTAAAAAAAAAACAAAAAAAAAAAAACAAAAACAAAATAAGAAGTGGAGATATGTTTATTGATATAAAACAATGATTTAACGAAGTTAATAGTAAATGCAACAGTGGTTTAACAAGACTTGTTGGTGAGGTACATGTGATTATTTAATGCACAGAGGACAGGGTAAGACAAAGCTTTCAGGCACGTGCTCCTGTTGAGCCATAAGGGTCAGAAAGGACCCCTTGCTTTCTAAACTCCTTTCAGAGTTTCTGAGGGGAGTCTAGGTGCAGCCAGAAACAAACTTAGTCCAAGACTTGCTCAACAGTTTACATCTAAAGGATTATACGTGTACAATCAATACTTTGTATCATTTAACTAAGGTTTCAAAGCATGCTATTAATCACTTATGCAGAACATCTTGAGCAAGGAATCTCTCAACCACGAGGAGTAACCTTGAGAGGTGTCCCTACCCAAGGGGAGATTCTGGCAGCCTGCTGCCATGCAGGAGAGATCAACAGGCCCTGGGCTGTCAACTATTTATGGATTAGGATGACTGACTTTTGTCATATTTGCATACCAGCCATATTTCAGTTGGTGCATGCTCAACAAGCTGTTGAGCAAGACTTATGGCCCTTAGCTATTGTGCTGTTATCTGTCTCCACAAAGTCCAAAATAAGCCAGACGCAGCATTCACAATCAATACTGGTGGCTATAGCTTAAGCAGAAAAATGGGGGGAAGTGAAGAGCACGCTGCCACAGCTAAGTCTGAAACACAAATCAGTGTGTAGTAATATTTCCCCTACCTCAGTAAATTTCTCGGACTCCAAGACAAGAAATCTTACACCCTGCACCAAATACATTTCAGAAATTTCAGAGAAACACACTTTGGTCTGAGAAGTCTTTTTTCCACTCATTTTCAGATTTTCATTTTTGGCATGAAGGAGCCTGAAGACAGGTTTCAGGCAAAGTGATCACCATACCAAGCTGAAAATTCACACAAACTAAGGTATGTCCATCCCTCCGGGAGTAGGGGGAGGAAAAGAAGAGGGGAAGTGAGTGAACGAGCTGCCTGACTGGTTTTAAACCACGACAGTTCTTTTTGGCGCCCAACGTGGGGCACGAGGGGTTGAGATAACAACAGATCTGACCAGATTAACAGTCACTCGTCACAATGCTGATTTATATGATTTATTTATAATAGACCTCTTATATTAAATGTTACCGATTATCAAAAGAAAGTATCTTTAATTATAGACCTATTCATACTTATCAATACTATATGGAACTGAGATATGCTATCAAAACCCAACAAAAATCAACAAGGCCTGGACACAACTAGAATTTACTGCCATGCCACCAGCATTTACAGTCATTTCTAGATATTTCCCTGCTAAACACAAAAAACATCACTTAAAAATCATCATTAGTAATTTTGTAATAGAAGACTTCTTATGCCTCTATACAAACTATAGAACATTGGTACCTGGCTACAGGAAGGAGACAGTGAAGAGGTCTGCATGTACTTAAATAATTTTTATTGAAACCAGTCATAGGTAAACTGCACTTAAAGACGAATGCATGTAGCATGCCACAGACAGGAATCACATCTTCCATGCAAACCCAATAATTGCTTGTCTGCACTTAACCTCCCTATCCTAGAGTTTAATGGCACTGAAGACAATAACCCAATATACTACATGAGTACCTATGATATTCCTTGTGGCCTTTCCCTCATCCTTCTCACAGCCAGAGGACATCTGGACTACATATAGATAATACAACACCGTACCTGCAACTATTTGGAAGAGTAGGGAACAGTTTATTTTAAGGGTTTATATTGACCTTAAGGTTGATGTGGAAACCCTGAAACATCCAAGCAATCACTCTTTCTTAAAAAAAAAGGCGGGGAAGATGTCAGTAGTGACATTTCATTACACTGTTAAAGCCATGAAATATTCCTCTTTGTTACAGTGTGTTGTCATTTATGGTTTACTTTAAGACAGCTTACTTTATCACTCAAGATTTTATAGTTGCTATTTTCCTACCAGCATGCTATTTCTCTGCTTGTCTTCAAGTTTAAGATTGCCCTATCACTTTAATATATTTGACACTTCAGCAATAAAAACACTTGAGACCAAGTGATATAATAAGAAACTCAAGTAGGTTTTCAGCTTTGAAGATCTGGGCTTAAATTACACTTCTATCAAATGCAAGCCCCCTGTAAACACGGCTTTATTTTTACCCAGCCACCAAACAAACAGTACATATGTATTAGCAGTTCAGGTCTAGAGAAGTACTCAGTTCTGAAGTAAATCACCAGGCTGCCCCTAGTAGTTAAAAAAAAAAGCAGTTTTGGTCCATGCCAAAAAAATTCTTCTTCAAAGATACTAAAATGGAAATTCCACTCAAAATCCTCAAAAGAGGAACTTCAGAACTTCCTGGGTTGAACAATGGCTGGGTCTCACCAGTGTTCAGTCCTTCAATAGAAGCTGAACACAAGAGAATTCTTCAAATACTGAGAGCTCCTGAAACATCCTGAAATACTTCTTGTAGGGTAAAAAGAGCCATGTCACATACACATTACTCTAAACCAAAGGCAGCAGGTTGCTCTTCACCTTCTCCACTGTGTCATTTTCGCAAGACTACTACAGAAAGTATTCCTTCCTACTCCTCCCATCTCCTTCATCAGCCTCTTCACTCTTCTATTACTCTTCTTTACTGTTCCCAGGGAACCCCCATGAGACAATATGCAGGAACACCCCCTTGGCCCACTGCCTGCTACAGCAGGCAATGCGAACTGCAAAATCACTGACTCAGATGCCCACCTGTGTGTACTCCTTTCCTGTACATGTATCGAGCATGGACTGTATTTAGGAGGTTTCTGGTACAATTAGGACACTGGGCACAGAGCTGTGGAAAGGTGGTGCAGGTCTCTTGATTGACTGTGAGAGCTGTTATGCCTTCAGAGACAATTCCCCAGAGGCTGAGAGAGAAGGTCTATAGAGCAACGAGCTCTGCCCTGTCCCAACTCTGCCTGTGTGCCAGGCACAGCCCTGGCAACTGTTGACGTCATGGATGTGGCATGTCTTGATAACAGCTCTCCTAAGCTTCTGCACAAAACACTAGCCACACTGTCTCAAATGCAGTGCGTAAGGCACTGTGTGAAGGACCTACCTTGTAGTGGTAGTGGTGCTGGTACATTCTTCCACAAATTGCAAGAAAAATAGAAAGCAGAAGGATTGCTAGACAGCTGCTGGGATTGCAGTTAGTTGCAGAAATCTGTCCCTCCTTTTTTCAGACGCCTAGGAGTTCTTTGCATTGAGTAAGTTGGGGATTTTTAGGAAGGGTCATTTTCTTTCCTGGAGATTGGCTGTGGACTGTGTGTCCCCAGGAAGAGACTGGGATGAGATGGAGCATCCTTAATACTTATCAGCTTGGCACGGATTCAGTGTTTGATCAGAAGTGATGCCATGGCATTCACTCTACATGAAGAGATAGGTTCCAGACAACTATTTGCCCAGAAAGTTTCTGGTACGTGTGAAGGATAGCCCATAGTATTAGGAACAACTCCTACAGCACCCGTTCTCCTGAAAGGCCATTATTTAGACAATATTCACTCAGAGTGGGGAGAGAAATCAAACAGCAGTGAGACAGATGAAGGGTGAGCACAGCACTTCATAAAGGAATCCATAAGTCAAGGAAACAAAGATCTGGGGGACAGCTATGTTCAGACATCTCTGAAGTAAGCTATAGGACATTCATTTCAAAGGACGAAACTAAATCTAGTCCAAAGCGAAACTCAGAAACCACATATAGTGGTTTTATCACAGTTAATTCAGCATGGCTTTGCTTCACTGATCCACTCAAGCTGCGCCAAATTATACATTACTATAGGCACTGCTGACATTGACATGCTGCAGTATAACTATCTTCAGTCAGGGGAGATCAAGTTCCAGCCACTTCTTCAGACTTTTACAGTGTCATTTGGAAGTCTTTTGTGCAGAATGTGAAAAACCCAAGACACCACTCTCTGTAAATTCCTGATTAGTCTCATCCTTTAAAGAATACTAATATTGATATTTCTGAAGAGCTACCCCAGAGACATTGCAGTTAAATCTTTCTAGGACAGGCACTGAAGAATGCCATTCAAGATTTAAATAAGATAAGAGCAACCAGTATTAAAGAAGTCCAATACATAGTTTTATCAAGATAATACTGCTTTACCAGACAAAGAGGATAAAGTAGGGCTGTCAGTCTCAGTAGGATTTTCTGTCTGTATTCTAGTTTTAATTCTAAATCAACTCTGAGAGAAGATATGTCTTGAAATGAAAGTAAATATTTCTAAGAAGGAACTGGTCATTTTTCAAGGCCGAAGACAAAGAAAGAAGATGGAGTAAAGCATGAAGAATGAGAAAGACTACTAGAAACAAAAATCTGGGTGATTCTTCAGTCATATATAGAAGATATGAGATGACAGATATATACGATGACAGATATACACATAAATCCAAACTGGCAATAGCCAATACAGCTATTTTGGAAGAAGAGTAATTTTAGGATGAGTAAGTATGAAAAAACCTTCCTCCAGAAGAAATTACATCCAGTCCACTGTTGATAACCTGAAGCCCTTCTTTCTCATCCATGTTCTTGTAATACTCAGTGCTGTCAGAGGCTTGGGGGTTGATGGTTTTACTAATCCTCTCACGTTACTGCACTCAGAAAATATTTATTACAGCACCGAATTCAATATGTTAGCTGCGCATTGTTACTGAAAAGCATCACAGAGAGAAATCACACTGCCTTTGTCTGCATGATCTGTCAAGCATCAACAACTGCCAAAGACTCAGATTCTTGAGATTTCGTTTTAGCAAGTGAGGCATTCTAGAGAATAAACCCAATGATGTAAACAGAAGGGGTTTTTCACCTAACAACCTTTACCTTAACTTGAAAATGGCAGTATTTTCCAACACAATCAGAAAAATTGTTTGTAAATGAACAAAAGGTTATGAACTTATATCTTCTGCTTACTTTTATATTTCTCTAATACTACTCAGACTCAGTAATACTTCTAACAGAATTTGTGTCTCCCTTACCTTTTCCTGCCATCTCACTACTGCAATTAGAGAACCTCCCAAGACATACCCAAAATTTTCACCTACATCCCCATTTCACTGGCTTCAGTCCAACATTCAACCCTCATTTAAGGAAAAAAGACCAATCAGTACATTCTGGAAGACTGTTTATGTCTTAAATTTGGCAAATTCCTCCTGTCTGCATTTGGAAGATTTCATCTGGAACAACGTATAATTAACACACTTAAAATGCAACTGTGTGCACTACATACAGCTTCAGTTTAAGCAACTGTAATTCTCAAGACTTCCCAAGAGACAGTCTAGTTGTGCAGAATATCAACACAAACTGATCTTGTCATTATTTACATCAATAAAGAATAGCTGAAATTGGCCTGCAATCCTTCTAGTCCAGTTCTGACAGAATAAATAACTAACTAAATAAATAGATCCCACAGGTTGGGCACTAAACATTCACAAGCTTCCAACATTTCTCTCAATTATGTGTAGTTCAGTGGTGCTTAACATCAAAATTGCAGCATCACTGTAGCTCTTAGATCTCAAAAGCAGTGCAACAAATAGAAAATATAGGGATAATTTGAAAACAACAGGATTTCTGAGTACATAGCTCAAGCTATCCCACCCTCCTGAAGGAGCCTTATTATCTCCAGCCAAACACCTATGTCATTTTTCTCACCCTTACCATGAGTGTGATCATGGAACAAATGATACAACCTGCTATAAAACTCTGCATCTCCCCATGCTGTGACCCACAGTTATCCTATATAACTTCTGGTAAATCTGTCTATAAACTCTACTTCTGTTAACCAAAAGCCAGAAAGAATTCCACCACTTCAAGTGCTGATGTCTTGTGGAGACACTTTGAACAGGCAGGCTCTCTGAAAAGACATCCTCATTACACTATCAGTCTGTTTGGCATTACTGCCCAGACAGACTACTAAACATTCACTGGATATGGACAGTCTGAACAACAGTGTGACCGCAAATACACACTGTTGGGCTGTTTTAAATTGGGAAAGGAGCTCCAGAAAGAAGGCAAAAGGCTTCTTTCCCTGCCAATAGGTTCATCCACTTTGGTCATAAGCCTGATCTGCACTTACACTGATCTAAAATGAAACATTCAGAGCACTGAAAGTCTATTTCAAAATGACAAAAAATATTACTTTTAGCTTACACTGAGCAGACTGAGAGCACAGTGACAAGCACTGACTGAGGACTTTGAGCCAACATCATCACCCATGCTCCACGGTGGTTTTGGTAGGCCTTATGTTAAAGTCTCTCCTGCACCTACAAGATCCATGACACCAAATACACCAGCCCATGTCTCCCATTTTCAGCAGATCTCTTTGTGAATACCTTTGTTATTGGGTGTCCAGTAGTTACCAGGTAAACCACATTAAATTTATTCCACAAGAGTGGACTAGAAAGCTTCAACAGAAAAGACCTTAATCTCAAATGAAGCCTTTCACTCATATTCCCTCCTGAGTAAGGCGAAGAGCAAACTGTAGAGAATTCAAACACAGTATTTAGATAGGACTCAAGTACCAGCAAGATTATAATGAACTTCTGAATGAGTTCAGCTACGTATACCCGGAAAACTTAAACCAGTTCTTCCATTTGGTTTGGTAATGCTGCTGCAAGAGAAAATGTGAAGGAAAGGATGTGGATACCAACTACCAAATTTTCTCATTCTGCACAAATCTGTCATATCCTAAAACAATTCATACACTTCTAAAGAATACAAAGACACAAACTTAGGAGACTTAATACCAACATCAAGCTTAAAAAGCAAAACAAAAGCTACTTTAAAAAGGTTACTTTTCCCTCCTTTTCAGGGGAAATGTCTACAGAAACAGTTCACTTAATATAATTTACATTAAAATGTTGTATAACTTCATTAAAAGAAAACAAGCATGTATTTCAATATACAATTACATATGTATGATTTTATTTATATATATATTGTGTATACATATTAAGTATATATTTATATGGCATATGACAAGATTGTATCTATAAAATTATAATTTCATAAAGGTAATATTATGTATGCTATATATCTACATTAAAAAATAAATAAAATTAGATAAGAAGCTGGGCCCTTTTAAAATCCTCTGATTTCTTAAAACACTGAAGCTAATTGTTCTAGACCCAGCATACTTCACAGTAATTTCCATGTTCTTGTTTGAACTTGGTAAATCAACAGAATACTGATGAAGAATAAGTGATTTACATATTTTCCTTAAAAGATAAAGTGCAGTACAGGTTTATCATTTTTTATAGCTGAATGACTTCTCTTTTCTTGCATCAGTGGAATAAAATCCTCACAAACTGAATTACTGTATTGTGAATTTCATTTCACCTTTAAAACCATAGGTCCACATTACACCAGACACTGCGTGCCTAAGTGAAGTGACTGTAATGTATTTCCATGTGCAAGATGTATTAAGGAAGAACATGAGTCTGACTCCAACATTTCTTTGTACTTAGTGTTAAGTGCAACTGCTATATAAAACTGGAAGAAAAAAGCCAGCTAAACAGAGGAGCAGCGTGATAGCAAAGCACCAGCTGACAGCTGAAAGCATGGAAAACACTGAATAGGGCAGACTGCAAACACCCATGGTGGCAACAAGCCGCAGTCAGGCACTGAGAAAATCTGAATGGGCTGACGCAGAACTGAGTATTCACCACCCCAGCTGGGAGTAAGCTACCCCAGCCAACAGGGAAGTCAAAATCCACACTTTCTGGACAGAAAACTAGCGCAGCACCATAAGCATCTCCACTGCAGCATCCCTACTGCAACATCCCCAGTGCAACATCCCTACTGCAGCCTATAATTGGGCAGGTGAAACAGCTTTCTTTAGAGTTCCTCCCTCCAACTGTAAAACCAATTTAATTTGGTTTAACACTCAGTTATATGCAGCAATAGCATATAACAATAGCAATAGTTCATTTCTGCAGAACTCTATTTTTGTTTATTGTAGCAACTGTCAAGTGACTTGACTAGTATTTGCTTTACTCTTTTAAATATGAAATAAGAACTGTTGGGGGGGGGGGGGCGGGGTGGGAGGGAGGGGAGAAATCCAATAGTTAAGTTTCAAATTTAACCCACCAGGAATATAAACTGCAGAAGAAGAACTAAAAGAAGATCAAAACCTCTTAGATGTAGTATAACTAGTACAGGGTACAGGCAGCTAAGCTTACAATTTAATACTGAGCACAGCAAAAGCAGCAAAAGGAACAGCCTAACAAGGTAGAACATTTCTACCTCTGTAGTACCTTCCTGCTGTGAAATATTTACCGCATATTTTCAGTAACAAGGTTATTCTCAAACATACCTGTTCAAGAAGCTCCTTATATGTTATTTTCTCCTTGGTATTTGTTACAGGACTGTCATAAATAATAGCAATTTTGTCTCCTTGTCCATTCTCAACATGACGATCTACAGCATTGTAACAGATATTCAGCTCTCCACCTACAAACCTAAAAAGAGAAGTTGTAAGTATGTAACAGCCAGCCTTCCAAACAAATACCTTTTTTTTTCTTTTTTTTTTTTTTCAGTTTAGGGGGAATGAGAGCACTGAATTAAAATATAGCTCATAAAACATTATACTCAGGTCAGGAAGTCATTTTTTATTCTATAAACTAGCAATTTACTCAACAAGCTAAATAAGCCCCTTACTGACAATATCAAAACTCCTGTACCTTAATTGACTTAACTAAGAATTTGCTAAACTTGGTCTTAATTTAACTGCTTTTGCATCAATCATTCTGATTTTTATAACTAAGGTTTCACAGAAAGAGCATACATTCACATAAAATAACCTGACATTATGAAAATACATTATCGCACTACTTTGTGTTGGCAAGCTCATACCATTTTTAAGAACAGTTTTAGGAATCAAAATGTTCTTATTCATCTCTTAGCAGTAACAGTCAAGCATATAAGCATCTGTATCTAAATGAAACTGAACCCAACAGTTATAAAATCTTATAAATTTGTCTGACATTCATAATCCATTTGACGTTACCATGTTTTACATCAGTGACTCAAAATCCCCTCTAAAGGGACGTGTCATAGCCTCTTCAACAGCCAAAAAATTCTCATCTTCTAATTAAGAAAAAACACTTCACAAACTCAGGTTTCATTTTCATTGTCATTTTACATTGAGGAGGGCTTGAATAAACAACCAAGTGCAGCATAATCCTCAAGTAAAAAAATACAGAAGACATCAGCTACAGTGATGACTCTACTGAGAGATGGCACAATCTAAAAATTAAAGTTCACGCTAAATAATGTTCTGTATTTCTTTTTCTATCTGCACATATCTCTCTACAGCAAAAAAGAAATGGAAAAAACATATTTGAAAGTTTCAGAAAAGTTCTGCGGGGATGCCCTACTGTGACAGTGTATTGTTATAATGTAACTAGAAGTAAAAACAGAGAGCCTAAATTAAGCCACTACTAGTTTAAAAGTATTTTCTTCACCTTTCCTGTATAGTAAATGACTGCTCTAAACTAGAGTATTTTAGGTAGTACTCATATATCCACATGCACACATGCTATGGGATAGTCTTTATTGTCAAAGAATAGCAATTATTGAATTAGGAGTTAGGATGTTTAGGATGCAGCAATCTTTTCCTGCAACTCCTTTGCTACACCACTACTAAGGAGAAAGTTAAGGACCAGGAAACTACCAAAACCACACTCTACTACAAATTGCTTCCTGTAAAAGAGTAACTCTATGAACAATAAAGGATCCAGTTTTGTTTCATGTAATACAGAAAAATTCTGTATTACTGTCATAAAAGTTGTGTTCTCCACTGATTTTATAGCAAATCACTGTAGGATGATATCAACGAGGGAACAAGGGAGCACAGAACCTGGGCTACTACTGAGAACAGTGAAAACAGGAGCAAGCACTAGAGCTTAGATTCTTCTAAAGACACATGGCAATATCACACTGACACATAAATTTTTAACTATCACCTGCAAATAAATATGTGGCAAAGATGTGACTGCAGGTCAAAACAGAAATACCCTGTCCTGGGTTCAGCAGTAGCAGTCACTTTTCTCCTTCTTAGTAGCTGGTGCAGTGCTGTGGTTTTGACTTCAGCCTGGGAACAACGCTGATAACACCGATGTTTTTAGTTGCTGCTCAGTAATGTTTAGTCTTACCAAGGACTTTCTGAGTCTCATGCTCTGCCAGGGAGGAGAGGAAGGTGAGAGGAAGCAGAAACAGGACACCAGACCCAACCTAGCCAAAGAGGTATTCCATACCACAGCACATCATGCCCATTATATAAACTGGGGGCAGTTACCCAGAAGGGTTAGATCACTGCTCGGGTCGGGCTGGGTATCGGTCAGCGGGTGGGGAGCAGTTGTATTCTCTTCCCTTGTTATTTCCCTTATCATTATTATCATTGGTGGTAGCAGCAGTGATTTGTGTTGTACCTTAGTTACTGGACTGCTCTTATCTCAACCCACGGGAGTTACATTCTTTTGATTCTCCTCCCCATCCCTCTGGGAGTGGGGGGGGGGGGGGGGGGGGAAGGAGCAAGCAGCTGCATGGTTCTGGGTTGCCAGCTGGGCTTGAACCATGACATACCCTCAAGACTATATGGTTAGTCTGATGAGAGCTCTGCTACCCCATTCAGAAAGCGGGAACCTCTTATGGGATCAGAGAAGCACAGATGCACCTACTGAGACCACAACTGCAAGACTTTTGCTTCTCTACTTTTACCCAAGGATATGCTCAAATACCTCATTCCAGCTAACAAATAAAAGCTGGCTTTGAAAACCTGCCCTGTGCTACTACAAACTTCTGGTGATCCAATTCTCAAGGAGGTGTTACCTATGGGCAACTTTGATTTCTTTGAACAAACTTTAGCTGGAAAGAAACAGGAGCATGAAACCAGGATGCAGTATACTGGTTTTGGCTGGGATAGAGTTAATTTTCTTCCTAGTACCTGGTACAGTGCTGTGTTTTGGATTTAGCCTGAGAATAACACACCAATGTTTCAGCTGTTGCTAAGTAGTGCTTACTCTAAGTCAAGATTTTTCACCACATTTATTGTTGTTGTTTTTATTGTCTTCTACTTTTTCCTTTTATTTTTTTTTTTTCCCCAGTTATTAAACCATTCTGAACTCAACCAATAGCTTTTACCTTTTTCCAATTCTCTTCCATCCCACTGGGGCTAGGGGCTGGGGGGGGGGGTAGTGGGGGAGAAATTGAGCAGCTGCGTGGTACTAACAAGGTTAAACCATGACACCCCATCTTGGACTAAGGACATCAATGAGATACTCCTATTTAAAACAGAGGTCTAGGATCAAAAAGAACATATTCCAGTAGACTTCAGAAAGATCAGAGGTGGATCTGCAGGATATTTGTAAGAGCTGCCAGTAAATTTTGCCATAATAAGCAGGACTGCAAAATGCTAATCTGGTGCTAACCAGACAATTATCTCAGTGCGGCTTACCAACTAAACTCAAGTCTGAAGAACCTTATTTTAGGCTGTGATCCCAATGCTGAGAAATTACTAATATTTGATAAACAGAGGAGGAGTAAAACAAATAAAAAGAATACACAGTAATAACTCTAATACATAAAAGAAACTGCATTCAGTTCACCAGCAGTCTCTGAAGAGCTCAAATACCACCCACTCGTGCTGTGGTGGAAAACAAATTATAGGATTCTTCCTGTCAAAACTGACAGAATTTAAAATTGTTTATGGTATCAAACCAGCTTCCTTCACTGTAACATTTATACCAATAAGATTTAAGGAGGAAAAGGAGGTGGCTGCTCTCTTCTCACAAGTAACATGTGATAGGACAAGAGGTAACAGCCTCAAGCTGTGCCAGGGGAAGTTTATATTGGATATTAGGAAAAATTTCTTCACTGAAAGGTTATTCAGGCATTGGAACAGGCTGCTGAGGAAAGTGGTGGAACCACGTTCCCTGGAAGTGTTCAAAAACCATGTAGATGAGGCCCTTAAGTGACATGGTTTAGTGTGGGACTTGGCAGTCCTGGGGTAACGGTTGGACTTGATGAACTTAAAGGCCTTTTCCATCCAGCTGATTCTATGATTCTAACACTCTGACAGCATCTACCTATCCTTTTGATAAGTCTTCTTTCCCACACATCCATGAAAGCAGCAGCTTTTGATTGTCCACATTATGCATAACTTAAATCTAAAAAGGCATCTTTTTAATAATTTGAGTCTGGTTAATCATTAGGACCTTCATGAGCTTCTTTAAAGCTTCCTACAGCAGTCACCTCAGACTTACTGCCTCTCCATCACTGGGGCTCAGCAACTCCAGTCTCATCTCGGCCCGAGGTCTCGCAGAGTTTGCATGTTTTCACAGGAATCTCAAGCACATGCACTTACCTCTTTAATCATATTTTAAAAGACTACTCTGATAACCTTTTAGGGGGTAACAGTAAAAGAGGGCATGAAAGTTCACATCTTCTGTAGCAGGACTCCCATTAAATGCAGCTTAACATCTACCATCTGCAGTCTGGAAGGTTTTTTACTGCATTCGGTATTTTTCTGGGTGTGACAACAGCCTACTTCCTCATAAAGAAATAAGTACAGTAGGGAAGAAGGTAACATGTAATTATGCCTTAGTTTACTCAAATATTCGAAAGCTATGCTTTAATTTCCAACACTACCTGCTATCTTAAGAATCAAAGTAGCTGCATTCAGAGACAATTTTCAGTCTTTAACAGCTCCAAAGCAAAGATAATCAAGAATTAAAAAAAAAAGAAAGAAACTAAAGGCTCTGAATAAAGCTGGCATACATGCAAAAGAAAAGAACTACATTAAAATTACTTTGCACCATAAGTATAAAAATGCATATTGCTAAAATCCTTTATGCCATGCAGGGTACACACACTTCCCCAAGCCAGGTCCCCAGGAATCAATTGAATTATTTTCTAGATGAAGTGAGAACAGAAGCTGAATAAAATGTTAGACAAAACCATGTCAATATTAGATATTCTGAGATAATATTATGTTAATTGATCCTGTCTTGTTTTTTAAAAGTGTAAGCAACATTTGAATACCAATCTGTGCAACATTCCTAAAGTTCAGATGGGATTTTATATTGCATTTATGTCTTAGAATAAAAAACCTACCTTGCAAAATTGCCACATGCCTACATGCATTAGGAAAAACCATTTCCACATTCCTAAGGAAATATGTGCTTTAACCTTTACAACAGGGATTCCACAAGATTCAAAAATAATCCATTCAAGTGTTTCACTATCTTTAGCATTGGACTTTTCTTTCCAGCATCTAAAATCTACATCTCCTTTATCGCATTTTAAGGCTTCTAGTTTTGACCCCTTCAAAGCCAACTCAAATAACAGTTTTCCTCTGAACTTTGCCGCCAAATTCTACGAGTTTTAAAACTTCAGTCTCCTTTTTGGCTTTTACACCAGACAATTTTATTCCTTCATCCTTTTCTTGACCATTTATGCTTTTTTGATCTTCTCTTTATTTTTAATGTGCACAAAACCAGATGGTGTTTTGACCCATACCAGCCACTTATGCAGGTTAGTCAATGATACCTGGGATTTCTGCTTCACTCAAGCAACACTGACCACTTACCTTATGGAAATCATTCTGCATCCCACTAACATAATACTGGTATTTCCAATGTCAGAGACTAAAGATGCACTAGGGCATGAAATATGTTTCTTTCATGCTCCTACAGTATTTAGAGGACAAATAAGAATTTGCCTTATAGCTACATTACAACTACATTAACCACCCCCTTCAATTTCTTCAACCAAAGCAAATGAGACTGAAAAATATATGGAAAGTAAGTCTCAGGTTTGGCAGCCAAAAACAAAGATATTGAAAAAATTGTATTTATTAATTAACCAAATAATAAGTCTCCAAAACTGGAGACAAATTCTAACTAAGAAACATATACATGAGCTTCTTGACACTATTTTTAAGGTCTCTGTAAGCTGTTTCCTCAGTAAACCTCAGAACTACAGCTACATCTTTACCCTGTTAGACCAGCAAGCTATGCTTTTCTTGGAATCCTGGACTCCTCCTCAGTTATGTTTCATCCTCTTTGTTTTCTCTTCAGCATGTCCTCTGAAAGAGCCGCTTGTATCCTCTCTCTTATAGTAAGTCTTTTCCTCAAAGAACTTCCTTATCTTCATCCTGCTGAGCATACTGAATGCTGGTTAACTATCTGGTACTTCAGAGGCATTACAGTACTACATTAGTATGACATCCAGCCTGTTATCACTTAAGGGGAACTTAAATTTAAAAAAGAAATAAAATTGCATGTTGCAAATTAATACATTAAAGAGGATTATACAACTTCAAATTGCTTAATGTTTTATTATCCACAACAGTTCAACAGATACCCGGCATGGAAACAATAATTAGGGCCTGTTGTTGAGTCTTCAGAGCCTTGACATCTGACTGAGGGCAGAAGGAACCTCTGGAGGGTACAACCCCCCTGCTCAAGCAGAGCCACCTAGAGCTGGTTGCCCAGGACCATTTTGAGTATCTCCAAGGATGAAGACCCCACTAACTCTGTGCCACTGCTCAGTCACCCTCACATTTAGAAAATGTTTCCTGACGTTCAGAAGAAACCTCCTGTATTACAGTTTGTGCCCCTTGCCTCTTGTCCTGTCCCTGGGCACCACTGAAAAGAGGCTGGCTCCACTGTCTGCACACCCTCCCTTCAGGTATTTGCTCACGTTAACAAGATAATTTCAGTCTGTGGCAATTTGCATCCACAGAGGGAGAAAGATGAAAGTGAGAAGTGAGGACAGAAAAGAACCTTAGAAGACAAGTCTGACTTCAGCCCAGGAAATTCTCTTCAGTTATCCCTGCCATAAGGCCAACTAACTTCCACCTGATAAATCACAATGCTTCATGAAGACCTAACCATGTTACTTTCAGCAGGCAAGCTTATCATGCTCAACAAGTCAAACCACATTTGTTTAACAGAACTGAATAGCAAAACCATTCTCTTGAGCATGTCTTCTATATTATATTCTCATACCTTAGTTCTTATAACATAACCATTGTATTGACTGCTTCATTATTCTCACTATTCTGTTCAGGAATGCAAGAACCAGTGAGCTTTATTGGTCTTTAATCACAGAATCATAGAACTCTTTAGGCTGGAAAAGAGCTCTAAAATCATCAAGTCCAACCATTCGCTTGGCACTGCCAAGCCTGCGACACAGCCATGTCCCTCAGTTGCTACATCTACACATCTTTTAAACACCTCAAGGGAGGGTGACTCAGGACAGCCTGTTCCAGCGTTTGACAACCCTTCTGGTGAAGAAATCGTTCCTAATATCCAATCTAAATCTCCCCTGGTACAACTTGAGGCCATTTCCTCTCATCCTATCACTTGTTATTTGGCAGAAGAGATCAACCCCCACCTCACTACAACCTTCCTTCAGGTAGTTGTAGAGAACAATAAGGTCTTCTCCGAGCCTCCTTTTCTCCATCTAAACAGCCTCAATTCCCTCAGCTGCTCCTCAGAAGACTTGTGCTTCAGACTCTTCTCTAGACCTCTGTTCTCTATTGCTATGCAAGCAATACTACCTACCTGCCCTTTTTGAATAGTGCCGTGACCTAGAAATCAAGGTCAGTGGACTCTATCCATCCATTTTAAGACTTCTCACTGTCACACAGCCCTGCTGACTTCATAAGCTTTAGCCTGGCTGGTGCCATTTAACATTCAGCTTATGACATATAAACAATTTTCACTACTAGAGGTGCCACAGAGTAACATCAGACCGATAAGAAACTAAACTCCATTCAACAGGTTCTGCATTTCTTCATTTGGGCAGATTTAAGAATGATTAATATTTTTAATTCCACTTTTAGAATTATTATTTTTAAATGTCTTTTTAAATTAAACTAGAAATACCTAAAAGTGGCAAAGAATATCAATGTACCAAAGATGATCCTCATTGCCTTTTTTATCTTGCATCAGTTTCTCATTGGAAAAGATCAAAAAGCATGATGTGACCTTACTGAAAACATGTGTTTGTAGTCAACATAAAATTTTAACAGGTAAATTGCCTTTGAGAAAGTACTGGAAAACCTATCTGGTAATTTACAAGAAGGGTGTCATATTCTGTCTTAGTCAGTTTGCCATTCACCACACATATATATATATTACACCACAGATATATGTGTATTACAATGACAGTACTTTCACCAAACTTTATCTTAACCACATCCTCTAAATTATTACCTGCTTAGTGTCTAAGACTAAACACCTCTGAAAGCCACAACTCCTGTGTTTCCATGCACCCACGTCCCCTGGCACCCCATGCCCAGTTTCCTATGCTTATAGCAGCCAGTCCCTATGCCCAAAAGAGGTCCTATGAGAGGACATCAGGTGCACTCACATGCATCCCTCAGACATACACGGGCTGACACACGTGTATGTCACACCTGCCACACACGACAACTCCTCTCTCACCCCGACACACTCATCCATGCGACTTTTAATCATTAAGCTTAACCAAACGTAATAATTAAACCCCTCCACTCTCTGCAGCCACCTCCTTCATCAGCCATGGCACACTGACCACGCACCACCAGCGCTGGGGCAGTTCTGCGTTAACCGCACGACGCAGCACACCCGCGCCCCCTTCGGCAGGCTGCCCTCCCCGCTACAGCTGAGCGCTGCCCTACCGCGCTCGCCCCGGCCCCGCGCAGAGCAGACTCACCAGGAGGAGCGCCCCGGGCGGCCACTCTCCAGGGCCCGGTCCCAGGGCTTGTACCAGTGTATCTGCTCGGCGGCTGCTCCCCACACCTTCTCCGGCTCCGCCAGCGAAGACCTAAAAACCTCCTCGTACTCGCCCAGCGCCCGAGAGGAGGCGGCTCGGCCGCCAGGCAGCGGGCTGCGAGTAGCGGCAGCCCAGCATGGGAGCGGGCCCCCCGAGCAGGGCAGTCCCGACAGCCGCCAAGCTCCGCCGCCCCGGCCCGCAGCCGCCCCGAGAACTTTTGTCAGTGCCGGCAGCCTGCCCAAGAAGCCCATGTTCTGCGGCCTGCAAGGGACGGGAGCCGCACACGGGGCACTGAGGCTCCACGAAGCCCTCCGACGGGACCGGACCAGGCGGAGCGGCAGTAGCGGCTCCCAGTGGCCAGCGGTGGGCGGAGGGCCTGCCTCCGTCCCGGCGCCCCGCAGGTAGGGGGCGCTGGGGCAGTGCGGAGCGAAGGGATGAGCGCCGGGGCAGGGCGAACGGTGGTCCCGGGTGCACCCTGCGGAGCTGCAGGATGGGAGCTATGTCGGGGGGTGTGCCAGGGCCGCCCTGCATTCCCAGCGCTTGGCAGCGACTCGTCGGCGGAGAGAGGCTGAGAAAGGGAACACCAAAAACTTGGTATTAATTTTGACTTAATAACTTGAGAATAAAAGATCATTCTGTTTTCCAGAAGACGTTCACATTTGTAGTGTTTTATTTTACACATCTTGGCGTATATTTAGAAACTCTCGCTGAGTTTTGGTGGTAATGTTTCAGAGTGTTATAATGCACAAGTCAGCTAAGACATCAACCAGCTTAAAAGATGTTATTTTGTTCCATACGAAATTATTTTAGTGCTCTAATAGGTTTATCCATTACATGTCTCTCAGGAAATTCTTGCTGCAGTCACATTATAAAAATGTTATATGGCTGAGGAGAACTCTAATATATTCTATATTCATGGTTAACTCAGGCATCTGTTATCTGACTGTTGTTGAATTAGTGCAATGGGAACATAACAACACATTACAGGTAAAGAAATAAATGCATAAGTAGACTGTTTACCCACTACAGTAGGTTTTATATATGAAATAAATCTCTTTTCCTGGTTAAAAAGAAAAAAAAAAAAAGAGCAGTGGAGGATTTGGCCTATAGAGTTCAAGTTCATCAGAACTTTTAAGATCACCTTCAAAACCACTCACAGCCTTTCAGCATAAAGACTGGTTGCTGCTTCTGGTTTTGAGGCAAATATAATCAGCTCAGTTTCCCGTGACTTGCAGAGTCTATTAGTGTTGTCCAGTGCTGTATGAACCACTTATCCTGTGCTGCACTGCAGTTCACCTCTCTTTATATAATATATGTAATAGTACGTTATTTTACATTACATACGGTGCTGAATCCAGTGCAGTGACTGTCTACCTGAGGTATGCCACTGGTGGACTTAACAAGATGTATCAGTTGCCCCAGCCCAATTTGTGAAGCCCACTCTCCCTAATCAGATCATTAGAGGTACATTATGTCCACACCTCAGGGTGTAACCCTTCCTATTAATTGCCTTACAAGCTATGTTTTTTAGATCACCAACACTTGGATGCCCATCTTAATAAGGAAGGGACATACAGAAACTGGATGCAGGCAGCTTCTGGGTGGTGATAGCAATCCGTTTCTCAGGTGGAACATCTCCCTTTTCCCTGCTGGGGAAAAAACTGTCATGGCCAGGCGAGCTAAAATATTTCTGTGTATTCTGTAACGTGTTAGTTGTAGGCACTAGTACTGAAAGAATCATCCTGAGATTTAAACACCTAATGGTCTGTGTCTGATGATGTCTAATATTTCTTGTGGTGTTGAAAAGCAATGCTAACCATTTTTCTGCTCTCTCCATAATGTGTGTTTAATGTGAAAGTATAAGCATTTGGCAAATGAATTTGCATTGCAACAGTTAATTCCCTGGTATTCATTTTGAATACATATCCTACTAGAAATTATATGCTAGAAGCATAGGGGATACAAATGAACTTAATCAGAACATGAAGTGCATGAAATTCCATTTTAGCTAGCATCCTAATATCTGTATCCTGAAGGAATGTTTCTAATGAGTATCTATGGAACATACTTCATTAATTAAACTCATCACAGCCCATACTGATAACTGAAAGGATAAAGAAGGGGATTGCTAGTTCTCCCAATTGCATGCTAGTAATTTAAGGTTCACTTACAAATACTATTATAGCAGATTTCTGAATTGATGAATTTTCTCTCTGAGGCTTTTTTTCTTTATTACAAAACTTGATGCTTCTGAAATTCACACTTGACAAAGAATTCTGAAGTAATGTCAAGTGATGTGTGTAGCAATTCCCTTTGTAGCTGTAGACTTCATTGAAAAACATATGTATGTGTATAGGCACAGATCTAGCTAAGAGCAAAACCGTGAAACATGGCCTGGCTTCTTATGCAATTGCAAAATTATTTACTTGAAGCCTTTCTTTCATTTAAGAAAAGCATTTTTTTTCCACAATGGTATCCTTTAGTGTAAGGCATGCCTGTTTGAAGATGTATGTATGTTGAAAAAAATTTGGCAGAAAAGTATTATAAATATCATCTCCAGTATACGGAATGCTCTGACTGCCCTAGTGTACAAGACTTCCAAACTTTGGTAATTCAAATTTCACTTAGAGTTCTTTTCTAAGCACAAATTAAAACTGTAGTCAAAGAATTAGTACATACATTAAATCACTTTGCTATGGTACTATACAGCCTTTTGTCCAACTCTTAGACTGTGTCTATCCCAAAGAACTGCCAGTCTTATACGAATAAGTTTCACAGTCCCGTATACCGCTGATGTCTGAAAAATAGTCATAGTTTTCCACAATGCAGAGTTAAATTCAAGTTGATATAAACTTTCACATTTTCCTGAGAGGTGATGGAAGTAGTAGTAGTAGTAACTGGCACCCTCTTAAGTACATAAGTAGATACAATTATTCTTCTGTAGATGCAATTATTCTTCCATAGATAAAATTATTCTTCCAGTTTAATATTCAGTCTTACAACACTGAGCATATCACAGCTTTACTTGAAATCCACTAAAATTAATTAAATTACTACTTCATAAAATACATATTTTCATGGAACTTTTCAAGTAGATATTTTGACTATTTTTAGTTAATATAAAAGGTGGTTTGTGCGTGATTTGTTCAGCAACAGTGAGATCTGGTCATGGGAACAACCAAATCAAGCCAAGCAAACAAAACCAAAACAAACGAACCCCCCCCCGAAATACTTGGGCTTGCCATTCTTCTTTGTTTGACTGCTGCCTTCCAGGCTAAAGATGCCTTCAAGTCAAAGGTCTTAGGTATACTTAGCTTTTGCAGCTCTCAGAATAGTGATGCAATGCTGAAATCAATGCATCTATGGTGGATAACCTATCTGCCCACTGAAGGTGCTGGGAATTCATGACCTTCTTCTCATTTCTACCTTCTGGAAGTGGTAATATGGAATGGTAATGTGCTGGGACACAAACAATGAGAACTTATAAAAGTGCTAAAATATCTGTCTGTGCAGGCAGAAGCCACTTTGTACAGGCTTCTGGAAAGTGCTTAAATGGAAGTCTGACTCAATCCAGGTGACAATGATTTTGAGATCCTCTGGGATGAAAATGTGATTTTAGTATCAATTATTACTTATGTTATAATTTTATTCCTTCCTGAGGAGGACTGACAGTGCAGGAAAACCTGTATTTCATCCATATTTTTCCAGATCTAATTTCTGTTTCAGAAAGCTTCTAGGGCATACACTTAGCTTTATTCTAGGAGTCTTACTCACATAAGACCGTGCTAAATCTGAGTCAAATGTTCAGACAGCTCTGATAAAACTCTGCAGGGCAATAATTTTCATACCTTTAAGGTCTAAGCAGACTTTGAAAATGTGGGAAATAAAACCAGGTAGATAATGGGGAATTCTTAAAGATAAGAAAAAAAAGAAAACCTAAAATCCCCACAACACCACATTACAAATCAAGCACATGAAAGCAAAGTAGATTCACACAAAAGCAAAATTTATATGTTCTTCGGTATTTAGGCATGCTTGAGGAAAAGAGTCCATGGCCAAATCCATGGAGGACAAGTAGAATTTTAGCATTTGCTTTTCATTTCTGCTGTTGGGGATTTAGCTTACAAACTTGATGATGTAACTTTATGAAGACAGTCATTGAACTTTGATTTCCAGGTAACCCATGACCCTGAGCTGCCCGGATTCCTGAAATCACAGGTATTGATTACTTGTCTCTATGAGAGCAAAATCTGCTTTTATATCCAAAGCTATTCCCATTTTTTTTTGATAAGCCTCTACCACTGTTTTACAGATCACTGCATCAGAACCATCACAGGCACAAGCACTGTTATTACAAACTGTTCATCATTCAATATATATTCTTTGGAGGGGACAAAAGAATTTCAAGCACTGGTGTTTTTATTGATGTTCCTTTTGAACTTGATAATGAAAATAACCATGGATTTTGCAACCATTCTTTTACCCAGAAAGTTGTCTTTTCCACAGAACTACAAAAGAGTCCATTAGCCCTCAGTCTAAATGTTAACGTCACTATTGGCATAAAAATTAAGTAATTTTATAGTTACCTGTTATATAAGTATTTCTCACCAGCAAAACTTTCTCAAATTGAGAATACAGCCCAAGAAGTATGAGGAGTTTGGCCACTAGTACAGAAACTCTACGCTTAAAAATTGCAGTGACTCCAAGTCCTATTTTTGACCTTTTTTGCCTAAGATAAAACTGATGTTCCCAAAATTTCCAGACTTGCCTGGGTCAAAGGTACAGAGATCATGTCTCCTGACTTGGAGGATTTGGGGAGGATGAAGAGGATATGTAGATAAAGGTAGAAAGAAAAAGAAAAAACATACACACTCTGGGTGCATTCGGAGTGCAAACCCTGCATCATTGGCCAGGCTAGAGACTCCTAGGAGCATGGAGCTAGTTGGCACAGCTTTAGTATTTATATCGTTGCCTGTCACATCCCTCTGGAAGAAGCTATCAGGGTATTGCAAGGACAACAAACTTGCCTAGGAGCCTGCCCCAATGGCAAACTGTGGCTTAGCATATTAACATATACTGAAGGGCCTCTTTCTGTATAACTGACATTGGCTTAGTCTGCTCCATTTCTGGTTATCTCCCAAAGCTTCATTCTTGCAATTCCATTCTCAACAGTTGCTGCATTTTGTCCTTGTTACCTGTTTCATGATACTTATTCCACTACAAAATTATATTCACAGCATGACAAGAAAAGCTAATGCTCAAACACTGGTAATGTGCTGATTGAGTTCATCTACAGAATTATCTTGCAAGCAAACTAGAAATTAACACCTAAATTGACTAAGTACAAAGTCAATACCGTATTTCATTGCAACTGTCATTTACTAATGTGTGCTGTGTTTTTAAGAACGCAAGTTCATCCAGACCCATATAACAATTCTGTGAATTTCTTGAATGATCTCAGTTTTGAGCAGCTCAGGATGAATGAAATTTCACAGCAGCTTAGGGAAGGAATAGTAGCTGTCACTCAGTTTGCCCCAAATAACATGAGTAATAATCTTTGGAAATAGCTTTTTCTATAGCTCATCTTGCAAATTAGCATGTCACAGGATTCTGGAAAAAATCTAAATAAGAAAAATAGGCACAAATTCAGGCCCAAGAATCATTGTATGAAGCAGAAAACCCCTTACTGGTGAGCCAGCAGCAAAATCGTATGTCCAAATACATTCAGTTGTACACTCAAGCCCACATTTTCTCATGGCCTCACTCTCTTACAGTGCTGAACTAGAGTGCCAGACATTTACATTTGCACCTTGGAAAGAGGATTCCAGATTTAAATTTTATGGCTATGGAGATTTTAGATTGCAAGGTAAAATTTTAGACTCACTAAATCTAGAGGTCAAAAGTCCCTGATTATAACAGAGCAGAGGCTGCATGCCCACTGTCAAGATACTCTTTTCTTAATAATTTACAGTCTCACTAGTGTAAAATGAGTATAGTACACATCAAGGAGAAATTCAAGGTAAAAGGCAGTGAAGAATCTTCTGCCACCAGATAACCTATTGAAGTAAGCTCTCTGGCACTGGGAAAAGGAAGAAAACCAATTTCTCTGTCAAATCAGTAGATTAGGAGTGGAATTCAATAAGACAGACATTCCGATTTGAAATCTGGTGTCCTGGGTTCAGCAGTAGCAGTCATTTTTCTCCTTCTTGGTAGCTGGTACAGTGCAGTGTTTTGACTTCTGGCTCAGGAACAGAGCTGATAACAATGATGTTTTGGTGTGGCCAAGGACTTTGTGAGCCTCTGCCAGGGAGGAGGGGAGGCTGGGAGGAAGTAGAGACAGGACACCTGACCCAAACTGACCAAAGAGGTATTCCATACCACAGCACGTCATGGCCAGGATGTAAGTGGGAGTGAGCCGGAAGGGCTGGGAGACTGCAGGGTTGGAGGAGGTATGGGTCAGGGCTTGATCGGGCTGGGGGGGGCGAGTTATCGGTTGGCTGGTGGTGAGATGTTGTATTCTCTTCCCTTGTTATTTCCTTTATCATTATTATCATTGGTGGTAGCAGTAGTGATCTGTGTTATACCTTAGTTACTAAACTGTTCTTATCTCAACCTGTGGGAGTTGCATTCTTTTCGATTCTCCTCTCCGTCCCTCCTGGAGTAGGGGGAGGGAAAGAAAGGGGGGGGGGGAGAGGGGGGAGAGTGAGTGAACAAGTTGCCTGACTAGGTTTAAACCATGACATCTGGTCATTTGCCTTATCACTGGTGTCGTATTTTCTTTCTCCAAGCACCCTGAAGTTTACTCAGAGTACCTATACTGTTCTACTTTTTCAGGGTCAAAGGAAGGAATTTCAACGTGCACACTGCATGTTCAAATATTTGCTCACTCCTGTTAAATGGAAAGCAGTGAATGATTTCTAGATATATGTTTTAGAACACAGTATTGGATCTTCAGGATTTATTTTTCAGTACTGGCTTTTGGGGGCTTATACTCAATATTTCTGCTCACTGGAATAGCAGGATTACTTATAAATATGAAGAACATTCAGCTGGTTCTTGCTCGGTTATCCAGTGTATGTGTTTGGAATTACATAACAAACGATGTTTTACTATGTAGTTTAATAGCAGAGGCTAAATTCCCCATTCATTTTGAAGGTCAAGATCTGTAGTGGACTCTTCTTAAGCTGTGTAGTTGTTATCACAGCTTTGAGGTGGATGAATTCGTGAATATTTGCTTGAAATGTTTAGATGTGCATTACAGAGGGAAGTTTAAACATCCATTGTGAGCTTGGGAATTTGTTAGAATTTCAGAACCAACTCTTTTACAGGCTATACCTGAGGAGATTGCTTTATTGGCTGTCAGACCCAAAACCACCTATTTAAATTGTCATATCCATGTATAATGGTTTCTATAAACCAGAGTCCAAAGTTTAACTTCTTGGCCTCTGGAAATACTAGGTCAGCAAAACCAGTGTCTAGGCTTTTCATGTCAGGGTAAATATATAATTTAAAAAAAAAAAAAAAGCCTTGAGTAAAAGCTGAGTCCTTACTTTTTAAATAGATTTGGTTTCCATCTCACATGAAAATTTTATGTTGACTCATTAATAGCTGAGAATCATTTTTATATGCAGTTAATTCTTTGGTACTTTAAAATGGTCTCTTTTCTTGTAAAGCCTCACCCTGAAGTATCCCTCTGTAGAACACTATGGTATTTCATACAAAACAAAGTATCCTTCCTTGTAACAACTGGACAAGCCAGATGGCATCTTCTGTAAAATTCAATTCCCCAAAAGTTGACCTATTTTCTTGACAGCATATTTAATGAAAAAATGAACTCATAGGAGTCTATTTTAAGCAACAACAGTATTTGCTCCTTTTTACATCATTTATGGTTTTCCACCAAGTTTCTTCTTTCCTGTTAGTTAAGTATAGGTAAATGTGGAAAACAAAAGCTAAAAACCTGTCTAATCTCATGCTGGCACTAACATAGATGTGATAGTAGATAAAACATCATGAATAAAATATAAAATCTTGCTATTTCTGCTTCCTAACTGCACCAAATATCGCAAGGTTCAGTATTAATACCTATACAAACAATTCAGACCCTGTGGGCTACATAATCTCTGACCAAGCTGAACTACTTCTTAAATTGTAAGAAGAAACTTGTATGAAATTATTGTGGATATTTTCTGAGTCTAATTTATCAGCTCTTACTTTCTATTTCTGGCAATCAGGAGTTCTGAACACTAGGAAAAATGATGAACGTCAAATCACCTGTCCTTCCAAAGTTAACAATATGTATATGTATATTAACTTTTTTAGGACAACGACAGTGTGGTTTTGTGTACCATCAGTGCCTAGTTTGTTAGGGGGTTTTAGCAGTCTTAAAAATCTTCAGATCCAAGAATCCTGTCTATGCGAAAACATTCCAATCATACACATTTCTTTAAATTTTAGTAACAAAACAGCCTGACTAAACACAAAGGATAGTAAAATATATGGATAGACTTAAAGAACTAAATTAATTTAAAATAAATTATTCAGAGAAAAAAATACTTCTTCATAAACTTTGTGGCAGTAACAGTCTTATTTTCCTAACAGCTTCAAAGATAAGAAGAAAATCACATTCTCCATACCAACCAATAGATTTATTTCCAGCTGTCATATCAAGGATGTGTTAGGGTAAGGATCAATCCCCTCAGATTTTGGTCTCGATACCTGTAGTGCTAATTCAATCAACAGGCTTGCCTAAACTAAACAGCTGAAAACCAATCATTATCCTCAGCCTTGGTGCTTAGTAAGAAGGCACATGATAATTCCATTGTAATTTCAATTATAATTTTGGGCGGAAAAAAAATCCTTCCTCTTCATATGCTGAATATTTTTTGCATACATTTTCAAGGCTCTGAGGATTTTTGCAAGGTTACCTCCAGAGCTATGAACATTTTAATGAGAAAAAAAGGTGCTGTAATATATAGAATACAAACAAGTGACAAAATCACAAGCACTAGTTGTCTAATAACTTGCTTGCATCTTAGCCAAAGGAAGAATTATTCCATTATAACATGTCTTCACAGATATTTGCCATCAAATTTTGGTTTCTTTCCATACTTCTATATCAAAAGGATTAGGTAGTGTCACATAACAATAAAAAGATAAAAAGCAGACTCTAGTATAACTTCAGTTTAACACGCTATCCCTAATTTGAAATTTCATTCTCTGTCACAAACTTAGCAACAAAGCAAAGACATTCTAATTCAAAATCAAACAGGAATGCTCATCAGAGATTCATAGAATCACAGAATGGTTTGGGTTGGAAGGCACCTGAAAGACCATCTAGTTCCCACCCCCCTGCTATGGTCAGGAACACCTTCCACTGGAACAGGTTGCTCAAAGCCCTGTCCAACCTGGCCTTGAACATTGCCAGAGATGGGGCAGCCACAGCTTCTCTGGGCAACCTGTGCCAGTGCCTCACCACCCTCATGGTGAAGAATTTTCTCCTAATATCTAATCTAAATCTACCCTCTATCAGTTTGAAGCCATTCCCCCTTGTCCTATCACTACATGCCCTTGTAAAAAGTTGCTCTCCAGATTTCTTGCAGGCTCCCTTTAGGTACTGGAAGGCTGTTACAAGATCTCCCCAGAGCCTTCTCTTCTCCAGGCTGAACGAGCCCAATTCTTAGCCTGTCTTCATAGGACGGGTGTGTTAGCCCTCTGGACATCTTCATGGCCCCCTGGCCTCACTACAAAAGGTCCACAACCCTGTTATGCTGGATGCAATACTCCAGGCGGCATGTCACGAGAGCAGAGAGCAGAGCAGCTGAGAGTGTACTTTGCTGGCTCATGTTGAGCTTCTCATTAACCAACATCCCCAAGTCCTTCTCCTCAAGTCCACTCTCACATCCTTCATTCCACTCTCTGTATGCTTCCTTTCTGTATTTTCAGTTTGGCCAGGTGTTCCTTGTTCATCCACACAAGCCTTCTGGCATTTCTGTGTGCCTCAGTAATTTTTTGGTTAGAACTGTCTTGAGCTTGGAGGAGATTTCTGGGTTTATTCTATGGGTTTTGTATAAAATCCACAAAAAGGATAAAGCCATTCCTTATCTACTGCCCTGCCCACAAAGAAGACATTCATGTGTGTGGGACACACAGCTGGAGGTACTTGATTCACTTGGCAAATTACACTACCTGTAGCGTTCCCCCACCTTTAAACAGAGGCAGCTCAGGTTTGGAGTTAATTGCCTCATCTATCTAAACATGGATTTAGATATCTCAGAGTTTATTACAAATCTTTTAAACCCATATAGCCCTTATGAGGTTACACTTTAGTCAGTTGAACTGAGCGTGAAGACTTTTAAACACAGTAATCTATGCTTAGGCAGTCTGTTGAACTGGAACTCTCAAAACCTTTGTAAAAAGGTGTGCAACACAAGTCATGTTAGAATGTGTCCTCATTTATACACAGATACCATCTCTATACCTGGTTTACATAGGCCTCATGATTAAATAAAACACAAAGCAATAACAAATAAATCCTCTTTTTGATCTTATGATCTAGAGATTATTCATAGTAGCTCGTTAATCAGGCTGATTTATTTATTTCACTCAATTCTAAGACTTATATTCTAATGAATTGTTTACAAGAAAAACACTGGTTATGTAATATCTGTATGTGCTCGAGAGAGTATTTGAGCTTTGTTGTTGCTTTTTAATCATCTTTAAATTTACTGATCCTTGTAACAGACACTTGTGTATTTATAACAATATTCTGTTCACCCCTTAGATTATCTATGCCTGAGTGGGCCTGAGTGGCAAGCCTACTGCGGAAAAAGGTTTAAAGATTTGGAAGGGGATAGCACTGTAAAAACAGGAAAAATATAAAACAAGTTCCTGAATACTAATGTAAGGCCCTAGCTAAAACATAATAACATCAAGCCTATGGTAACAGACAGTCCTCCCACATGTACCTCATTTTTTAATAGGATACATCCATTCATAAACGTACAGTAACTGCTTACCTAACATCTTTCTAAATGTAGCTAACCATTTCAACAGAGCACACTCTAAAACTTAGATGGTTGCCCCTACCCTGAATCTTTTACTTGTAACAGATCTGTGTGTATTAGCAGGCTCTTCTATTTCACATTTTGACTTTCAGAAAATTCAGCAGCTTTGTCATGACGACAATGGATAACTGCCACAATGAAATCCAATATTGCCATATTCATATTTGAATTAGACACATAATCACATCATTTGTTTGCTTTAATTGTTTTTATTCAGAAAGACACAGATTTCATTTAGCTGCTTATTTCTTATGCTTATTGTTTCTACCGGTGCTAAATTTATAATTAATCTTCGCAACATTTTATCTAGTTGTATTTTCACAGAGGTCAATAACTTTTTTTTTGGTTAAAAGTACAAAATCAGAATGTTGAATTTACCACAAAACTAAAATCTACATGTTCAAACCAGTTGTTTATATTTCATATTTAATTCCTTCTCTCAGTCACCTACAAGGGGTTTGATATTTCTTGAAGATTTTTGTATTTCTGCTCCCTAGAATTCATGAAGTCTTCTCTGACCTCAGCAATGCCTTGAAGTATCCTGCAGTTGGTTTCTACAGTATGTTAAATATGCAATCACAGCAAACTCTTTTGATCCTGCGCTATTGAAGGCTCAATTTTTATCTCTTTTTTCAATTCCTCCTCTGTTAATCTGGCTTCTAATCCTGCTGTCTTTGAAATGTGAAGTTTATCTCCACTGACTGCTAGGCAAAAAGCTTCACAGTGCATGCTGAATCTTCAGCTCTTCTTAAATTCACTCCAGTTTCTCCTGTTTTCTTTTGACCCACAATTTTGAAAATGAACAAAAATGAACAGAATGGAATCACAGTATCCTCATCCAGTAACTGTGGATGTCATTGCCTACCTCTTCTTATTTCCAAAGGCTCTTTGTCTCATTCCCCAGCTCTTCCATGAAACACCTTGAGATTGAGGTTACCCTGTCCCTTGTCCTGGGTTACTGAATGTTTTTTTCTCCCTTGCAAAGAGGCTGGCATTGCACACCTGAAGAAGCAATGCCATGAAAAGCTGGGGAAAAAAAAAATGGAAGTTTTGGTTATCATCTGAGTCTGATACAAGATCTATTGTGCTACTTTCACCACATCTTTTCTGATCCATAATAAGGATTTGTGTATTTATATGTCTAGAGGCTGCAGAGGAAGGCTTTTATTCCACATTGTCGTTATATTGATCCAATAAAAATAACTCATATTACTGAACATAAAGAAAATCAGTTTAAGTAATGACATGTGTTGTATAATCTGTCACGGCCTATTTTATGTAGATCTGGAAAAGTTCGTATTGCTCTATGGATAAAGGTGCCACAGTGACAGAATAGCCAAAGCTTAGCAACAGAAGAACATCACATGGAGAGTCCTAACCACCACCCTTTTTTTGCTGGAGACCTTGTTGGGAGTTTGTGTAAGTTATAGCCTGAATCCTAAGCATTTGTGCAGTGATCCATTCATGGTCCCCCCCCCAAAAAAAAAACTAAGATCTCTGTCAAAAGATGCATGCAAAACAGAATGCCAGTTTTCTAGTTGTGGATGAGCACTTGCAGTGGGGGTGCTACTTGCATCTATTGCCACTGCAGGATTGCTATATGTGGCCACACAAAATGAATCCAGGGCCACAGAATCCACAAGCTTAATTAGTCTCGTGAAAGTACTAGCAAGCTACTAACCATCCACAGAGGAATGTCATTCATCCACCATACCTTTGCATTTCTGATGCTTCCCCTCCATCCAAAACCAAATGAATGACTTCTGAATCAGTTCCTGCACTGCATGGGGGAAATGCAAGATTTATAGCCTCAGGGCCCCTTACCATTGTTGAAAGTGGTTATGAAAAGATCTGTGTGAGATGTACTGCTGAAAAGGTTTTTCTTTTATTACCAGGCTTATCTCTAATAACTTTTTAATGGATTCCTATGCCATGGTATGCCTTAGGAGAACTCCAGAAGAGACATGGCAATATCAGTAGTATAATGAACAGACAACTGACAGGACTCAAGAGACTGGTGTTTACTACTGAGCTGCTAGCAAGTCACTTAAACTCTGTGCTTCTGCTTCTTCCTCTGTAAAATGCAGTCTTGACAGTTATCTCACTTGGTAATACCTGAGTTATTAACCATTGCTTCTGTGCAGAAGCATGAATGATCACTGTGCCCTCTACCTACAGGTTACAGCATCCTGAATTACCATGGGCCACTGACATCAAGACTGTTTGAATAAGTCCATGATAAAAGTTAAGACACCTTTGGCAGCTTTGCTTTCTGTGTCAGTGCTGGTTTCATACCAGTAGTGCTTTCTGATACACAATTTTATCCCTCCTTCCACACTACTCACAGCAATGCAGCCAGTCTTGGGGATAACTAATAACAAATGACTTCTCAGTTGTCGTATTAACTGGCCTTTGCTTCTGCACACATTTAATGCAATAAGCAAAAAAATCTAAGTCAAGAAGATTGAAACACAAGCTAAACAGCAGATCCACCATATTCCTCAGAACCTGCATTAAATAACACAAAGTGAAAAATAGTCAGAATATGGCAAATGTCACAAGAACACAGCCTTCTGCTGGCACAGTCCAGGAAAACTTCTACATGAAGCTTCACTCCAAAATTCATTTCTATTTCTCATCTGGGAATCAAAAAGCTTTAACAGATATTAAGTAGATATTTATAAATTACATGATAAATTACAAACATAACCTATAATCACAAGTGGTTTAATTATAGGGGCAACCAGCCGTAAGCTGTGTGCAGGGCTATGCATATAAATATCCTAAACAGTAATGCATTATTAAAATAGTTTCTAAGACAACCTATATTGGGCAGTAGAGATTACATTTAAATTAGCAAGTCATAAGGCATAATGAGAATGACTATATAGAAGGAAAAAGTTGGTGCGAGAACTTTAGGCTGGTGCTGAGAACTTTAAAGGCTAAAATACACTTTTTTTTTTAAGAAATCTTACTTTGGTTTCTATTTAATCTGGTCCTGAGCATTAAATTGTTATTAACAGTTGAAATGCACTGAGTGCATCTTGGAGCATATGTCCTGCTTTATCATCATCTGAAGGGAATTCTGCTTGCCTGTCCAAGGTCTGGTTGTCATGTGAAATTCCAGGGATTGTTTGTCACAGAACATTCCCTGCTGAATTTCTTGATGAACATGGTAAAAAAGTTTTGAACTGCAGACTGTGCCTTTGCATTCAATGTTAAAAGAAGCTCTTTACAGGTTTTGTGGTACCAGCCTACCTCCTTTCTCTAACATAAGAGAAGTGCAGCCCAAGGCCACATACCGTGACTACAAGCACTACTAGATAGCTGATGCTCAGTCACTTCAAATGTGTAATGTAAGAAGGCACACAGCCAAAATAGTTTAAGAACTGGAATGTGCTGAATTGTTTTCTGAATGCTTAAGAAATACTTTTCTGGTGACAAACAAAAGAAAAAGCAGCTGTTAATTTTACAGTGTGCATTTTCTGTTATTTGTTTAACAGGAATTAGAACACTAGCATGTTAATTTCAGTGCAGTTCTTTAAAAGATTGATGACAAAAGGCAGTTTCTTCCTGTGATTTTCATGTATTATCCACTTTCCTCTTGCTTACTGTTTTTATATCAACCACTGCTCTTCTAGTAACAGAGCATTTGATAGCTGAACTAGTGTTGATAACAATGCAAGAAACGAGATATATTGATCCCTCCAAAGACAGTAGCAAAGAAGAGAGAAAGAACTTCTGACAAATCAGGCAGCTAAAGCTCAAGAAGTCAGTAATTAAGAGAACAGTTAATTGAAAGTATTGAGTTTGAATGACACAGAGGAGAAACCTGGTGATTCTTGTGCAGACATGAACAAGAGGCAATCAGAGGCAGCACATTTGACTCCCTAAGAGCAAAAAAAAGGAGAAGAAATTCAGTCACCCTTCAGCATGTACCACAAAAATCTGCCTAACCACAATGAAAATTAGCATGATCAGAAATAGAATCTTTTTTTCCCTGAAAAACTTTCAAAAAGAAAGACAGACTTCTAAAATTCTTTGTAAAAATGGGGTTTTGTTTCTATCTCCGATTTTAGTATCTAAATTGATGCAATTTGATTCCTATTTGTGAGGGAAATGCTTAACTGCAAAATTGAACATTATATTAAGATAGCTTTATAGCAAATCATGCCAATTATTTCACTCACATTAAATCATCTGCTGCTGGTTTTTTCTACATAGCATTTTTGTAGGCTATCTTTGAAATATTTATTATTCCTAAAAAAGCCCTGATGAAGTGATGTGGCCAGGAGAATATGCAATCAAGCTTGCTTTTGGCTAGTATCTGCAAGATTTCATTTAATCCAAATACAAGAAATGCAAAGCCTGCTCATTTACGAAAAGTAACCTCATTTTCTACTTTGGACATGACATTCAAATGTAAAGTGAATCCCAGCAGTGAATAAACACAAGACTTGCATGGAGCCTATAGCTGCAAATCATTCACATTTCTCCACAATATAAGTACTCAAAGGTCATAACCTTTCCTCATCTCAGACCCAACATAAAAGCTGAGCACTTTCCAAGGCACTAAGTCACTTCCCCAGCAACTTTAGGTGCACTATGCTAGGCAAGAGAGCTCCACTTTCTACCATCTATTACTAATGGTCAAAACTATTTATGTGTTCCAGCTTGTTCACTTCTATGGCCAAAGCACTGTGTTGTATGTTGGAGATCCAAGGAGAGAAAACTCAGAGTTGCACATGAGTGAGTGAAGACCAAATAGCCCACTGCTCCACTAAGAGCTGGGACAGAACTGAGCAGTAGGATTTAGGGCAACCAATACAACCCACTGGATGCTCACCTCAGGGTTCATAGTATTCAGCAGCATCCCAGTTAATTGTAGTACCACTGCCAGTTACAAGAGCTGCACTTGATCTACTTGTAGATGTATGCAAGATACACAGGTGGGTCCTCCTCATTTGTGTCAATGAGTCTTACCTACAGAAGAAGTACAGGACCATCCTATACCAGTAATGAACCATAGAGTCATGTGATTTGGTTCAACAAAAGAATAGGATGCATGCATGATGGGCAGAGGGGAGTAGAAACACTGTGACAACCTTGCTGGTAGAAGCCCTTCAATCCTTGCTAATTAGGTTAATCAGGATACAGTAATGGATGGAGGGTATCTCCATTTAAAAGGAAATGTTGTACAGCTGTAGATCATTAAAAAAAATGCAATAAACAAACTTCTATCAAAATTAGTTTATGGCATCTTTTATAAGATACAAAAAATGCACTTTTCCTTTCCTATTTTAAATAGAAAACTGTCATGTACTTTATACTAGTGTTCCATATACCAGGTCAATAAAGTATAATCAGCATTCTCTTTATGAAAAAAAAAAGAAGTTATCACAAAGACCAGGCATTATTTAAGGTTTTCAGTTAAAAATAGCACAAACCCTAACTTTGAAATAAGAAGTGTCAACAAACCATCCAACTTTGATTAGGTTTTCATTATTTTGCATTTTAAAAGAATAAAAACTTTTGAGATACTGTTTTTCTCATTTGAAATTCTTGAAGAGTTTCCAAGGATGGAGTGGCCTGCTGCTTTGATATTGCTGCTACTTATTCACAGATTTATCAAAACTCAAGCCTTAAAAATTCACTTCTTTTTCTCTAAAACTCATTGTTTGATCACTTTTCATTAAAAAAAAAGAAAAGCAATTTTAATTTAATGCATCAGATTATATTTTTTATATAACACAGCATTAAAGAAGAAGGTAGAAACAAAACAAAACTAGCCTTGGCTTATTTCTAAAATATGCTCCATTATCCAAAAAGGCATCCAAAAAAGTGATATAAAAATTATTTGAGAGCATTTTTTCAAATCATTAAAAGGAGAAAAGTCAAAGTAAACTGACTTCATAATACCATTCTTCATTTCTATTCAGTGGTATTAGACAAATTTAAATCTATTTTTGTCCTGTTTTCTTCCAGTTCTTGTGTATTATGTTTTCCTGGTGACTTATCTGTCCTAATTAAAAACTTCCATGCTGCACTCTCCGTGTTCTTTTCACAGAGATGAGTGTCTGAAAGGTTTTATTGAACATCTTGTGAAAAATAGCAATGTGCTCTATTTGGGTTTGTAATTTTCTAGTTATTTATGTTCTTTGCCTTATTTTATGAGTACGTCATAGCAGATGGCTTTATCCAGCCTGGCCTGGAACACCGCCAGGGATGCAGCATTCACAACCTCCCTGGGCAACCCATTCCAGTGCCTCGCCACCCTAACAGGAAAGAATTTCTTCCTTATATCCAATTTAAACTTCCCCTGTTTAAGCCTTACCCCGTTACCCCTTGTACTGTCACTACAGTCCCTAATGAAGAGTCCCTCCCCAGCATCCCTATAGGCCCCCTTCAGATACTGGAAGGCTGCTATGAGGTCTCCACGCAGCCTTCTCTTCTCCAGGCTGAACAGCCACAACTTCCTCAGCCTGTCTTCATACAGGAGGTGCTCCAGTCCCCTGATCATCCTCGTGGCCCTTCTCTGGACTTGTTAAAACAGTTCCATGTCCTTTTTATGTTGAGGACATCAGAACTGCACACAATACTCCAGGTGAGGTCTCACAAGAGCAGAGTAGAGGGGCAGGATCACCTCCTTCGACCTGCTGGTCACACTCCTTTTGATGCAGCCCAGGATACGGTTGGCTTTCTGGGCTGCAAGCGCACACTGAAGCCAGCTCATGTTAAGTTTCTCATCAACCAATACCCCCAAGTCCTTCTCCGCAGGGCTGCTCTGAATCTCTTCTCTGCCCAGCTTGTAGCTGTGCCTGGGATTGCTTCGACCCAGGTGTAGGAACTTGCACTTGGCATGGTTAAACTTCATGAGGTTGGCATCAGCCCACCTCACAAGCATGTCGAGGTCCCTCTGGATGGCATTCCTTCCCTCCAGCCTATCAACTGAACCACACAGCTTGGTGTCATTTGCAAACTTGCTGAGGGCGCACTCAATCCCACTGTCCATGTCAGCAACAAAGATGTTGAACAAGACCGGTCCCAACACCGATCCCTGAGGGACACCACTCGTTACTGGTCTCCAGCCGGACATTGAGACATTGACCACAAGTCTTTGTGTGTGGCCATCCATCCAGTTCTTTATCCACTGAGTGGTCCATCCATCAAATTGATGTCTCTCCAATTTAGAGACAAGGATGTCGTGTGGGACAGTGTGAAACACTTTGCACAAGTCCAGGTAGATGACATCAACTGCTCTACCCCTGTCCATCAGTTCCATAGCCCCATCATAGAAGGCCACCAAAGTGGTCAGGCAGTATTTCCCCTTAGTGAAGCCATGCTGGCTGTCACCAAGCACCTTGTTGATTTTCATGTGCCTTAGCATGCCTTCCAAGAGAATCTGCTCCAAGATTTTGCCAGGCACAGAGGTGAGACTGACTGGTCTGTAATTGCCAGGGTCATCCATTTTCCCCTTCTTGAAAATGGGGGTTGTATTTCCCTTTTTCCAGTCATCAGGAACTTCACCTGACTGCCATGATTTTTCAAATATGATGGCCAGCGGCTTAGCAACTTCATTCCCCAGCTCCTTCAGGACCCACGAAATCCAGGACCCCTGGATTTCGTCAGGTCCCATGGACTTGTTCACATTCAGATTTTTAAGATGGTCTCGAACCAGATCCTCTCCTACAGTGGGCGCAAGGTCTTCATTCTCACAGTCCCTGTATCTGCCTTCCAAGACTTGGGTGGTGGTGTCAGAGCCTTTGCCAGTGAAGACTGAGGCAAAGAAGTCATTCAGAACCTCAGCCTTCTCCAAATCCTGTGTAGCCAGTTCTCCTGAGAGCTTCCTGAGGGGGCACACGTTGTCCCTAGTCTGTCTTTTATTTGCTACATACCTAGAGAATCCCTTCCTGTTATACTTAACATCCCTAACCAAGTTTAATTCTAACTGGGCCTTAGCTTTCCTAACCTGGTCCCTAGCTTCCTGGGCAACATCCTTCCCAGGCCGTCTGTCCTTGCTTCTACCTTTTATAAACCTCTTTCTTCCTTCAAAGTTTCCTCAGCAGCTCCTTATCCACCCAAGGAGGTCTCCTGGCCCTCCTGCTGCACTTCCTTCTAGTTGGGATGCAACACTCCTGAGCTTGCAGTAGGTGGTCCTTGAATATCAACCAAGAGTCTTGGGCCCCCCTGCCCTCTAGGGCTGTATCCCATGGAACCTTCCTAAGCAGGTTCCTGAAGAGGCCAAAGTCTGCTCTTTTGAAGTCCAGGGCAGTGAGCTTGCTTCACACTTTTCTCACTGTCCTAAGGATCTCAAATTTGACCATCTCATGATTGCTGCATCCAAAGCTGCCCTGGAGAGTCACATTTCCAATGAGCCCTTCCCTGTTGGTGAGCATGAGGTCAAGCATGGCACCTCTCCTTTTCGGCTCCTCTATTACTTGCACAAGGAAGTTGTCTTCTACACAATCGAGGAACCTCCTGGATTGCTTGTGAGGGTCCATACCATCCTTCCAACAGATGTCAGGGTGGTTGAAGTCCCCCATGAGAACAAGGGCCTGCGAGCATGAGGCTGTTCCTATCTGTCTATGAAGTGCTTCATCCACAGATTCCTCTTGATCAGGTGGTCTGTAACAGATCCCCACAGTAATATCTCCCATAGCTGTTCTTCCTTTGACCCTGACCCACAAACTCTCTGTGGACTGCTCACCTGTCCCCAGACAGAGTTCCATACTCTCCAGCCTATCCCTAACATAAAGGGCAACTCCCCCTCCCCGCCTGCCGGGCCTGTCTTTTCCTAAAGCGCCTGTAACCTTCCATTCCCACACTCCAGTCATAGAAGCCATCCCACCATGTTTCTGTGATGCCTATTATATCATACCCCCGTAGATGTGCACATATCTCTAATTCCTCTTGTTTATTCCCCATGCTACAGGCATTTGTATGGAGGCATCTGAGCTGAGCTCCAACTGAAGCCAGCTCATTGGCTGGAGCAGCTGGGATATCTCTGCATTGTTCTGAGCATTTATTATAGGTTCTGGCAACTGACTGGGTGTGTTGGAATGGAATGATGCCCCCCTCCCCCAACACATCTAGTTTAAAGCATCCTTGACCAGTCCGGCAAGCCTCCTACCAAAACCGCTCAGAGAGCTCCACCAGCCTCCAGTAGACCTGGCCTTCTAAATCGAGCCCCGTGTTCTAGATACCCAAACCCCTGACTATGACACCACCCTTTTAACCATTTATTAACCTGGCTAATCCTCCTAGCTTTTTTTAGGTCCTCCCCTGTATCCTGGAGAATTGACGAAAAGACAGTCTGAGCTTCAGAGCCCCTAGCCACTTCTCCCAGGGCTCTTCAGTCTTTCCTTATGTTCCCCAGGCTACTACTATCTATATCACTAGCACCCACATGGATCACTAGAAGTGTAATAGTCCGTGGGACTTACTAGAGCAGGCAGCCTCTCTGCAACATACCTCATCCATGCCCCAGGTAAGCAACACACCTCCCTTACGACTGAGTCAAGCCGACAGACGAGTGCTTCTGTCCCTTTCAAAGTCAGAGTCCTGTACCACTACAACCTGCCGCTTTTTCCTCTCAGCACCAGTAGAGAACTTTACCAGTGCATCTTTTTTCCCTTCTTCTTTGCATCACTATTATAAAGTGATTTATAGTCTGACTCTTTTGTACAGTACTTGGTCAAGTATTTTCCACTCCTTGTTTTAAAGTAGGGCTTAGTTTTAGAGAAATCATACTTTACAAATGCAAATGCTCTGCACCAGGGGTGGGGAGGCAGAGGAGAGAGATGGTGAAGGAGTTGGAGGAGGATCTCAATAAAAAAGGCCCAACAAAAAATGGCATAATAACATAGTCTTTTTAGTAAGATAGAGTAAAAAGAGGAGTATAGATAGTAAGTAAATCTTCCATCCAATCAGATGCTGGGAAGCCCACTTTCACACAACATCAGACAGACTGCAGATGGATTGTTCCACAGCATGATGCACAGCTCCCATCTGTGGAAAGGCTTCTTCTCCCTCCCATGCTGCAGCACCCTTAATTTTGTTTAATAGTCAAGATGCTGCATCTTCTCCTGACAGGCTGGGCTGTAATCACTGGCATAACATCCATGAGCATGCAGAACAGGCCCATATGGGGCACTCTAGCACATTCCCATACAGCACCTGCTCATACTAACATATGGACTGCTCCAGCCTTAAGCATAGGGCCAGAGACCAGACATGGCCTGGTCAAGGTCATTAATTCCTCAAATGCATTGTTGCCTGCAAGGTTCCCAGTATAATGAAGGACACTCAGTTTAACACTGTTGATTTCAGACCATTTCTCTAGTTTTATCAAAATACTCTGTGTGAGTACCCAAGTCAGCTTTTCAGAAGCTGCCATGGCCTCCCCTTCATAATGCTCTCATTCATTCATATGTGAGTAATCATAATCAATCTGCTGAAACATCTTCTAGGAAGAGGCTTGACATCACCTTTATCCACAATGCTTTTATCTCATCAAATATATGCATGGGATGGCTTTCCCTGTCTGCAGAGAACAAAAAGCAAAGTCCACTTTCTCATTTATCGCTTTTGCCCCGAGTTTAACTGTGGTAGGGCAAAGGATTCAGAACTGTGTGATTTTTTTCTTTTTGCTTTGTAGTTACAAAAAAAAAAATCAAAATAAATATTCAGCTGAACTAAGAAAGACTTCACTTGCTTTCTTAACATCTTGAGCTCCATTAAGTTTCTGTCTTTTCAGACTTTTAAGAATGGCTAGAGATATAGGTCAAAATAATCAGTTGTCATGGTAATAGAATTGCAAGTGTTATTCTTGCTTTTAAGGTTCAGAATATGGGCTCTCTGTTTAGTTTAGCACTCAGAGATGTAAATTACTGCAATAAATAAATTAATAACAAATGACTTCTCTGCAAGTTTCCAAAATACAAGGGTGATCTTTATGTCAAACAGAGGAAATATGGATTTGTCCAGCAAATTCTGTAGTACTGCTGAGAGGATAAGCATGACAGAAACAGGCCTAAAGTTTGTTCTTATTGGGTGCAAATTTCTGTATTAGTCATTGAACTTCTGCTGTTGAAAAAGATGTAATAAAACCTACACAAACAGAAAATGGAAAAGTAGCATGTGTGACTATTTAATCAATTGCAGGGTGAAATATGGAATGGAATAGCTTTGTTTGTTTGTTTGTTTGTAGCTTCAGTCTAGTGGCAAGTCTTCTGCAACTCGGGTCTCAACATACATTTAGTAGAATCAGGAAACAAGCTCAGCATGTATTGTACTAGCATGTATAAAAATACATAGAAAATACTAAAGCAAATGCTAATTAAATGGCGTTACACAAATTAAAATATACACCTCTACTTGAAATATCAGCAGCATCAAAAGATACTAGAAATGAACGAAAAGTGCCATATCATAAAATCATAGAATGGTATGGGTCTGAAGGGACCTTCAAAGGTTATCTAGTTCAACCTCCCTGCAACGAGCAGGGACATCTTCAACTAGATCAGGCTGCCCAGAATCACATCCAGCCTGGCCTCGAATGTCTCCAGGGATGGCTCATCCACCACCTCTCTGGGCAACCCGTGCCAGGATTTTACCACCGCTATTGTAAAAAATTATTTGCTCACATCCAGCCTGAATCTCCCCTCTTTTAGTTTAAAACCATCACCCCTTGTCCTATTGCAACAGGCCCTGCTAAAAAGTCTCTCCCCATCAGGGTAAGTGCTACTTAGCAACAACTAAAACATCAGTGCATTACCAGCATTATTCTCAGACTGAAGGCAAAACACAGCACACTGCACCAGCTACCAGGAAAAAATTTAACTCTATCCCAGCCTAAACCACAGCAGTGCTGAAAGGCCACAGTAAGGTCTCCCCGAGCCTTCTCTTCTCCAGGCTGAACAACCCCAACTCTCTGAGCCTGTCCTCACAGGAGAGGGGCTCCATCCCACTGATCATTTCTGTGATGTAATAGTAAAAAGATGTGAATTTTATAATTCAAAGAGAAAGAAAATTAAGAAAGTTGGTGGAAGTATAGAAGAGAATGAGTAATGCAAGTAGGTTATTTAGATGTTCCTATATACACTCTCAGAGTATAAAAATTGGTAATAAGTGTTGAAAGAAAAACACTTATCTTGTTAAAGATCCATTTCATTCTTAACCCTTCATTAAAACAATTTTTGCAGGATAAAAAAAGCCCTATCATATATTTGGTTTTCACATGCTCTTGCAAAAGTAGGTTTTTGTATTTCATCTCAGTTCTGCCCATCCACATGCTTATACTTCAGTATTAGCTCCATAACTGCAATGAAAGATTTAGCAGTAAAAAAGCTGCCCACTGCACCTGATTTGAGACCTCTTTCTGTGGCAAGCAATAGTAACAGCACAGAGAACCCTTTCATCCAATTCTGTAGAGCAAAATGATCAAATTGTAGTTGGCCTGAGGACCAGGTATTTTATTGTTCACCTTCCTTCACATACCTTGCAACCACAACACTCCAGGTGGATGTGTCCAGTTTTTGTTAAAGAATTGAAAAAAGGAACCTGAAAAGACAGCAAATTTCTGTATTTTCAACAGCCTCCTACATTTATCATATTCACACTGTGATAGCACATTGGTCGCCCCAGGTAGCACCTGCTGAAGACCAGAAGGTTTTTTAGATATGAGGCCAGTATTTTTCTATACATGATCTTGATTCAAAAATAATTGAGCCATTTCAATGCAGATTGACAAGATGCTTCTTTGCTTAGAAACCAGAAATAGAAAATTACAACCCAAGAGCTAATGACTCACAAAATCACTCTGTGAAATCAGGTTTTAAAGCAGAAAACATCTTGCAACCTCAGTATCACTATTGCCCATGCAGGAATATAAGTTATTAAAATCAAGAGCATAAGGGAGAGAAGCAGGGCAAGCAAGATAGGTTGTTTTGAACCTAGATATCTGTAATAGCACCACCAAGAGCATTGCACATAGATGTTCTCAGCTGGAAAAAGAGAAAATTGCATGGTGACATAGATTTGCTCCCTCAAAACCTATTCATGTTTCATTGTGGAACCTTTGAATGAACAGCTTTAGCTCTATTTGAGTACGTGTGTAACAAATACAGAGTGAATGAAAGAGAACATTTAGACAGTACCAGTCACAGAGACCCAAAAAAGGATTTAGGTGGCTAACATGGGGTGCAGGCTGAAATGGCAGTCAAACGTATTTGTTGTTATCACTGATCTGCAGGATTTATATAAAAGTGAGAAACTCATACAGACTGGGTACTTTTAATAATAAAATTCAAGCACAGGATAATATCTTTCAATCAAAACTACAGTAAGCTGAGTTACTTCATTCTGCTGTTTCTATATTCAGTCAGTTTATCTTGCTAATACTCCAACACCTGAATCTTAAATATTTTAGCAGTGCTAAGATAATCTTTAGGTAATTTCTGGCATTGTACTAGAAGACTATCAGGAAAGCAAAGTTTCTGCAAAATGATCAAACAAGTACTGAATTCTCATTCACTCAGTGAAAGAAAATTTCAAACACAATACACATCAAAAAGAATTTCAGTCCTTTCACAGAAGGGAATATGATGTAGTATTGATATAAAAGGAGTGTTGAAAGGGGACTGACTAAATGACATTCATTTGTTTTGAAATTAAAAGAAAATTAAATCATTTATCCCTAAAGATTGGTATTTCCACTTCAAGCATGTAGAATAAACATTATGCCATCTTTGAAAGCACTCAAGCCACACAGATGTGAAGCTGCAAGATTTTATACCTCAGTCAAGACACTTCTCTCACTGAAACAAGAAAGGAAAATTGAAGCATGTAGGTGATGCAAAGATGAAAAGGAAGATTCAAGGAGGCCACTGGACAAAGTGCATTCTAGTTCTTAAAATTTCCATTACTTTTCTTCCAGCTTGTGGAGTATAATCATGCAAAGACTCTCATCAAGCTCAGTTGTGCCTGTTACTCAGCCTGTGTATGGAAGAGAAACATTTTCAGCAGTACCTATTCAGGGTATCATAGCTTACCTTTCAGGAACATTTTAAATCTAGGCAACAGTTATGATGTCAGCCTAGACAGGAAGTATATTAATGATGAACAAAAAGTAATATTCCTTGATAACATATTAAAGGGAGAAGTTGCACTGCTTCTGACAAGTGTCAGACAACTCAGTACCTCACACCAAACACTTACTCATCCATTTGTCCAGACATTATCTACAATGACACAGGCAGATATTTTCAGCTCCAGACCAACAGCTGATTGCTTCCATCCCCACCATAAGTCCCTTTAATGATTAAATTAATGAATATATCAAGTTATTTCATTTCTAGGATTTCTGAACATTGTTTCAGAGTGAAAAGCTCCAAAAGAATAATCATGTTACAGAGATCCATGAAATAGTAAAATTCGCTTTATTCAGAGACAGTATTTCCTTACTTCTGGGTCTGGCACTTTCCAATGATGGAATACAACAGATCATAAACTCAATACAATGCTATAAAAATGTATAAATGCAATAACTTTATTTTCTTTCTAATTAGAAAAATCTTCAACCATAAAGATGAGAGGACATGAAGGTGTGCTATTTGCCAGAGTTTGCCTTAGATAGTGACAATATGTATGCTTCAAATAGCTGACTGTTTTGGACCGTTTTCAAGGTCAGCCATTACAACTTTGGTTCTAATTCAGTTATGAGTACTAGTTCTGCTAAAAACCATCAAAATTACTATCAGAAAATTCTGACTTATTTTCACTTCTTTTGAGAACATGTGAAAGCTTTCCCTTTGTTCTTATGACTGTGAATATGAAACTCATTTAAAATTCTGTATCAGTGCAAAGTTATCTGTATGTCAACTTATCAATCTTTCAAATTATTTCAAATGATTTCATTGTTACAAAAGTGTGCAGTAAGCACAGATTTGCTGTATTCTTTGAGTGGTGTCCTGGGTTCAGCAGTAGCAGTCAAAAAAATGTTTACTCAGCTTTTCCACTGAAATTCTCAGAGAGAGAGATGATGAAAGCAATTAAAGGAGAACATAGTCTTATAATTTGTGTAACATGTATGATAAAATGGGGGTTGAGTGGAACAAAGGCCATTGCTATGTCTGAGAATGCATTTCTAGCAGAGAAACAGAAGCCTCTGCTCTCCCATTTACTGAGGATGTGAAGGACAGGGAGAATGATAGTGAGAAGGGTGGTAAGGAAACAGCATTTTTAAGGAAACAGCTAGGCAAGGTAATAGCAATTAGTGGAATGAGTAGATCATATACGAAATTCTCTCTTTCTTATCTGTCCCCTGTCAATACAAATGCAGTCAGACCTTGATTACTGCTGCAGTGAACAATAAAAGGTTTGAGACAATATAAAACAAAAGCATTCAGTGATACTTTGATGAAGAGACAAGAAACACATTACAGATGCTGAATTTCAAGAAATAAGAACAAGTACATTAAATAATTTTATCTGGATTTTTTCCATGACAAGGATTTTGAAACAGCTAGATTTTAAAAATACTGTGATGTGGAAGTAGAAACCCATAAACAGAGAGAGGTTGAATAAAAGCAAGATGGAAAACAAAGACAGGAGAACCCTGAGCATGTTATGGGAAACTCCTCTGTCTTCCCCCTGGAAGACTAGAAAACAAGGCTGCTTTCCTGCTCTGTTTTATTTATTTTGGCAGCAGATCAGTGTGTCCGGTATGGCTGGGGTGTTCCAGACTCATTAGCATCTGTCCACCTAACATTACTGCTATTACAAGGCCATTCCAGCCTTCCAAACAGGAAGATTAAGCTGCTTTTAGTGGCTTTCTTTTTTTCCCCATGTGTTTTATTTTTTGTTTTCGTTTGGCTACTGATCATTCAACCAGCTTGAGTGCATAACAAGACAGTTCACAGTATTGCTCACAATAGACCATAACCGTATCTTCCTGACGACACAAGATAGCATTTGCATGAATAATTGCAGTGTCAAAAGCAGCCAGAGGCCTACCCTGTACTTAACTATCATCTTCATGTGTTGTTTTTTTTTCCTAGTTTTCCTTTAGTAACAAAACAAGTCACTCACCACAGATAAAAACTTGACTACCCTGAACTGAAAGGGCTTGGGTGTCAAATCAGCACTTCTGGTGAACTGCTCCCTATCAACCTCTTTTATAGTTTACACTTAAAATTTCCAGCTCAAGGTTCTCAGTTAAATTGTTTCAGCTGTTCTTCTTGAAAGGCAGCCACTCATGAGTAAATATGACCACTACAAAAATAAAATCCTGACACGAAATTAATGGAATTCATAACTCCCAGCATAAAACTAGTGCTTTATTTTCAAGAGCAGCTTTTTTCATTTATTACTTCACTCTTTCTCCATTAAATAAATATTAATTATAGTGTTATCTATACAAGTGCTTCATACTCTATTACCTGGAATTTGCAGTTATCCTTGGATCTGCAATGAAAAGAAGTGCTTTTAAGAAGAACTGTATTTTTCCATATGCCTTAACAGTTGTATAAAACATAATGAAGAAGGCGGGAATCTGCATGTACCACTCTGTCAGTCCTACAGGATTAACCTTTAATTGTGTTCATTAGATTGTGTGATTGTATTTTATACTGTTACTTTTCTAAACTTAGTAAGTGCTGTAAATAATGTTGTCCATGGCACAGGTCTCCTGTGCAGTATTCAGGTCTCCCTGCAGTACTCAAGTCAGCAGATTTACAGCTGTCCTGTACCATAAATGGAAAATAAATAAATAGATAAATAAGAAGAGGCTGAAAATTCTCCTTTCTAGTGCACACAAAGTTTCTAACTTTAGAAATATATTCAAAAAAGCTGGCTGGATATAGCATGATACTTGTCCTGTAAGAAATTATACACATCAAACAACTGATACTGTGTAAAAAATGTCTTGCTATGTTAAATCCTTTCTGGTGTTAAAAAACATGCAACAAAAAATGAGGGCAGGATTTATTCCAAGGCTTGTTAATGATATTTGCCTTTATGAGTCAGAATGAAAAGTTTGCTCCATGGTGGCTTAATTTGCCAGCCAAGAAGTGCTCTCAAGCTCTGCTAATCAAAAGATTGAAATGCAGCCTTTGGGATCAGCCTGAGCCTGTTACTCAGAACATGAAAGAATTTAGTTGGGTTGCCAGACCAATACAGTTAGTTTTTACACTTTGCCATTCTGGTAGACTGAAATCAACACAATACAAGATAGATTATACATGCAAATGCCTATTAATAGTAAAGACAGGTAGGTGTGTCTGTTTCACAGTTCAGGCAAATTACCATGGTTTCCAAGAGCCTTATGGACTTCAGAAGCCTATTGCTGAATATGCCATAATCTAGTTATTTAAAGGTTAGATGAGAAATCACTGAGACAGTTGGCTCTATAAAGAATTTTTTTTAAGTGGATGCCTTCTAATGAAATTATTTTATTATCATCTAATATAATTTTTTGGTTTGCCTTGTTTAGAGTGAAAAAACATCACATCTCTCCTCTTACTTGTTCTCTCATGTAATCACATATAAATGTCCTTCAAAACACTCCTAGTGTATGTATGAAATTACACTGCATCCTCTTCATAATTCAACACTACCAGTTGTGAAGCCTTCCTTTGAATGCTCTTTCTGTCTTCAGCAGTGCAAAGCTAGTCAAATTGGCATTAGCAGTACTATTAACATACTCTTCAGGGGAATATATGTAAATTCATCTATAGCTATGCTTAACTGGTAGAATCAGACTGGTTGAAGTTGAAAGGGACCTCTGGAGGGAATCTCATTAAACACCTTTGCACAGGCAGAGCCACCTGAAACCTGAAGCCAGTTGCCCAGGACCATGTCCAAAATGTCTTTCTGATATCCCCAAGGATGCAGGCTCCACAACCTCTCTGGACAGCCTGTGTAAGTGTTCCATCACCATCACAGTAAGGAAAAATATTTCCTGATGTTCAGAGGGAGCCTCCTGTGTTACAGATTGCCTATGGTCTTGTCACCAGGTTCCATCTTCTTTACATCCTCCTATTGCCATAAGATCCTCCTGAGCCACCCTTTGGCCAGGCTGAACAGCCTCATCCTTTCCCTTATAGGTGAGATGCTCCAGTCAGATAATCATCTTAGTGACCTTTCTCTGGACTCTTTCCAGTATGTCCATGTATCTTTTGTACTGGAAAGTCCAGAACTGGACACAGTATTCCAAGTGTGGCCTCACCAGTAGCCAGCAGAGGAGAAATGTGCCACTGTACAGTATGTCCCACTTCAAATATATACCAGAACTTCCTGAAGTTGTTTTGGTACTTCAGGTCTCAGGACCAGTATTTCTGGATTTGTTTATCAATTTCTGTACTAGATACATTAACAACAGATATTTTAATACAACAGAGTGTATGGTATATTCGCCTATTACATGTAACTGCGTGTATGCGCACATCCATATTTCATACAGGAAAGAGATATTCAGAAGACCCCAGGCATGCTGAATTTTGTTTCATTTTATGCAGACTCTCAGCTTGCTCTATGTTACCATAGGGTTTAAGTCTGCTAAATAATTCAAAACTATACTTTTCACTGTTGGAACTTTCATTTATGCTACTATTAGATTCTTATCTGACAGACAGCTATGGTCCTTGCAACTCTCTTCTTACCTGCAGAAGTAATTTGCCAGCCATGCATATCCTTTCACTTGTCTCTCTTCTGTAAAGACATTTTTCCCAACATTCAGCTTTTGGATTTCTTAATTTTAGAGAAGATTCATGCCAGCAGCTACTTAACTCATCTTCAAGTAAATGCATTCCCCAGCAGCTGTTTCTATTTAACCATGCTTCTTAAACTTCAAGGAATCAACTGTGAGAGACCTGTAAGATTTATTCTTTTTTCTCCTGCTGATCCATAAAATCATGTGCTTACTTGATTTTGAATATCTCCTCTTTCACACTTTCCTGGCTCAGCGGAGGTCTCTCAATATTTCTCTGATAGAGTTTAAAAACAGTTGCAATATTAACATGTAAACGAACAAATAAAATAATACATCTTGTGTACAAAGAAAACTTAACCCTTTCCACAAAGAACCACCAAAAAAAGTCCTGTGAGTGTTATGCAGTTCTAAGGAAGTGATCTGAAACACAAACACTGGGAATTTTTATTTTGAGGACTGCTGTTTGGCATCTATGTCATTCAACAAATGCCCAGACAAATGGTAATGATATGCACTTAAATGTAACCATCATCAAATGAATCAGTATCCTCCTGCCATCTGCAAACACTTAAGCTCTTAACAGGTACCTTTAGAACTCTCAAAAATGCTTTGTTGATTTTTATCACATTTAGATCACCGAGATAAAACTTTATCAGTGATGTGTCAGTAAATATAGCAACAGGTAAAACTGGAATTTTATATCTTTCAGATTATATCTGTCAGTGTTTTATGTTTAAATAGATACTGCATCAACCTGTCTGTGGTGAACTGATGTCCTTTATTACATCAGTTCTATAAGAAATAAAAGCTTGATAGAACATAAAACTTGGATATATTCAAGAGACAAGCATACTAGCCATTCATTCATATTGATTTCAGGGCCATCCAAATATCTACAGGACTCATTGTCTTATCAGAAAATTCCCTGTTGTCAGAAGGTTTTCTTCATATGTTTGCTGCTTTGATTTTATTAATCAAATAACTTTAAAACCCACTCATTATTAATATTATAATAAAATCTGCCAGGAAATTATCAGGCAGGATCTGAATGCTAAACAGAGACAGAATACAGAGGTTTTATATTACAAGTTTCCTTACTTTTAAAAATTAAAAACTTTGGTAATAGAATAGTTCAGAGAAGCATTCATCTGAAATACCCAAGAATAAAATCACCACAATAATTAATACAGCTACTTGTTATGAGGAATATAAATAGGACCAATAAGGAGATGATGTTTTGTTCCCTCATGACAAGAACTGTATCACTGTTGGAACAAGTGCAGAGAAGGGCCACGAGGATGATCAGGGGACTGGAGCACCTCCCGTATGAAGACAGGCTGAGGAAGTTGGGGCTGTTCAGCCTGGAGAAGAGAAGGCTGCATGGAGACCTCATAGCAGCCTTCCAGTATCTGAAGGGGGCCTATAGGGATGCTGGAGAGGGACTCTTCATTAGATACTGTAGTGACAGGACAAAGGGTAACAGGTTAAAACTTAAACAGGGGAAGTTTAGGTTGGATATAAGAAGGAAATTCTTTCCTGTTAGGGTGGTGAGGCACTGGAATGGGTTGCCCAGGGAGGTTGTGAATGCTCCATTCCTGGCAGTGTTCAAGGCCAGGTTGGACGAGGCCTTGGGTGATATGATTTAGCGTAAGGTGTCCCTGCCCAAGGCAGGGGGGTTGGAACTAGATGATCTTAAGGTCCTTTCCAACCCTAACTATTCTATGATTCTATGATCAGGAATTAGAGGGACCTATACCTCATTAATACAGAAAAAGTAAAGCTACCATACTTCTATTTCCAGAATTGACAATAAAAGTATCAATGGTAATCCTAAAAGTAAGTCATATTGAAAGATGAGAAAAAGTTAGAAAGCATTAAAAATTAAATGTGTTATTAATTGTAATAAATATATATTAATGAAAAAAATTACATTTTAAAGACAGAACCAATTACAGTTATTTCTACTTTGCTTTACCACTTCAGAAAGAACACATTAACCCACACAAACACAACCAATGTACCGTTGAACTTCTTGTTTGAGCCTCCTGCAAGATACACCTTACACTGTGAAATAATACCCCAATGCACTGTGAATTTTACGACCAAGGCATTTTAGGATAGCTGTGATCTTTGTTACGAAAAATTTCTACAATCAGGGAAGAAGTTTACAAATGGCAGATTAAATGTGACTTAAAACCATTGCAGGTATTAGGTACATAAATGCAATCCTGTAACATACAGAGAGCTATGCAGTCAGACCTCCCCACATCCTGCACTGGATTTTTTCATCTGCCTTTAGCTTGACACCCAATCTGGTAGATATTCTCAAACACACATGCAGAACTGGACCTGGGAAAGTGTGAGGTTGACCCACACCTGATCTGAGATCCCTCTCAGGTCTCAGCTGTGTTCTGAGCAGCCAGGCAGCATGAGTACACGTACAGCCATGTTCAGGTAACAAGCAGAGGCTTGGGCACCAAAAAGGTTCAGTGGAGCTCGGACTTCAAGCATTTCATGACACACAAGTAACCCTTTCACCTTCCTGGAGTAGCATATGATTTCCTTGTGGCTCTGTTTTCAACTTCTGAGAGCAGATACGCAGCCCTATAGTCCAAGAAATATGGGATTCCTCCTGCTTGTAGACCACAGTCGTCACACTAAGCTACAAAGACAGACCTCAGGTCTTGTGAGGCTTTGGTCTTGTCCTGGGCAATCTGGAGCCATGGTTTAGTTTGTTTATCTGTAACAGCAATTATTGAACAACCAGCTGGCTACTATTCTGTTAGTTTTTTGCTAAGATTCCGTACAATCATGGAATCATTCAAGATTGGAAACGACCCTTAAGATCACCGAGTGCAGCCATTAACTGAACATTGCCAAATCCACCACTTAATGTCCCTAAATGACAAATCTACATGTCTTCTACATACCTCCAGGGGAGGTGACTCCACCACTTCCCTGGACAGCTTGTTCCAGTGCTTGACAACCCTTTCCATGAAGAAATTTTTCTTAATATCCGAACTAAACCTCCCCCGGCACAACAGTTCTACAATTGTGTGCTGAAATATTCTCATCTATTTCTGTAACTAACAGATGACAATAACAAATTGCTACTGTAAGGGGCGAACTATTTTTTATACAAAAATAATGTAGTATGGAGGAGTAAAAGCAGGAAATGACGGCAGGGACCTTGAAAGTGTGGGCACAGGATGATACTGGAAGCCTTGGGGCAATAAACAACTCACCAACAGTCAACCACTGCTTTCTGAAAGAATGCAACCTCAGGAGCTGTGCGAAACCAGCATTAGACTTACAAAAACTTAACACATATCCAGCATATGTAAACCACAAGACATATTGCAAACCCAGATGTAATGCCACATTGCAGAGCCATGAAGAAAAAGCAACATGTAGCATGTGCTGGCAAACACACGAAAATGAGCCCAGGAGTGAGGAGAAAGAAGCTATTAATATTACAAAACACCTGAGATGCTAGTACCTTGCTGATTTGACTGTTAAAGCTTCAATCAGTTTAACAGTAAGTTCTTCTTAATTTTGCCTATGAGATCCTGCCTTTTGCCTGTACAAGAATTTGAGCACGAGAAGTTGGGACTTCAAGCACCTGCTCTGTAATGCAACAGACTGGGAACAGATTGAGACATTTTGAGATTGCAAAGGGATGAACAGCTGGAAGAAAGATAGATTGCATCAACGCACCATCACAGATTAAAAGGAAGAGTATAGCTGCGATTTTCAAACTTACAGAAATAACTTTTATTACTTTTATAAATTTATTTTAAAGAAGTTGATACATATGTTCCTATATTAATTGGGAAGACATTGTTATATGCCAAAGTAACAAGTATCCTTTTCTTCAAGATCTGGAGAAGAGAAAAATATCAGGCCTAATAACAACATTCAAAACTGATATAAATGATGAAGGGATATGAAAGAAAGGGGGAGGTGATAATAGAATTTATGTCATTTTGCTGAAAGTTAGCCTCACAGCCTGCTCTGCCAATCACTAAAAACAGCAGCAGTCACCAAGCAAGGAGAATTGATTACAGGCAGTAAAAGATAAGGACAAAGAGTTTGTTGGAATTCCTCAGTCCTCAAATGCTGAATATTTATGTTAATTTATCACTGCAGTTCATGTACTTCAAATGCAATCCATAAATTATTCTGTGTGTTACTGAAAAATAAATGGCATTTTCTTTGTAGTGAGTTATTCTGGACACAGTAAGGTAAATTATGGTTAAATATGACGTCTTCGTTGCTGTCTTTTCCTGTGAGTGGTTACTGGGAACAGTGACTTAAATTTCCCATTTTGATGAAACTCTCTTGCCTGTTGACAACAGATCAGAGCATGAAACACACCACTTCAGGTAGCTGCTGTGACAAGCTGCATTTAAGATGGCATCATCCAGTGCTAAAAAGCTACAAATACAAAATATACTTTAACAGTGCATATACCTAATCCCTGTCTGCTATTGCCTGAGATTAGGAACGTATGTGTGTTACTTACAGACACTCCAAAGATAATTAAGAAAAAGCTCCCCAGGTGTTTCCTTGCAATTTTTGCTGTAAACAGGTTACAAGATACTTCTCTTTTTTTTCCTGGGAGACTCAGAAATTACTCAGACACTTTCAGAATGAACCCTTAGCAATCCCTTCACTTTCAAAGCTGTCATCCACACAGTTTCTTAAGCCTTTGCTCAAGTTTTCCCCAAACAGTCCCACATTTTTTTAACCTTGTTGGACTGCTGACAGCATGAAATACAAAGCAGTTCACATAGACATTCCTTGCTTCCCATAAGATGTGTGAAGACAGCAGTATAATTCATGTTTCTTGATACATCCCAAAGTCTGACAGTCTCAAATGTTACAGCAGTTGGCTAAAACTGAAGTTTCGCTGTGTTCACAGAGAAGCAAAGGCAGAGGGAACAGTTCTGCAGAATTTGTTTCCTCTGAAACATCCTCCACTACTGATCACTCCTGTTATATTTTAAATGTCTGAGCCTAAGAAAATCCTTTTGGATTAATTCGGTTTCTTGATCTCCAAATATCAGTCAGGGAAAAAAAAACAACAAACCAGCAAACTATGAGTAATCATTGGATCACAGAATGGTTTGGGTTGGAAGGGACCTTGAAGATCACCCAGTTTCAATCCCTTGCCATGGGCAGGGACACCTTCCACTAGACTGAGACAGTTGCTCAAAGCCCTGTCCAAACCTGTCCTTGAACACTGCCAGGTATTGGAGACACACAGCTGCTCTAGGCAACCTGTTCTAGTGTCTCACCACCCTCACTGTGAAGATAATCTAATGTATAAAATAATATTTTAATCAGAACGTTATAATCAAATGTGAGCTGTCATTGACACAACATTCAAGATAACCAAGCCTCATCCCTGCAACCCAGATAAAAACAAAGGGCCAAAGCAAGCAACTCACCTTGGTACAGCTGCTTCATACATTTGCTACTGATGAGCCATCTGCAACAATGCTTTCTGTAACTAGATAGTCATGACACTCTGTTGGACTGCTGAGTGACCAAGGATGGATCCTTACGGGAAGCCCTATGGGACTGGAGAGGCATGCTAGATCCAGATATCGCAGGAAAAATCAGAGCAGCTTGAATGTGACCTCTAGGCCTAACACTGACCAGTCCAAAGTAGAAAATTGATATTTATAATTTCTGAAATCTCTGGCCATCTGTTCTCTAAAGCTTTACAACATTTAATTTCTGCACATATCTAAGCAACAAGGCCAGCTTTGTAGCTGAGTCATAATCTCACTCCCTGAAATTACTTTATATTAGGAAAGCAGTCAATAAAAATGGGGATGGGAACCCTTTCCCTTTTAAATTTCTACATTTAACATCTGGAATGCACCCATCATTGTTTATGTAGCTCTATATGACTGAAACCAAGCCCATAATGAATATTGTTTAATGCCTGCAGTATCCTGAGATTGCACTGGTAGAAATATTTAAATTCCCATTTTTGAGGTAATTGAAGCTTAGCTTAAACAGGCTCCACAACATTCATTTTAGTCTGAACAAAACAATCATTTTTCTCTTTTTTTTTTTTTCAATTCTCAGTGATGCAAAGCTAAAACGCTTTCAAGCTGCCAGCTACATTTTGTTTGGGGGTTAGTGAAAAATGAAGTAATGCCTTTAAAATGCTTAACAGCTGGTAATGAAAGCCTCACCCAGGAGATTCTCAAAACATGCAGTTCTGCTTTGCCCTAAAGTATTGACCACCTCTGTATTGATTGGAATATTTACTAACTCGCTAGCAGGCAGAACATACCTTTGTTTTGCCTAGACTCTTGGATTTCTTCAGTTCTTCAGTCCTTGTGGATGCTAATAATCCAATCCATTATTAATAACATCAACCTTATAAACTAATGAATGCAATTGATAAATTATGTCTCAAATAGCACTTGCTGTGCTCAGCATAAATGCTAACTGATCTTTAGTTGTCCACAATGTTTTGTTTAGCTAGCCAATAAAATAATTCCTGTTGTATTTTATTTAGCTGCACTCCATGTAATTTGTATTTGCATCAGGGAACAAGAGAAGCGGCTCTGAATAATGTAAGTCCAAAGCCCAAGAGTTATCCATGGAATCATTCCCATACTCAACTTTCCAGGGAATTAGCACAGCTCGATATCTTGCAATACTTGATACTAAAATATCCTTCATGCCTCACTGCAATTCATTTGTTGAGTATACATGTACACAGAGTCTCAGTTCCTGCATGTGTCACTTAAAGTGGTTTTAGATTTAATTTCTCAGGGTTTGAATGCCATAGAAACACAGTTGAAAAGTATTTTCTGCACTTACTACTAACAGAGCCCCTTAGCAGGCCAGTCTCACAGCATAAAATCCATTTAAATACACTATTGAAAACACTGTAGTAAATTTATGGATGTAAATAGCCTTTAGCTTTTACCAGAAATACCAACACAGGCATTAAGAATGGTAGCACTGGGACCTCTAGGTATATCAAACATGGCATCTTAACTGAAGTGGTGGAGCAAGGAATAAAAGCATGACTAGCAATGAAGGGGAGGAGGGGGGGACATCAAGCCTTCACAGTCTCTCTCCAGAGACATAGTCATAGAATTTAATCGTTTAGGTTGGAAAAAACTTTTAAGATCATCAGATCCAACCATTCACATAGCAATGCCACCACTAAACCATGCCCTTAAGTGCCACATCTACATGTCTTTTAAATACCTCCGGGGATGGTGACTCAACAACTTTTCCAGGCAGCCTGTTCCCGTTCTTGAAACCCTTTTGGTGAAGAAATTGTTCCTAATATCCAATCTAAAGCTCCCCTGGCACAACTTCAAGCTGTTTTCTCTCATCCTATGGCTTATTACTTAGAAGAGACTGATCCCCACCTCACTACAACCTCCTTTCAGGTAGTTGTAGAGAGAGATAAGGTCCCCCCTAAGCCTCCTTTTCTCCAGGCTAAACAACCCCAGTTCTCTCAGTTGCTCCTTATCACACTTGTGCTCCAGACCCTTCACTAGATTTGTTGCCCTTCTCTGGACCCACTTCAGCACCTCAATGTCTTTTTTGTAGTGAGGGGCCCAGAGCTGACACAGGATTTGAGGTGCAGCCTCACCAGTGCTGAGTACAGGCCCAGTCCTACTGGCTATGCTATTTCTGATACAAGCCAGGATGCCGCTGGTATTCTTGGCCACCTGGGCACAAGCTGGCTCATGTTCAGCTGGTTGTTGAACAACACCCCCAGGTCCTTTTCTGCCAAGAAGCTTTCTAGCCACTCTTCTCCGAGCCTATAGTGTTGTGTGGGGTTGTTGTGGCCCAAATGTAGGACCCAGCACCGAGTCTTGTGGAACCTTATACCACTGGCCTCAAGCCCATTGATCCAGCCTGTCCAGATCCCTCTGTAGAACCTTCCTATCCTTCAGCAGATCAACACTCTTGCCCAGATTGGTGTCATCTGCAAACTTACTGAGGGTGCACTCGACTTCCTGTCCAGATCATTGGTAGATATGTTAAACAGAACTGGCTCCAATCCTGAGCCCTGGGGAGCACCACTTGTGACCGGCTGTCAACTGGATTCAACTCCGTTCACAGCCACTCTTCGGGCTCAGCCATCCAGCCAGATTTTACTCAGAGAACAGTACACCTGTCCAAGCCATGAGCAGCCAGTTTCTCAAGAAGAATGCTGCGGGAAATGGTGTCAAAGGCTTTTACTAAAGTCCAGATGGACAATATCCACAGCCTTCCCTTCATCCACTAAGAGGGTCACCTTGTCATAGGAGGAGATCTGGTCAGCAAGCAGACCTGCCTTTCATCAGCCCATGCTGACTGGGCCTGATTACCTGGTTGAGTGCTGTGTGATGGCACTCAAGATGATCCACTCCATAACCTTTCCTGGCACCAAAGTCAGACTGGCAGGCTGTAGTTCCCTGGATCCTCCTTCTGTCCCTTCTTGTAGACAGGCATCACATTTGCACTCTTAAAGCACCAAGTCATCAGTCCTGACAGAACTAGTCAAGGGATAGTTATTGTGACACAAAAACAGGTTAAAAAAATATTTCTTTATAAGGAAGCGTTTGTTTTTAAGTTCACTTGTTGCCAGACCTTTTCAACCATAGCCACTTTCCAACACCTGTTGTATTAAATTTTGCATCAAATGACCAGACCAGTTGTAGACCATCCTGCTCCTCAGCCCAGAAACATGGTTCTGCAGAAAGAGAATAAGATACCTGTCCTGGGTTCAGCAGTAGCAGTCATGTTTTTTCCTTTGTGGTAGCTGGTGCAGTGCTGTGTTTTGACTTCCAGCCTGAGAACAGTGTTGGTGAAGCCGATGTTTTCAGTTGTTGCTAAGTGATGTTTACCCTGACCAAGGACTTTGTGAGGCTCATGCTCTGCCAGGGAGGAGGGGAAGCTGTGAGGAAGCAGAGACGGGGCGCCTGACCCGGGCTAGCCAGGGAGGTATTCCATACCACAGCACGTCATGGCCGGGGTGGGGGGTAACTGGGAGTTACCCAGAAGGACACGGGCTTCCAGGTGGAACTCGTTTTCTTGGCCGGTGGTATCGTATTCTCTTCCCTTGTTATTTTCCCTTATCATTGCTGTAGTTGATAGTAGCGGTGGTGATTTGTGTTGTACATTGGTTGCTGGACTGTTCTTGTCTCAACCCATGGGAGTTGCACTCTTTCGATCCTCCTCCCCGTTCCTCCGGGAGCAGGGAAGGGGAGAGCCCCGGTGGGGGGGGGGTATGGACCTCAACTGTTGTCAGCTCGGCACCACTCACTGGGAGTGAGTGAACAAGTTACCTGACTGGGTTTAAACCACGACAGATACCTAATAGACCTCTTCCTCCCTGGTGGGAATCCCCTTCAAAGGGGAAGGCCAGTCAACACATGAATTGTGAGCAATGCAGTCTCAGGAAGTGAAAAGTTACCATATTGTAGAGCAAAGAAAATATTACTGCTTTTTGGGTTTCTCAGCCAGGACCAGCTGAGAAGCCTCTGTGGCCTATGACACAGTAATTTAGCTTGTTTCATTACTCCTGTGGGCTTTCCCAAATTGTTTAGGGATATTCTCCTTTAATTTTAGAATGCTCTCAATGAGAATCAAAAGCAAGGGGTCCCACAACAGCTCAGCAGCATCAAGCCAATTCCTTCAATACAGAGCTTTCTCATGGCTGGGAAAAAAAAAAAAAACAAAAACACAAAACAAACCAGATGTAATGATTTTTAGGATTTTGGTGTCTCCAGCCCTCAGCGTTGCAACAGCATTCAGCTTTACAGAACTAGCAGAGCAACAGCCACAGAAATGGAGGGGGACAGGGCAGGTCCAAGTGGCCAGGAACATTTCTAGAGACTGTGGGCAGGTGACAAGGTCCCACTCTTCTTCTACTAAATGAAGAAAGGATCTACGCTGCCAACAGACATCATTTTGTCATATAACACAGATAGGGGCTGCCAGAGGACTGCTGACCAGGACTACTGTCTCTCTCTGCAGTCGTATTCTCCACAGGCAAGTAGGGAGTGTTCATCTTCAAGATCATGAGGTTTAGGGAGGCAGCCATAGGGCAGGGATATGCTGTGCACTGCTCTCTTTGTTTTGTTGCCCTAATTGGTTATGCTTGAAACCAGTTCTGCCTCTACATTACCAGCCTGGAAGATGAGCAGTGTGTTGTGGGAAAAGCTTCTCCTTCAACAGCTCCATAGAGTGAAAATGTAAAGAACACATAATTGATGGAGGATGGTGTTGAAAGGTCTGGATATAGAGGGGAAAATCCTTCCAGCTCCACACCTTATGGTTCTAATCCCACCCCAAAAGATTAATCTGAATCCAGATCCTGAAATTCCCTGCTCTTCTGAAATTGTTGTCTGTTCATAATAACAGTCCTGTTCCCTTGAAAATACTCTGGAATACAGCCAGGTTCAGAAGTTTTGCATAAAGAGAGTTCTGAAATCCCTCACAAGCTAGGAAAACAGACACAGCTTTTCTTTTGCATGGATACTAAGAATCCACAGGTACCTCTGGAGAGAAAAAAGAAAGCAGGCTTTAAATCCCTTACTGGCCTATCTGTGAGATAAAGAGTTTCCCTTCTTGCTGCCAGGGCTAAGTCAAACTCAGAATAGTCTGTGCAGTCCCACTTCAGGAAGAGAAGAAAAAAAAAATAAACTGCAACACTGAGACTGTTTGCAGGCAGAGAGCAAAAGAAAAAATGACACATCTAGCAAATTCCCATCCCACAGCCTGCTGATGGCAGTGCTCTTCTCATGCTATTGTCCTCAGTTTCTGGGCTGTCTGGTGTTCTGATACCCAGTTCTCCCCATTGAAATCTGCTGACATTGCTTTAGTGATGCATAACCAAGTTAAACTCTAACTGCCCATGCAGGTTTCAAACACAGCACTGGAGAGTGCAACACAGAGATGTTCAACCTTATGCTTCAACAGAGCTTATTTTATTCAGTCCTAGTAAATGACAGACATCACGCAGGCCTCATGCTTCATTCTGGTTAGTAACTCATAAAGGGAGGGAATATCAGGGGACATTCCCCAGCAGGCACGGCTGAACTGAATCTGGAGACAGGAGGAGAGCTGCTGGACCCAAACTTAACCTGATTATCAGGACTTATCAAGTTCTTCCTTCTCTCCTAACACATGAGATATCAAGTGATAAAAAGAGCAGCTCACATGACAGTAGGAAGAACTGCAGTAATAGGCTATACTATCAGTACTAGATTGGTTCAGGTGTCTTGTAGCTGCATGTCATCACATATGGAGCCTTTATTCTGCCATGGGTTCAGCAGTGCACACCCGTACTCACTGGCAGACAGCAGATGAGGTCAATGGGTATATCTAGTGGAAGGGATCCTGAACAGGGAAACTAAATGTATTCCATTGATGCAGATAAATGAAATGCAAGTGTAACTGCAGGATGAGTGCTGGACCAAGCTAGATGTGAAAGGCTTTCTCTCAAAGTATGAAATTTCTCAGGTACAGGAAAGGTGAAAATAAAGATCAGCAGCATTTCTGCTTTTCCTTGGAGGAATCCTTTTGAGGATTGTTAGGATTCATTCCCCTATTATATAACCAGTGCTGTTACTTTGCTGATTTTATTTAGGTAACTTTATTAGCTTCATGGTTGGACCAACAGAAGTAGATGGCTATTTTTGCATAATGCAGTATGTAACCAACCATTTAGGGCAGATACTCAACATATTTAGGGCAATTCAATACATGAAGTGCATATGCACTGGCCAGGGTAAAGGTACAGAAAGGCATTGTACCAAAAGAGAAATAATTTAAAAAAAATAAAAATACTTAAGTCAAAGGAGAAAGTTGGATTCAGAAAAAAACAAGCAGAGCAGTATCAAGCCAGGACATGATTTCTCTCTGATAATTTCTCTCCCTTTCCCTGCCACCTCACTCTCTGGCAAAGCCGAAGGCCTTGGTTTGGGATACTCTTACTTGCCTGTGCTACTGCAGGGTACAGACCACAAAGTAATATTGGTTCCTATGCCCATGCTTGAGTTCAGTATGATTCGTAAACTCACATAACTCTCACCAATTTAGTTATGAGTGACTGCGTTGTCTCCTATGTCCCAATTTATCTAGTGTCAGGAATCTAGAGTTTCACAATAGGTCATAGCAGAAGGTCATTTCTGGAAAGATGTTAAACAGGCCTGTGAACCACTGACAAACACTGTGTCCTTGGGGGAGACACAAACAACATGCAGCCTGGGATGCCCTCACATGAATTATCAACAAGAACCAGCTGGCAAGTGTCCAGTGGTCACTATGCTCAGCCCCACTGCCTCCAAGAGCTGCTCATATGGCACAATTAACTATACATCCATGAGAGGAATTTGCTTAACTGGGTGTGTTGGCAGGCTCCCCCAGCAGCCCAAAGCCATAACCACCACTGGGGGCTATAATGGCTGCATCCAGCTTACTCTGGACATTGCAGTACAGATGGAAACATGGTAGCCAAGGGGTGTCTAGAACAATGGCACGATTATCTTGCTGGTATGCAAATATAAGTCAATTATCTTTATAAACAGTGGACACCCCAGGGCCTGTTGAACTATCCTGCACAGCAGTGGGCTGCACGCCAGGACCTCCCTTGGAGCAGGGACACCTCTCAAGGTTACTCCTCAAGATTGAGAGATTTCTTGCTGCAACAGATTCTCAGTAAGTGATTAATAGTATGCTAAACTTTGAAACCTTAGGTAAGTGATATAAAGGATTGACTGTACATGTACAATCCTCTAGACATAAACTGTTGACCAAGCCTGGGACTAGAATGGATCCAGCCACACCTAGACTCATCACTGAGAAGGAGTCTGGCCCCCTTCTTAACCTCATGACTCAATGGGAGGGCCTCCTTGACATGTTTTTTCTGACCCTCTCCTCTATGCAGTAAATACTCAAGTATACCTTACCATCAAACCCTGTTAAACCACTGTCATATTTATCACTGAACTGTGTTATCTCACTGTTTTACATCATTGAAGTTATTGTCACTTTCTCTCTCATGAGTGAAGTGTATGACTCCATCTGCGACATTGTGCCAATGCAGGGAGATGGCACCATCAATCAGAGCTTCAGTATGAAGCACTTCCAGGCTCACGGCAGCCACTGACTAGAAAAGATAGCGCTGACCACTGCTGCAGTGACTAAGACAGACCTGGAGAAAAATTAGAGGCTCATTGTTTTATGATAGCTATTGATGTGACAGGAGTGCTGCTATAGTGGGCCTCGTTCATCATCAGTGGCTGTGAAGAAAGCAGGACAGAAGAGCCCTGTGACCTGGTGTTAATCCCAGCAGTATTTGTCCATTTCTTCAAATATTTTTTCTTGGAAAAGTTAAGATATAAACTGTTGACAGTGCTGCAGCCATTAGAGTGAAAATAAAATCGAGAATTTGTTCTCTGGCCTGGAACGGAACATGGGTCAACTTGTAGGTAAATTTCATGTCTTTGGATGTGAATGAAGAGCACATTTACCAGAATGGTGTCATCTGTGGGTTCTGAGCAGATGGACAACAGCATGCGTTGGAGAATACTGTTAGTATAGTGCCAAGAGGAAATGTTCCTCTGAATATTAGAAATAAGTTACCCAGAAAATCAGCCAAGAACCTTAAATCTGTACATTTCAGACTTCTCTGAAGGCCTTCTGTGAGGAAAATACTGTATATGTCATTTAATTAGATTCTGAACAGACTCGGGCACATGTTCTCACATTAGTTAACTGCACTGAAGCAAGTAAGTTTGCCATGAGAGCAAAGATAGAGCATGCCCAGATGTTTGCAAGATTAGTCTTGCAGACTCTTCAGCTCAGGAATCAAGACTTGAAACTGCCTCCACACAAACAAGTTTACTAAAATACAGGGACTACAAACAGTCATATCAGCATCTGTGCAAACCCAAAACCCACACAGGCCCTGAAGCTGGTTTTGCCCCTGGGATGCACAAGGAAATAGAGTAACTTGGCAAGTGAGCATGACTGCACTGCAGTGACCAGATGTGACGTAATTGTTCACAATGTCACACAGATCAGCTCTGAGGTCATGTTGATTGGAGATGCAGCAGTGATCATTAAACTGCTTCTTAGACCAAGACAACTTAATCATATTTGCCCTTGACTCTCTTTCCTTCTGAAGACAAAGTATTATTCTCAATAACAATCAGCAGCAGACCTGACATTCTGGTCCCCAGCAGTACTTAAATACTGCCATCTCTTGTGAGCATGTCATTAAAAAAAAACAGAGGAAAGCTTCAGCACAATCATTATCTGTCTTCTGAAACCTAAACCAAAATTAATCTTTTCCTTTTTTTTTTACAAAAAGCAAGACAGAAAGAGAAATACTGCTCATTTTAGTCACAAAACTTCTTCTCCCAGTTGTCATGTTTTTTTATTCTTCACTGGTTTGTTGGTGCTTTTGAACCCTCAGATTGTCAAACATGGTTATCTGTGTAGCTTAATCAAGTAATTAATGATTTCAAATACTTAAGCTTAATTTAAACCTTATATGCCTTTAAACACACCAGTTTTGCAAGTAGCTTCCTTTTCTCCTCTTCCCAATTAAAATCTAAAAATGCACTCTAGATCCCAAAAGGGCTTTTTAATCATATTTTAAATTTTATGGCTCAAAAAGGTACTTACAGAGTATACTAAAATCAGAGTTAATTACAGTAGCTCCTTGAAATCAAGGTCCTACCCCTCTTCAGGTGCATATCAGAATGTCACTGATCACACATGAAAATTAACACAGGACTAATAGTTACAGGAAATACAAAGTTTATAGCCAGTCTTATCTGTTGCACTGCTCACACTTATGAATTAATTAGCTGTGGCAATTTTATGGAACTGTGGTTTGTCCTTGCACTTGTCTCCCCTATGCCTACATATGCACCTCCTTGTAACTGTCACTGTAAGTTCACAGCCATGTATTCTTTCTCTGTCATCATTCTATATAGGTGGCCTGGGTTCAGCAGTAGCAGTCATTTTTCTCCTTCTTGGTAGCTGGTGCAGTGCAGTGTTTTGAATTTCAGCTCGAGAACAGAGCTGATAGCGATGTTTTGGTTTGGCCAAGGACTTTGTGAGCCTCATGCTCTGCCAGGGGGGAGGGGAAGCCAGGAGGAAGCAGAGACAGGACACCTGACCCAAACTGACCAAAGAGGTATTCCATACCACAGCACGTCATGCCCAGGATGTAACTGGGAGTTAGCCGGAGGGGCTGGGAGACTGCAGGGTTGGAGGAGGTATCAGTCGGAGCTTGGTCGGGCTTGGGGGGCGAGTTATCGGTCGGCTGGTGCTGAGGTGCTGTATTCTCTTCCCTTGTTATTTCCTTTATCATTATTATCACTGGTGGTAGCAGTAGTGATTTGTGTTATACCTTAGTTACTAAACTGTTCTTATCTCAACCCGTGGGAGTTGCATTTTTTTTTTGATTCTCCTCTTTGTCCCTCTGGGAGCAGGGGGAGGGCAAGAAAAGGGGGGGAAGTGAGCGAACGAATTACCTGACTGGGTTTAAACCACGACAATAGGGATAGAATTGTTTTGCTGGAGACAATGGGAAACCCAGTGAAGCACAAGCAATAAATATATTCTCATGGACAGGTCTACTTTTTGGGTTTTTGTTCATTTTTTTTTTCCTTCACTTAGAGGGTTCTTGTTAAGAAATCACATTGATCCAAAAAATTTTATCCAAAATGTCCATTAATAGACTCAACAAAGAAGATAGATGGATAATTCATTATGCTGGTCTATGAGAAGCGCAAATCAACGCTTCTGTTCAATTCAAATAACTAAAAACACTGTATGAAATCATGCCTTATGGGTATGTTAAGACTGCAGATACAGTGCTTGCATATGAAAAAACCTGATCTGGCATCAAACTAGCTACCTGAAGATGCCTGTGACCTCACAGAGGATAATTTGCACTCTTCTCAAAGGTCCTCAGTACTGACAAACTTTAAGTGATGATCCGATCCTTAAACCAGTCAAAATAAGTAATGGTAACAAAGGGAAATAGATTCAATTTTCAGTTTTCAAAGGTATCCAAAGGTAATCATGGATTGAAAGTCTGATTTGTAACTGCTTCTAAACTACCTCCCTGCCTGAAAGAAAAAGTGGACCCTGCTCACTAGGGCGCAGCCCACTTCCCCAGACAGAAAATATAAGCCTACCAGCAACAGGTTTGCTTTTCTTAGCTTTGCAGTAGCTGTTTTTAAAGACACTACTTAGACTTACAGGCTATAGAATCATAGAATAGTTAGGGTTGGAAAGGACCTTAAGTTCATCTAGTTCCAACCCCCCCTGCCATGGGCAGGGACACCTCAAACTAAACCATGACACCCAAGGCTCTGTGTGACCTGGCCTTGAACACTGCCAGGGATGGAGTATTCACAACCTCCCTGGGCAACCCATTCCAGTGCCTTGCCACCCTAACAGGAAAGAATTTCTTCCTTATATCCAAGCTAAACTTCCCCTGTTTAAGTTTTAACCCATTACCCCTTAGGCAGAAACTCACTGGGCTGAGTAGACTCTTCATCTAAATTTCAATGTAGCCCAAGGAGAATTTCAGCAAAGCTTGATCCTGTTCTCCCTGTTATCAACTGCAGCTGAATCTTTAACAAAACCAAAAAAAAAAAAGGGAAATATTCTGAAAGGCCAAATTGGCTTCAGTGTTTTGGAAAATAGTAATTGCACTATCTATCTGCAAAAAGTCATCCATTATATGATACCAGAATGTGAAATGAGGCCTGTAGGAAAGTATAGTTCTGTAGTACAGGGCAGTACAGTGGAAAAATACCGAACTATATATACACAGCTATGCACTCACAGTAGGACTTTCCAACTCACCTGAAATATTATTTGAGATGGCATGGCTCTCCTGGGACAAAATGAACTGTACTTGTGAGTAATGCATATAGTTCTCAGAAAGCACTAAATCACATTTCTGTGAACTGATGCAGTTCTTTGCCCAATAAACAAACTGCTCTTAAACCATTAGATTTCTCACATAGCAAGTTCTGCCATGGAAACCGCATGGAAATAACCAATAGAATTTTAAAAAAGGAAGGATTCTTTCTCCTGTAGATGCAAAATGTCACTCAAAAGCAAATCCGAATGATGACAAAAATTCTCAGTCTTCCGAGAATTCACAGCCCGTATTACAACACTACCACAATCTCTGCTTTTAGTTGTGCTGAAGTCCAAGGCACAAATGAAGCATAAAAAGGAGAACAGGCTGAATGCATGTTCTGAATCAGTCCTAGAAGGTGATCTATGGTATTGACAGTTCTCTGTACCTGGAATCTTCTCTGAAATAACCTGGTATTTCACACAATATGCAAACATAAACTATATTTAATAGGGGAATGACTGATACAACTGATAATCCTGCAAATTGAGTAAGTGGCATTCCACAGAACCACAAAGTCAATACAGGAACAGTGGAGTAATGTGCTGCATTTAACAAAAAAGGTCATAACTGTACCATAGTAAAAATCTGTTTTGTGGCCTCGAGGTGAAATAAAGTAGCTGTCCAACAAACCTTCCAATGTAAAGCTGGATGTGAAAATTCCTGCAGCATACTAAAATTTCATGGGAAACCTAGGTAGGAACCCAAATGTAAGTACCCAAGGTGAAATTTAGCACTGACAAGACATTTAGTCCAATGACTAATAACCAGAATACGGTTAAAGGCATAAAACAGTGCTGTGTAACTGACACACAGATTTAGCTGTGCCATACCAGCTGCTTGCCACGCACCTCCATAGTTAAACAGGGCTTTGACCTCTGGTAGAGGTGGCTCTGGTGATAAAGTGAATAACTGACTTTACCACATTACTCCAGTTATGGGGCAGCATCTTAATTAATTGAGAAGCTCAACATGACCAAGCGTTGTGCACACACAGCCCAGAAGGCCAACTGGGCTGCATCAAAAGAAGAAGCGTGTCCAGCAGGTGGAGAGAGGTGATTCTCTCCCTCTACTCCGCTCTCATGAGACCCCACATGCAGTACTGCATCCAGCTCTGGGGCCCCCAACATAAGAAGGGTGTGACCCTGCTTGAGTGAGTCCAGAGCAGGGCCATGAAGATGATCAGAGGTATGGAGCGCCTCTCCTATGAAGACAGGCTGAGAGAGCTGGGCTTGTTCAGCCTGGAGAAGACTCAAGGGGGACCTTAAAGCAGCCTTCAAGTACCTAAAGGGGGCCTGCAAGAAATCTGGAGGGCAACTTTTTACAAGGGCACATAGGGATAGGACAAGAGGGAATGGCTTTAAACTGGCAGAGGGTAGATTTAGATTAGATAGTAGGAGAAAATTTTTCACTATGAGGGTGGTGAGGCACTGGCACAGGCTGCCCAGAGAAATTGTGGCTGCCCCATCCCTAGAAGTGTTCAAGGCCAGGTTAGATGGGGCTTTGAGCAACCTGGTTTATTAGAAAGTGTCCCTGCCCATGGGAGGGGGGTTTGAACTAGATGGTCTTTCAGGTCCCTTCCAATCCAAACCATCCTTATGAATGGTTCTATGAATCATCCCATGCAAAGCTTAGAACAAGGGGACATGAGCTATTCTGGCAGCCAGTGAATGCACTCAGAGTGGTGCTGGGTTTTCCCACATTGCATTGCACTGTGCTTTGCAGAAATAACTCTCTGGCCATTGTACCACCAGTTCCTTGAGGGAAGTTAAATGGTCATAAAAGTCGTAAGAGTAATAGATCATAATCATTATCTCATCTAACCTCCTGAATACCTCTGCCATTCCATTTTTCTTTAGAAGTTAGATTAAAGCAAGCCTTTTAGAAAGACTTATGATTTTTGTTAAGATTTCAAACAACAATGAGTAATTGGTCTCTATGTTATCCTTATTGCTCAAATAGTACATCTTACTCAATTTGTTAAACTTCCAGTCATGGGATCACCTTATGACATAAGACTATAAATCTAAAGACTGTAAATCCCTCCACTGTTACTCCTCTTCCATATGCATGGACCTACACACAATAATTCAGTTCCTTCTAACCTTTTTCTTTGATAAGCTTTGACTGCGGTTCTTAAATCTCTTGCCAAAGCTGATTTTCCATCTTGAAAGGCAACACCAGGTCTGGACACAGTATTCCAGTCAGTTGTTTTATGGATGCTAAGTACACAAGACAGATCATTTCTCTAGTTGTACTTCCTATTCCTCATTTATATATTCAAGAATTGCATTAGCCCTTCTGGCAACATCGCACCAAGGACTTTACACTGAGCCTGATATGCAAGTGCACCCCTCCCTGAAACAATCTCCAGTTCAGAAGTAATCATGGCATTCTTCATCACTTGCTAGCTGCAGCATTAGAACATATAATTTTTCAACTGTAACAATTCAATCAACTATTCAGATAATTCTTACCAATAATTTGTGCAGTTTATTACAGAACCATATAATAATTTAGGTTGAAAAGGGCCTGAAAAATACCCAACCTCTTGCTCAAAAGCAGTCAAATTTCCCAGTAAACACAGGCTGCCCAGGCTCTTTCCCAGTCAGGTTTGAGAATCTTGAGGGACTGAGGTTTCACAGCCTCAGTGGGCAACAGCTTTCAAGGCTTACCCACTTTCACAGTGATCCTTTTTATTTTTTAATAATCTGTGTTGTCTAAACTCATAGCCACTGAAGCCTTTATATCCACATTTTAGATCTTTGAATAGCATACCAGATTTTATTTCAAAATTTAGCCACAGAGATTCTACAGCTCTCTCATTAGCAAATAGCCTTGTTCAGTGGCATCTGACCACTGACTACATGTTAAAGATCTATCAATAAGCCAGTCTGCAGTCCATACAATATAAAAATCTGTCAATTTGGTCTAGTTTCCTTGGTTCAGTAAACATCATGTGTAATTTAATTAAAAGCTCCAATACACCCCAAGGAATCTGCAAGAACACTGAGAGTCAGACAAGGTGCTTCTGTCTGAAAAGCATCTTCCAAGATAGCAAACAGGCTAGCAGTCATTCTTCTAACTAGTTCTGCTAACTTTTGCTATTAGAGTTCACTATTTCCCCTGGGAGGTGGCAAAGCAAGGGTTCCCTGCCTCATTTCACACCCTTTATCCAGTCACTGAATTCAGGTGGATAACTTCTGCAGTTTTCCCAGTTCAGCCTCCTAAAGTATTCCTCAGCTTGGTCTTTAATGTTCTTGAGCATTAACTATGCAGTTATGCTGATTATGAAATGTTTAATTTCAGCAAATACTGCTTTTCATCTTCCTTGAGTGCAGCTAATACTCCCATTCAAGTCTCTCATCCAAGTGCCAATTAGCCCCTGTGGAAGAGCACACAAAAAATCTGACCAGCCATAGATGAAAAAGGATAAACCCAGAATAAGCTTATTGCTTTCCACAGTCACCCTGCTCAAGCTCAAACATTGATTTTTTCCAAAGCTGTATGTTTCTAAAAAGCTACATATTTGGCATTAACACTATGTATTTATTGACAGAAAAGCTGCTGTTATAACTGCATTTTGTTTCAAAATGTCTATTTGCAAGATGGCAATTTAATAGAGCAAGTCTGAGGGTTATTAGGTCCTATACAGAAAGCAACTTGGATGGCTAATTAACTTGGCACCTTGCTTTTGATATTATTTAAACATACTTTTATATCCGTAATAGATTCTTTTGAAGTGTCATAACAGTTTGAGTGTTGTCACATTAGGTTGTTATAGCTCCAAATGTGTACTTCTTCTCTGTTCAGGACTATGAATCCAATACTGGGTAATGTGACTACTTAAGAGCTGCTGTTACACTTTATGTCAATCCAGCTAATATGCAAGTACATAAAATCTGTGGAATAAAAAATCTTTGTGTTAAGGTTGATTTTAAGAACTGACTGCTGGCTAGTAACTGACTTCTTGACTGGTATTTTAGCCAACTGAAACGTCTTCTCGTCAAGATACCCAAATGGGCTACTGTTTGTTAAAGAACTTCGTGATGAATTAATTTTATCAGAAGTGGGTGGTTCATACATATTATTTTAAATTTCTCTAAATTTACAATGGCCAAATGAATTTTTAATCTGCTCTGAAAACTTTTAATGGCAAAGTTTCCACACTTTCCCTCATTATCTATACTAGTGCTTAAACACCCTTGCAGCTGAAAGATTTTAATTACATACAACTGCACTTGCTGTACTTTCAAGTCATTTGTGGCTTGTCAGGTAGCTGAGTGCCACTCCCCTTTGGAGTAATGCTGCACCCCATCCCAGCGCTCCCTGGGTGAACGCAAGACCACAGGTACTACAGAGGGCAATAAATACTTAAAAAGGATGCCATTCTTCACGCAGTCATTCCTCTACATTGTTGTCCACCGCAGGGAAGGCAGCCGAAACTCTGTGCTACTCTGCCACACTGCTGCACCTTTCCCAGATGGCAGCTGAACAGGTTCCTTTGACTTCATGTGACCAACGAGGGTCAACAACCAGAGGGCTGCCAACAAACCTCGCAGAGCTCTGGGCTGGAATTCCACCTTCACGGATGGTCTTCACAAAGGTCTCCAAGCTCACACAAGCTGCAGCTGATGGGGAAGAGGCGGCCACCATGCATGGTCACCACACAAGGCTTGCTCTGTGAATGTGAGGACTCGACCCCACACTGTGGAGACATGTTGGGTTTGCCTTATGGGAAACTTAGGGTTTCTCGAGGATGTCTAAGCTTTACCCAGCAGTTTGAAAAGAGGTGATGGCCAGACTTTAGGATGAGGCCGACAGTGTCATCCATCCAAAAGGGCCGTTACAGGACACGTCCCTTCGGCCAAGGCCCTTCATAGGGGCCAGATACCTCCTCTCCTGGCTTCTCACGCAACTTCCATCCCCTGCGGCCAGCCCTCCGGGCAGCTCCTCACCCTGAAGCACCGTCCGCTTGCCGTCTGACAGCCCTCCAGCCGCAGCGCAGCTAGGCACGTCCCTCCCCACCGCCCCCGGCCGTGGCGAGGCCGCGCCGCCGGATCCGGCCCCCGCCGATCCTCCCCTCCCCGCCCCGCGGCGCTGCAGAGCTCCCCGCCCTCAGCCTTCTTTCAGCCGCCATCGGCCGCTGCGGCATCCACGGGGCTGTGGGACCGGCGGCTGCCTGCCCCACACCCCCGCGCACGGCCCGGCTGCTGCGGCCCCTGCGGCCCCTGGGACTCGGCCCTGAGGCGAGCGCGGTGAGGCGAGGACTCCCCGCCAGGCCCAGCTCCGGTGGCGCAGCGATGCCGGCAGCCCGCTGCGGGCCCCGCCGGGCCGCCCTGCGCCCGCTACATCGTGGCGCCCCGTCTGTGCCGGGCCGCCCTCCGCTGGGCACCTTCTCCGCCCCGCTCGCCTCCTCCTCCCACGGAGCCACCCTCCTCCTCCGCCCCCTCTCCCTTCCAGCCTCCTCCCCGCCCTTCCCCGCACTCCACGCCGGTGCCGGAGCCGCGCGTCACTCGGGCTCCAGCCCCGCCGCAGACATGGCGACACTGACAGCGGTCCAGCCGCTCACGCTGGACAGAGGTAAGCGCGGCCGCTGCCGCTTCCCGCTGCCGCCGGGCCGCCCGGCCGCCCTACAGTCTTGCGCCGTGCCCGGGGGCCGCCGCGGCGGAGTCGGGGGTCTCTCCCCGCAGTCCCAGCGCGCCGGGCGCTGCTGCCGCGGCGGCTCTGCCGGCAGCGCCGGCTCCAGCGGAGGGCAGTGGGGAGGCGCCTCCCCGCGGGGCTCAGGTGGGTGTCAGGAGAAAGGCTGAAATGGAGGAAATAAAACTTTGTCCGGGCATGGGGTAGCGCTGGCATCCCTCGATATGTGGCTCCGCTGCCAGCGTTCCGCTCCGCGCCGCTTTGCGGGGCGCCGGGAACCCTCCTCTGTGCCCCTCACTCCACTGCTGCCGCCCCACGGGGCTTCCCCTTGGCGGCCCCGCGATACCGGCCCCGCCGGTGGCTGGGCGGTGGTTGCTCCGTGGCGGGGAGCCGGCCGTGCCGGCAGTGAGTTGGGAACGCGCACCTCGAGAGGAGACGGGCGTTTGGTGGCTGTCTGCTTCCTTCTAGGGGGCTGGCGAAGGGGCGAGGAGTGTGGAGAAGAGGTCAGTGACTGTAACTTCCCCGTTCGCTGGCGTTGGTGATGTTCCCCAACCTTGCAGCGCGTCTGTGTATTCTTGTAGACAACTACTCCTGTAGTCCGGGTTTGGAGAGCTGCTGGTGCTTTGCCAGCCTTGACAGTGTGTCAGTAACCTCACCAAGGTAATGCACGAGGGTGCTGAAATCTTGAAGTTATGTTTAAATTCAACTTTTAGCTCCAGGCTGTAAAAATTGGCTCTCTCCCCTGCAGTGCCTTTGTGCCCTTGATAAGGCTCTGCAGAAATGTTATTAGATTTCTGTGGATTACTGAGGAGAGTAATTTACCGTTCTGATTTGGTTTGCTCCTATGGCTCCATCAATTAGAGAGGCCAAACAGCTTCTGATACAGCATCCTGAGCTGTCAGGGTGTCCTTCTAACTTGCATCCAGAGCCTCCGAGAGGCTCCCAGCTCATCTAAATCATGCAGTCTTGAAAGCATGATTGAGGCAAATGCCTTTAGAAAAGGTTTTTAATTTTTTTTATTTTATTTATTTTCTGGAGGATTAAGATGGGCTTTTGAAGCAAGATGGAGAGCTTCTTGCAGTAAAATGTGTGCAAAAGAAACCTGATGAACTCTGTTTCAAAATGGTAAAGGAGAGGTAGGTACCTTTTCTGGAACCTAATTGAGAGTAAGGCACCTCACAAAGTACTCTAAATAGTTTGCTGGATGACTCAAATTCCAACATTAGTAGTGGAGGAGAATCTGAAGTTATTTTTAGTGAAATAACAAAGTGCTTTAAATTAAACGGCTCAGAAATCCAGTGTGTAATCTACAGTTTCACCCTAATACTGTTTTCAGTAAGCGGGACAAATCTATTTCCTGGCAAAGGGTTGAACAGATGGCAATCCATTAGCAAACCTGGCTTTTCAAAGGAAAGTATTACTATTTCAGAATTACACATTTCTTTTCATTAGTAAAACTGTGCTTTAAAAAATCCACAGTACACAGAGATGAAGATGACTCCCAATTTTAATATAAGCATCTCTTATCAGTGTCCAGGATATGTCTAACCATTTGGCAGGGGTGCCAACATCACAGTCCCCTGGTTGTCATCCAGGGCTGATATTAGTGTGAGAGAGATAAAACGTTGCTGAATGATAGGATGTGACGTGCAAAAGGAAAATACAGACAAAAAAAAAAAAAAAGAAAAAGATACTGCACCTGGCTTGCAGAAGGCTATTTCGTCAGAAGGATGCACTTCATCATCTGTAACATGTTGCTGCTATGTCAACTGAAGAGGGTGGGCTGAAGCAACCCCAGAAGCAATTATACCAAGCGCAGTGCTTCCAGGTATTTCCTCTGTAGTATTTCTTTTACGGAAGGAAAGTTCCATATGGTGAGATTTTCCAGATTTCAGTTGGTTCTATTAAAACAGATACAGCTATGTTTACTGTCACTATGATTTGCACAGATCTGGTGTGATTTAAGCGCAACCCTGAAAAGTCTTGTACACTCATACTCGTTTTGCCATGTCTCATGGAGAGCTCAACACAGCAAGGAAACAGCAGACGTTTTGGGAGACTTGCCATTAATAACCTTGCATTGCTGGGGAAATTGTTGCTTGATATCCATCCAGGAAGTGTTCTGCATTTCCGCTTGCTTAGGGGTCGCTGAAATAGGTACATACAGGTACGTATAGGTACATACATCATATAGCTACACATGTCAGAAATCTGAATTACATTCTGACACGATCTCCTCCTGGATAAAACATATATGCTGTATTCTAGTAAGGAGATGGGAGCTTTCTTAAAGCCTGACATAAATGGCATTCAAACCTGTATGGTAAAATGAATTACCATTTAAAGGTGAAGGGCATGTTTTGTGTGAATGATTGAAAGCCAATTACATTCTGGGAGATTACTTCAGTTCAAAGCACAGGAATTAATTTCCTTAATTCCTGCCATCATGTGCCTTTCTACCTGCTCAAATGTGTGCAAGTTCCATTAGGGCTCTTTAATATGTGGAACAAGTTCACAAAATAATGGAAATTTTAATCACTTACAGTTTAATCTCAAAGGCTTTGCCTGACCTTTGCGTGGTGCTCTGCTGGGAGGAGAGGCAGGAATCAGCAACTGATTCAGGAAGGAAACAAAAATGGATGGACCTGTGTGTGGGTACCACTTAGGGAGGGTGGTCCCAGCATTTGGGACCTTTGGAAGGGAAAAGCTGCCTGACACCTGCCTGATGGGTGTCTTCTAACAGCCAAGTAAGTCTCTCCATAAAAAAGAGCACCCTTCGTCATCTTTACTGCAAATGTCTTGCATCCTGAATCTGTACCACCCCATGAGTAATCTCCAGTGTCTATCAGAGTTAATTGGAGCAATTATTTATGTTGATTCAAAGCTTAAACCCTAAAAGTGTAGGGAACTTTTACCTTGTTCCAGGTTGAGATGGGAAGTTACTGCGCTTTCATAAAATGATGAGCAAAAAAAGTAAGGTTGGGTTTATTTTTCTGTTTGTTTTTTTTTTTCCTTTTTCATTTTATGTTCAGGGTTATGGTTTTTTTAAGTATGTTCCCAGCTTAATTTACCTCCATTAAAAAAAAATAAAGTGGTCACTGAAAACCAAAAGGGAAATGTTTAAAAACACCTGTACACTTATTTTTCACATATACCACAGGTCTGTCTGTAATAAGAACATGGTTGACACTGATTTTGGTCACATATCTGGTTGCAGTTAGTTGGCATTTTCCAACAGTATTTATTTATATTGGCATACCACTCGTCACATCTTGCATCTTGTCCTTCTCTATATGGGCCAGGCAGTGCCGCCTTAGCCTCTCCTCTCAATGTCCTTTGTCTTCCACAGAGGCATTGCCTTAGCCTACCCCACAATCCACAGTTGCTGCCTTCCCCTTCATTGTCCAAAGGCCCACGTGTCCCTTGCATGCTGTCTTCTGTTGCCTTGCTCTTCTCAAAGCTTCAGTGCAGTATCTCTGTGCATTGCTCAGAATCCTATCCATTTTCACTGTTCAACAACCCAGTTTTCTCCTCTAATCCTCTTTCTTCTGCTGTCCATGACCATCAGCACCTCACCAGCTTGATGCTGTCTCAAATGCAGCATACACATCCAGCATCAATATTCTGCTTTTCTCCAAGTGCGGCGTCATCTTGTCCAGCCAGCTAAGCTCCCTCATGGTTCTCCGAGGTCCTCCTGTGAGTTCCTGTGTGCTGTAGGTACACATTGTGAGCAATTAGAAATTAAAGGAAGCTTGTTGTGGGTGGGGTCACTTAAAGGGTGTGTTAGGACAGCCTGATGGAAACATTTTCTGCAAGTACCATTACACTCCCAGAAAGATGTTGGGAGAGAATAGAGTGCTGTGCTTCCCTTGGCACTCATTTCAGGAGTGATATGGAGGTCTGCAAATTGAAGCAGACGTCTTCTAGCTATGCATAATAGATGTTCCTCTCTACCTGAACTTTCTTATTTTGCTAAACGACTGGCAAATTTTTCATAAAGCTTATCTTACTTTGAATTTTACTTGTGCTTTTCTTTCCAAGATGAAAATCTGCTTTGAAAGAAAACTGCTCAGATTGTTGCAAAACCTCAGTCCCGGTTCTTGTCTGCACAGGACCAGGAAAGCAGCAGCTTCAAAAGGGCACTTTCAAAAGTTCTTGTTTTTGAAAATGTTATACAATTAGCCTGTGCAAAGACTGTCTCATGATTAAGAGAGAGGGAATATCTTTTCATGTGAAGAAGGGCTTTCAACTGTCTTTTGTTAATAATCCATGACCTATTATGTTTTTCCTTATATAGTTACTATTCATGTCACTGATGGTTTCACATCTTCATGTGACTGAGAATAAAACAAGAAATTTGAATAGGATGAATATACAGTGCCGATATTTTAATCCCTGTGAAGTTTCATCACAAGTTCATAGCTATTGGCTATTGACAACCAAATTTCTCTCACTTTCAAGTATGTCCTTGGAAACTGGAAAGACTTGTTGCTGTTTGGCTGTAATGTAGAAGTAAATTCTCTTGGGCTTTTATGAATGCAAGCAAATAGTCTTCCAGTGGAGTGGGTGTCCCAAAACTCCCTGAAAATCTTTTATAAAGCACCATGTTCGGTAATGATGAACGAGAATACGAATGAGCTTGGAATTTCCATTGGCTGTTAGAGGTGGCAGACAGACTGTCAGATGTGGTAATGCCTGACCATTAATATACATTGGTACTTGCTAGAGTAATCCTTCCTTCCTCTTCATCTCCTCTTGTCATTTTTCTTCTCATTACATCCTCATAGCCTACATGAATGGGGATTTTTTTTCCCCATCTGTGCCCATATGTGTGTATATAACAGAAATTTTATTGAACATAAGTTGTGATAGATTGTGCATATATTAGTAAAATATATATAATACTGGAAAAAATATATAACGTACTCATCAGGAAAGGAAAATCAGGTTCATAAAGTGTGAAATACAGTCCTTGACAGAGGAACAACATAAGGCCAGATCTCTCACATGGGATGAAGCCCTGTGGAGCAGTGCTAAGCGATGTGCTGCTCCCCGCTTGGCTCCCTGTCTGTCACAGGGATATCTTCTCGTGTTTCAGCTTAGCATGCTAAAATTGCGAACTGCTTTGGCAAGTGCTTCATGCATTAAGTCTTAACATTTCTCTGTTTGGTATGCCAACTGAGGACATATAAATATACAAACACATTCTTCCAAGAAAGAAATAAAAAAAAAAGGCCTATTGTTTGTAGAAGCAGAAAAAAGTGACAATTCTGGTCACAGTCTGAAATGTTTGTTTTTTTTTTTACATCAGTGTTTCAACATTTATCAGATTTTTTAAAATGTGTTCTTATGGAGGGATGGATTAAAGTAGCCAGAATAAGCTGGTGATTTATGGGTGGTGACTGGGATGTTTTGTGAGGATCCATGTAGTCAAAACGTTGGTTAGTTAAGTGTGCAGTTCAGCTCTTGGAGCACTGGAGCTGGAGTAGGGGCAAGTACCTACCTACATGTCATCTCTGGGTTCCATAAGCCGTGTAAAAATATGTGGTTTGAAAACTTAAATGCACATGTACAGCTTAAATGTCCCTGGCAGTATGGGCCTGACCCAGAAGAGATGCCACCATGTGCCCCAGCAGCCAGAAGAGGTGTCACATTTTGGAAGTGTAGAGGGGGAATTACCTTAAATTTCCAGTCATGTTTCCTTCAGAAACACGGAACTAATAAGGCAGATGCTGGTTGTGTGGTCAGGAAGTGTTTGTGTGGCACCTTTGAAAGAGTAGCCAGCCTTGTGGCTGACCAACAACCATGCAGGGACTTGCAGACTTCAGTTTCAACTGATGTCCAAGAGACATTTGTATAATTACAGAAAAAAGGATTAGCCTCTTAATGTAATTGTAGGTAAACAGTTTGCTTAATTCCATCATAGTGCTTGAGTTGGACCCTTCTGATGATGTTATCAGACAGAAACTTATTTTGAAAATGTGACAAATTATCAGCTTTGTGCAGAGCATAATTTGTCCTTGGAGTTTACTGTTTCAGGACATGTACATGCCCATCACTCATTAAAATAGCTGACTCTCAAGCAAGTGCAAAAAGATACAAATGCAAGCTTTTGGCTGACCTGTGTTACTCAGATACAATGTTCTTGTAGGTAATGCAATAGAAATATGAATTGTAAAAAGCCATTGCTTTTAGTTAACTTATTAGAAGCAAAAATAAGAGAAATTGAGGATTTTTAGAGGAAACCAAGCAAAGGCACATAGATTTTTGAGAAGCATGTAACTGTAAATTTGAAAGTCTGTTTTCCATAACACAGGGCTGATATGTTTCAGATATGCATTTTTGACATTAATAAAGTAATACTTACTAATGTGCTGTAAATGGTATGTGCATGTATAAATCCAGACGTTTTCAAAGTTAATCTCAGTGAGTTTAATCTTGAGACATTTGCTGGAGAGTCAGCCTCTGAATGAGAAACATTCAACTGCTAATTCTCTATTCTGATGAAAAAAAAATTGATTTAGAATTGCACGTTTACATACTAACTTTTTTTTTCCTGAGTATTTAAGCCACAAGCTTGGATCATAGATATGTTAAATGTGGAGGGAGGTCTATGTACATATTTGGAAACTTGTTTTACCAGGGACCAAAATGGGGTGGCTAAATAAACCTTAAGTTTCTCAAATGCAACTCAGCAGGAACTGCATACAGCTTCTCATAATGCGTTGTTACCCTAGCGCTACTTCATAAGAAGAAGAGAAAAAATCTGGATTAGAAAACCGTGTCTTGAGAAGAGATTAGAAGAGCATTGTTCTTTATTTGAAAGATGGAATACTGAAATATCCATGAATACATAGAGCAGCAAAGCATTGATTTTGTTTCTGTATAAACATGGATAATTGTTTAACGAAGAGTGTTGCCCAAAATAGGCTTTAGATTTATTTCTTCTGAACCAAAATTAGATTTTTACTGGTTCTTTTCAATAAAAGTATATGTTTAATCACTGATCCTTCACATCTGCTGACTCCTTCTTTTTCAGCCATGTTTTCGGAAAAAGTGTAAATCTCCTAGACCTTAAGGTATCAGTCGCTCTACAATCAGTTAAGCACTGGGGACGAAAGTGCTTGAAATAGGTTAGATGAATGACCTTGGCCATCAGCAGCAGTCTTAGTCCTCAGAAATTTATGTACCATCATCTCTTAACTTATCAATAGATTTGGCAGCAGTGTTTTTGTGAAATGGTATTTACTGAATCAGCGCAGGAACAAAAGGATAACATAGCTGTTCCTTGTTACACACAGAAACTTGTGTAACAGACCAGAGAAACTTGAAGAAAGCATGGTGGCTTTAAAATCTGTGAAGCAGTCTTTGGAAAAAGAGCTGGGTTTATGTTTGATCCCCTCTGAAGCCTGCTAGTCTTGTAACCAAATAGTAATAGCTCCAGAGTTTCTACTAATTTATCCAGCACCTTTTGCATCCTAATGGTACAGCCATGTCAAAGTATGCCAGGTATGCTCCTTGTATCTTAGGTAGATAGATACCTTGTGAAATCAGGCTGCAACCTGAGATGAGTTCCTGATCTCCCGCGCCTATTCTCAACGTCATTCCACATGTAGGACACCAAGGAACAGTACTGCAAAGGGGAGTGGCAGTGCGCTCTCTGTTTCTCAGAGGGGTTTTCTGTTATTTCACAGAAGCATAGAATGGTTTGTATTGGAAGGGACTTTAAAGATCATCCAGTTCCAACCCCCCTGCCATGGTCAGGAGCACCTTCCACTAGACCTCGTTGCTCAAGGTCTGGTCCTTCAAAGTTGTGTTTGTAAATTGCAGTTGCAGTTCAACATAGACACAGCTTTCTTCTATGATCATATTTGTTTCAAAGTTAAAAGTTAACAGTGGTTAGGTGTTGACATCTACCCACAGCATATCTGTACTGTGTAGTTTTGCAGGGATTTATTAACAAAGGATTTTATTTGTATTACTTTCTTCTCACTGTTGTAGCTTTTCACATACGCACTTTCAAAGAGCAGGGTTTTTTTCTTTCCTGAGAAATTACTAGTATGTAGCCAGCTACCAGAGGGATTCAAACTGAAAAAGCAATTTCCTTAAATCCACTAAAATTGAGGAGAGAATATTAACTCTCTTCTTGTTACATGAGCCTGCAGATAGTCATATAGCTATGTCTATGTAACGACTACATTGCATCCATTGCATTGCACAAATGCCATCATTTCACTATTGTCTCACCAGAGTCTCAAACCACCTAGAAAAACAGATGCTAAAATCGCGATGCTTGACTTCAATTGACAATTGAAGTCAATTGTATTGTCACTATGTACCGTTGCCAGTAGCCCACAGCCATGTTTCTCATCTTTCTGGTAATAACAGAAAAAGATTTAAGACTAAGATTAGCTGGAGAGATAAGAACTGAGGAGAGGCAGCAGGAGACTCTAGTAATGACTGAGCAGAGAAGGAAGTGTGAGTTACTGCTTTGGCTCAAACACGGTGCCTGTTGTGAAGGAGAATTAACATCCCTAAGTTAACCTTACCTCCCTTTGCGAGACACCTGTTGGGGCCTTTTTTTACCTCTTCATGTGTTCTTTCCTGCCAAAAAAAATCTCTCTGATGCAAACTAAAATCACACACAGTGTGGGAAAAGCATGAGGTTGCCCATATGGCCAATGGTGTTGTTTTGTGATGTGCACATAGGACACATAAATACTTGCTTTCGCTTAGGCAGGCTTGCAGAAGAAGCAAAAACTGTTTTAGCTGAAAAAAAAACCCAGATTTTCATTCTGTTTTTCTTTGTTCAGGCAAGCTTATTCCTTGTCATTATTTCTACTTCTGCTTCTCTTAGTCAATTTTTTAATTCCTTCACTGATTTTAGTGTTTTTCTCTGTATGTTTGTAGTTTAAAATACAAGAGCCAGCATTCTGTTAAATAGGGTCCTTGGGGTATTTAATATACCAGCCTTTTTTTTCTTTTAATATCTGGGATCTGAACCTCTGAAGTGTTTACATCTGTAGTTCCAGCAAAGTGTCCAGTGTGCTTTTGTCTAGTGTTTAAAGCCACTCCACTCCAGTATGGTGAGTGGTGTCTGCTCAGACGTAACTGATCCTACAAGATCAAGTGATGCTGTGATCAGGAGACAGATGTGGCTGGAGGAGAATTACCAAGGCATCTCTTTGCAAGACATCAGTGGCTCCATGAGGCAGTAGACAGCTTCCTTGCTTTCACATAGTTCAACTTGTAGGAACTTACATCATTAAGGCCAGGTCTATTCACTATACTGAATTTCTCAGGGAGTTACAGCTTTGCTTCAAATGATTTGCTTTTTGCATTTCATAGTTTCAGGAAGTCAGACAGAACACCATTTTATACGTGCTATGTAGGCAAATACCTGCTTTAAACACCTGTCTCTCAGTTAAAAAAAGGCTTACAGAAAGACTGAGAATTACAATAAATGACACAAAGCCTGAAACTACAAAATATCCTGCTTCTTGCAGGAAACGGGTTAATTTTTTATGTAAGGAATTAATAAATGCTCATGTGTTCATTATATATAATATATATTTATTTGAATACAAAATAAACTTCTAAATGCATGTTATCCTTTTTATCATAATTTTAGCCAACTGCCCCAGTCAAAAAATGGACCAGAATCATGTCTCATCTGTTCTATTCAGTAGTAAGTGGTTAGCTATAAATCATAGTTATGATCACAAAGATCAGATATAATTAAGCAATATAAAGTCAAAATTACATACAAAGGGGGGGAAGGAATTTTACATTCCTTTCCCCTTTCTCTGCAGCTCATGCAGCGGAAAAAGTATGACATTCTCTTAAGTACTGTGTTCTTAGATGCCATCATTTTCAATAGTCATCTATTCTTTGCATTTTCAGCTTTGTCTTCTAATCTTTTCTCTTAAAGGATAATTTGGTAACTTGTTTTCACACCAGTGCTACATTCAATACCTTCTGTACAAAAACAGTGGGTGCTGTCAAACGTAAATGGTTGGTGTATGTGTAATTTCTTGATTTCTCACAGATGGCAAAATCTTCTGGTGAAAATTTTCAAACTCATTTATTACCTCCTTATCCTGATTGCTTTAGAAATGGCAATGAGACTACTAATTTGGAAGAATAAAAAAATATATCTGTTTCAAAATGATTAGATTTTAAGGTTAATTTTAAATGCCTGTCTTTGAAAATTCTGAATTGCATTATTACTCTTCAGGCTTTAGATTAAGCCAGTGGAACTCATTGAAACAATCCTGAATTACCCATTAATTCAAACTCTACTGTTATTTGATTTATTGTTATTCTTTTAAAAAGCAACAATAGAAATGTGACAGTTACCATGCTGCAAGTATCTCATGAGCTCTGAATGGCTTTAGGAGCTCTGTAAATCCATCTCTCTCACACACACACACATATGCACACACACAAGCAACCAAAGTCTGAAAATTGCTGACAAAGATGCATCTGTGATGTCAATTATATGAAGATTTCAAGGGAAAAATGAGGACAGGATCTAGCTACCTACAGCAATGGATATGCTAAGAAGATTAACCAAAGTAAAGCAAATACAGTTCTCTCAGTTGGCCTTTATGGTAAGTTAAGGCTTTGAAAATCTCTAGCTGAAGAGAATAGAAATCACTAGTTAAGAGAGTGGGAAGTAGGGGAGAGATTACTCAAAATACTGTAGACATTGTCAGGTTCAGAGAACAGAAAGGAGCATGTTTTTTTCACTTAAGGGAACCTGCCTTTTGAATTTTGCATTTGAACAAGCTAAGCAGAGTATTCAGGAGCAGTATGCCTCAAAACAGCAATACTTAAGTATTTCAGGCAGAATGCCTGAAACAGCAGAAGTGACTGAAATTGCTAAGGAGAACCTTGAAGGGCTTTTGTGCTCTTGAAGATGCTGGGTGGAGGGGTCTCCCCACAGTTTGCTGTCTGTGTTTGAATCCCAGGTGGCACTGCTTTCCCTGCAAATAGCTTGTGTCCTTTCTGTAAGTTATTTTGCAAAATGTCTCAGACCTTTGCTGTCATTTTGTGGTGTTGCTGCCAAAGGTGCTGGGAAGACTCATGGTACATAACACTGCCATGGGTTTTGCGTGCAACATCTGGGTCACAGGCTCTGTGTCAGTGAAACAGAGAATTTGGGTGTCTGTGGTGAACCTGAGAAGCTACAGCCACACAGAACCCAAGCGCAGCTCAAACACATAGAAACATATAGACCGGAACATGGTCTGATGAGTAGCCAGAGGAAATGACTCTGCCCCAGACAGTGGAGGAATGTATTTAGAAATCCATGGGGGTATGCCATTAATGTCACTGGGGGCAGGCATCTCACATCAGGCAAAATGAGACAGACAAGAGATATAGTCAGTCATATTTCAGAGTCGATTTTGCTCATACATTAAGAAAAAAAATCTATAAAATCATTGGCTAAGGCATTTTTAAAAGCTTTTATTAAAAACCACATTAGTCTGCCTGCTAACAACCGTTCTTGTTAGATGTAAGTGTTTTGAAGTATGATGTCTCCTGGACCACATGAAGGTAAATTTGCATGAGTCATTCGCTGTATATCTGGTCAGTAGGAGTAGGTTTCATCATGCTGATGTAGATGTCTGATATGTAGGATGCAGGCATTTACATCTGAGCCAATCATAGAGTCTCCTTTTCTAGTCAACAAAGGGAACAGGCACTCCCAGCCTATGATTCATCTCATCTAAAATAGGTCAGATGAATTGTAGCCTCAAAGCATCTGTTTTTCCTCATTGACTGTAACAGCAGTATAGGGTGAGTCGTTGAGCTGTCGATGTGTACATCAGAAGTGTTGTGGATTGAAACCCTCATCACGAGGTGAATCATGAGACTTCTGTATGATTGTTCTTTGTTATGTTTATTTGTGCATTCATAGTACTGGTTAGCCACAGGAGTGTAAAGTGCCACAGCATTAAACCTATAACTGCTACCCATATCATCTTAGAATATGAAAGCACTGATAGTAGTATTCTTGCTATAATTAATTTGAATAGACCTCACAGACACACACTATAAAGTGTTGAATGCTACCGCTCTTCTCTGACAGCTTAGCTCATTGCTCCCTGCACATGAAGTCTGATTTACCGTGGTGAAGTACGCCTTGATGCTTCCCGTATCAATTTAAATGGGAAAAAAAAAAACAACCTGCACTTTGCCTCAGTGTTTCTGAACTCTCCAGATTAGATTAAATAAAAAATTAATGGGAGAGCTATTGTATTTCAGAAGATCACTGTTCTGATAGTAAGGAACTGAAGAGGTGAATGGAGACATATTGGACAGTCTGGTATTTGACACCAGAGTAAGAATTGGCATGTTGTACAAAGCAGTGACTGGCAGCAGAGCTCTAGTAATACAGACAATTTTCAAAAGATCCACACTGAAAATTTTCCAAAGCTGTTGCTTTAACCATGAAGTCACATAAATAGTTTGATACTAGGGCTACTGGCTATGAATTATGAATGAATTTTGCTAATCACCACAGAATTCTGATTGCCCAGCCATTGATTACCTGCTGTCATTTGATAGTGTTTGGAGAGGATTGCTAAATATAAGAAAGCATCCTGTGTAGGGTTTGGGAATTATGTTAAGAAGTTGGCAGAATGACATGACAAATTGTGGAATGTATTCTCGTGTGCTTAAAGTAGTAACTAAGCCTGAACAAAAGTACTGGAGGAATGAAAAACTACTGACAATTATAAGGACCTGTGCTGTCATGCAAATTATTCACCATATTGTGACCTTTAATCAGGCTGAAGGTGTGTCCTGGGTTTAGCAGTAGCAGTCATTTTTCTCCTTCATAGTAGCCGGTGCAGTGCTGTGGTTTTGACTTTTGGCCTGGGAACAGAGCTGCACCAGCTACTAAGAAGGAGAAAAATGACTGCTACTGCTGAACCCAGGACACACCTTCAGCCTTATTAAAGGTCTTCAAGCACGACAGAAAAGACCTTGAAAATTGAGAGGATTATTATTCAGTAATGCCATGGTGAAGCTAGTGAATATATTAGACACTTCCTGAGTGTCCTTGCTGTCAATTTGTAGTGATGTTCCACCTCTTCAAGATACCAAGTGGTGTTTATGCAGCACATTTACTTTTCCTAGTAACTGGCATACTAATGCAATGAGGATCTCCAGAATTAACATGAATGAGGCATAGAAAGAACTCAAAAAGATTAGAAACCTGTTCTGCAGTATCTTATTAAGAAAAAATTGGTCACCATATTTTGGCTTTGAGAGCAACCTAAGGTGATTCAAGAATATTTATTAAAGAAATACTGTGTTTCTGAGTCATTACTGTTTGAACACAAGCAAATACTACACAGCATTGTAGCTATTATTAATTGCCTAAAAGTCTCCTAAGTCAGGGGGTAATATATTTATTTTAAGGACTGCAAATCAACTGACTCATAGACTAGCACAAGAGAGGAAGGTTAGACACTGGTAGATAATACAAGGGTTTTCACATTTTCTAGTATAAATCATGTGCGGAAGTTCTTTTTGAAGAGGTACTCTGGTATTAAATGGGACATATTTAGCATGCTAAAGTAATTTGCTACATTTTTCCTAATGCTTTTCAACCTGACTAAACTGAAACAAACCGAGCACAAAATATACCAGACTGAAACCCCAGTCTGGACAACTTTCAGAGTGCTGGAGCCTGGTCTACCCAGTTTTAACAGTAATGTGAAAGAGCACTAAGTTCAGACCAGCCAGGATTCTGTCTGTGGATTCACATTTGCTTTCAGATTGTAAAAGCTGAATTGCAAAGTATTGGAAATAACATTTGTTTTTCAGAACATCCAGCAAATCAAACAGGTCAGTCTTTGTTGTGCATTGCTAGATATTTGAACGAAACTCAACAAGTGAAAGCGATACATAACAAAACAAAGTGATATCTAAGCCAGATGACCTTTTTTTCAACTGCATTATGTTATAGTGCTATGCATACATGATTCAACTTTGTTTAGTATACCATGGGAGTGTTCCACTTGTATCACAGATGGTATCTTGCTAGTTCTATGTTCTGGTGATTTCCTCTGTTTCATAGGGTATGTATAGTAACCTCCTGCTTGTTTCTTACTAGCAATGCAATGAAACTTCATTCAAATAAAAATAACAATACTTTAAGTTTTTTTTCTGAAAATCATACATTTCTTTTGACAAGTGCACTTGATAAAATGTGTTTCACCCAACCAGAGTCCCCTGCCTTCTGTGACCTTTACTGACAACAGGACCCACCATGCTGAAACAGTAGTATTTCCTGAAAGGCTATAGGCAAACACAGTGATGAGAAGATGAAAGAAAGTGAATGTTAAACAGAATGAGAAAGAAAATGTGCATAAGGAAATCAGAAAAACAAAAATGTAAAAAGAATATGCGGTTAGAATTGGATAGAATAAGGAGGTAAATAAGTGCATGTCCCTTTTAAAGTATATGCATCATAGAATATACAGAAATGATTCTACCCACGTCATTACTCAGATTTCCCACCAATTTCTGTGGGATATGAATGTGAAAGATGAAGATAGATTTCGATGACATTAGCATGAGTTTAATGTTAGTATAATGGAGTTTGTATTTTGGAAAATGCTTGAGAGTAGGCAAAACAGTCTTTTTCAGGAGTTGTGTCTAAAAATATCTTTGCTTAAAGGAAGGACAAATCAGAAATTAAAAGCAAGTGTATTTTATTTACATAGAACTTAATTTTTGTAACATAATCCCAAGATTTTTTTAAACATGTGTCTATATAAATAGACACACATGCTGTTTTCATCAGCTTGCTCTTTCCATAAGTATGTAAGAAAATGGTATTTAAGAACAATTCCTTGGCAATAATGTTTGCAGGCAAAGCTAGTTATGTTTGGAATCGAAAGAGAATTGGGGGACAAGAAAATGATCCCAACAGAGTTCTTCTCAAACATATGACAATATTCTCATTTACTTCAACAGGGATGGATTCCCTGCTGTATGTTTTTTTTCCACTGCAACTTTGTAGCCTTCCTCATTACCAGTAACATCACTTCTTTGAGCAAGCATTTACTTTAGTTTTAACTTGAACTTACCTCAAGTGAGTACTCGTGCACTGTTAATTTTAATTTTTTAACCTGTCCTAAGGTTACTAAGGCAATTGTTTGTACAAGTCTCCCCTTAAGAGAGTTACTAATGGAAGTAAATACACCCTGTTTCATGAGGTCATATTTTATACACTCATGTTTATACATTTTTAGTCTGCTCAAAATCTTCTGTTTTGTACCAACTGTTACATTTTGCTCCTGAAAAAGCATCAGCTGGTAATAAACAGCTTTGGCCCTGAACACATGCCTCATTTTCATTCTGTAATTTTATCCCATGAAGTGCTTTATTTTCCCGTATTCTCTCTTCTATGAGCAATATCCCACAAGTCATTGCCAGATTGAGCAAGCTAAAGGCTTAATTGTGACAAGAGAAAGAAGACTGCTTACTGTTAACAGATATGGTAGGTCAATAATACAACAAGAATTTGGGCAACAACATTCATGTATTTTAGCATTGTGAGTGAATTTGAAAGTATGGAAAATGGGAATGCTCTTGGGATATTGTGCTTTTGCTTTACCCCCAGCCGCTTCTTAGTCACCAAGTAATCTAGTATTGGCAAACAACAATTTAGTGCCCATTTTTGCTCATGACACTATTTACTAAGCACCCATGCCAGACTTTTCAACCAGAATATGAATTTGTAATGTGTACTGCAACACTCATCACTTTAGAAGTGATTAATCAAGATTTAGAGTCCGGTCCATGCCCTAGGGAAATGTTTAGACCTATCCTTAATTCTGTTAGATTGATTAATGTAGCTACAGCTAATTATGTTGCTTTCTGAATCAGAAGATTTCTCAAGCAGTACAATATTTTCATTGAATATTAGTTTACAACCAGCGCAAATGTGGGTGATGCACAGAATCTTCATGTGTGGTGATGAAATTTCTGAGCAACTGCAAAGTAGTTGCAGTTGCAGAAGGTCACCTGTAGCACAGAAGCTATGCCTTCTACAGGTATACTTCTACAGGTATAGCTGGACAGAGGGAAAGACAGTCAGAACTTCTGTGAACTGTCAGGAAAAGATGCCAGTCTTATTTAGAATATTTGAATAGCTGTGTGCATGACATAAATTTCAGAGGCCTTATCCGATCTATTAAGGTAGGCTGTTGAAGCTTCTTCAGAATAAATAATCCTGATGCTTTGTGCTATATGACGTACCAGTTTGCGCCAACTTGTACTAATAACTGGGGAGTGTGAATTTATTGTTTAGCTAACTGCAAGTCTTGGGAGACAGCACAGGCTTTGGACAAAAAAATCCGAGGAAAGTGATTTGGTAGTCTTGCTAGAAAATCATGACATTATTATTACAGAGAACATTAAAAATCATGTTTGTTGCTTCATACTAGGTTTCCATAATAGGTTTCCAACCTAAACAATTCTGTGATATTTTATTTAATGCACGAGGTTCTTTTTGCACTCTGTTGAAATGGTTCTTTCTAAAGAGTGTACTTACTTCTTCTTACTTAATTTATTAGTTGGCATCAGTCGTATTCTTTCCAGAATCTTACTTTTCCTTGATATCCATGGCCGCCTTATTTCTCAGATCTCCTTACTTCAGTAAGTGCTGTGGAGGGATCTTTCTTGGTACACCTCTACATAATTTCTTCTGTTTATTATTTGCAAATAAAGCTTCAGTTGTTGTCTCTGTACATGCAGCTCACAAAACTGCTTCACTAATACAGACCTTCTCTTTCCCATCACACCCAGCCCTCTGTCTCTCTGATCCCTTGTGAATGATATGGATATATCTCTACCAGCAGATAGTGTGGAGTGGAGAAGGAAAGCAAATAGCAGTTGAAGCACTGCATGAATCAAAACCACACATGCAGTCTTTGAACACAGGGTTAGGGTTAGTTTCATCTGAAAGTTCATGAGTTCCAAAACTGCTCTGTGGTGCAGACTGCACTCCAGTAAGTGGAAATACCTTTCTGAAAGAAACACTGCCTACTTTCTTCTGTGCTTCTCTCATACTTAGAGCTGTCTTTTGGCAGATGCCTATAAAAAGGCATGATAATTATTTGGGTGTTAATTACTGTGGCACAGCCTACTGTGCTGACCAGTCGCCTGCCCCTTTTAATTAAATTTTAGATTTTCTGAGGTGTCTTCTGTTTTCCTAACACTGATGCAGCTGGATAGGAACTATTTTCTTATAAATGCAAATGTGTGATTATATTTTTATTCCTATTACAGCTCATCTACTGTCATCTCTTTTCTATTTCCAGAAAACTTCTCATGGCTTTGTTGTATAAGACATCTGGTCAGTATAGCTCAGCTACAAGCCAAGAACTGCAAGAGCTGTTTCAATTAGCATAACCTCCCAGTCACAAACAGTACAATCTTTGTCATCAGAAAGGAGAATTATATAAGGTTGCTTCTAGCCATTGTAGTCATTTTGGAGTTACGTGCTTGAGGGGAGGGTGTTTATTTCTTCTTTGTGCAGTTAAAGCACAATATTAAAATGCCTCCAGTATTGTTTTATCATTTAGTACTACGCATTCATTTCATCACTAGGATACAGACCAAATTTAGTAGCGTGGTGTAACTGGCCAATAGTTACACTTTTTCATAGCTCTGGTGGCTATGAAAAAGATACTAGGAGATATGAGAATGACCACACAATCAAGACATTGTATGGGTTTTGTGTGGCAGATCAGGTCTTTGCAAACCTAGACAATTTATAAGAAAAGATCAAGTATTTTTCTTAGATGCTGTCATCATGTGAGTGCTTAGATAAGGACTTGACTTCATTCTTTCAGACTTTATGAAAGTAAGCACCATACAGTTCCTGTGCTACTTTCTCTAATGCAGAAAGTGAGAAATCATTTAAGTCTGCTAATATGGATTGGCTTCTTTGAACTGGTGCCTTTGTTCCAATGAATGTTTGCAATTAAGACTGAACCACTGTGTGTGTGTTGTATGTGTGCGTGCATGGTTTGTCCATACTTTGGGATTTGGATCTCTGAACAGCAGTGTCGTTGCCTAGTTGCAGGTGATATAGCATAAGGTTAATACAGTATGTGTTGGTAAAGTGGATTTTAAATTTAAAATGACCATCAGTGTGCCCCTTTTAGTCACTTATTAGTCACTGTTTATACTGATTTTTATTCCCTTTTTTCCCCACTCAGATGTTGCAAGAGCAATTGAGTTACTGGAGAAACTGCAAGAATCTGGAGAAGTACCAGTACACAAGCTACAGTCTCTAAAGAAGGTGCTGCAGAGTGAGTTTTGTACAGCTATCAGAGAGGTATGAAATTGAGACTTTCAGTTATTTCCCAGAATAACATCCTTCTTCTGAAAAGTGTATTTGCCTTTCAGTGCTGAGAAGCAGGAGTACCTTACGTAAAAGATGATGGATGTAAGATGTGTCTGTAGTTGCCTGCTACCATGCAGAATGCTGAAGTTACTGAAGAGCAGACACAGAACAGTTGTGTCAACAAGGCATCAAGGTTGAGGCAATTAGTCTTGCTAAGGGGGAAGGGTGATTAATTAGTACATCAGTATTCTGCTCATACTGTTTCAGGGTCTGTGCTAACCTGTACAGCACTGTGCTGGGATATGGGGACATGCCAAGTTGGGTCAGTGCAGGCTTAAATGCCTGTTCTATGAGTTCAGGTGTGCGATAGGGATGTGCTGCTAAAATCAGAATGCTGTGAGAGGCAGTGCAAGCTCTGAAGTTAACTGAAGCCGACAGGGATCTTGCCGTTGAAGTCAGTGGTCAGGTCCCTATGGGCTTTGCTCCACGTGTCAGAAGTCCTTGTCAGACTGCAGAGAACTGTGATTGTTATGCTGCCAGCTGTGGTCAGGGCCTTCCTAAGCTCTGCCCAACAGTATATAAATTGTGATTTTTTTTTCTTCTAGTTAAGCTAGAGAAGAAGCACCCCACTTCCTACATGCATACAAGCAGTATCTTTAAAGCACTTAAATTTCAAACATTTCTGTTTCAAGTTTCCTAGACAGAAACCATGAGTTAATGCAATAGTGTGTCAGTCTTCTTACCTACTGTACTGAGTGCTGTTAGCCTGAAGACAGAAGCACCTCTAAATGCCTTAAAGAAAGCAACATCTTTGCAGCAGAAAATCTGTAAGGACTTCTGTTTCAGTTTATCTGTCTGCTGCCTGAAACTAATCTGCCTTCATGGAATCAATGGGGAATCTAATGTTCCCTCAATGGCAACAGAACTGGACTTCTGATAACTAGGCAACAGCAGTGCATTGATTGAATGAGTGCTGCATGGCTGGAAGGGAGAAAGAGATGAACAGACATTAGTTTAGTAAGCAAAATGCAACAGACTCTGGTTTATGGACTATAGTCTTCAATGTGAGAAACAGAGAGGGGCTTCCACTTCATTAAATGGCAGTTTTCAAAGATTTTTAAAGGGAATAGTGTTCCATGACAGTAAATAATGACACTGTGTACCCTGAAAAGCTGATATTCTGACTAGTCCATTCATTTAACCAACTAAATGCTTCCTTAATTGACCACTGAATATTGAAAAGTTGTGGGGTTGTGTTGCCTTTGGGTTTTATCTCAGATAGCAGAGCCCAGTACTCAAATTGTTAAAAGCAGCTATTAATCTTTGCAGTGTCATCAGTGAAATCTTCATCTCTGGAATATAGTCTTAGCAGTAGCAAACACAAAGCTTGTTGAAACAGATGCAGAGCCTAAGAAATAGGAAAATGGCTTAGACAAATGCGCTCTCAGTTCAGTGAACTGAAAATAGATTTTGTCAAAATCATGTCAGTGGTACAAGAGGTCCTTATAGAGTGTTATGTAAAGACAACCTACACATGACAGACTAATTACTGTTAGATTCTTACAGCCAAATAATAGTCACTTCCAGAAGCCTGGAGCTAGTTGGTACACAAGAATGTGTAATGTGATGATGAATGAGAGGTTAGATCAGTTCTACCAACTTCATAAACAAAAATATTTATTTATTTTAAAATATTCAGTACATTGTGTGTATATAATATAACCTGTCTAGTATATCACTGTAGGAGAATAAAATTTCTACACCCAAAAAAATTGTTAGTGCCATTGGTGACTATATATGTTAGTCTTTTAGTAGAAGAAATCTTCAAATATGAAAGCTCAATTACAAAAATGTTCATTTAGGAAGAGTGGGAGAATTGACATATATACATTGCTAGTACTTAGGGTTGTCCAACATGTTTCTCCTCTTTTCCGTTACTCACATTAAGCACTTGACAAATAATTAGACTGTAACTCTTTTTTTCCACTGGATGAAGAGTTGTTAGAAAATTGCAGAAAACAATTTCTTCCATTTCTTTAAAAAAAATAATAAGAAAAGCATGGGATATTTTGGTCACATTACATTCTTAGACATGTCCAAACACTGCAGCAAGGGCTTGGAGGATATCTGAATTGGGTCATGCCGTTAATCAGGGATGCCCTTCTTGCACTTCCCTGATGTACAATGGAGTTTATGAAACACTGGTAGCTACTTTATTGAACAGCACAAGTTTTTTTCTGAGCATCTTTCAGCTTGCGATAGCTGAGGCTGGACAGAAATCTCCCTGCAAATGCCATTGTTTATCTTCTCTTGCAAGTGCAAGACGTGAGAGTGCGGCGACTAGCTTTTAATTCCCTCTGTTAGCACCTACATAGACTGGAGGAGAAAAGTTGTTGACCTTGCAAAAGAAGGCACAACAGTCAGTTGGAAGTCATGAGAAAAGTGGGTGTTGTTTGGAACGCAAGTGCCTTGCTAGAGTGCAGTGAAGCAGACCGGGTGTGAGCAGTAGATAGGAGTAATCAAACTGGGATGAAGAGCAGTGGCACGCTTTGTATTAGTATGCAAATTCTGGAAGAGGCTGCCTATTATCTGTATGCAGAGATTCAGATCTTCACTGTGGTGTGGTCATTGTATCCTGCAAGATCTGAGCCTCACTTACTTTCCTCAAAAATTTAGCAAAAGAGGTTAAGGCTGACTCCTGTAGTCCTATAAAATCTGTAATGGAGGAGCTTTGGAAAATAGCCTTTTTTTTTTCCAGTTTAAGAAATTATGGACAATGAACTATCCAGTGAGTTTATTAAAATATGTCCCAGAGAAACTAATTTTAATGGAAAGGATCAAAGATAAAATACAATCCACACAGTATCGATTGAATGTGACTTGTCCTTTCTACAAACAGGTATTCTTTAACTACGTAAATAGGAGATTGCTTTTATGATCAATTAGCCTTTCAAAGTATGACATACATTATTAGATTACATATATTCCAGTCTAATGTGTAGGAATCTATTAAATTGCTGTTGTAATGAACTGTATTTGGGGGAATTTATTTAGTAAATCACCCACCAGTTCAAATCCCCACACTGAAATCCTATAGAAATAAAATCTTTTTAAAGTGACTGAGTGTATGAAATTTAAATAGAAGTACTTTGGCATTTTTTTAGGATGCTGTCAGGAAATGGTGATTAATGTTCTCAGTTAGCTAAATATAAGTACCACCAACTGAAATATTCTGTCTGGCACTAGGCAAGAATATGTATTAGCTCTGAAAATAAGGGAAATAATTGAAGTATGTAATGTCCTCAGTACTTCCTTTTCACCTGAAGATCCTAGACCAGAAAACAAATTAACCAAAGTCTTGTCACATTAAAATTGAGTTTTGAGAAGAAGATTTGTGTTTTAAAATTACTTGTTGTAAGCTCCCTGGCTACATAAAAATTAATTAGCTTTCTATAGCCTTGTCGCTTAGCTAAAGATGCCTGAATCCTGTCCATTATAGCATTAAGTCCTTTGCCTGTCTCTGTGTTTTGTTGTATTGAAAGCTGTTGCTATGTTATAGTCTTCTGATTCTCAGGGGTTTTACTGGGAGAGATGAAGGGTAAGGCTGTAAAAGTGAATGCATAATTGCATGACTGAAAAGAGGTATTCACATGCAACATAAAACTAGGAAACCTGGAATGATAAAGTTACTTTAGTTGCTATATGTCAATGAAAAGGATGTTATGAGAACTGTAAGATAAGGTGAACTTCTGCTCTGGCAAAAAAACCTTAAAGAGCTGTAGGTGCAAAAGACAGAATAAACAGCTGAGCAAAACACAGTGAATCATCAACAAGAAAATGTGGCATGCCTTATCAGATTATAGAAATTTCATTTACTGTTAACATCTGGTAATTGGTACTTGAAACACCAGGAGAGTAATGGTACAGCTTGATAAACCCATTTATCTCCTGATGAACAGAAGTTTTCTTTCAGGTGGATTCTTAAGTTTCTATTTTTGTATGTTAAATATGTAAAATTCAGGTGTATCATGCTTTCCTCCCAGCCTTCTTTCACTACTCCATTTTGCATTTCAAAATTAAATCTCATGTTTTAGTTTGCGAATATTATTTAAAAGAAAATCTGACTGGTAAATACTTACGGCAAGATATTTATCAAAACCAAGAGTAATCAGATCAGGAATTCCTTATAATGTGGTACGATGATCAGACACACAAAAATAACCATTATTTCATTATGTTATCTTATGACTTCCAGCAAAATACTATGTCATCACAGAAGAGCACTTTACCAGGACTAGGTCAGTGACAACATTTTCATAAAAGGAGGAGCAGCCAACATAAAATTTTCTGCTGTCATGTGTTCTGTATGAAATCAGTTTGTGAAACAGCATGTTGTCATTGAAAATATATTCCATTTCTACTTCAGTAGTTTAAAACTTTTAAACATACTATAAAATTATCTTGTGGACAGGGCATCCTGGACATTTAACTTACAGGCAGTGGCTTACAGGCAGTGTGACTTACAGGCAGTGGCAGAACACTGACCCATTTCTGATGAGGTCTGGATGACCCCGTTTACATTAGAGATATATTTGATTATGTTATATAATATTCACAACATAGTTTCATTATATGCTATGTAGGGTAATTATTTCCTTTAATCAGTAATTTTCATTTTCATGCCATAGCAATCTTAACACCTGGAATCCCAGTGCTGCTCATATGTAATGTGTTATTATCTGGTCATTTCCTCAAGCTGCCTATCTGTGCTTTTCATTATTAACCCTGATGTATGTCTGTGCAAATATTAGGGAACCAGAAGGCTGCTGGGTGGTGAAAGCTGAGTCTGGTGATACTGTGCTCATTACTTTACTGTGATGCAGTGTGGGACAGTATGAGGCTGGCTGGAGTCCTTATCTATTTACTTTAGATATCCCGGTACAGTGGTGTGCTTTTAAAGGCCTGTACTAAATATAACAACCTGGGTATTAGCTGGACTCATGCAAAACTTCTTATTAATTCCATTATTAACATTTCTCATTTAGTATTTTAATGTAGGCTTCATTTAAAGTCCTTGTTTCGTGATGTTTCGAGAATCTCAAGATTTGTTTGTTCAGTTTGCAGTATAATGCTGTTCCTCCACCTCCCAGACCTAGGCTCTGAGAGCATAGTTCCATTGTTTTTTTGCCTGATGAGTCCCATTCTCTGTAAAAACAGAGATTCAACAGGCCAAATTCTCTTGGTTGGCACTATGGGCAGCCTCAGAGTTCAAATCTTGCTCTGAATTATTCTTTCTTTTCACTGGGAGATGAATATTTGTTACAGAAGGAGAAACACAATTCCATTTAGTCTTCCATCTCCACATGGTGAGCCCTGCTTTTGAAGTTTTTAAAGTATAAGATAAGATGCAACTGTCGTATTTTAAACCCAGTCAGACAGCTTGTTCACTCACTTCTCCCCCTTCTTGCCCTCCCCCTACTCCTGGAGGGACAGAGAGGAGAATCAAAAGAATGCAACTCCCACAGGTTGAGATAAGAACAGTTTAGTAACTAAGGTATAACACAAATCACTGCTGCTACCACCAATAATAATAATGATAAAGGAAATAACAAGGGAAGAGAATACAACACCTCACCACCAGCCAGCCGATAACTCGGCCCCCCAGCCCGACCAAGCTCTGACCGATACCTCCTCCAACCCCGCAGTCCCCCAGCCCTTCCGGGTAACTCCCAGTTACATCCTGGGCATGATATGCTGTGGTATGGAATACCTCTTTGGCTAGCTTGGGTCAGGTGTCCTGTCTCTGCTTCCTCCTGGCTTCCCCTCCTCCCTGGCAGAGCATGAGGCTCACAAAGTCCTTGGCCAGACCAAAACATCATTGTTATCAGCTCTGTTACCGAGCTGAAAGTCAAAACACAGCACTGCACCAGCTACCAAGAAGGAGAAAAATGACTGCTACTGCTGAACCCAGGACAGCAACTTTGGAAAAAAAAAATATATGTATTGAGAAGACTTACTGCTATAATTCACAGTGCAGAACTGTGATTAAGACTCGGTGGGAAACCTGACATCTAAAGTGCCCTACTGTCAAATTTACCCATGCAAATGGAGGTGTTGGTCAGGATGAAGCAAAAGTGGTATGTTGGGTTTACTGATAAGGCAGTTAGTAAACAAAAGGGCAGTAGGACATCTCATAAGAGTAAAATGAGCAAGCTTCATCAGCTCAGATTTGTAACTCAGGTCATAAAAGCAGTATGGTTATATTAGCATGGTGCCTTATTAGACTGTCTGGGAAGCAAAGTTCTCCTTAGGCTAATCTGATAGTTCGTTATACCTTGTTCTGGTATTCCAGATACCTTATTCAGGTATTATTTAGCAATAGTGCTCATGCAGTAGCAAATACAGAATTGTGCAAATTGACCAGATTCATTCAGCTTTTCACATGCTTATGCATGGATTGCTTGGTACCTTTTCCTTAATATTTGCATTCCTGGATGCTAATTTTAAAGTTTCAGCATTTTATCATTTTTTAGATATTGGGGTGGATTATAATGTTGGCTGAACCACTCCAGTTTACCTGAATACTGGGGCTGTGTAGCATTTGCAAGAATCTTTTGCTGTGTTTTTCAATCCCTTTTCCATTACTATTGTCCCAGCAATGAAAAGCCACATGAAATAATGGTAAAAATTTTCACTAAATGAGTACCTCCATCACTGTTCAGAAAGGGCATTACTTAGCTTCATTCAAAGATAATGGTATGGCAAAATAGTAATGTTTTCATGTTTTACAGAGTTTGTTTTCCCTCTCTTGGTTACAAGTACTGTATCTATAATGATGAGTTGACAGAAGGATTTGTAATATGTGTAGATTAGGGCAGAAAAAAAAATTCTAAAGATGGGCTGCCTGCTTTTTGACTATCAGTAAACAAAGAAAATAGATTTTTTTAATATAAAATTACACTACTGTGTTGAAATATGTGCTGGGTTTTTAGGGTGAATGTAACCAGAAATTACACACAGTTTGAAAAACAATGAAGTTTCATTTACCACTTTACCATATATGACTGAAGCATTACTCTGTTGCTTGCAAGCCTTGGATGGCATGAATGAGAACTTTTAAAATGATTACCTTGTCACTCAGCAGATGGCCTTCATTAATGGCAATTATATGAACTTAGCAAGCTGCCCAAGCATTATCTGAGAGAAGGCATTATTAAGTCTCTGTGCAATCACTGTGACTTTCATGACTTCACTGCAGGAGATTTAAAACAGCTGCTCTTGTCACTTTTTTTTAACTGCCTGTAGCTAAATACATTGATTTCACACATATAGTACCCCAGAATCCAGAGTCAGACTGTATCACTGGTCTTTAATCAGTGTTTTCCCCTGCAGGTTTTGATTAAAGATCAATTTTCAGAGTTGGTTGATGGCTGTACATCTACTCAAATTTGTGCTCTGCTTGCGTAGTCATGGCTTTCACAAAAGAGAAGTTATTTTAGTGCTGCAAGAGTCCTGCAATGTATGGAATCAGAGCGATGACACATCTTGTTCATATTATTGTTTGGCTAGCAGTACCGTATTTACTAAAACTGGTGAGTGTTTCAGGTGAAGTTCTTAGTTCTGCAAATGGCTGCAGTTGGATGTGCTACAGGAGGTGACTCCAGCAGAACATGGGTGGTGCATCTTAATATCACTTTTGTTTTACTCACATTATAATTTTAGTTTATTGTTGCACTATCATATTTGATTACATAAAGCTCTTAAGAATAAATAAAAGAGCCTCTGCTGCAGTTCATCTCAAGTCTGCTTCTTCCTCGAGAGACAAATCAGCAGCAAGGTGAACTACTCAGGAATATTTATGCTGACAGGTTGTTGGAAGCGACTGCACCACTGTTTCTACCTTGATGGAGCCTCAGTATTCCCCTGCATCCCTGCTTCCACTTAACTGATGTCACTGATGAGACTCCTGGGAAATGCTGCTTAATCTCATGTTTTTAATTGTTCTTTAGAAAATAAAAGAAATTGTAAACCTGTCTTAAAACTTCATTTTAGCTACATTTTTTTGTTGGTATTTAAAACAAGAAGCATCAACAGTTTCCTTCTGTCTCCCTGCCTCCTAGCTCAATAGGCACGCTTGAGATGACCTTGCATGATGGGCTCAGGTTATCTCATGCTTCATCCAGGTGCTGATTTTGGCAAGGTTTAGCCAAATTTGCTAAGAAGTTTGGAATGTGGCTGTTGCGTAGGGCAGCCCCAACATCTTATACAAACTCACTGAAAAGTGGAAGAAATTAGTGTTTATTAGTGCTTGGTATATTTTTGAACTCAAAAGTAACTGGCAGTGAGGTCTAAGAGAGTTTTAAATAATAAGCTATGAATTCCAAGTGGTTTTATGGGAATTAACTAATCACACATGCTTCTATTTCTTTTGATCCCAGATATTGCTTCTTTAGTAAATATCCTGAGGAACTTTGAAATACTCACAATAAAATTCTGCACCTTTGTACTGAGTGATATTTTGTCCAAGAGATTTTTAGGGGACAGTATTTTGCTAAGGTATAGTAATTGCAAAGAATACACTTTCTGAGACATATGTAATGTTATCTTCAAAGACACCAGGTCACATTTGCCGTTGACTTAGAGCAGAGTATAGAACAGTGTAAGGGACATTAAATAAACTAAATGACCTAATCATGTTTTTTTTGCTCCTGATATAGGTAGTTTTTATTTGCAACTATAAGTCTGTTTTTCATTATTCTTAAAAGGGTGCCAAACAAGTTCTTACTGACTTTACAGTGCAAGAGTGATGTTTCCAGACATTGGAGGGAAGAAGAGGGGGCACACTGAAGTTTTGTGTGTCCTAACAGCAACACCAGGACTGTTTCAACTGACTCATCCAATACATGCAGAGATGTGACAGCATGCATTTCCCAGTGCATCTGCTCTGTTCTTCTGCTTGTGCAGAAGGGAGGAAAGAGATTCTGGCCCCAGCCTGTAACCCCTGTTGGGTTGTTTCTTGGACAGGCACAGCCTTGTATGTCAGGAAGTCAAATCTTGGTTCAGCTTTCAGACAGCAGCACAGATACTGTCAGAGCAGAGTGTACACCACCCTTTTCCACACAAAAAAATGAAAAAAATGCCAGAGCAAGTAATATTTTGGTAATTTAACGGGAGCCTTCATAAAGTGTTCCACCCTAAATTAAAATGTTATACCCTTATGGTGATTAAACTTAATTTATTTTTAACAGTATTTCAGGCTTGTGCTATTTTTTTTCCTACTGCCTAGGGATAGCTTAATTATGCATCCAAGATTCAAATAAGTTTTTTTCACTTTGGTAAAACTGACCTAGTTTGCTCCCAAAGAAGGAAAGTTTTAAATAAAATATCCTCTTTGAAAATGTTATCTTTTACATTCATAATATTTCTTCCACATGTTCTGAAATTAAAACTGTCTCATCTCCTTGGGTTGTTAAATGAGTTTCATTTACATGTTTGAGCTTTTCAATGAGTTAGCTTCCCTGTTGCATGTGCCAACATCCATACAGTGTTACTTCATGGAAAGCAATTGTTGAGGCAGTTGTGAAAATGATACAGATGTTAGGTTTTGAAAATAGATACCCCATTTTTCCAAATGCAAACATATAACTGCTCACAGGCTAATGAAAACTTATCATGTAAAAATATTCGGAATGCCAGGAAGCTTGAATGACCACATTCTGTCAGATAAAAATAGCTCATTAATACAGACTGGTTTTCACAAAGAAGCCTTTTCTGCAAGGCGTACAAATTCAGTAGCTGCAGGAAATAACTTCTGTAATACAGGTTTTTTGGTACCTTCAGTAAGCTCTATATCACATGCCTTCCTCTTAAAAGTACTTTCCAGCCACTTCAACCTTCACTGTACTCATAGGCATCCATTGACTTGTCCTTTTCACACTGACAAAAAAAGACCTCAGCTTGCTCTCAGGGACAAAATGAAGGTGATGTGTAGGATACACCATGAACATGGATGTGAGATAACCTAATTCTGCTTCTGTTGAGATTAATCAAACATGAGGTGTAGGCCTGTAGCAAAACAGGCCTTTATGATTCAGTTCCTCAATCTTATATGAGAAGAAGAATAATTAAGAATAATATTTAAGAAGAGTAATTATTAAATTTATTGTAACCTTCAAGTTGTGGTGTGTATACATGAACGCAAGTGTTCTTCCACAGCCAATGTTTTTCTGATATTGTCGATGTCCCTCACAGGGACTGCGATTTAGAAAGACAGTTTTCTCAAATTATCTTTCGCTTTGATCATCCAAAATAGTCCCTTCCCCATTTTTTTAAGTTACTACCAAAGATAAAAGTAGCTATTAACACAATGAAAACAGAATCTTAATGTTGGGGGTTGTTTGTCCAACTTGATAGATAGAATCATAGAATAGTTAGGGTTGGAAAAGACCTAAAGATCATCTAGTTCCAACCCCCCTGCCATGGGCAGGGACACCTCACACTAAACCATATCACCCAAGGCCTCGTTCAGCCTGGTCTTGAACACCGCCAGGGATGGAGCATTCACAACCTCCCTGGGCAACCCATTCCAGTGCCTCACTGTCCTTACAGTAAAGAACTTCTTCCTTGTATCCAATTTAAACTTCCCCTGTTTAAGTTTGAGCCCGTTACCCCTTGTCCTGTCACTACAGTCCCTAATGAAGAGTCCCTCCCCAGCATCCTTACAGGCCCCCTTCAGATACTGGAAGGCTGCTATGAGGTCTCCACACAGCCTTCTCTTATCTAGCCTGAACAGCCCCAACTTCCTCAGCCTATCTTCATACAGGAGGTGCTCCAGTCCCCTGATCATCCTCGTGGCCCTTCTCTGGACTTGTTCCAACAGTTCCATGTCCTTTTTATGTTGAGGACACCAGAACTGCACACAATACTCCAAGTGAGGTCTCAGGAGAGGAGGGTAGAGGGGCAGGATCACCTCCTTCGACCTGCTGGTCACGCTCCTTTTGATGCATCCCAGGATACAGTTGGCTTTCTGGGCTGCAAGTGCACACTGCTGGCTCATGTTCATTTTCTCATCATAGAAAGAAAATGGTCCAGATTTCAGCTTCCCCATGAAACTACTGCTTTCCCTACTGGTTTATGACAATGCTTGGTACAGCATCTTAGCTAGAGGTTGAAACTCTGGTGGAGAAAACTTGCTTTTATGATGTAGCTGTGCTTTTCTGAGCATGCTTATCACATGAGATAATTCAAAAAAGCAGAACACAGGCATAAAACCAGAAATTCCACTTGATATACAAAAGACGCAGAACTAAAAATACCATCACTACAGCTTTTCCATTTTCATTGAGCTGCCACAGGTTTATGGCTGAATGGAAGCACTCTGTTACATTGGTTTTGACCTTAAGTAAGAAGCAAAAAGTCATTATGAAAGAGGAAGGGTGGTTTGATAAGCTGCATACCTCAACACTGCTTACATTCACTTTTGGTTGTATTTGACTTGTTTTGCTTCTATTGTGTCCTCATCTGTTCAGGTGTCATCTTAAATGGTCAATTAGATTGGTTTGTGGGTTATTTTGTAGAAAAGCAAATACTGTTTGAAATCTCAATAAACCTATCATAACAGGCATAGATATCCAAAATGAGATAAAGACTTACAAATACTTCCAGTGGAGAAAAAAGAAAGATTACCAAAAGAGATTAAAAAGACCTAATTACATCCAACAGTTGTAATTTGAAATTGGGCACATTTATCTGAGAAATAATCCACTTTTAATGGAAATGCTGTTAACCGGTTGATCAATTTCTGAAGCAAGCTGGAGGCTTGAAATTCACAGACCTTCCTAAAGACTCTGTAGTTCAAGCAAAATTTAAGATTAGTACACAAATTACCAGATGAGAATCCATGGTTTATGCTTTACAAGAGGTTAAGGGTGACCAGAGTCCTTCCTGGTCTTTGCAGCATGTAAAACATCCTTGTCCACTGATGTGGTAGAAGTATGATCTGAACCGGGTGTTGAAGTACAGCTCTGGGGGTATCTGTCCAGGCATATAAACCAATGCATTTCGCTCCACAGACAAAAATGTATTGTATTAAGAATGGAAAATGCATGCAAGAGGTTGTGGGAAAGGAAAAAATGCCAAACAGAATGTGAAGAGGTAAAAATGATGACAACAAAGTAGAGGGCAAAAAAAGACTCAACCTCTTTGTGTTGAGGAGGGGAGGAGAGAGGCCAGCACCTATGCTGAATAAAGCACATGCACACAGACGTGAGCTCTTCTCTCTATGATAAAAGACCAATTGAGATATTCCTTTCCATTTGGTATTTTCGAAGGGAGAAGTATTAACTTCATCCTTTCCAACGTATGAAGGCAATTAGGAAGACAGGGATTCAGCATAGTTGATGGCAGAAGCATCATACTGAGGTGTAGGTAAATAACAGTTCTCTTTTGTAGCTTAGCCTCAGTTCTGCAAGGATGCACACTTACATATTCCACTGACATGACTACATAAATGCAGTGAAACCAATTATGCCTTCCTTGTACTGGTTATTCTCACACTAGCTTTCCCCTCTGTACTGACTGTCAGGCTTCTGTCTTCCCTTCCTTGAAAGACTTCTTCCAAATATAGATGTACAATTCTATGTTGAAGCAATAAAAAACATGACAGACAAACTAAAGAAACTAAACCCAGATGATGCCAGTGTATGTGTTAAACATCATTTATCAATCTCTTTGCAACTTGCTCCTTCATTGCACCCTTTAACCTGCTTACCTGTGGCACTTAGGTTGTGACTTACTATTTCATCAGGGGATGGAGCATTGAATAACTCTTACAAAGCTAATGGAACAGAGTCATAGAATCATACAATAGTTAGGGTTGGAAGGGACCTTAAGATCATCTAGTTCCAACCCCCCTGCCATGGGCAGGGACACCACCCACTAAACCATGCCACCCAAGGCTTTGTCCAACCTGGCCTTGAGCACCACCAGGGATGGAGCATTCACAACTTCCCTGGGCAACCCATTCCAGTGCCTCACTGCCCTCACAGTAAAGAATTTCTTCCTTATATCCAATCTAAACTTCCCCTGTTTAAGTTTTAACCCATTACCCCTTTTTTCATTAAATTGTCATTTTTAACACAGCTTCAAGAATTCAGTAGAAGAGATGCTGCATCATTCAGGTTGTAAACAGAATTCTGGTTGTAGCCACCTTTATAAAACAGGCTGCTAAGTGCACTGTTGTTTCTGGCCCTCCTCCTAGAGCTTCACTTTGACTTAAATAGGCCAGCCCAGTACTTGCTGTATTGTTATGAGTCCGTATGGATTAATTTTTGTTAAAAAGCTAGCTCCTCAAGTACCTGTATGGCAGCCCCCTTCCCATGCTTCAGTAATGCTAAACCAGCTGCTTTGCATCCCAGCTGAATGCATGGAGATGAGGGCCAGCCTCATCACAGTAATACCCACTGCATCTGACTCACTACATCTCCTGCTAGGAGAAGTAATAAAAGGTACATTTCTCTGTGTCAGCAAGAGCTGCCACACTACAAGGAGGAATAATTTCCAAGTTCAGATTTTCTATTTGTAATTTTCCTCCCTCACTTTTTCAGTTTTTGAATACTTTGGGAGAATAACTTGAGATTACAGTGTCTGAGAAGACTACCTGCCGAAGCTGAGAAAGTCTGAGATCTGTATTCCTGCTTGCAGGAGTATTTCTTGATGGGAGCATTGTATTCCTTGAACCACAGGAAGGAGGAAACAAAGCTGAATCCATCTAGCTCCACAGTGCAAATGAGATCTGTGTGAACAAACCCGTCTGCAGCATGCTTTTACTCAATGAATGTTCAGTGAACAGGCACCAACAATCTTAGTAGAAATCACTGAAATTATCTGAAACATTACCATTCACCTTCCAGCTGCAGCTTTGCATCTTGAAACATTGACATTTCACCTGTAATTTAATCTCTAAATTAATGAATTGTGGAAACTTTTCCCTAGGCACTAGACCGTCACACTGTGTATGGAGTCTGTCAGCAAATAATACTACTAAACACCCAGGAAGTCTTTTAGACATTCTAAAAAGAAATAGCTGTACGTATGAAAATAGATATACAGCTCCTTTTAAACTAGTAACATATAGTAACCATACAGATACTATCGTGAGCAGCTGGCTGTAGGTGGCCCTGATTGAGTAGGGATGTTGGACAAGATGACGTTCAGAGGTCCCTTCCAGCTGCAACCAGCCTGTTATCCTGTGATACGTTGCTTGTCTTTCCTCAGCATATTTATATTACACAATGATGTCTTTTGAAATGATTCATCTGTCATAGTTAACAAAGATCACTGTTTTGAAAGATTTCTTTAGTAAATATTCTAAGGGGTATTTCGAATACTTATCATTAAATTCTGCATCTTTGTCTTCTTTTGTACCGAGTGATATTTAGTCCAAATAAAGAAATCTCCAGAAGTGCTTACAAGGACAGCTGACGGATGGCATTGTTAGATCCAGGAGAATCACTATATGTTAAAAATGTAAACATGTTGTCTGTAATCAGATGTACAGACAACAGTAAGCACTGAAAGGAAGGATTTCATAAAACCATTTCAGTTACTTGTCCCGTGCAGTGGATTGAACAAGAAGCTGTATCCACTCTGAAAGGATTTAAACACCACCGAATTTAGTTTGAGAACAAAGAGATTTTCAGTTTATCTGTTCTGTGTACATAGAAGAGGCAGCAGAATGGATTCGTTGTGCACAAATCGTGGCTAAGGTGGTGCTGAGAACAGCGTAGATAAAGGGGTTAGTGTGGCTACAGGCAAACAAGGATTAGTGGGCTTTTTATGCATTGCTAGAATGAGCAATGATTAGATATGAACCCTACAAAGAGTTTAAGGGGCTTAGTGGAACAGGTACTATCAATCTGTATTTGGTTGCTTAACTGACTTAATAATATGTTCTGCAGGTGTATGTTTTATCCTTCTTAAACTCAAGTTACATTAAACATTAGGCAATATTTAGATAGGAGAATTAAATTTACAACTGCCTTGAGCAGATATTCGAGACTGGTCACATCTATCTCTTATAGAGAATGAGATTTGGCATGCAAGACTTCTTTTCCTAAGAACTGAGCTATAGATCTTATGATCACTGATAACTCTTTGCAGAACACCATTTTAAATCTGTTAGCACTGAGAATTTACAAATTAACCCAAGGATTATATGACATTATTAGTCATATTTTTCAGAATTTTCGAGTCAGTTTATTCTTTTTTAACATACTAGTTTAATCACACACTAGTGAGTTTGTTCTTTCATCAGGATGCAAATTAGTTATCAGGATATTGGATATTATGAAGCCTACCAGCTAGATACTGGTAGGATGCAGACACTATGGAGTTGTATGACATCAAACCTAAATAATCACATGAACTTGTCATTATTGGCTCATCTTCATGACACTTTGCCTTCATAATCAATATTTTAAAGAACTTTTTAGTACCTCTTCCTATATCTGACATATTATGGGCTGGTTTCAAAGCAATTTAATGTCATAATAGAGCAAATGCATGCTTTTAGACCTGTCGTGGTTTAAACCCAGCCAGACAGCTTTCACTCACTTCCCCCCGTTCTTGCCCTCCCCCTACTCCCAGAGGGACGGAGAGGAGAATTGAAACGAATACAACTCCCATAGGTTGAGATAAGAACAGTTTGGTAACTAAGGTATAACACAGATCACTACTGCTACCACCAATGATAATAATGATAAAGGAAATAACAAGGGAAGAGAATACATCACTTCACCACCAGTCGACCAATAACTTGCCCCTTCCCCCAGCCCGAACAAGCACCGACTGATGCCTCCTCCAACCCTACAGTCTCCCAGCCCTTCCGGGTAACTCCCAGTTACCTCCTGGGCATGACGTGCTGTGGTATGGAATACCTCTTTGGTCAGTTTGGGTCAGGTGTCCTGTCTCTGCTTCCTCCTGGCTTCCCCTCCTCCCTGGCAGAGCATGAGGCTCACAAAGTCCTTGGCCAGATCAAAACATCAGGCCGAAAGTCAAAACACAGCACTGCACCAGCTACCAAGAAGGAGAAAAATGAGTGCTACTGCTGAACCCAGGACAAGACATTATAACAAACCACAGGGTTTCTAGCTGTGCAAGCAAAACCAATGTGTACAGTCAGCTTTCATGCTTTAAGATGAGGAGGAACATGCAGATATCAAGAAAATACAGTAAATTATCAGTCGTTCAGTCCATTATGGGTTTTGAAGTAACAAGTATTTAATGCTTCATTACTGCAATTACACAGTATTCTCATATAACGTAGTAGTTGTTCTTATACAAGAATATGTCCTGCGACATAATGCAATAAATGTTGAAATGATCTGTTCAGGATAATGCTGAGTCTGTAGACTCAACCCATTGTTATGATGGCATCATCCAGTACAAAGACAGAACAAACAAGAGATGCTTTAGAGGCTATAAAAGAACTTTCTTTTTCCATATTTTTAAAATTAAGGGCAAAATTGTGGCCTCTACTGAGGTAGAGGTCAATTTTACCAATGGAAGCAAGATTTAATTTCAAATGGAGAAAGCAGGATACTTTTCAGCTTGTTCCCTTTGTCCCAGTTTTCTTACTGTCCCAGGGTTTTCTGAATTAAGTCCTAGAATGCCTACATCCTGCCAATAGTCAAGACAATCATTTTGCTGTAGTTTGAAAGCGTTTAGCATATTTATGATCTCTAAAATATATTGCATTTGTTACGTCCTTTCGTTTTTTGCCTTTCCCTTGTGTATGCTATTCCTCAAAAAAGGTTTTGGGATGAGTCATCCCAAACTATTTACTCCATAAGAGTGTTTGACTACCATCATGTTTGTCCACTGAGATCAGAAATTAGCCATATGTCTTAATTCCATTTAGATGTTTGTAGCAATATGTTCATCAGTGTTAAAGTTTTATAATACATAACAATACATCATGTTTGGAGATATATTATTATGATACTGCATAACAAACAAGTCATCAGGGCAGGGGAATAGGGAGGTTTTACCTATCAATGGGACAAGCCACTCTTTATAGGTCAGTTAAGTACAGGGTCTGACACCTTTTCCACTGAAGTAACATTTACATTACCAAAGAGGGAAGTTTTGGCATTTCTGCTAAATTATCACCAAGTCAGTGAAAGGTAAATATATTTTGGAAAGTATGATTGAATCTGCACTTCAAAAGGACCCTAAGGAAGAGATTGCTGTAAAAGCTAACACACTTTATCAGTAGAGGTTCTCTCTGAGGAATGCAGCCTGAGTCATAAGGAACATGAAAAGATAAAATTCTGAATGAAGGTGGTCAAGAAAAAGCCCGAAGTAAATCAGCAGTGTATAAGAACATTTCGTTAGGTTTGGTGGCTTTATAAGAAAATTAAATAAAATGTTTTGTTTGTTTGCATTCACCTTTTGTCTCTCAGGAAAAAAAAAATCATATGTTCTATATAAATATTTTTAATTTTTGAGTTTGCTTTCAAAATAGATGGCTAGTGTTAAGGCATTTTTTGATATTTTTTCGTCTAAGAGTGTGATAAATCTAGAGAACAAAGGTGGCATGAGAGATTCTTTTCCTTTCTCTTTACCGAAGATGTTTAAAAGGGAGAGTTAAGGACCAGAGAAAGTGGGCCAAGAGTGTATACAAGGAAAAAAAACCACAAAACCACAACGATAGACAAAGTAGTACATATTGGCAGTGTTGATTTTATGCCATTTATGTGAATGTACAATTCTTTTCTAAAGGATAATCTTACCCATTGTGCCTGTCTGACCTACCAGACTGCTAGCCCTTGTTGCCGTTCCTCGCTGTGGTTGGTGGAAACCAGTACTGTGACCTTTCTCCAAAATTTAATTTAATTTAATTTTCGCTCCCATTCTGAGGCAGCTGTATGCTGAACCACCTACTGTTTCTTTTTTTTTTTTTTTTAAATCAATCTCCTATATCTTTAATTCATAGGAAAGTTTGAAGAACAAAGAAGCCATTGTTGGAAATGAAGATACCACTCAAATCAGTTCAGATCATTTGTATTCAAATCAGTTGCCTAGAGGCACTGAGTTTTGATGATACAGAGCCTGGCTGTCCTGGTTTTGGGAAATGACTTGCTAGAAGTGGAAAGGGAATCATGTTGGAAGATGTACAGTTAAGTTTGCAAAGTGTTATGAGAAACACAGATTGATATTCACTGTAAACCTAAGCATGCACAAGTTTAGCAGACACTTGACTATGCAATTGTATGAATACAGCATTAATGAACCATAGTCTAATGAGGGAAAGGAACTGTCCTGTCTGGGTTAATATAAAGTCCTTGTTTTGCTTCTATAATTAATTTAATTTTATTTTCATGAACATTTTAGGTGTATCAATACATGCATGAAACCATAACTGTTAATGGCTGCCCCGAATTCCGAGCCAGGGCCACTGCAAAGGTAGGATATGTGCAACTGTTGAAATACGTGTTACCAAAGTGACCTAGTAATTGACTGTGCGCGTGTGTGTTTCAGGTATTCGTGTGTACACTGTAAGAAAATTTAGACATCAGTGGCAGCCCAGAGTCTAGAACCAGTGCTACTTCCCAGGTAACAATCATAATGGCAAATTTCAACCTTTATGCTGCTTCTGTAGCTTAAGAAAAGAGAATGATTTCATGAAATTTGATGCTTTTTGAAAAGTTGCTTTGCAAAAGCAAATCTACTGGTTCATTCTGCAGAAGCCTGCCTGCAACAACCAATATTTTAATGGACTATTTTCCCATACATCTCATCCAGAGAGGATACCATGATTTGGGAGATAGAAACTAAACAGTCAAAATCCCACTTTTAACTGATGGGAACAAGTAGGTATTAACCAAGTGGTAAGGCTGAACACTGACAAAAAATATCCTGATCAAGGGACTCCACAGCCAAAAGCAAGCCCATTTTTTCTGATGCATTACCCGTTTTAATAAAATATATTGGCTCTTTGTCCGTGTGGACTCACCTTTCTCATATCCTTAGACCATGACATTACTGCTACTACTAAAATGATAATTTTCTAAGGGAATTCACACAACCATGAAAGAACCCATTTTATGTGACCATATGAAATAGGCTCTGTTATTTCCATCACGTGCACAAAGAGAGATGCTTCCAAACAGGGAGATCCACCGTGGTTTTGGTTTTCGCATCATCATTTTGTACTTCACACCATCTTATAGGGTGTTGTAGCAGATTCTCTGCAAGACAGGTAAACCCACAAAAGCCATGAATCTGCTTTAGGCGTATTTTTTATGGGCCTACTCCTGTGAAGCTAGTAACAAAACAACTCCCTGAAATCCTACTGGAACTAAGATTTTAGCGTTATGTATTTATATTAAGAGATTTTAATTTAAAGTTGTATCAGAAGATGAAGGTTAGGAGCGTGTTACGAAATTATTTCTAGAGTGCTTTAGAGAAGCAAGCTGCACAATAGCCAGCAGGTAACCTAACATACACTAAATTGTAGTCTATTTTCCTTACTAAATAGAATATTCTTTTCTGTAGGCTGTTCTGATTTTAACCTTCTTCTAATTGAAAGTTAATGGTGAATGTGAATTTGTAAGGTCTGTGGTTCTATGTAGAGCAATGTGTATGTGAAATCCTGATTTTTCTACACTGCAGGTAAACATAGAAATTTTTGCTATGTTGTATAGTAAACACCACAGAGAAATCCAGTTAGTGTTTGCCATTCTCATTTCTTATTCATATAGAACAGCAGGTTTTCAGAGCAATGTTTCAATATCGCAATATTTCCTGGTTATTTCTGGGCTGTCTGCATTGCATTCTCCTAGTGCATTCATGTCTGACATAAAATGTATGCATGATGACAAGGTCTGCATGTGCAAAAACATGTAACTGACAATGATCCATTATGTCACATCATCCACTAGCTTCTATTAAGCATAACCATTATCAGGATGCTCAAAAAACATCAGCGTAATGCAGAACTGTTTGAGCAGTTTGAAGTACAAACACATGTTGAAAAGGATAAAAGATTTTCATATTGTTTATTTCATGGTTTACTAAGATTCATAAGTAGGAAAACACTTGTAGTAAAAAATAAAGTATAAGATGTAGTATTTTTCTGGATTCCAGCTTTACAGTTTGTTGCTCTTTATTTTTTCTTTTTTCTAAAGTAAGACTAACAATCTAGGATTTTTCTGATTGATTTGTAAATCCCTTTTCTTAATATTTAATTTTTCAACAAACGTTTTGATGCAATTATATTATAAAACCCCATATTCCTGTTTCAGGAATTAGTTCATTTGCAAGATTTCATAAAGATTGTAAATTAAACTTTTTAAAATAAGAATATCCTTTTAAGACTTTTTTTTCTGTGCCCAAAGAATAAAATAAATAATTCCATACCTCTAAAAGCAGAGAAGAGAGTTAACAATGCAGTTCATGCACTTTATTTCAACTAGGAACACAGTAGAGATCACATTATGTTATCCCACAGTAATAATATTTTCCCTGTGAAAAGGCAAATAAGAAATGCACTAGTGATCATAAATGTTCACCATCACACAGTCAGGCTTCCCGGTACCTACCTGTGGCTCTGCTGCTAACTTTCTGCGTTATCTTTGACAAGTCACCTAAACTCTCTATTCCTCTGCTTACTCCTTTATTTCAAAAGCATTGGCATGGAACTTAAAAGTTTTAAAATGCTTTCAGAGAATCAGAAAAAGCCAGAGTAAGATACTGAAATGTTTTCACAGGAATGAATTCTTCCTGCAAATGAACAACAGAGTTGTTTGTTAGCAGTGTTCTCCCTACATAGTCAAATCACTTGTTTTTTTCTTCCAGGCAACAGTTGCTGCTTTTGCTGCAAGTGAAGGCCATTCACATCCACGAGTGGTCGAGCTGCCAAAGACTGATGAAGGCCTTGGCTTTAATGTCATGGGAGGAAAGGAACAAAATTCACCCATTTACATTTCTCGCATCATTCCTGGCGGAGTGGCAGAAAGGCATGGAGGGCTCAAACGTGGGGACCAGCTGCTTTCGGTTAATGGAGTGGTATGTGGAAATTTGATAATTTTCATTTTCATCTGGATTTTCATTTTTCACAGCTGTTCTAATACTATGATTTAAAATGCAGCCACTTGAAACAAGAATTAGCCCTGTGAGAGATCTTCAGTGTGCATTTGTGGTGCAGTGAAGCAAAGCTGCGTCGACAGCTTTGTGCCACTGTAGTTTTTCTGTTGTAGTGGAGGTGCTTGAAGAGCTTCATTTCAAATCCATATCACATGCTTAATTTCCAGGGAAGCTATGTCTTTCTTAATTGATAATTTTGAAAATTCCTTTTGCATTAAAAGTGTAATAGCAAACTGTCATGCTTGCAGTAGCCTCTGAGGCACACAGCCCTTTCCAAGCACAGTAATGTCTCAGTGGCACTTGTGCAATCTTGTGACCTTCACAGCCTTTGAACGCACAATCAGAAGAAATTTGGTAAGCCCATTTGGTGCTGATTTGCAGTGGAAAGTACATTCCAGATTTCTTTCAGTGACATTCATCCTGCTATGGTACTTCTGTCAGAAAAATTCAGCTGTACAAATGTACACATACAGGTAGCATGTATTCTTATTTAAAAGGTACATTTTTTACATAGTTGTTTGTCATGTAAGTCAATACTTCAGGGTTTTTTTGCAGCACTTTCACTGTAAATGTCAATATGGTGGTAAAAGGGCTGTTGGAATAGAGAGGAAAAATAAGGCTCTGACTACATGATATGGGTCAAATTATGCCTTCCATTTTGCTTTTAGTTCCCTTTTACAAGGGCATGTAAAGTACTAAAAAGGTAAGAATTCATATAACCCTACACTTCCCTTAATGAGAACATAATTCTTTTTCTTGCAAAACCTCCTTCTAAACTTTGTATTTAAATGCACTAAAGGCATGTAAGACCAATTCCTGAATCCAGTCAAAAATGCGAGACTTTCCAACTTAAACTTCTTTGATGCAAGCCCATAAGGAATGGATGAAATACTGTTTTCTGCATGCTTTCATGTTGTCATCTGTTTCTCTCAACAACAGCTATTCCTTTCCTCTTTAAATACAATATCAGTGCAGCACTTCGGACTTTTTGCCACTTCTTTTATCAACCATCATATTCTCAAAAGCGAAATAATAGGTCTGAAAGCTTGCTTTACCTAGTCCACAATGAGAAAGAGAAGATACAAAACAAAAAAGAAAAGCCACTGAAAAGATTATTTAGTCTCAGGGAAAAAGAAATCAATTGAACATTTAATAAAGTAAATTGCCTAAACTTCACGGATTGGAAGTAGATCAAATGATTTTGTTGTTGTTCAGCACTTCTTTCTATAGGTGAATAAAAAGGCAGAGCAAAAGAGTTTATATTCACTAACTGATGGATGGCTCTTGAAAAATCATTTTACTGTCAACAGCATCTAGCAAAGCACCAGGGAGGAAAGTGGTGAACCTGCAGGTGTCATGATATATTGAATCTGACTCTGTTGTGCTGTTTGAAGAAAGTGTCTGTTTCATGATACTCTGTTCAAATAAATAACTTCATGAAGTGCCCTAGAATATATATTAAGCTAATGTAGCAAAAAAACCCCACAGTATAAAATTCCCAATTGTGTGTAGGCACATAAGAAAGTTGAATTAGAGATGCAACAGAAATATTTCTGTGTTCAGAGTCTAAACAACAAAATCTGAAGCTTAAATTACAGTTGCATACTTGAAATAATGCCTGTGAGTAGCTGTTCATAAACCAGTCTTGGGCTGAATTAAGCCCGTACAACGTAATTCGTGAAAAGGCAAAAATTAAAGAAGTGGAAATGTGTTTGCAGACAGCTTGAGACAAGAGGAGAAAGGTCTAAATTTAACATTGTTCAATGGGACTAGTTCACTCTGCGCTTCTCTTAATTTAGCTGCAGAAAAGCACATAATATACAGTATGTACAATACAACAGACAGCTCAGGAGTGGAACATGAAATATCTGTAACTTGTTTGTGCTCAGCAGTTGGTGGTTATCCAACTTCATAATTATCAACATAAAACTAGTGCTGTGTGTTCAGAATCCAGATTCAGTATCCCAGCATGACTGGGATGACTGTTCCTTGAGCTGTTTCACTGGTTGTAAAAAAAAAGTGTTTTCCCATTATGGGAAATGGGGATTTTGTTACATACTTTTGCCCCACACCCCCTGTAAGTAAAGGAAATGAAAGCAGTAAGCTTGCAGATGGCTCAGCAAAGGCACTTGCTGGTGGCTTTTCATATCTGGCAAAGACTCTGCATTTGTCAGATACCTGGTGTGAGTCAGATATAGAAAGGGATGCAAAATAGGTTTATAACCGCTAATTTGTCACCCAAACATTTGTTTACAGATAAGTAATAGAAATATTCTCCTCAGTCTCTCAGCTTTGCGGTTAACAGTCTGATTCTCTTTTTTGTCTGTAAGAGTGTAGGATTATTTTCTTTTATATTTATGACAAGTCTGTGAGCGCGGATGCAGTAATGGTTGGTGCTTCCCCACACCATATCTGCAGTTCTTTCAGCTCTTCTTGTCTCTGCAGCATTTTGCGTCCTTCTTTTTGATGCAATCTGCCAATGAAATAATGGAAATAAAGGTGTAAGTATATATAAACATGTGTGATCTAAAAATACATATGAAAGATACACATTCCAAAACAAATTCTTAAATCCCATGTTTGGTGGCCAGTTCTAAAGTAACATGTGTCAGCCTCACAATGTCCCCAACCAGAAAAATCCCTTGTATAGGCATGACTGATATCAGCAGGAATCCTTCACCAACACAGACTCAGAGGTTCGGAGAGGTAGAAGAATTCAAACAGCAAAACGACTTCCTTCGCTGACATAAGCTCTTGTCCCTACTCCAAGAGGCTCTACTATTTCAGTTGTGCAGCTACTGCTGTGCAGGTGGAGCATTTGGAATGCCTTGCAAATATGAGTGCAAGCAGCAGTGAAGATATTAAGACCAGGTATAGAGATCATATTAATAGCAGCTGAAAACTGTAGTGCTTTAGACCTGAGTTTGGTATGTTTGGAGAGTAGGATTCATATTTAAGCAGCACTATCTTCTAGTTTGCCTTTTTTGTTTTCCCTTCTGTGAGCAGTAGAGCAATAGGCTTAATTCTGTATCATTACTGTTCAGGCCAGTGGGGGTTTTCCATTGACCTGGATAGCACAAAGTCAAACCATTCATTTCTAATTAGAAAATACTGGCTGTAAACTCGAAGAACAGGGCTAGAGGCAAGTGGAAAACAAAACAGGAAATCGTGAATTAGGTGCAGTTTACTGAGTTGTATGAAATATTAAAGTACACCACCTTCTTGGTCCCCTACAGAACAGATACAATCACAATTGCTTATTAATGTCAGTTAGAACCATCCAACTCTTCGAAAGCAAAGGAGTATTTTAGCTATTTCATGTAGCTTACAACTTTTGTTCATAGCCTGTTCTAAGTGCATACTGTTGCACAACAAAACTGATCATGACAACAATGAATGCACTGTCATTTCCTCTGAATGTCCATGCCATTTGTCATACTGACCACAATTAACAAGCAAAAAATAAAATATAAAACAATGCCAGATTGTATACAGTTCCTCTTAAGATGAGAATTGTGTTTCCAAAAGCCAGTCACAAAGCAATGAATTTTGAAAGATGGCTGGTTACAGGATGTGTTAGTTATTATCTCCTCTACCATTGAGCAGTTAGTTAGGTAGGGAATGTGGGGAAGAGGTTTTGATTTGTGTCTGTGACTTTTTCATTAAAACAATTTTTAAAATATCCTGTTCATCTATAACCTTTTATTTTAGCTTTCTTTGGAGCATTAGACACATTCACTGCTTCTTACGCAACAACAGTTTCCTCTTTTTCAAATATCTGTAAGGAAACTCTCCTTCTCTGAATTACTTTTGGGTAGGAGTGCTTGTTCAGCAGATTTATCCCAGTTACAAGTTCTAATGAACTTGGCCATCACAGATTATTCTTGAAGATCTTTGAATAGGAGTCCTACAGGAGGATTTCTTTGAACACACAGTTCAAATATATGAAGTCATTTATTTCAACAATCAAATGCATATTTACTTCAAATTTTTCTCTGTTTCTAGTAATCATTTCAGCACCTGAAATGACATTATTTCTCTAAATTGAATTAATATTTTCAAAGCATCTTAACAGTTCTGTAAAACCTCGAGTCCAGTTACTTGACCCAGACATGAAATTATTCTGTGTTCATATGTTGAATGCTATTTAAGAGAAGGAAGATAAATAGCAAGGTTATAAGCTTGGATTGTGTTATTTATATTATTTATGTAGAAGTGTATTGTGTATGCTTTTTGAAGCTTTTAAGTCATTATTTCAGGCTCATTGTGCACCGCCACAGAAGTAATTCTTACTCGGTAATTCTTGCACAGTGCTGCTACTCACTCAAATAAGAGGAGTGAAAACAGAAAGAATTTTCTTACAATGATTACTATAACACTGCTCAGTTATTCTTTCTGTATGAATTGAGCTTCAGATATTTTCAATGCTTTGGAAGCCTATGAGAATAGTTTAATTTTAAATAGCATGGTAATCATAAGAGTTTTAAAACACAGCATGTCATAAAACTTCTGTTTCTTTCATGTGGGAAGAAAATCACTTGTTTTTAAATGGTCTAAAATCCATGTGAAGATCGCAGTTGTGCAGGCTGTTTGTTGGTTTGTTGGGTTTTTTTGTATGCAGAGATGATTTTGTTTGTTGGAATGTATCGTACAACACATGTAGGCAATCATACACCGCTAGAAAATTTCCTCCTTTCTCTTAAGGTGTGGAATAATTCATATGCTTGAAAAGCACCCCAGTCTACCCACTTAATGGTAGAAATTAAATACTCTTTTCACAGCTCAGTCACCTCCCCCTTTTGGAAATTTACTGATTTAAACAGTGTTAACATAGAGATCAGAGCTTGAGCCCCTTTGGGAATACTTTTGATTTCACAGAAGGTATCATCTTACTATAAAACATTTTCCAGAAAGGGGTGGAAAATGTGTATTCCCTCATCAATAACTTGGAGTGCTTCAGTTGTTAGTGTTTGATTGCTTACAACTAACCAAATAAAGACTAGTTTACTTCCAGTAGAGAATCTGTGTCACATTAATAGTAAATGTGTGAGCAACACCATTAGCGGTCTGAGATGCAGGTTGCTCCTGGGAGCATGGTGTGCATACTCCTTTCAGCAGCTGCTTAATCACATGTTGTTCACTGCGGGATCCCAACAGGAACAAGGCATAAGAAAGGAATTGCCATTTCAAACTTGCAATTTCTTCATTTCTTACCAACATTTAGGTAGGATTTTCTTTTTGTACGTTGCAAATAGTTTGTTTGTGTTCTTAAAGATTATTTTTGTTTACATAAAGGTTGTTGAGTATTTCCCCTGCTTTTCGCACAGGTCAGGAATTAGGCTTGTAACGCAACCTAAAATAGATTTGGGTTATTTAAAACATGGAAATGAACACATTCCCAGCCTGCATAAATCTTCCTTAACACTTTCCCTTAATGGTCCCTTGAAAAATGGAAGGCGTGTAAACTCCCTAAAACCCCAACAGCCTTTCTGTATGAAAAGAGGACAGAGCCCCAGATCAAAGCAGCATTTTTGTTATTAAATCTGTTCTCTCTGCTTCCAGAGTGTGGAAGGAGAACACCATGAGAAGGCAGTGGAGCTGCTGAAGGCGGCCAAGGACAGCGTCAAACTGGTGGTACGCTACACGCCCAAGGTGCTGGAGGAGATGGAGGCTCGCTTTGAAAAGCTGAGAACAGCCCGGCGCCGGCAACAGCAGCAACTGCTCATTCAGCAGCAGCAGCAGCAGCAGCAAACCGCACAGCAAAACCATATGTCGTAGGTGAGAGGATCCATTGGTCTTCCCTAAAGCCCGCTGACAGTACCCTGCGTGCGCCAGCAGTTATCTGGGGCTCAGGGGTCTGTCAGGGCAGGGCCTGGCCACAGGGCCAATCCCAGCCCAGCTGGGAGTAGGGCAGCTGGTTGGGGGGGCACTGGGTGCCAGGCATCTCCCTGGAGACAGGGATAAGATGTGGGCCTGGCTTAGGGACACCCGTGGCAGGGCAGGGCTGCGGGGAGCTGGAGACCGGCCCTGCTGTGGTGTCCCTGAGGCAGGGGCTGATGGCCCCGGGGGGCAGAAATGGGGTGTTGGGCTGTGGGCAGGGTGGGAGATCCCCAAGGGAGATAGTCAGGGGACTGGAGGTTCCCTCAAGGCCCTGTCAGGCATTTACTGCCGCAAGGATGAGGAGAGCTCATTCTTCAGTACATTTCCACATGTTCTGTCCAAGTAAAAATGCATTTTGAAAATAGGAGAAAGGCCCTAAGAAATTCTGGAGCCAGTTTCCAACTAGCGACCCCACGATTAATAACCACTGTACAGCTCTGGCTTGCCTGCAGGCAAGACTGTGTAAGAAGCCTGTAGTTACTGGGAACATTTTCTAAATTAAAAACCAGAACATTTATGACAAGGAAGAATATGCTACTAGAGTTGGACACAGTTCAACTAGTCTGTTAGCTCTCTGCAGCAGATCATCAAGATTTGCTGCTAGTACGTGAAGAAAAGTCTTCCTAGACCCTTCCCTGCTACAGGAAACCCAAACTTCACTCTGTGGTTAACCTGCAGGGAACCTGCAAGTTCTTATTGCTTGGCTCCGGTTTGGTGGGAAGTATTTCATTCACTCTTGGCTGACATTCAATATGACCATAGCTTCCAAGAGGCTTGCAAGTTTCCCGGTGTAGTCAGAGCACATGGTATGTGAGGTGAAGACATTCTCTGTATATTCAATTTTTTCTGAAATCAGTGGGAGTTTGTGACATGAATGCATTTAAAGATAGGCTCCATATGCACAAATGAAATCAAGTAGGAAGCATGTCCCAGTGACTTATATCACAGTCCTCAGGCAGGATGTATAAACAGTAGTATTTCATGATGTAAGTTTTGGGTTTCCATGTAAAATAAAGCCATTGCAGGAGACAAACATACAAACAGCACAGACTCTCGAAGTTTTTCATTTTATTGGTTACCTAAAGCTTTTAATTAGCAAGTAAGATATTTTTACTGATTTCAAATTTTTCTTTAAACTGGAATGGAAGAAAGGCAGGCAGGTACAGCCAGCAACTTCATTCCTTCATTCCTTCAGTTTGCTCTGAGAAATTTGTTTGTTTAATTCTAGGCTATTCTCAAGAAAAAAAAAGCCTCGATCAACAGTTCAGTAATCAAGCAACCAGAGCTGTACTTCAGTATTCCAGCAAAAGGAAACAACTACAGGAACATGAAACAGAATTCACCTGGAGAATGTGCAGTACAAGAATAATATAGTTAAGACAGCCATAGGAAGGGTACCTTCATGATAAGGTTTTTCAGCACATGGCAGTCACAGATGCATACTATTTCTGTGACTCTATTCCTAATGAAAACAGCATGATAGGTAAACCCTGTGAAACAGAAAAGTCCAGGGCTTCCATATAATTGTGTTTGATCTAATCTTGCACTCCTTACTCTCAGAAATTGGCCAGTTGGTTTTCTCTACTCACTGAAAGTTTCATTTTAAAGAGACCAAGATTGGCTGCTTTTGGGGACAGAATCTTGCTCTACAGTTATTTCCAGAAATGAACAACTACATCAGCTCAAAATTTCGCCACAGACATCAAACTTATACATCACGCTTCATAGCCTCTTTGTACTATATATTGTAGAGCAGTTTTAACCTAACTTCCTGTTTATAATTTTCAATTTTCCCTCTGGAAATAGCAATTTACTATATTTATAAAAGTATTCCATTTGGAGAAGCAATTGGCTTTTTACTCTTGGTGTTTCCATATATTTTATTATACATCAACAGAGTGACAAAGTTTTAGGTCAACTTTAATTTTATTAGTAGTAAAGTTAGAGAATCCTAGAATGTATTTTTAAACATAGGTATTGCTTGTATCTATTATAGTAACTATTCAGAAATCTATAACTGGATATATTATATATTTATTCCATAAAATGTATGTTGTCTGAATGTACCTGTTAGAGAAGTAGGGTCTTTGCTTAGCATGCATTGCAAATGTAGTAAGCTAATGTTAGCAAAAGACCAAGCTTTGTATGGCAGATATTACTGTGGTAGCATAATCTCAGCTTTTCTGTATTCTTTAATTTATTTTTCAATCTAATGTTAATATATTTTAAAGAGGAGGAAATGTAAGTTGTTTCTTTTAAGACTTGCACATTATCATTGAAATCAATTTGAAGTTAGAGTTCTGACTTCTTTTTTTTAATCAGATGGAATTGGAATGTGCAAACAAAATATATAACTAAGTTCTTAAGTTTACATGTCTGCTTTTCCAAAGAAAATAGTCAAAGCTGGAAGGCTGTAAATGTCATCTACTTTCAAGAACATAAGAAAAATGGAACCCCCCAATTACAGAAAAATAATAATTTTCAGCATGCCTTCTATGCTTCATTAGAAAAGACTGGGGGAGAAAAGGAGCTTAGGGGAGAACTTTACAGTCCTAGCATGTTGGAAACTCCAGCTGATGTCAGTGGAAGTTTAGTAACGGGAGGAATGTAGAAATGGTCTGAACCCATGTTCTGCTTGTGAACTTGGAGCAAATCAGAAACAGTTAATATTTGTTTCTGACTAAAATGATCTGTTCTCAAATGGAGCAAGGCAAAGCAAAACAGGGAAAATTGACAGTATCATAGCATATGTTGGAAACTAAATGCAGGCTGGCCAACAGTTTTGACAGTGTTTGATTAGTGTAAGTAGCCATTGAAGGGAAATAACTGTATTTTTAAAACCAAACAGCATGAATTCATCCAGTGAAGCCTCGTTTTATACAGAGAAGTAATTCTATCCAGTGATCTATTGGTGACAATATCAAGATAGTTGGGTTTGAGAACTCCCAGAATTAAAGATGAAATATATTGTATTGTGCTCTGCACGGTGTCTTTTTATACTTAATAAAATTGTACGTACCTATTTTAAAACTGTATTCTCAAACAGACACTGCTATTAATATTGACAGTGTATAAATTGTTATTATGACTGCATACAACTGTTCTGTATTTTATCAGTATGATTTGGATTACACTGAAAGCTGCATTTTCAGACACCAACTATTCAGATTTAGTCAGCCCACTGTACTGCATTTTTCCAAACCGTCTCTCCACCTCCTCCCCTCCTCTTCCTCAAAAAATTTGGATTTGATGGAGTGGAATGTGCTGATTAATAAATTTCAATAATAGAATATCATTCATATAGAGAAGCATATCAAATCCATTTTCATAACTTATGATTCAATAAATTATTTATACATACTAAAATTAACATTCTAGTCCTTGCCAACTTTTAAAAATAAGGTCAAAGAAAAATATAAATGAAATACAACTGTCAATAAATTTCAGGTGGAAGCAGGAAGAAATAACTTTTTAAGGGTCACTGTTCATACCCCTTACTGATCAATAAAACATACAGCCACTTAATCACAGAATAATCTATGTCCCTAAACCTATCATCTGCATTTAGTTGCATGTAGTCCTTTCCTTTGTGATTTAAATGTCTTTGGTCCTGATGCAGTAAGGCACTTCCACATGTGCGCTGATGAATTAGGACCCAAAAGAAGTGCAGAGAGGAAGACACTTTCACAGGCCTGCAGGTACTTGTGCATCACATTTTAACTAATTGGTTTCCTGGAATTTGCTGTTTCACCACACTGAATTGATATTCCTTCAGTCAGCTTAATGAGTTTATTGCTTGCATTTACCCTTAGGACTCCCTCATGTTTCTCTGCACTGGCAGCAAACTGAGGTGGGACATCTAAGAAGTCTTTTCTATTACAAGAACCAGAGGGATGCCATGTGATTTTTACAAGCTCATGCATCATGTTCACTTATGCCAAAGATCCAGTGGTAAGATCTAATAATAGAGATTCAGGGTTGGTGGCATTTATGCACTGAAGTTGTGGCTGTGCTGTTCTACCCATAAATTTTCAGTTTGTGGCATTTGATCTGACTGGCACTTTATAGGGGATTGAAGAATGTTATAGCCGTTGATAAGGTGAAAATCAGCAAATCATACATGAAAGGTCAGTGAATGTACATGAGTGCAAGAAATGACATAAAAATCTACCTGCAGTTCCCTAGTGAATAGTACTGCAGACCTGTTAGTTCTATACATCGCATCTTTGGTATGTATTTGTCACAGCCAAGCTTCCAGTCTGACTTTGCAACATTTTGGAACTCTTGCAGAAGACATGATATTATATACCTCCTTTGCAGGAGAAGTGTTTATTCCTCTACTAACTTTAGGAATTTCAATATTCTAAATAAATTTAAGATTTCATAAGAAAAGAATATTCTTAGAATTAAGGGGAAAAAAAAAAAAAGCTAAAGAAGAAGGGGGGGTGGTTTTGCCTGTGTTTGAAATCATACAGGAGTTAAAGCATAATTTCTGAATTTAAAATAATTACTATGCTCATAGAAGATGTACTTTATTGAAGGATGAGACACTGTTTCAGAAACTAGCAATTCTTTCTGAATCTTTGTGACAATTGGATAATAAAAGAAAACTAACCAAACAATCTTCTAATGCAGAACTGTGTTTAGAAGAGCTAAGGAGATTCTTCCACATATAAGCAGAAGATTATCAGTTAGTTATACATAAGCATTAGTGAGACCATTTCCATAACCAACATTCAATAAAACAAGTTTCAGACCCAGAGAATACTGTAGGTCAATTTGTAAGAATGTGCTTCCTCCTGCAATACATATCTGATAAGACAGAGCTCATTGTGCTTAGCTGTGAGAAGGTCAGGACAAACTGGGGATGTTTTCAAACAGCCTTGCAAGCAGACCCAAGCTCACCCTGCTTAGCCATGAAGTGAATGCAGTCTGAGCTACCAGAAAGCTTTAGCCATATGTTAGATGGATTCATTGCCTCTACCTTCAGCTGTGTGAAAGCAAGCTGCGGAGTCTATACCGAATGTTTCCACAGTCAGCAGAGGGTTAGAGGCATCCCTCGAATGCCATTCATTCCACACGTCTCTGACATGTATCTTAAAGCAGGATAAGGCATCTCGTAAAAGGTTTATTGGCAGAGCCACTGAATAAACAGACTAAACTACTAGCTTGAAGTAAGAAATGTCTTTTGGAATTTTTTGCTGCTTCACTCATACACAGCTTCTAATAAATAAATAAATATCCAGCCTCTAGTGTTTGAATTCTCTAAGTCTAAAAGCTCTATGCACATAGATCACAACTAACAGGTCTTACACGTGAGGTGGATTGTAAGAAAGTTCCTGTTGCTTGCTAACAGATACCTGTTCTGAACCATCCTAAAAAAAATGAAGAGCTCAGCACAGGTATTATTGGCAAAATGCTTTGATTGTGGTATAGACAGGAGCGGACTACAAAAAGCTTCAGTCTGTGAATGCTAATAGCTCTATACTACCACTGGTAACACTGGTCTAGCGTGCGTGCATTTTACAATACCTGCAGTCAAAAAGATGAACAGTTGCTTCTGATTTTGTTACAGGGATGCACAAAAATGAAAGCCAACATAGGAATCTGTGATACCAAGAGTCATAGCAAAAATTGGCCAGTTATGAAATCTAGAAGCCTGCAGCTATCTAGCATTAAGTAAGAAGGTTAAGGAAGCAGATGACTATAAGGAAGAGCCAAAATCCAGGAAAAAAAATCCCACAGGGGTTTAATCTCCAATCTACTTTTAATTTACTTTCTTACAGTTAGTTTCACTCTTAGCAACTCATCTGACCAAAAGGAAATTGCATGATTCAGCACTTACTTTTATCAAAACCATAAAGAGCTGATAGGATAGATGAATACCTCTTCACTCACTCCCTCCTTCCTCTCTCTAAAGCTTTGGTGAAGCTGAATTCTGTATGCAAAAGTTGATACTGAGACACATCCCAGTGCTATGGAGAGTTTCTTCATTAGTCATACTACAGTTCCTCCCTATCAGCAGTTCTCAGTGTGTTTCTTCAAAGTAGGCATGTTTTGTAGACCTACAAATTTATGTTTATTTCAAGGAAAACTCAGTGTTAAGCCTGAAGTTGTAAATCTTGCCCAACCTTTTCATTTTGACATCACAAACCAGACCAACTATTGCACTTGTAATAATCCAGCTGGGATCTTGGGATTAGCTTGTAAACCAGTGCAATTAAAAACTGTCTCCCAGGATTCACTTCTCAAACGTCTCTGTTGAAAGAATTTTCAAAGACAAACACAAAGTATAACTTCTGAAATACAGAGAGTAGCCAGTGCAGTGCTGCAGAAAGGGCAAAGCACTTAGGATTTTTCGCACATGCATGAAAACTTCACCAGGAGTAGAGAACGTTATTTTTCTTTAAACGGGTTACTTTTCTTGTTGGGAGGATAAGCCACTTCTCTAGTAGCAGGTTTTTGTTTGAGTAAGGCAAGATGCCTGACTAAGATGAGAAACAGTGTGGGAAGAATCCTGGGTATCTTAAGGTAGTCATGAAGAATTTGATAGGTAAGGGTGGGTTCAACTCAGATGAGAGTTACTCAGAGGTACTTCTCCCACTGATCTTTCTCCTATCCCAGGTCTACTTGTATCTAATCCCCTCTACTTTTTGCGCTCAAATTGACTAGAGCCCAAGTATCACCACAAAGCAATTCCAACCCTCTCACTTCAGTATTCCCTTCCCCTTCTTGCATGAAGAGTTTTCTCTTAGCTGAGCAGTGACACTAACCACACACAATCTCCTCTGCTATGACATTTAGGCTTTGTCAGGTCTACCTCCTGCAGTGCTTTGCTGCTTCTCGCATTCCCTATCCATCAGCTGCCCCCTCATGGCCACCATAGACCTCTTGCTTCCCACACACGAAGTAATTTAACTACCCATGGAGAATACAGGGGGAGAAAAAACACTGAGGGGGAAGAAAGATGTTAGATAAATCTTGAAAATACAAAAATTGTCAGTATGCAATGAGAATGTTCTCTTACCTGAGTCAGTCCCTTTTCAGCAGGTGATGATTTTCATCTTGATTTAGTTCCCTGTTGACAAAGCACTATGTGCAGTGATACTGTGGAGCCATACACACTCCTCTGGGTGAAACAGCAGCTCCTTGCCTGGAACCTGACACCTAGACCTGCTTGAATGCATTATACAGTGAATTCACACACGTGCAATAGATCAGTTACTATGCACACATCGAACATGTGAGTTGTACAGGTGAAGAAGATTCAGCATGTCTGTCATTCAGACCAGTATCTGGGATTTTGGAGACGGAAATGTGGAACCAACCCTTGGCGATATCCTAACACTGTTTCATTTTTTTTTCATATTCTGTTTCATTTGTTTCAAAACTCTATTTCAGAGTAAATTTTCACCAATAAGCAATGAAAAACCAAGAACCTTTTGTAAACTTTTAAGGACCAAAAGAGCAAAGGTCTATTAATTTCTTCATCCTTCAGGTACAGAACTTAAGCCAGCACCGTCTTTAAGCCCCATTTTTTGTGCATGTTGTGCTCATCTTGTATATAGTTTTGGCAGAAAGCAGTTAAAATATTTACTATTAGGTCTTAGTATCCCTAAAGGAAAATATAATCTTGGCTGCTTACGGGAAGGGGGGGTTAAGCATCAGTTAACTCAGACTAAATTGTAGGTGCTGTTAGATCGTTTGTAGCAATATTTGTCTCCACTTCAGTAATTTGTTCCAACCCATGTTATATGTTTCCTCAGTGCATATAGTAAGTTTACAGCTCCGTTGTACGAATGCATCTAGCTGTTCTTACCTATACTTGACTGTGGCACTATAGAGCTCTCACTTGAATAAATATGCTAAGGGAGACGCCTAGTGCAAAACGATGTTCATAGCATCGTTAGCTGCTCATTCCAGTACCATTGCTGCCTAGCTCTTTTTCTGCTAGAGTTCGAAAGCAGACAAGGACAGATGTATGCAACACCCATTCATAATATTTCCACATATTTTATAGTTTAAAAAGGGCTCCATTTAGCATGTGCAATAATATCACACAAGTGAATACTCGGTGTGCTAAGAATGGCAAATAGCAATAAGGTAACAGCAACAAAAGCAATATTGTTACCTGGGTGAGAATTGCATGGTTAATGTAAATATTGCTTAGTACTATTAGTGAACTGCAAACAGTCAGGGTCTGAATATACTACACCTGCTGTTATTGTTGCTGCAGATTATATATGTGCTGATGAAAAAAAGTACACAAAGCACCCTTAGGTAAGTGAATCACCCGCACTGAAGTAAATGAAACATGAAGCACATATCTTCATGCGTTGCTGAAGGGAGCCATGTGAACCAGATGCAGTAACAATTTGATGCAAGTCATGAATCTCATACTGCAGCAGCTGCTCTGCTTTCAGGGACGACCTTGGCAGCAAAGCCAGTCATCAAATCGTGTTTCCCTTGTAGCTGTGATTTTCTCTAAGATGCTGTCTGTATGACTGCCTGGCACTACCTTCCTTTGTGGCACCCAAACACAATCCCAGAGCATTAGGTCCAGTTATATCTACAGACTAGCTGTAGAGACATTTTTTTCTCCCCTTCTAGACACCCTGTAGTATTTTCCCTCTTTCTCCCCAACCTCTAACCAAGGCTTTGATATTTAGCTTAATTATGAAGGTATTTAAAAGGTTTCCCTTTTTTTTCAGTAGGGAAAACAAACTAGAAGCTGCAGTTTGTACACCACAGCTTATTTTCTCAGGCAGCTTCCCCTCTGAAAGACCTGTGAGAAGGCAATATACAGAAAGCCTCAGAAAACTGGCACCAGTGTTTGAAAGAGAAAAGGACATCACTAGATGAAGACAGCCAGCATGGTAAAACAGTCCTGCCTTTGACAGGCACCAGTGGTAGAGTCCAGGCACCGACAACCTTTGCATTTTTTTCCCATGAGGTGTGAGATGCAAAGGGAGGGAGACAAGAGCCAGACTTCCTGTTCAGGCTTCATGTTCTGAGTGTGGGACTTAACAGCAGCCCAAATTCTCCAGTTCTGTTAGAAAGCCGCTTATTCTGGTAAGAGCTAAAATCCCATACAAAAAGGAGTAACACAAGACCTGTGCTCATCCTGCAATTGACCTGTGTGACTATGTAACTGTTTGCCAAATTTGAAGACAAAGACTTACAGGCTAAGTAAGGCCAAAACTGGTTTTTGACAAAATGTATGTCAATTGTTTCAAAGCTGCAAATAATAATCTCCTGACATAGATGACAGAACATTTTGGGTTGGAAGGGACTTGAAAGTTCCAACCCCTTGCCATGGGCAGGGGCACCTTCCACTAGACCAGGTTGCTCAAAGCCCCTTTTGACCTGATCTTGAACACTGCCAGGGATGGGGCAGCCACAGCTTCTCTGGGCAACCTGTGCCAGTGCCTCACAACCCTTACAGTAAAGAACTTCTTCCTAATATCTAACCTAAATCTCTCCTCTGTCAGTTTAAAGCCATTCCACCTTGTCCTATCCCTATGTGCCCTTGTAAAAAGTCCCTCTACAGGTTTCTTGTAGGCCCCTTTAGGTACTGGAAGACAGTTACATATCTGTAAACAATTCTTCCACTGAGGCTGGTGTGGCTGAAACTGGTTTATTCTCTGCATCCCTGGCTATGTATCTAGGATGATTAGCTTAAATCTGAACAGAGCAAGAACGTGAGAAATAAGTCTTTGGCTCTAATGGAAGTGCAAGTGATTTTCATGAGATACTGAAAAGTTTCCAACTAGATTCTTTGCTGAACTAATGAACCTTTGGCACCTATCTGCATGGCAATTAGTACACCTTCAAAGATGGCACCTATCTGCATGACAATTGGTACACCTCTAAAGCATGATATAGAAGCACTCATCTTGCTTTCAGTAAATTATTCAGCTTAGGTACTCAGGAGTAATACTTATCTGACTTACTAAGGAGATGAGTGCCATTTTTAAGCAAATTTGCTTTGCAAGCCAAGAGTCAAAGAATGACAATCTTCAAAGCCGGAGAAAAAAATGGGAGGAAAAAAGAGCCAAATGTCAAATCAAATGAGGACTTGACAGATTTTTCTGACTGTAAAAGTAACTGTTGAAGTAGTTGAAGTGACTCAGGAGTCAATCAGAACACCTGACATTGTTTTCAGAGGCCAGTGTCAATGAAGGTGTGATTAATTCCAGCTAACATTTCTCTGAAAGAGGTTTCTGGTCTAAGCCAAGCATGAACCTCTGTGGTTAATGGAGGGAACAATTTTCTCTAAGGGATGTTTCACCTCATCTGTGTAATGGTGACTGACACAGTATAATACTTTCCTTTTTTTTTTTCTGTGAAGACAGTGGAAAACTTTCCTAATCATCCTCGCCCATCCCTCCACTGTCTGCATTCCCACCTCAGCTTTAACAAGTTTCTGCTTTACCCATTAAAGCAGCACAAACCTTTCTCTCACCTTCCCCATTGAAAGTACTGTGGTTTCTTGGTTTGTCTGAAGAAACACCCTATTCCCAACTTGTCACTGGAGAAAATGTATTGTGTAATTACATCCCTTCCATCTCAGAATATTGTTAATGGGAAATGCTTCAGTCTTCTGACAATGGATAAATAGTAAGAATTAAAAATATAACATAAGTCCTAGGTTATCCTGCAACCTGCATTCCTTGCATAGAAGCTGTTTGGGAATATTTGATCATGTTTGCTGCCTTGTCATGAATCTTTGTGTATTCTGCTACATAAAGTCTTCAGGTGGGAGTACTAGAGGAGTCTGTGTAGTCTGAGGGCACGCTGAGATTTGTTTAATAGCATGGTGATGTTTTCTGATTGCTCATTACCTCTCTCTCTATCACACCTAATACCATCTATTCTAACTCTCAGATCTCTTTCCTGAGTGGAAATTGGGAAGACAACCCACCATTTTATATGTGAAGTTAGTGCTGCTTTCCCCCATGTGCATTGTTTTCCATTTATCGAAACTGACTTGTATCTGCCATTTTACCAGCCAGTCACTGAGTCCCATGAAGTCCTTCTGCAGTTCTTACAGTCAGTTCCAATTTATTATTTATTTTTTACTACCCTGATTTAGTAACATCAATAAACTTTTTCTCTTTGCCAATAACATCTTTTTTCATCTCACTTACAAGTATGTTACACAGTAAAGATCCCTGCAATACTTCGCTAATGACTCCACTGTGAAACTACCCTTTTACTTCAACCTCTTTTCTAACTTTTCCTAACTTCTTTATCCAAGCAAAAGGAATGACAAGATTCCTGTATAATTTTCATTAAATTTTTAAAGTGTGTGGGTAAACTATATATTCAATTATCTTAAATGTCTAAAGAGCTATTTCTAGCTGTAGTAGAATTTGAGGTTTTATATACAAAGTTGCTTGGGGTTTTTATTTTATCTCTTCCCTTCTCCAGACAAGTTTCATATCCCCGGTCAGATTTGGGAGCTTCTGGTAAAGGGGTTCAAAATGATCTACACAAGGCTGTTGCTACTTATACCTCTCAAGACTAAGTTTCTTCTGGGCATTGATTTATGGAAAGAAATATGGAAAGAAAGACTAGTTAAGAAAAAAAAAAAGAAAGGCTAACCATGTAGTAAACAAAATAGCTCCCTGTATTTTACATGCCTTTTGCTTTGTGCAATAGACATTTCCCTCTGGTTTTTATTTACAAAACAACACTAACAACAAAACTGCAACAAGCACAGCTTACTCTTACTAGCAGACTGAAAGAGACATATGGCTGAAAGAATTAAGACACTATTTCATTAAATCTTGAGTAAAACAAATGTTTATATTGCCAAAAAAAAAAAGAAAATCATTTGCTTCAACCACCTTCCTGGTGCCTTCTAACAATTGCTTTGAGAAGAACTCATAGGAATGACAAAAATAACTACAACCACCATATCTACCACAGAAGACCATAACACATGGTAGCAACCTGCTGCTGTGCCCAATGGCTCCTCAGCCCAGCAGGCACATTATTTCCCTTTGCTGTTGCCACCTGCCAGTTTAGGACCCTCCTCAGGGCATGCCACACTCCTAGAGGAGTTGTCCTGCTGCCTCTGCTGAGCTCCTGAAGCAGCTCTGCTTCTTTAGATGCACTGCTTGCTGCACACATACATTTCCTTACTGCACATATATATGCACCGCCCTGTACAGCTACAATATCAGTACAGTATTTAATCCTCTGTTCTATCCTGCATACTTGCACTGTGTGGAAACACTGCCTGTTTTCCCATATTTCTGTAGCCTAATTTATATCTTTAAGCTTAAGAATTTGTGGTGCTTCAAATAAAATCAAAAACAAGTGAGCAGGATCTGTTTCTAGAGAACTATTTGTTCATGAAATGGCAATTCAATGCTACATTTTAAAACTAGATCCCCCAGTCCTCTAAACAGATCCAAACTGTCTGAAATCCATTCCCTGAGTTTTTGAAGCACCACCTGCCTCTTGCTGAAAGAAAGGACTCCATAAACCAGCTTCATACTGAAAATGTTAACCATATCTAGGCAGGATAAATTAATTTTAACAAAATTCATAGCAGATGGCACGTAACATCATAAATCATTCTGCAGAAAGTTTACCAGTATCAAACTAGATACAATAGCAAATTATGACAGAAACCCTTCACATACAGATTTCAAGATACTATAAAAAAGGGTGACAAAATTACACTTACGCAATCAGCATATGACTAACTGTGCTTTTTTTAGCACTTTTCAAATGCTAGTATTTATTAGGTACTGATTATCTCTAAAGGTACAATTACAGAACAAAACTTCATTGCAATCTATTTGACTGAAAAACAATAAATGATTGTCATTTCTAGCCCAAGATGCACAATCCTACACTTGGGTTTATAATGCTGCCTGCCCTTGCCTTCACCAGCAGTCCATACCATCTTAAGCTGACCTTGCACGGAAATATCCTACTTAACCTTGATCTTAGGCAAACTTTCTAAGGCACTTTCAGGTGCATATAAGTAGAGTAGGATCCAAGGACTAGATCCCAAAGCCATCACAGGAGCCAGGAAAATCCTTCCTTTTAACCATTTAAGATCAAAAAATAAGATTTTTTTTCAGGATAATACCTTAGATATCAATAACCCTGAGGGTACCAATAATTACCAGTGCCTCAGTTTCCACTAGGACTTTTCTGAAAGCCTGCTCTTCCTGACAGCACCCTTTCTCATCTCACCTACTTTCCTCCTCCCTGGTGACCCTGAATCCTAACCTGAGGAGCTCCTCCATCACTCACTTACCCAAAAGAGGCAAGTGGCCACTGCAATTGTGTGTTCATACCCACTTAATGTGACGCTTATCAGAAAATTCAAAGGGGATGGGAACAGGCAGTTGATGGAAGCTTGAGTGCCAAAGTTAGGTTGGGGATGAGGGTTTCAGGAGGGATGACCACAGCTTTATGAATACCATAAACTAAATTATACATCTGAATTCTCAAATTGATAAATTACAATATAACAGGCTGCAGCAAGCCAAGTGGTCAGAACAGTTCAGATGACCTCCAAGGGTAAGGGTTTTCACTCTATACCCTTAAATTTGCCACTTTTAAAAGATCTCTGTGATTTTCTGTAGTTCCATGAAAAGCATCCCTTATTAAATAACTTCCTCTTTGCAGTTTTGAAACACAATCTAAGCAGCCAGGCTTGGGTTTGTTCGGTTGTTTGAGGTTTTGGTGGGTTTTTTTGTTTGTTTATTTTAAATACTCCTGTCATTTCTGGGGTTAATTTTGACTGGGAAGTTCTTTGTAGATGCAGAAATTCCCTAGCTAGAGTGGAACCATATGATGAACTTAGTTCTGCCCATCTTTACTCCAACAGTTCCTAATATTTGCAGAACAAAGTCCTGGAAAATGTGAGAATGAGATTAAAGGACAGCTTAACCTGAAGAAGTCCAAAATTTCAAAGTAGGACTGTGGAGGGAATCAAAAATTTGGAGAGATGGCATAATTTGTAGTATTCAGCATATTGAGAAGATGGGGAAGCAGCAGAAGAAAGGGCTCAGGTTAAATCCATGAGGACAGCATCCACATTCAGTAATCCATTTCTCCAGTGACTCAGCTGGATAACTGTTTTATACATTCTGCTGCCACTTCACCTCACAACTTCTGAAAAGTATATGCAGCAGCCCAGCTCTTTGTCATGCAATAGTAATAGCAGGTGGAAGAGATAAGCAGGTACAAGCAGGATAAGCAGTTAGAAGCATCCTGTGTACTGCGAGATGGACCTTGCTGCTTTAGCATCCTTGAATGTACAAAATGCAGAAATCCGATATGTGACTGCCATCACTTTAAGTCACTCCATCCCGGGATTTTAAAGAATACAGGTTAAAAAAAAAAAGTTAAATAAGGAAAAAAAAAAGTAATATATGCTGGTGCCAGAGAAGTACAGGCATGTAGGGTATCACACCAAATTATACTGCCCATGGTGCAGAGAGAGGACAAAAAAAGTCTGCCTGGACATGGCTGTATTCCTCAGCATTACCCCAGGAGCACCTGCCCCAACACGCATTTATTCTCAGTGTATTCAAGCCAGCAGTTACTTGAGCATTGGGAAAAAAGACCACTACATGCTGCGCTGTGCTCTGCTGCTGGATCAAAGGGCATCCCTCAGCCCTCACAGTGTATCTTGGCTACACTGCGCTTTGCAGCTGAATTTTCTTACATTGTAACACATAAACCAACATGCCCCAGCATGTGTGCCCAGGCTAACTGCTGATACCATTGCATCTTCAGTTCATTAACCTGCTTTCCCTGTAGTCATCATTCATTTTGACAACAGAGATTACAAATATCTGTAGTTTACACTTATTTCCCTGTTTCTCATTCAGTGGCCTGGGTTGATGCATCAGCTACTACGTGTAATAAGCAAAGCCTTTCATCTTTCTAGAACATGATTATTTAAAGTACATAGTCACCACTGGAAAAAGACCTCCTCCAATACTTAACAAAGGAAGAGTAAGTTATTACACATTGTTATTCCAGAATGTACACTTGATATTTATCAGAAGCCTTGTTGCAATCATCCTAGAGCTCCAGCTTGCCCCAGGAGGATCAGGTTTGGCATGGAGACCTCCTCTAGAAAGCAAGAAGGTCTAGAAATATTTACCTGAGCTACTTGGCAAACAGTTGTGGTGGATGAAGACCCCCCCTGTTACTACTGCTCATACACACTCCCAGGCCACAGCAGAGTCAATAGCCATTCCTGCCACAGGGACTGCAGTTCACAGCCTGGCGTCTGAGCAAAGATCCACCTTCTGCACCAGCCTAGTGGCTGCAAAGTGCTCAGTCTGAGATATCTGTGCAGCCTGGTGAGGAGGCTTTTGTGGGCTATTAAGTCCTAACCCTCCATATTCTGCGCAGTGGGAATGATGCCTCCTTTGTGACCAAAATACATGTCTCAACATACAAGGGACACATGTGAAAGTCAGGATGAGCAGATTGCTCCCATTTTATGCCTGAGTATACACAAGTGGTCTTGTCACAAGATGAAATGTCCTCTAATAGCAGGATGGAGAACACCAGCAGTTTAGCCATTTACTAACTGTGCTTCCAGCCACATGACCAAAAGGATGTCACAGAGCTCTTCAGTAAAAGGGAATCATAGGCCACACAATTCATCCACCCCACAACCTGGGGAAAAGGGAAGCAGGAAACTAATTTAGGAGCAAATTAAATGTCCAAGAAGCCAAGGTCTCCCTGCAAGCTGCTGGAAGGACAACGTGGTTTAATCCGTGCAGTGGAGCAGCTCAAATATGCACTGAAAGGCATTGGCTCATCTTCACACATCATGACTGCATGCTGTAAGTGATAACCTATTTAAAAAAAGGGGAATAGCTTCACACCCTCCTTGTACTTTGTAAAGAAAATGTTTATTCCTGTTTCAACCAAGAAGCGCACGGCTAAGGTACATGAAAGAAAGAAAAATCTTGACTGGGGAAAGACCTACATTCCAATCCAGATTAAGGCATTTGAGTAAAACATGGTCTTCATCAAGTTCTACCTGCTACTTAGGCAGAGCACTGCTTTACATAATGTATCCCCAGACATTACACCTGCGCCCAAGTGCCTCACTGTATGATGTGAATCTCCCTTACTAACAGCATTCTGTAAAGCTAGGACACACACTTGGCCCTGGAGGTCCTGAACCACCCTTGGTGGCTCTGGACCCTCAATCTCAAATATATTTTAACACTAATCCCAGTGGAGAATTTGAGCCTTTGCCTGCTATAGGATTTTGAGAAGTCCCTAACTCCTATAGATTTCAATGCTTTAAATAGCACAGCTGACCTTTTTTAAGTCACTTATTTAATATCCTGCATATTTAGAGAAAGAGGGTTTATTTTTTTAATCCTACAGTCTTTAGAAAATCTGTCCCTTAAATTTCAGAACTTTGGGGGAAGAATAAAAAGAAAAATCAGACTTAAATCTGCACTTCCTAGATTTTGTATTCAGACTAGAAAAATTTTTGCCATGATTAGAATTACTACTACTGGGCCCAAATTTACCATTTCCAAATACTCCCCAGCAGCAGCCAAGTAACATAATGATGCTTTATCCCACGTTAGTGACAAAATTATTTGCTTTTCCAGCACATACACAGAGCCTTGTAAAAAGAATAATCCCACTGGAAAAAGGATTCTCTGGCTCTGAATTCCTGCACCCAAAACGGCCTCAGCTGCAGCAGCCTTCTCAGGAGAAGCCAGAGGGAGTAAAAGCTCACACAAGAGTAGGGTGTCGCTTGAAGGTAAGCACTTCTATTAAGAGCAAGTAGTACTCTTATGTCTGGGTGCTGCTGAATTATTTTTAACTTTACAAATATTGATGAATTACACTTTCTGACGGATCAGTGTTATGCTTATAAATTAAGGCTATCTGAATCACATTTGGCTGGGCTGTGAAGCATATGCTTTCAATATGGACTGGGGGTTTTCTTCTGTTCTCTTACCAATTGCTTCATTTCACTTAATTGCAGTGGGAGAATTACACTGTCAAAATTAATCCATAAGCTCTTCTCCCCACTTTCAGCTCTAAATTAGAGCCCAGGTCTGCTGTTTCACCACACCAAACAGAACCAACGCCAGCTCAGACCTGGCCAAGTCCTGCCTGAGTGTGCACATCATCAAAGAGCTTTGAATTATCCAGACAGAAAACCCCACTGTGCATAGTCCCTGCAGCACAGCCCACCAGCCTGGGACTTGCCTGACTCATGGGATATGATGCATTAGGTGATGCAGGTCTCCTGGAGTATTTTAAAAGGAAGCACAGGCATATTCCAAGCAGTCTGAAATGCTACAGCTTGAAATCCCCATCCCAGGCGTGTGTTCACTGCAAGGTGACAGTAGGGGAAGACCAGGTTGTGCGAAGCAGCTCAGCAGCTTTTCATTGTGTGTGACAGAAGGCTCAGCCAAGCCCCAGGACTGTTTAAAGTCAGAGCACTGCTCATTTGCTGTTCTAACTCTTACAATGCAGTCAGTTCTCAGATAACCCATATTTTCAATTGGGTTATACGCTGCTTTTCTCTTCTTCTAAAGGACACAAAAAAATGAAACCTAAAAGCATTCATAAACCACAAAATATCTACCAGGCACATTTCTTTCTGGAATTAGTTGTAAGTGTTGCTCACTGCTTTTGACCAAAGCTCTTCAGCTGCATAAAAGATGCAGAACCTCACCCTTGCAGTGCTGCTGTCTGTCATGAGCCTCTAACTTCCCTAGCGAAGCTCCTGAGCTCTCAGAAACAATTGCCTGCAGCAATATGATAATACAACTACTGTGGAAAGGTTTTGCCAGAGACACTATGGACATTCACATCTGATATACCAGGATTATATCTAATAAAAATTAATTGGGGTTGAAGACTAAGTCAAGCATAGGATTACCAATCATCTCCCAACAAAATACTCCTATGTCATTTTATATAAATAATCTGGTAATACTTGCATGCTGCTTTTCTTTCTTCCCTCAAATCATAAAGAACCACCTCGTCACCTCTGTTTTTAAGCCTTGAACTTGCTAAAATTCACATACATAAAGTAAACCTGTGCATGGGTATTTCCACTGGTTCAAATGGATATGAAACCAACTTGGTTGCGTCTTACACTAAAATCTTATGCACACTGATTTCTTCTTAAGGAGTCTAAAATTTGTTTTTAAAAAGCAATTTTTCTTTGTATGTTCAACAATTTTTTTTTTCTGACTCTATTTTTAACTATACAGATGGACAAAGTTGTGGCATGTTTCAAAATTAGGCTCCAGAGCAAGAGCTTCCTTGCACTTACTACCTACCCTGGTATTCAGTAAGAGCTGATTGGCATTCAAGACCATCAAAAAATCACTGCAGTTATTGTGAGCATAATTTCAAGCTCCTAATTCTGGAAATCATGGCCAAATAAAACAGAAAACATGACTGTATTTGATACTCTATAGTGTGTGAACAGGGTGCGGGCCCGGGCCCTCAAGCACACTGCAAGCTGTGTGAACCACTGTATCCACTATAATTGCAATAAAAAGCAATTTTCCACAGCACTTTTCATTTAAAGAAAATGTCCTCTCAAAAGGGGTTTCTGGGGGGCGGCACAGCAAATTTCCCAAGGGTTGCTGAGCTGAAAGGATCAACCCGGGAAGCTTCTGCCACAGGAGCAGTAAGGCAGCCTTCAGGGCTGGGGGAGTCCCTTAGACACAGGCTCTCAGCAGTAAAGCTTCAGTAATAGCTAGGCTAGTCCTGATTTCTGTTTGAGTGCTAAAGCTGAGACCCTGCCCTTGCTTACCCTCAGCAGCAGCAACCCCTCCTTTTCAAAAGAAAGGAGCAGTTTCGGATACCAGAGGATTTGGAACAGGGGATCTGAGTATTTTAATGTTGTTCAGGCTTCAGTCATCATGAATATCACTTTACAGCTTGGCACACACAGAGTCCATTTCTGAGGCATGAGAAAATTAATATATTGTAACTACATTCTAGGCCTGATGGCCCAAATCTTTTCCTGGTGAAACTCGAGCGGTTTCTGTGGAGTTGTAGCAAGAATAAACTTAGCAGTCTAGCTGTACTTTATAATACATTATTTCTGATTAAAAGAGAATTCACTTCATGTTAGACTTTTTTCCATACATATTAAACCAAAATGGTATCCAAACTGATTCATGCAACCAAGTGCATTGTTTATAAACACTAAAACTTTTTATAGATAGAAAAGATGGAGAATAAAAAGCAGTAATAAAAAAGGGCTATTCATTTTATAAATAATAATGTAAGGAACTGTAGTGTTGCTGAACTGATGTATTAAAGCAAGACAATACACCAAAATATATACTTGTTATTTTCTTAAAGTCCTTATCTTCCACAGAAAAAAAGAGAGGTGGGGACATGGGAGGACACGTGGTCAGGACACCCTTCAGAGCAGACCACTTCTGCTTGAGAAGTCCAATTTCACAAGCACTTTTCTAAAAGGAGCTTGCACTGTCCTGCTTATTAGGAAGTTTGGAAATAACAAGTTTCACATTTCAAAGTTCAGACATTTTTGTATTTCACCCAGGCTATAAACATGTGAGAAAATTGCACCCTGTGAAAGATACGCGTTTCGGGTACTGGTAGGATACAGCTGTCTCGGTCCTTGTTTACTTGGTTTCTCTTCTACTTCGTGCTCGGCGTGGGAGATTTTAGAGTTGTTTGTTAAACTTTTTCCCAGTTGCCCAGAGTCACCATTCCTTTACTCCATACTGAGTAGCTGTGTATACAGCCATGTGACAACTGCCCTCTGAGCTTGCAGTGCTTACCTTCCTGGCTTCAGCAGGAGCCCTCTTTCTGGTCACCAGACTAATCTTCCAAAGGGAATTCCCAATTTATGAGACAGTTCCTCCCAGACTGTGGGTTTAAGCCACCCATATTTCCAGTAATCAAACAGCTTCAAATTGCCAAAGGTGTTCCCTTTCTCACCACATGAGACACCTGCATAGGATGTGTCTTCTTTGGCCAGTTACACTGCAGTAACAAACTCCTGCACTACACCACGATCAATAAGACAGTCTCATAGAGCTTGCAAGGAAGATGCTTAAACTCAGGATGAGGGAAAAAAAAAAAAAAATCTCCATTTAATCATGCAGGGATTATGAACTCAAATCTTACTACTTAGGTGCTGCTCAAGTGTTCACTACTGAGGTCCTGCAGGTGCCCGGGAGGATAGTGCTCACTCATTTGCAGATGCTTTGCAGCTAAGCTATTACTGTTTGGGAGTTTACAGTATGATATAGGCCTGAAAAAATAAGCCTGAAGGATTCAGGATCCCACCTGCTTATTTGAGGCACAACTTCAATGAAATGTAAGAGTCATAGGACCAGAACGACAGCCTTTGGCAGGCATTCACCCAGGAAAGAAGGGAGTTTGGTGATTTGCTTCTAATAACAGCTCAATACCATCAAACAGAGAATCCTGACAATGGAGGCCAAGTAAAGGCATCCGTCTCCCAGATGTCTGACGCTACTCCAGTCACCTCTGAGTTTTAGTGTTTTTAAAACTACTTTTTCAAGTCACTGAGTTAATTCAGTGAAATCTAAGAAAGAATCTTTGCTGTGATCTCTACTGTCTAGAAAGGCATTTACCACAAGTCTACATATAAGCCTTAAATTTGAGGAAGGGATTTCAGATACATACTTTGGATGTATCTGCAGCATAGCCAGCAGAGGCATTTCCTCCTCTGCTTTTTAAAGCACCCAGGTAGCAGGATTCCGAATTGCACTATTAGCTCAGTCTGAAGATGCTGCAAATGAGCAATTGTAGAATAAGTACTTTTCAAAATGGAAATACTGTTTGTCTTTCTGTTTCTTCAAAGCATCACAGAGTGGACAGGAAAATAAACAAATCTAGTGTTTTTGCATGATAGTAAGAAAAAAAAGAAAAGAAACCCACAACACCTTGCAAATATGGATACTTAAAACATGGAAATGAGAACAGAATGAGGGGTTTAGCAAATTCAAAACCTTTTATTTACAATAAAAAGAACGTTGCTGGAGCAGTGGTGCATTTGCAGATGAGGTCTTCACACCAAGACTATGCACAGGTGTAACTGAAGTGTTAGCCATTGTTTGCTCACAGTTCATTAAGGAGTTATTCATTTATTAATTCAATAAATTCCGTGGAATCAAACAATTAAAAGCAATGTGATTAATTCACCCTTGATTTAATCCATAGTTTGGCCCCCTATAATGTATTACAGGCACACCCGCTTGAGTTTTGTACCACAACCAGATCTTTACTGGGTCCCTGAGTCCCTGTTAACTAGCTGAGTCTCGCTGCAAGTGGTAGGATTTGGTACTTAAAAAAAAAAAAACAAACAAAAAAACCCTCAAACACACCCCCCCAAAACCAACCAATCAAAAATATCAAAGCTAAAGCTTTAGGCCTTCTCAGTAGGGTTTATTTTTACTTAGCATACATGTTATATGGAATTTTTAAAACAGAAAATAGTGTAAGTTCAAAAGCATATATTCACAGAAGATCAGAGAAACAAAAAGACCACACATTTATTCCTCTGCTGCTAGTCTAGGTTTGAAGGTCTCTCAGAGAGTATCAGATTCAACTGTACTTGATTTAGTCCAGACACCTTTCTTTCACTGGGTTTGAGGGCCCTCATATACTATGCCCACTATCAACTTTTTCAAGCACAGCTCAGTGATGCCTTTGGCATCATAGCCACTAACATCTCCCAGCAGATTGCCAACTAGTCCGTAAATGTTACTCATGCCCAAATTGAAACCAGTCTCCAGGACTGGATGTGCCTATCAGCTGGTCTAGGGAAAGGAAAGCAGGAAACCTTTGAGAAAATAGCTAGGTTCTGCAGTACAGTGGATTTTGGTATGAGATCCATGAGCATTCAGGATGCATAAGCTCCTGGGGGAAAGCAAGCAGGGCACCTGCCAAATGAAGAGCTGTGTTTGGAAAGTGGAATAATTCGCTCAGTTCAGCTCTGATCTGGTGGATGGGTGTATGTCTCCAATTGAAGGGAGAGAACAGAATAACACGTAGTGAGGGCAAAGGCCACTAGTGAAGCCTAACTAATAACTCAACTGAAGCAGTCTCTTTTTCACTCATTCCACTAATCCAGTCTGCTGCAGGAGAGGCTGGCCCTGATGTCCTGAGGCAGCACATGTACCGATGCACTGCTCACCCCCTCCATATCTGGGGGTGAACTCCACCATCCCTCACACAGGATCGAATGAGCCAGCAGAATCCCAGCCCACTCTCCAGCTGGCCAAGCTCATTAGGTCTTCTAGTTGCCAGGAAGGCAGTTGTGGCCAGCTGTAAGGCTGATACCCTGTGCAGAGCCTGCCAAAGGTCAGCAGTCGTCAGCTGGCCAGCTGTGGCTCCTCCAGTGGGACCCTAAGGTCCAGCGGAGAGGAGTAAGGAGATGTGATGAGCAAGTCAAGGGCCCTGCAGATGAGGAGGAGGAGAAGGAGGGGAGGGAGCGGTTCTGAGGTGGGGAGAATGGAGCTGCCTGCTATGTTTGACTGCTCCTGACAAGCAGGCTAATCTGGGAAGATGAAGATGCTGAATTTCCCACAAAATGCTGCCATGAACTGCGGACATTCCTAGGCATGTTTTGACAAACAGTATGAATTAGAAGTCCTTCATCCTCCAAGAATTAATTACTAGAATTTTATCACTTATAAGCCTTACCATAGAAGAAGAGGTTGATCTTTTCCTACAGGGAAAATGGGTGTTTTTCCACACAAGCAATTCAGAAATAAAAACATAAAGCAAGCAGGATTTTTGTCTTGATGTTATATCTAAAAGATCTTTGCTATGTTCCTGTGTTAGTTTTGTAATGTACAGTGGGGCTTTTGAGCTGAGTATAAAACAGGTATTTTACTGAAGGTCTCCGTTTGGTTTCTTAACAAAAGATAAAAGATACAAGAAGCTCTGCACACACACACACTTAGAAAAGCACAGCTGCCTCTCTCAGTCAGGATATAAGCCCCCCAAAAAGGCACGATTTTCAGAGGTAAAATTGAAATATGGCATGGACTGTATTTTTTAAATTGCACAGAATTATGCCTTTCCCTTGCACTGAGTTAGAGTCAGAAAACTTGCAGCTCCTGTGTTACATTATCCTGGCACTGTGAGGCATCTCTCATCCCACCTGCCAGCCTGCCTGCCCATGAGACCCCTGAAGAGTGTCCCAGAGCCTGCAGCTCTCGACCAGGTGACAGGACTTGAGAGGTAGAGCCCAGGTTTTCTGTACCATCATCTTCTGTATTTGTGGGCACAACCTTCCTTAAATGAGCATGTTTCACATACTATACAGATATCTCTTTTCAGTTCATTATTTATTATTATTACTATTATTATGTGCAAAGAGTGTAACTCCCAAGACAGCAGCCCTTTAGCCCTTTACACCTTTTTTTCCCCAATACACAGGCTAAAGGTGGTTTCATGGTCCTAACTTCCATTCCTTCTGAGGATTGCAGCACATTTCAGCTCATGGGAACTTTGTTTATAGATGTCCTGTAATCAAGAGTTTGTTTCCTAGATGTGTAAAACAGAACTCACAAATTGTAACTTAGTCTGGTAGGACTTAGGGGGTCTGAGGACAAACATCCCACAGACGGGACATTTCTCACTCTCTGAAAAGCTGCTTCTCAGAAGTATTGACCTTTTTGCAACTCTTAAAACATCTCCCAGCCAAACAGAGGTGTCCATTACCAACATGTGATTTGGTAGTGTTACTCTGCATACTTCACCAGAGATCACTTGCCAAGGTCAGTATAGTGCAGAATGAAATGCTGGAAGTTCTCCAGCTTAACTTGTTTTAAACCATCACTTAAGTGGATCTGCACTGTGCTAGGTCCTGGCCCTAAGCAGTATCCCTGGGACAGTGTTTTGGTTGAGAGGGGCTAGCACTGCAGCAGTGTGTGAGAAATCATGAATAAATACAGTTGTGTTCACAGTCTTGCATAAGGATTTCTACAAACAGAAGGCTAAGGAAGTGATCACCTGTAACTAAGAAAGATCACCTGTAACTGTGTCTGAATTAAAGCGCTTGGGTACTCCTGAAAGATCTGTAACAACAGGAGTGTGTGATTGCCTTGTTTGCACCTCTGCAATCCAGGGGTTTCAAACCACTTTTTCTACTTAATGATTACTTGGGACCTAACTGTATACACCAAAAGCCCATTCTGGAAAAGGCTCCTCCTAACTTTGCAGGAAAGAACACCCTTACCTCAAGGTTACACAGAAAGGGCAAAAAGTGATTTTGAGGGCAGCCATGCTGGAAAAGGACTGGCTGCCTGCATCAGCCTGTGTCAGGAGCAGAGCTGCCTGCTTCCCTGGCTAAGCAGCTCAGCTAGCTGCCATCTCACTTTCTCTGTAGCCCTTTTGGGGAGACACAGTCCCCTGGTGTGCTGAGAGGATGGGGCCATCCCTGAGCCAGGCTTCTTTCATCTTCAGTTCAGAGGTGCTGCCAAAGAACAGTCAGGTGGTAACAGCGACATGACTTAGCTGGGCTGAGTTCAAGTGAAAGATTTATCAGAGGTGAAATACCACTTCCAGGCCCCTTGGCCACCCAGTGCTAAACAACGGAAACACAAATGGCAAATACAACCTTATCCCACGCTAGTGAGGGTGCACATCTCTTCCTACTCAGTGTTTCTTGCAGGAGACATTTCTGGATGCACTGAAGGAGCCCATCTCTCCATCTCATCTCTGTCTTTTTGGGGGCACAGAGAAGGCCTAAAAAGTTCTGGATTGCAACTAGAACAGTGCAAAGGGCTGGAATTTTTCATGGTAGAAAGAATGAAATTTCGTGTCTGGAAGGAAATACTTGTTAATTCTGAAACTCATGAAGACTTTACCTGTCTATCTTTAGGTCCATGTAAATAGAGAATTTTCACACCGACTAGTAGAACCAAAGTCATTAGGAAAAAACTGCTTTCTGAATATTGTGATATGTACCCCGTGGATTGGGAAAGAGATACCTGTGGTTTGCTCTTATTAACTTCACTAAACTTGTCTCTTTCAGAGTACTGAGAGTGACTGAGAGTAAAATTACCTGACAGGGTATCAGAGGTAGATCACAGAGTTTGTTTTACAGAAGAAAGTCACCAAGCAATTTTAGGATCAAATCTGGGAGTATGTGTTCAGTCTTCATACCCAGACAAAGATATGAGTGCTTTGCTGGCGTGTATATAGTATATAAAATACTACTTTTACTCTTGCAAAAAATAAAGGTGACTCTGCCAGTAGCAGGACAGGAATGGAGGGAGAATTTGACCCTCCACATTTTTGTTCCTCTATGAGCCTTTTCACAGCAGTACACACTGCTGAAAGAAGAATCAAGCTCCCAGGCCCCAGCCCGGCAAGATGTTACATCCCGTAACCCAGGACCGCTGGGGCGAGGCAGGAGCTGGGGGTGACAGAGGCTGGGCTGGGGATGAACACAGATGCTGACAGGGCCCCCGCAGCCGGGTCTTACTGCCCTCCCCAGTACCAAGGCACGCACGTAAAAAACCATCAGGCGGGACAGCTCTCTTACAGCACGTTTTATTTGCAGCAGGGTTCCAGGGCAGCGCTGTCCCGAGCCCCAGGGTCTGCCGACCCCGGGGGGACTCCGGGCCGGGCCCGGCAGGGCGCTTTGCCCCGGCCCCGAGGGGTTGTGGCGGGACAAGCTGCGCCGGGGCTGCCCCTCTCGCCCGAGAAGCGCTTGCGGGACGTGGCCGGGCGAAGACGGCGGCCCCGGCGGCGGCGGGAGGCGCGGGGTGCCGGCCCGTCCGGGCCCTCATAGCGCATGGTAGGTCCGTCGTGGCGGCGTCGTCCCTGGCGTCCCCGGCCCCGAGTCGATGCTGGCGCTGGGAGAGAGGGAGTCGGCGTCGCGGAGAGGCAGCCCCGGCTCCTCCGCCGGAGACAGGCGGTCCACGATGCTGGAGAGGCAGTCCAGGCTGGACAGGGCGCTGCTCTGCCCGGCGGCGTACCCTGCGGCCGGGATGAGGGAACCGGGAGAAAGGCAGCGCGTTACAGCGGGTTCCTGTGCTGGCCCCCAAAAATACCACGGGGAGCGAGGCGGCTTCCCCGGCCCACTCCTCCATCCCCCGCGCCCTCGGCTGCCGGCGGGTCAGGCTTACCGTGGGCCATCTCGGAGCAGTACACGGCGTCGAAGCTGCTGCCTCTCGCCGACCAGACGGGGCTGCCGCAGTCGGCCTGCAAAATAGCGAGGGGCGAGTGCCGGCCCAGCCGCCCCCACTGCGCCCCGGGCCAGTGGGATGCTCCCCCGGAGGTAAAGTGCCTGAAAGCCCGCGGGGAGGAAGCCCTGGTGCCGCACGGGAGCGGGACAGCAGCTCCCCGCCAGGGAGCTTCTCCCCTTCCCCGTCTATGCCCCCGCCCCACGTCTCACTCCTCTCCTACGCCGCGCTAAACTGGGGGTGGGGGGGAGGGGGGGGGACGCGGGGAACAAGCCTCCGGGGGCTAGGGCCCTTGCTGGGGCCCTTGCTGGGTGCCCTCTGGCAGCGTTGCCGTGTCCCCCCGCATTCCCGGAAAGCCCGTGTGCGTGCCTAGCGTTAAATCAGAGAACGGGCCTGCTCTAACGCAGCCCATACGCCTTTTTCTAATGTCCTGGTGCATTCTGCCCGTCCCATACCCATAAGACCGGTCCCTCGACGCTGGACTGAGGGGGGACTCTCCGCGGGCCTTTGTGGGGTCCCCACAGCCCCATCGCTCTTGTCCCGCTCTTACCATCCCATCGGAGCAGCTGGAAGTAGGGCTGGTCGGTTCGGAGCAGCTCTGTCCCGGCAGGTGATAGTAGTTTTCTACCTGTTCCCTCAAGAGCTCCTGGAGGCTCTCGATGTATCTGATGGCGTTTCGCAGGATCTCTACTTTGGGAAGTCTTTGGTTGGGGTTGGCAGTGGTGCATCGCTTCAAGGTCTCAAAAGCCTGGTTCACTTTCTTCAGCCTCCTCCTCTCCCTCATGGTGGCCGCCTTCCGCCGGTCCATTGTGGTGGATTTTCTCTTGCAGGCTTTGCAAGCCCACATGAGGCAGTGGCCGGCCTGGTGGTGGCCAGTGGGAGCTCGGACATGCTCCTCTTCCTCGGAGCAGGCGGGCTCGAGGGGCTCGGGACCGCCGAAGGGAGGCAGGTCCCGGGGTTCAAAATCCTCGGGAAACTCGCCCTCCGGGGAGGAGAGGCAGGAACTGTCATAGAATAGCTCGGACGGGGAGAACTGGCAGCTGTCCATCACCTCCATCCCTGCAGCAGAGACGGGCAGCGTGGGGCGGCAGCCGGCGGCTCTCGTCGAGGCGCTCTGGGGCAATTTCTCCCTTAATTAGAGACCTGAGACGAAGTGTCCGCTGGCTGATGCGGGGGGCCCTTATATATACACGTAAAGGGAGGCTGGTCCACAGCGGCCAGGCTGTATTAGCATATCCCACCACATCCCCCGCCGGGGGCTGTCTGGGCAAGGCCCCAGGAGACAATTTGCTTCGCACCGCTCCCTTGGAGAACCGTGAGCTGGGCACTTCTCTAATGCCCGACCTCCCCAGGACTGTTTGTGGCATCTACGAAGTTGAAACCAAGACTGGGAATTCGCGGGTTTGCTATGGGAAGAGAAAGAAGGGCAGTAAGAGCGCTCGAACGGCTGACATCTCCTACAGAGCTGTTTCTCGTCCCGGTGCTCCCCTCTCCCATCACACGCTGCAGCGGGAGCGACACCGGCTCTCCCCGCAGGGGAAATAACGTAGAAGGCTCTCCATAGCACCTACAGCATCCGCTTGCGTGTCTTTAGTCCACGCAGTCTGTGGTACACGTCTAACCTGAAAAAATTCACCCCTCGCTTCTGACCTAAGGTTTGCTCGTTTATCTTGAGCGTGTCCTGTAATTGAAATTGTGTCATCAACCAGGGGACAAAAATGCCCAGCTACGTGTGGCCAGGAGAGACGAGGAGTGGAGGGACCCAGGTTTTAGTGCTGTCGGATCGGGTCACAGGGAACGCTTCTCACAAATGAAAAGTGTACGTGTTTGCTCCGAGACAAACCCCCTTCCCATTCTTTCTCCTACTCGTGTGACCCGGCACTGCCAGAGACACAACAGTCGAGCAGTGCCTCGGGCTTGCTAATTTTCTGCTTTCAGGCAAACTTGCACCGTTACAGATGCGTCCCAGCTGCCAGTGCAACAAACCCCTCCTGGAAGTGTAAAATTTCTAACCCCGCAATCCCTAAGTAATTTTACACAAGCCGGGGACAAAAGCCCTGCAGAGCCCCAGCCGCAGCAGTAGCTGAGCGGAGCGGTGCAAGGGTCATTAGAGCGGTAATGAAGCCATTTAACAGGCATTTGCTAACGCGCAGGAACCCTTTGGTTTCATCCAGGTGGCTTTTGTATTGGAGGCAAATATTGTGAGAAGGCGAAGGGAACCTTCCATACCTGGGAATAAAATTATGTTCACCCAGTTTAACTCAAACGGAGAGCAAGGGACCCAGCAGCTGGTCAAACGCTACAGAGCCGGTCCGTGTGTCCAGGAAAAAGGCGACTCCGGTTTAGCCCCTCGTCAGGAAAAGGTAACGCAGAGGGCACGGCCACCCCGGTGTCTCAAGGAGCTGCTCTTCGAGTGAGCAAAGCGGGCAGGGAACGTCACCTGAAGAGAGGTGCCGTGCTGGAAAACCATCCGACCCCCCTCACCCGCGTCTGCTGCTGGGGAGACCTCATCTCCTCCCCCCTAGCCCCGAACCCCCAAAAGGCGGATTTCCACTTTTAGGCTAAATGATTTTCCTTAAAGAAAATCCCCATGCACACACCCCTCCTTCTTCCAACTATCGGATGTATAATTATCGAAAGCTTGGGGAAGGCTACATTTGCGCTGCTTCGGTTTATTTGGGGCCATAAACGGGCCGGGGAGAGCCCCCTTTGAAATGAATACTGTAGGAAAAGCCGGGAGTTGATAAAGGAGTAAAGTTACAGAAAGGGGAAAGCTCAGAATTCCAGGCTTCTGCCACCCCGAGGAGCAGGTTGCTGTTCAGTTGTGCCACATCTGAAACAGGGCAGTTCCCTATTGTTTTCTTAAGACACCGTCAGTTAGAAAGGGGCTCTGCTCGGCAGTAACTTGAATTCTTCACTGAGCTGTGGCGAGCACACGGACACACACATACTGTGATTTACCCCGTTTGCGCTGGCTAAAATAAACCCTGTTTACAGATTTATTCTTTGTCCACAAATAAACTTGATCTTTCAAGTGCTGGCCACAGCTATGATCACCTTCCAAGGAGGGGTTTCTCTCCAGGCACGCACAGTAGGTCTCCTGGTGGATACCCCATCGGTCCCATCTCCCGGCCTGCAGAGCCGGAGTGGGATCGTTAAGAAGCTTACCTTTCCCCAGAAGTCTTTGAGGAGCTAGGAAACTTTGTTTCCCTTTTTCCTTTAATATTTGGGGGGAAAGGGAAGAAAGGATGGAAGAGCCTGTCACTCGGGAAGAAAAAAATCTGTAATTAGTATCCCTTAAGAGCCACCGGCTCCTCTGGTAAAGTGATCTCAAGTTTGCAGAAGTGCAATAGGGGAGTGGAACTAAAGACGGGGGAGAGAAAACACAAACTACAAGGCTGGCTAATGAGGCTGCTGGGGGGTGGGGGAGAATAGCGGCTCAAGTCCGGAAAGCGGGAACCGCCAGACCCTCAGACACTGTCTGCCCCTGTGGACGGACACAGAGAAAATGGTGAACGTGTCACGACCCCTTTAAGAAGCTGCGGCTGCCCCATCCCTGGCAGTGTTTAAGACCAGGTTGGACGGAGGTTTGAGCAACCTGGCCTAGTGGAAGGTGTCCCTTCCTATGGCAGGGGGGTTGGAACTAGATGATCCTTAAGGTCCCTTCCAACCCAAACCATTCTATGAAATGGAGTCCTCACCCCAACCGCAGCAATCCTATTTCTGGAGGGATTCCATCCCACGTTGGGAGCATTCGCAGTTCGTATGATCTATTTAACGGGATTTTCTATTTAACCAAAGAAAACCCTCCCGAGGGGCAAGAGGTGTTTGGGGCCCACCCGAGCCTTGCGCACCCCGCACCTCTGCAAAGCACGTTGCGGTTCCCAGCGGACCTCCGGTGCGGAGCGGCAACCGGCCCCAGGAGCGTTACCCAGGGAGGGACGTCTTGTATGTAACGGGACGCCCGACACTGCCGAGCCGTTCCGTACCGCCTTCGCCCCTCGCCCCTCGCCTCTCCCCTCCCGCGGTCGGTGGGCGCCGTGGCTGGCGGCGAGGGCTCCTCCGCGCCGCCCCGCCGGGGAACTGTTTCGCAGTTGGGCTGGTAGGGCCGCGCGCTTCCAGCCGTGTGAGAAACGTTTGGTTCCCCCCAGTGCTGGGAACGCTGCGCACCTAAGTAAACACATTAGTACCTGCCAGGGGGATCTGTACAGAGGACAGCTGAAGAAGGCATTGGCCTCTGCTGGCATCCCCGGACTCCCAAGAGAGATCAAAGGGACGAGAGGGGCTTTTAGCAGCCTTGAGACTGGGAAAAGTCGCTAGTTCCTGCTATCGGAGGGACGTCCCAGCGAGCACATGGTTCAATTATTCAGCCTCCTCCCTCCCCTGCCCCCCACTCCCATTCCCCAGTTCGTTCCCCACAGAAAGGTGGAAGCTCTGGAAAAGTCGTACTGGTTCCCCAAAGCAGCACTGATTCCAGCAGGAATTTTCCCCGTGGAAATAGCTGCCGGACAGACGCCTGCCTGCTTGCCTTCGGCCTCGGAAAATAAGCTGAGCCGGCTGCCGGCTGCCTGCCTCCCTCCTGGGGCTGCGGCCGGTGTTAGGGAAGAAAACAAAGATGCACAATAAAAAGAAAAAAGAGGCGTTAAGCAGAGTCTGGTCACTTCAGAGCAGAGCGGTGACAACGCAGCAGCACTGCAGACACCCCGTATCCTCCTAGTCCCGCCGGCGGATCCGCGCCCCCCGCGGGAGCGGGCAGGTGGCTCCGTGCGGAGTGGGGCCGGTAGGGGCGAGGCGGCCGGGATTTAGGTGTTTTTGCTGGAGCAGCGCCCCGGCCCTCGTCTTTCCCGTTAAATAAACCGGAGCGCGGCGGAGGGGGAGAGAAGGGCAGCGGCCGTCGTGTAAAAACCTCGATGCCTCTGTGCATGGCCCCTCTGGAGAAAGCCCAGATTAAATCACAACCTGCTTGTCCTTACCCTGTTATTACCCTTTGATCTTGTGATTCCAGGGCCCTGTTTGCTTTGGCTGGGGGCTTAGGTAAAGATTACCATTATTAATATCAAAGACAAACATTTTAATTGCAAACACACTGAGGACCCTCGCTGGGAAGGGTGTCAGCCGCAGCGCGGGGGTCACGGAGAGTCTCTTCGGAAGGCATTTTATTTAATGAAAAAACCCCAATCCCTTCTCCTGTAGGCAAATTTACTCCAATCACTCTAGTTACCCTGCTGCGGGAGGAGACGCTGCCGCGGGCGGACAGGCCCCTTGGTTGAGGCTAGCGATAGCAATACTCTGATGAGGTCACCTCGCTACGGAAACAAGCCATGACGTCTTAACCAAAGGCAGAGACGTCACGCAGGAACCTTCTCTCCGAAGTGGCTAAGAGCAACCTGAGGCTCTGTGTGTTCTGTGTGTGGAACGAGAAAAAGGGGAAGTACTCCTTACACCAGAGTATCTGTCTCATTAAGAGAGCAATTAGAGCGAGCACTCCCCAGGTTTAAAACCCAGGCTGGCGGCAGCGGCACGGGAGAGGAGGAAAGAGGCAGTGCGGCGGTACAGGCACCGGCTCTCGGAGCAGCCTTTTCCCAGAGCTTCCCTCTCCGACGACCGCAACCGCGCCCGAGCCGGTCGGGAAAGGGGGGAGGAGACCTTCCCGAAATGTGGCTGTGGCCTTTAAATAACCAACCCCCTAAAAATACACCACGGGTTAAAGCTGAGGAGGGGAGCATCCGCCGGCAGCATTGGAGCTGCTGCCCTTTGCTGTTGTCTGCACTCTGTGGAGCCGTGTGTGCGTGCGAAGGGCAGAGCGGGCTGTTTCCCGGTGGTCGCCCCATCCCGGGGGTATCAACAATCTGTTACAAACCGTAACACTCCGGCTGCGAGCAGCTCCGTTCCACAGTCCTCAGAGAGGCTGGGGGTTTTACATCACTGAGTGAAAGGCTTCATCTGTTGTAACCCTCCCCAACCCCCTTTTCGGCCGCTTAACTCTTTCCTCCCGGAGGGACCCCGCTCCCCTCTCCCTCAGGCTCAAGAAGCCAAGGGGAGTTTCCTTGCCCGACAAGAAACCGCGGCCCCCAGCTCCCGAGGGAGCGGGCTCCTGTCTCTGCCTTCTGCCGCCCCGTTAGGGCAGTGGGCCCAGCAGTGTTGCCGCAGACAAGACCTGGCTTCAAGTGCCGAGAGGAAAAGGCGAGAGGCGCTGAGCCTTTCTGTTCTCAAGGACCGGGGGGGTCCTTGCGCTGCCACCTTCCAGGCTCATCCACCATGTGCAGGACAAGGCCGCAGAAGGTCCCTGCCTGCCTAGCTAAGTAAGCGGTACCACCGGGCATTTTAGGGGAGCAATAACGCTTTTCCGGGGAGGGGGGAGTCCGCTGCGAAGCACAGCGAGGGCACGGGCTGCGGCACCCCGCCTTGCCCGGACGCTGCCCCGGGAGAGGGTCGGTAACACCGCCGGTGGGACCCCAGCTAAGGAGAGACGCGTCTTGGAGGCGAAAACGGAGAAGAAATGCGTCCAGCCGGATGGGTCATGTCCCGGCAGTACCCGTCTGACTCCCAGGGGCTCGATGTCGCTGAAGCCGGTGGCGGGTTTTAACTCCGGGATCGCGTTATTACTGAATTACCGGGAGGTGGAAGGGGGGGAGGAGAAACACTGTAACACAAAGAGCTTTATTTTACAATACAAGAAATATGTCTGTTCTTATATACAATATCACATTCCACAATTTAAATATTTGTTATGTTTACAAAAAAAAAAAAAAAAAAGAAAACAAACCCCCAAAAAACCAACAAGACAGCACTGAAATTATTTACAGGAACGAAACGAGGCGGGATCTCTTTTAAATACGATTAACGCGAAATGCAACCAACAGCTTCCCTCAGACAGGAATGAACTTTCCGGTGAGCCTCAGACAAAGCGGATCACCGGTACACAGGTAAGTATCTTAAATTAAAAAAAAAAAAAAAAAGACAATAAAGACGAAATAAAGGTGGGATGGTCTATGCAACACGTTTAAAGAAAACAAAACTCAGGGTGGGGGTAAAAGGGGGGAAAGTCTGGCTCGGGTCAGGGAGAGCCATTTTTTTTCTCTGGGATAGGTGTACCCTCACTCGGCCTTAACGAGGTCACTGCCTGGGCTTTCCACTGCCTTAATTTGCTTCGTTACTTAGTTTAGAGGGGAGGGGTGGGGGCTCCATCTCCGCTAAATACTACCAAGGTAACCGGGTTTATTTCTCCACCACTTCTTCAGGGCTGGGCAGTTTGGGCTCGTCGGAAGAAATACTGTCCACAATGGAAGAGAGGCAGCGGAGGCTGCTGGAGGCCGACGACTCGACGACGGAGCCTCCTGCTCAACGAGAGAAAAGGGATTAAAGAGCAAAAACGTTCGTCTTCGCCGGGCCTGCGGCGCGGGGCTCACGGCAGGCGGGGGGTGAGACACCGGCCGTTGGGAACAACGATCGTTAGGGCAAAGGGAAAGACGCGCGGCAGCGACGGGTGAGCACGGCCCGGAGGCGGAGGGGTACTGAGGGGCAGGGGCCGCGGTGCGAGTTACCTTCCTTGGTGCTGACTCCGAGGGCTCGGGAATGGTCAGAAACGCTTTGCCAGTCGGAGGTGCAGGTGCTCAGGAAGTCTGAACTGGGGACCTGCGGCACACAGGCGGGCGGCTATGAGCAAGGCGGCCCGCCGCTCTCCGGGCCGGGCCGGCTGCCCTTCGCGGCCCCAAGGAACCCGCACGTCCCGCGACCACCGCAGGGGCCGCGCAGAGGCGGAGGAGGGGTGGGGACGGGCGCGGCGGGTTGGCAGCTGGAGGCCGGGGCGGCGGAAGGAATCGGGCGGCAGTGCTTACATTTCCCTGCTTGGGGCTGAAGCTGAAAGGGTCTCCCCCGATCTCTTGCATTTTCTCCTGCTGATCCAGCCTGTGCAAGAGGTCCTGCAGCCTCTCGATGTAGCTGATGGCGCTCCTCAGGATCTCCACCTTGGGCAGCCTCTGGTTGGGATTCGCCACAGTCCGCCTTTTCAGAGCCTCGAAGGCTTCGTTGATCTTCTTAAGTCGCCTCCTCTCCCGCAGCGTGGCTGCTTTCCGTCTGTCCGTGGGGGCCGACTTTCTCTTGCAAGTTTTACAAGCCCAGATCAAACACTGGCCGGGGAAGTGAGGGGGTTGTAGTCCCGGGGGTGCCAGCACATGCTCCTCTCCGCTGCTGTCACTGCCGGCCTCTGGCGGCATTTGGTCCTGACAGGGGGACAAGGTGCCGTCGCTGCCTGGGTACAGCGGGGATCCCTCGGCCATCTCCAGCTGCTGCAGGGCTCCATTCTCCCCGTCTAAGAAGAAGAAATAGGAGCCAGTTTCAAAAAGGTCCATCATGCTGTCCCTCGGCCTCTCTGCCGGCTTGAGTTGGGTGGCAGGCTCAAAAACACCCCGAGGAACAACCCAGATGGAATTTAATTAGTGCAGTGACATAAGTCCCCCTGCTTTATATAGGAGCTGCTGAAACCCTATCCAACTTTTAGCTGTCGCGGTGTATCACCCTCCAAAACTGATTCCAGCCAGTCTCCTGGGCGCTGTCCTGAGAACATCTCCTATTTAGAAGGACGAGTGGGGGGGCACGGGTAGAGCAAGGCAAATTAAAATAAAAAGGTAAAACAATCGGAAAAGAAGAATACAACCCAGCTCCTGTCCCCACTCCCCGGAATCCTGTGAGTGTGCTTGGGGTCAAGCAAAGGGACCTGAGGTGGGGGCTTGGGGGCTGCGGCTGCCCCCTTGCAGTCCCGGTCCCTGCTGACAAGCCCGCGGGGCATGGCCAGGAGACAAAGGCGCGGGGCTTCAGAGGAAGCTCTCCCCCAGCCCACCCCACCCAGCACACGCCGCAACTCACCCTTGGTGCCCCAGCGCTGACTATAAATCTATAAGGAGTGATTTCAAAGGCAGCCATCGCTCTCTAAATAGGTTAATATTTTCAGAAGAAGCCAGAAGCCCCTGTTATTGCACCACCCCTCCCCCACACCTTGAAACATGCCATTCCTGTGACCCAAGTCACCCGGGCCAGCCCAAGGTTAGGAGCCAAGCTCACTGTCCACACACAGGGAGAAGGTTGCCAAGGCAGAACCTTGCTGCTGTGCTGAAGCACCCATGGTTATTGCACCTCGGCTTTGTCTTTTAATATGAACTTTCCCACATCTCTCATGAGGTGTGATGGGAGTGATTCCAGGTGACTAGGTTACAGTCTGACTGCCTCTGTCCTTGATGGTGGTCAGGGCAAGAAAAGCCCAGGCATATGGTGTAACTGCAGTTTAATCCCTCGGGCCTGGCAAGGCATGTAGGGCTTCCTAGCCCCTGAAACTAAAACCAGAGCTCACGGTCACTCTCTGTTAGTGTATACTGTAATGCCACATCATGTCTGGGCTTCCCTTGCATCAAGAAAGAGAGGGTATGGGAAAACGCCCTGTTTGCCTCTTTCCCTCCACTGTCTTGTGTTCATTAAATCCCACGTAATTTCTCTCTGCTTATGTAAATATATATGTGTATATATGCATACGTATGTGTGCATCTCTATGGACGCATATGTATGTGTATTTATGTGGATAAACAAGTGCATTTCTGTGTGTGTATAAACACATGTATATGTATGTACAGATACATATCTGTATGCTTCATAGAAACTCTAATACATGAAGAGTGGATGAAGCCCCTGGAATACCACAATATCTCTCAAATGTAGCTTCTAACTTCATCCTTTCAGTTCTTTCAGAACTGTTTCATTTTTGTTTATTTCTCAAAAGCTACTTTGGAATTGATCATTGACTTGACTGTTTCTCCAAAACTGATTGCAAAGCAATATTTCAGAGTACAAACATTTCAAAGAGTAGCTGTGATTTTGTTTTGCCCAAATCAGTGTTGTTAACATTCACCTTGTTTCTGCTTTAATGAGGCAGAAAAATACCCAGTTTTGGATGAGACAGAGAAATTCAGACTGTCCTCAGCAAAACTATTTTTGATATTAATATTCTAGCACTGAGGGTTTTTTCTTCTCAGATTAAAGAAGTTAAGGAGCTGAATGTAAGATACAGTTTCCCAGTTTCCATGTTCTGCAACTTGCTCTCTGTTTGACCAGTAACTTCATTTCCATGTGATTTAGTTTTCTGTCTTTAAAAAGAGGTATAATGTTGACCTGTCCTTTGTGTTTCTCAATTAATTTGCTGACTATCCAGGGAGGAGCCACCGCTTGGCACTGCATGCTTTGTAGTCCCACAGGGATGTTTGTCCCATACCATTAGTGATGGTAGTAATAATAATAATAATAAAGGAAAAATTGTAATCTGATTACTTTAAACATTTTCACATTTACTACAGTAATTTTTTTTCCTTTTAATCTTTAGTTCCTTCACTATTGCTCTGGTAGTGTTTGGAACAAGGCCAGAAACAAGATCACTCTACTGGTAAAGTGCACAAATGAAAACTTGGTTTCAGTCAGAAATCTCATTGCCAAGTTGTTGTCTGTTCAAGAGTTTTAATTGAACTTAAGGAGTTGGGAAGCTGGAAGTTTAGGACCCAGATGCTCCTTAACTGCTGTCAGCAGTCTGGATTTTTTAACAGGAAACCAAGTAAGTTCTTTCTTTCCAGCACTTAGTGCTAGAGTAAACAGGTTTGGTTCCTCACAGTAACATGGAAATAGCATAATTAGGCCTTTATGGAGCAAAACTTCTATTAACTGCAACTGGATTTTAATTTGGATGAAGTCAGCCAGTTTCCCCATCACATAAGCAGCTTGAGTTTTGCTATTGCCTTCACACCGCATCTCCCATTGCAATTCCTTGGTGAACACAACACAGCTAGCAAACAACCCCAGAATATTTGAACAGAATGTCCTCGGTGATGTTCTCCGTTACAAAAGGGGATCAAGTGGATGAGTCAAAAGTTGGTGCTGGTCTTTTTTCTCTTCATGCCTTGCATTGCAGATCATGTTAGATATAAGCACAAAGACATAAGAGGAAGTAAAAGCACATGAATAAGAACAACTGGACATAGAATTGGAAGGAGAATCACTGCTGAACTCAACCTGTAACTTCAGTTGGCTTGATAGCCCCTTACAGCAAAACTCACTGTCAATCTGTGAAGCCTGTTCTTTATTCAGTTGTGACTGCTTCCACCAGAATACTGTGCTACTCTGCTAAAGATGTACTCTCAGAATATCTACACAAGTAAAATATGAGGTGTACTGTATTTCACTGGTTAAAAGGTCTGTTATCCTACCAAAGAGGTATTTCAGTAAGTCAGCAAGTGGTAAATTCAGTAAGTGTTCAGGATGACCCAAATCCAAGCATTTTAATTAGTCACAGCTGATCTCCAGAACTTTGATCCTTCCAAATGCACTTTGCCACATAAACCTTTCTGGATAATTGTGGTTGAATAATGAGCCTGGAAATGCCCGGGTCACTCTTAACACCTTATGATTTATGCAGAAGTTCAATCCAGAATTACAGAGAAATATTTTGTCATCTAGAACCCACGTAACACTGCACACCACTCCAAATACCTTTTTTTTCTCCTTCACTCTCATCAAGATCCTTCTAGCTGCATCTCTTTTACACTTCTCTGCAGCGGCATCATTAATCACTAGGGATCAGGCGTATCCCCTCCTATGTGGCACCTAGGTGAAGATGACGTTTTCATCCTGTCTTTGTTGTTGCCCTGTTCTATGGTACAGTGCCCCCCTTGATTTCAGAGATGTTTAGATACCTGACTTCCAGGTAATGATTCTTACGTTGCTTCTTGCAGATTGATGAAGTGCAGGTTAGCAGCATAAGCCCAGGTTTGGGCATGGTGTGGTTCTCGGAGTCTGTTTGCACTCCAGATATCGAAATCTTTCTGTTCACATCCTCATTCTTCTTTTCCTTTAACACTCACATTCAACAGCATCTTTCTTAGCAGAAACTTGCCCTTTCAACTTATTTTACTGTTAATGCACAATGCTCTTCTTCTGCCTTTATTTCTTTTTCAAACAGTTCATATTCTCCAAACTTGGTTTTCACCAAGTTTCTGAAATCCCTCTAACATTTGACTTGGTATCTTCTACTGATATTTCTAACACATACTTATTTTTTTCCCAAGGCAAGTAACACCTTCTTTTAAAATTCTATCATTTTTAATCTAATTTCTCTTATTATAGTATCTAGGCAACCACTTAGAGTACCTCTTTGCCACAGAAGAAGTTTAGGCTCTTACTCCTGTCCTGTTTTCTCCCAGTTTGAGTTCACATGGAATACCTTCTCACCTGAGTTTGATAGTGCATTCATGTAGGGGTAGGTGACATGTCTGGGGATGTGTGTTAACGCCTGTGTTTTGCTGTCACTTGTAACCTGTACGTTGCATAGTTGGGACACCAGTTTAAGCTATTAGAGAGTTAATTGCCATTCCTCCCGAAGTGTCGCAAGGTGCACTGAAATACTCAGGATGCATTTACTTTCTCATTTTAATTTGCCAGGAGCGCCCTTGTGGAGCAGATCTCTGAATAGCCCCACTTACTGCACTTTCAATACTCTGTACAGGGTGTTGTCAGTGTGTTGTCTGGGTTCTGTTCAGGAGACACTAAATTGGAAGGCAACCTGAAATGTGAAGTGGATGCTGGGTCTTCAGCACCACCAGTTTCTACAGCTCTGCTCCTGATGCACTTGTATTACCTGCTAATGTGTTCATAGTCACAGGTCATTGGGAAGAACTAGAGAAAACATCAACATGTTGCTGCATTAGAGATTTGCTGCTGAAAGAGTATATCTGAAAGAGTATATCATGACAAGGACTGCAAAACTAAGAAGGTTGAGACACTTAATCTCTCAGAAGGAAATTTTAAACAGATGGAAAGGATTGAGATATCTTTATTTTTTAAAGATGTTTGAAGTAGCCGAGAGATGTGGAACTGTAAGGGGAAAGCTGGTGCACAAAAGATAGGTAGTCTGGTAAAGAACATGTATCTATCCCCAAATCTACATCTTATTACAGAAATGTTTGGTGAGCAAAGATTAGAAATTTTCCATGAGTTTTCTTGAAAGCCTGGGCAGTGGAGGGGACCAGAATTTCTTATGCTGACAATGATGTATGGGAAATTTATGCAAAAGAACTTTACTGACATTCATGGAAGTATAATTGCTGCTACTGGAAGAGAGCATATAGAATTTCATGGCTTGTGGTACGCAGGAGCACCTCTTAGCTGAACTTTGTTATCTCTTCTTGCCTTAAAATACCTGAATTTCACAGAGGTCTGCAAGGGTAACACAGACCATCTTTAATTCTTGATTTTCATTTATGTGTGTTGTTAGACTATCAGCTGACCTTTACTTACCTAGACTCTTACTTGGCCTTATTCAAATCTGCTTGTCCAAGGAAATGATACTATTTGCATATCCCCATTGCTCCATGCACTCTCACAGGAGATTTAGGAACTGACTAGAGGAAGCGTGTGTTCTGTACATGCCAGTCCTTGTGTGTAAGTGTGTGCCATTTCAGGGAATTTAAAAGCATGTGGGAGCAACCATCCCTCAAAATGCAAGTGAGGTAGTGAATGGTGTATATGCTCCAGCGGTGGGAAGCCAGAAAGATAGAAACCTGGAAAAGAAACTTTGTATAATTTTTATGGTCTTTGTAGGAGAATATTTAAAAATTCTTATTCACAGAGACCTTGGCTATATAGCTGTTCCAAATTATTGCTGTTTTCCTTTGATTGGATATGGACTTTAGTGTTCATATCGGTTACGGTCCTGTTAGTATCTGAGAGGTGCAACCTTGCTAACTAAACAGACTTCTCTAGTTCAACATAGTAAGGTAGGATTTCATTACAGCTCTCATGTTGGGCAGTTATGAGACACAGTTCTAAATGGCAGATGCTTTAATGCCTGTGTCAGGGTCTACAGTGACAAATAGTCACCACTGCACAAACACATTTATTTTACTACAAGACATTTTCCTGGGGAGGAGGAAGTGCCAGTTAGAAGCCAGAGGCCCCTTGCGCTGTTGCTGGCTGAGATGAGCATTTTCCATGGTTCTATCTGCAAGGAGGCATTCCTTAGTAATAGTAATAATGCTAGATGTCTTCTGCTTGTGATTAGGCAAAAAATGGGGGGCATGGAATGTGGCACAAGTACAAGACACGTCATGTGCTATACAATCATATTTTTGCCATTCACATTTTTTGTAATTACATGAAAGGCCATTTTACAGTCATATACTTATTTGTCTGTTTACACTACAACCTATTGGAGGCATAGAGTGCATTTTCACACTATGTAGTTTTAGACCATAATGACTGTGATATCGAAAACTAATCTCAGTCAAAATGCTACTACTAAATGAAATAGATATTCATTTTAATTCTGCAAAAAGAAATTAGGGAGGAAAGGGTGTGGAGAGATAGTTTCTGGATCCAGCACTCAGGCTAATCACACCTCTAATGCCTGTGGACAGAAAAAGCTTAGTGCTCAGACTGTGGAAAAATTACAGCTTACTTTTCTAGGGCTCACAAGGGATTTTTGCACAGCCGTGGATCTTCATGGAAAATTGGGATGATGGTGGCTTGGAAGTGGAAGCTGTGAAGATATAGTGAAGGTAATGGATGTAGTCAACTCCCTCCTCAGCAGTAAAATAGGAATTATTTAAAACAGCACATCACAACTTCTGAAATGATTATTGTGAATGATCTCTTTTTATACATAAATTGTATTCAGCTGTTTCATCATCCATGGCAAACATTCTTTTGCTTTCCTGGTGTTAGCTCTCTGACATATGGGCATGCCAGTGTAATGAGCCGTTTGATTGCAGGTACATAGCATTGGATGGTTAAGATAAAGTTAATAAGCTATAGTCAAATGCAGGCATTACTTGGCCTTGACTTATTTCCTGGTGCTGCATTAATTTAGTTCTTAATTATTCCATGCACATGTGGATTTAAAATGCAGAAACAATTGAAATGGGAATCTCTTGAGATATTACTGTTGCCAAAATGTAACTACAATATTGGAAGTAATGCAGTCATGTCATAGCCCTATAGAATTCTCTGTTCTTCATGAGATGTAAAGTATTTGCTCTATTGTCTGTAATTTCAAAATTTGTGCATTTTATTTTCAGTATTCTTCTGCCTTTATGGATACTGATTCAGCTCATCATTTTGAAGAAGTGTTGGTTTCACCATATTTGTCTTTTGTGCGTCTTACATGACTTGTACTTCAAGGTTTTGTTCACCGTGTGTCAACATTGCCTTTTGTGTTCCACATCCTACACTTCCCTTAATTGAGCACATAGAGCTGGTGTCATATATTTTGATAAGACTTGCTTGAGACTCTTTGGGTGCCATCAGTCTTTTACAGTATATGGTAAACACAGAATGTTGGTTTTGCTGTCCTGTCACATTTTCTGTTTTAGCAGAGCTTATTGCTATGTCCTATGTGTTGTCCTTAAGTTCTTCCTTAGGTAAAATGATTAGCTTTACTGAGACAGTCTTAGCTTTAAAAATCGTCTATATAGTATCTCTATTTCTGTAAATATGTTCTGACTGATTTCATAGAATCATAGAATAGTTAGGGTTGGAAAAGACCTTAAGATCACCTAGTTCCAACACCCCTGCCATGGACAGGGACACCTCACGCTAAACCACGTCACCCAAGGTTCTGTCCAACCTGGCCTTGAACTCCGCCAGGGATGGAGCATTCACAACCTCCCTGGGCAACCCATTCCAGTGCCTCACCACCCTCACAGTAAAGAACTCCTTCCTTACATCCAGTCTGTACTTTCCCTAAGTTTGAACCTGTTACCCCTTGTACCATCACTACAGTCCCTAATGAAGAGTCCATCCCCAACATCCCTATAGGCCCCCTTCAGATACTGGAAGGCTGCTATGAGGTCTCCACACAGCCTTCTCTTCTCCAGGCTGAACAGCCCCAACTTCCTCAGCCTGTCTTCATACGGGAAGGGCTCCAGTCCCCTGATCATCCTCGTGGCCCTTCTCTGGACTTGTTCCAACAGTTCCATGTCCTTTTTATGTTGAGGACACCAGAACTGCACACAATACTCCAAGTGAGGTCTCAGGAGAGCAGGGTAGAGGGGCAGGATCACCTCCTTTGACCTGCTGGTCACAATCCTTTTGATGCATCCCAGGATACAGTTGGCTTTCTGGGCTGCAAGCGCACACTGAAGCCGGCTCATGTTCATTTTCTCATCAACCAACACCCCCAAGTCTTTCTCCTCAGGGCTGCTCTGAATCTCTTCTCTGCCCAACCTGTAGCTGTGCCTGGGATTGCTCTGACCCAGGTGTAGGACCTTGCACTTGGCATGGTTAAACTTCATGAGGTTGGCATCAGCCCACCTCACAAGCGTGTCAAGGCCCCTCTGGATGGCATTCCTTCCCTCCAGTGTATCAACCCAACCACACAGCTTGGTGTCATCGGCAAACTTGCTGAGGGCGCACTCAATCCCACTGTCCACGTCAGCGACAAAGATGTTGAACAAGACCGGTCCCAACATCAATCCCTGAGGGACACCACTCGTTACTGGTCTCCAGCCGGACATTGAGCCATTGACCACAACTCTTTGTGTGCGGCCATCCAGCCAGTTCTTTATCCACCGAGTGCTCCATCCATCAAACTGATGTCTCTCCAATTTAGAGACAAGGATGTCATGTGAGACAGTGTTGAACACTTTACACGTGTCCAGGTAGATGACGTCAACTGTTCTACCCCTGTCCATCAGTTCTGTAGCCCCATCACAGAAGGCCACCAAATTGGTCAGGCAGGATTTCCCCTTAGTGAAGCCATGCTGGCTGTCACCAAGCACCTTGTTGATTTTCATGTGCCTTAGCATGCCTTCCAGGAGAATCTGCTCCAAGATTTTGCCAGGCACAGAGGTGAGACTGACTGGTCTGTAATTCCCCGGGTCATCCATTTTCCCCTTCTTGAAAATGGGGGTTCTATTTCCCTTTTTCCAGTCTCTCAAATATGATGGCCAGTGGCTTAGCAACTTCATTCCCCAGCTCCTTCAGGACCCACGGATGGATTTCATCAGGTCCCATGGACTTGTGCACATTCAGATTTTTAGGATGGTCTCGAACCAGTTCCTCTCCTACAGTGGGTGTAAGGTCTTCATTCTCACAGTCCCTGTATCTGCCTTCCAAGACTTGGGTGGTTTGGTCAGAGCCTTTTCCAGTGAAGACTGAGACAAATAAGTCATTCAGAACCTCAGCCTTCTCCAAATCCTGTGTAGCCAGTTCTCCTGATAGCTTCCAGAGTGGGCTCACATTGTCCTTTCCTGTTATCTTTCACATCCCTAGCCAAGTTTAATTCTAACTGGGACTTAGCTTTCCTCATCTGGTCCCTAGCTTCCCAGACAAAATGTATTTGAATATAATGTTCACAATGTGTACTTTGGGTAGTCTAATATATGACTATTCCCTTTCTAAGTCCTTTCTGTGTGTGATTTTTCACAGATCTTTTGATTTCTGTAATCCATAATCGTTGGGTTTTACTGGGCTTTAATAATAATAAAAAAGTTTTGTATGTTCATTTTTAGTATTTCCTATTTTGTCCCTCTCTTTTTGCATTATAGCAAGAAAAAGAATGTTTTCACAGGTTTACCTTTCTTTATCCCTTAAGAATACAGTGATCTTCAAATAATTTCATTATTTTGCCTGACTTCCTTGTACCATCTCCACTTGGGTTGGACTGGTACACCAAATAGCAGTTGGTGCATTTTGAAGCCCTTTTGCGTCACTTACAGTCTCCTGCATCTGCTGGCTCCTTATCATTGAAAGACAAATGTACTTCTATCCCTTCCTCATGATGACCTAGTCACCTGTCTATCTGGAAGATACCTCAAAAGTCCTTAAAGGTTTATCTCCCATCAAATACAGGGATGAAGTGCTGAAGGTGCCACACTGCTGTCCACCAAATCTGTCATCTGTATTTTTTGTGAAAGGTGAATGTCAGATGCTTCAGTGGAAGATACAGGATGCTCTGAAGAGTATTCAACAGAGAAGTTTCTTCCTAATCCCTTCAGTTACACTGGTGTGAGCCCTCAAACATGACAGCCTGTGTCACCTTTGGACTTCAAAAAAACAATTCTGTGTAGTGCATCTGGGACTAAAGAAAATGTTAATGCAGAATCCCCAGGTATCTTACCTGCATGTGCTTTCAAAAGTAAGATAGCTGCTACTTTTGGAAAGCAGAAACCATTGAGATAAAGTCTTCCAGAAAGAACTTTGCACTGTATTAAATAGCAAGAACGACCTTGAATCCAGCGTATATTGTATCATGTTGTTACTGGAACCTGTTGAACAGCTGCAGAACTGTTTCAGGCTGTGAAGGTCATTCTGGTATTCAGCTGTGTGTCATTTAAGGTACGTGTTTGTAAACAAGGTTGGTTACCTGTGATCTGTCAATGCTAGAAGTACAGCAGTCTATATCATACTCCTTTACCTCTATGTTCTGTTCAGTTAATGTATTTTCACTTAATAACTTCTGTGTGTTTATACACTGAGATTTCACTTGCTTCGAGATTCCTGAAGGCTCAAAAATGTGTTCTTTAAAGTACACTGAGATCTAGGTGTTGTAACATGGTCTCCTGTATGTGCCACTCTTCTTCCCTGCGCAGTTCATCTGGCACATAAGACACAAGACAGGAATGAAAAGGGGATAGCATTTAGAAATTCTGCATGACAAAATAGGTCTTTCCATTTTCTTTTTAGCCAGATTTCATAAAAGCATGCTCAAAGAATGCCTCTATTTCGTTTTTCATCAGACGCCTCTGCAGAACATTTCAGGCTGAAAGACTGCCAGATGCCCTCTCTGCCTGCTAAAATAACAAAAAATAAGGCTTCAGTTGAGCTGCTGTAAGTGCCTGGGTTCTTGAGGAAAGTGTACTAAAATTATGTTTTCTGGGAAATAATTGGACAATTAAACATTAAGGAAAAGTTTAGGAGAACAAACACCACCTATTCTGATTAGATATGAATCTCTGGAAGAGCACTTTTAAATCTGTGTTCTGAATCTGGTAACTGGACAGCATATAGCTATGTTTAGACTTAGAGAAAATAGCCAGAAAATATTTTTGTTGTGAAGTGTGAAACAGCTGGCTTATAACAGAATCTGTTGACCTGCAGAGTCATTATTTGTAAACAACATTTATGTATCAGAGCAGCCTAATAGAAACGTTTGGCTGGTGCGCTAAGCTTTGCAATTACTTTGAAGGATTATTGATTAACTATAATAACAGAAAAAATAGAACAGACTATATCTATCTGTATCTCTATATCATCTATATCTATGTATATCTTTCTATATCTAGCTATATCATCTATAGCTATAGCTATAGATAGCTATATCTATATCATCTATATCATCTATATCATCTCTATCTCTATATATCTATATCTCTCTATATCTGTATATATCTATCTGTATGTATATATCTATGTCTTTATATCTGTCTGTATAGCTATAGCTATATCATCTATATGTAGCTCTATATCTATATCTATACCTCTGTGTCTGTATGTCTATACCTGTATCTCTGTCACCTCTGTCTTGATTGAATAGCTCTATCTTTAGATCTATCTCTGTGTCTGTCTCTGTCTGTGTCTCTGTCTGTGTAGACTATATCTCTGTATTTATAAATATACGTCTACATTTATATCTTTATCTGTATCTATACCTATCTCTATCTGTCTATCTGTCTATTTATCTATCTATGTTTTGTCTTGTCTCAGCTGATGCTAGGCCTGAGTATTTAATGGAACAAGGAGTTATTGAATAATCACAGAATTGGCACCATGGTTACAAATTGTATTATCCATTATGCTGGCTGAAAGGTAGTGGATGAGCACACTGAAGCAGCATTAATGCCTTATGGCTGCTTATATTTAGCTGTCTTTCCAGGCAGAGGATTTGACTTTGAAGAAGTTGGTTTTACGCAGGTAGCAGCAACAGCTTATAAACGGTAAAGAGCCTGCAGATATTCAGATTATCACCTTTCACTGGGGTGCTTTCTCAGTCAAGCATCTCAGATGTGACATTTCCGTGGTTCCAGAAATTTTGTAGCACTGCACATAAACTATTTTCTAGAATTCCAGCTGTTCAGTACTGAGAGTATGTTCTGAGCTGGGTTCAATTAACAGTGAACTTGCTTAGTGTTTTGGGGAAGTTTTAAGCTTCTCACAAAGTCATGTATCTGAAGTAAGAGGAGAAAACATGAGACTGGAAAAGAGCAATGTCACTTTCTTCAGTTGTATAACATTTTCTGGCAGACGATAAATGTGTGCTCACAGTGTCCCCGAATGGAAATTCAAGCAAGAATTTAATTATCAATAGAGAAACTGCTCGAAGTGATCAAACAATTTTTCCTCACCAACAGGAGCTGTCTAATAACAAAGACATTGTAACTCTGTTTTTATTTCTGAATAAAGTCACTCAGTCATCTTAGTTACACACAGCACATTCAAGAACCTTATGCACACATGCACAGACCAGCAGTCATGCCCGTTAACTCAAACTGACACCAGAATACACAGTTATAAATAAGACTGAAGTTAGTCAGACTGCTTGATGTGACTTTTCAAGAGCCCAAAAATTTCCAAGTAAGCCATGATCTAGGATTTTCTTATTAACTGTACCAGGCCCTTGCAAGGAATTAGCTTTCTGATTGTCATAGCTTTTGTTTTGAAATGACTTGGGATTATTTTTGTCACAAATGGCTGAGGTAATAGCATGAATTCTTCATCATTTGCTTGCAACTGGGAAGTATCAGACAACAGAATTGTAGACTCATAGAATTGATTTGTGTCTGATGAGTCCAAGTTATACCAACAGCTTTTTCAGCTGAGTTGTCATTGCACGCTGCTGATCTCAAGAAGCAGACATGCCAAACTATGGTGAAGATAGCATGAAAGGCACTACAGATACTCTTGGAAGAGATTGCATGCTGGGATTTGTCAAGTTCTCATTGTCCTCCATAGCACTCCTTGTCCAGTTTACTAGCATCAGTTCAGCAAGATTGCATCTTAGTTTAGATCTTTATGATCTTAACTCTGTCATTCCTGAGGCAATGCAGTACTAGCAGGAACAGATTGGACTGATCTCAGCCATCCTTACTTTACTTTCTAGCGTAAGAATTCATATGTGATAGAAACTATTGAGCTGAACCAAATGACTTCCTTCAACAATTACCAGAGTCATCAGACCTGCCTTATATAGGAAGTCCATGCCCATCATTCACACCCTTACTCTTCAACACAGTAAGCTTACAGAAGTAGTTAATGGATCAGCGTAACTGCCTCTTCCAACTTTTATTACAATAGAAAAACAAGTTTCATATAAGAAATATATGTCAGAAATTCCCTGCTGCGTCAGTTCATCCAGCAGAATATTCTGGCTATTTAGAAACTGGCCACTTCTGGTCATCCATTCCCTTTGTACTTCATTAATATGAGCAGCTGTCTAATCAGGGATGTTGTAGGGCACATCAGTACCTAGTTCTGTTAGTGTCTGTTTACAGACATGTTGAGTTTATCTAATCCCTTTTGGAGCACCCAGATAGTGTCTCACCTCCCAAAGTACTTTTTTTTGTAATAACTTACATCTGATTGATAGAACTCGCAGGAGCAGGTCCCAAAGGACAAGCCAGCAAAGGGAAACTTAGATAGATTATCCTTCTTAAACTAACCATGAGAAGGATCTCAGAGCCACCAAGAGACAGTAGGAAAAGTGTAGGTTAGCACATGCCAATGAGCAGTAATATCATCAAGAGCTGGGTCCCCACGGGACTTAGGTGCCTGTGCCCTGCTTTGGTGGCTAAATTCATAACATAGATTTCCAGGGCTTTCTGCTAAACCTTAGAGATGTCTGAAAAGTCTAAGTGCGATGTTTTATTCCAGTAAATTTCCAGAGGTACCTAAACATCATCTTGTGGATTTATGCAGAAATCCCTCACTACTGGCACAGCAGGTGTGTTATTTTTAACGTGCTTTTGCCTGGCAAATTGTCAGGACCTAGAAAGATGGACTCAGAACACACACACTAGATTGGACCTTGAACACAGCTTTGCCAGGGGTGTTTTCAGTAGCAGTTCAGGACTTACCAGAATGTCACTCTTCTTCATGAGACCGTAGGTACCTCTTCATGAAACTACAAGGTAAATGGCGATCCTGACAGAACAAGACCCTGAGTAACCTGATCAAAGTTCGAAACTGCCCTGGGCGAGATAACCTCTGGAGGTCCTTTCCAGCCTAAATTATCCTAATATTCTGGTCTAAAGCTGAAGCCCACATTGCCCCTACCAAGTACTGATCTCTTTCTTACTAAGCAAGCTATGGCAGAGCATGTGCCATGAAGTGCTGGCGGTATTATAAAACCAGTGCTACTAAAACATTTTAGTATCACTCCCTTAGTGACATGGCTTAGTGGTTGTCTTCACAGTCTTGGGGTAACATTTGGACTTGATGATTTTAAAGGTCTTTTCCATCTAGTTGATTCTATGATTGTCTGATTCTGAGAGCAGTCAAGAGCAAAATAGGAAAGAAAAAAAGAAGACAGAACTAAGACTGGGAAAGGAAGGGTAGCATAGATACATTAGGAGAGAGTCAGAAAGGCAAAGGAGAAAGCAAGAAATCACTGTCAAAAGACACAAAAGAAAGAAGACCCTCTCATTAAGTATTGCAATAGTAAGAGAACTAAGGGACCTTCAACAGAAAGCTATTAACAGATGATGCTGTGCTTAATGCCTCTGTCAATTCAAATTATGGTTAAAGGATGAAGTGCCTTTAGCTGGTTAGCTAAATTATTAGCGCTAATAACAAAAGGAGAAAGAGTCAGGACAGGAAAACCAACAGGTAAAACAATTAGATTAACTTATGTGTTAAAATGTAAGTAAAACATTCTCTCTGTGTACTTAGAGAATCGGCTGAACTGATCTCAGTGACATTTCCTGATATCTTTGTGGGTTATGAGTGAGATTGCAGAAGAGTATAGATGGGCATATTCTTAAACAGTAGGAAAGAGGGACTTGGAGATGAAATGTTCAACCCAAGATTCTGTGAAAATACTGGAAAGTGACACATTATTTGCGTGCACCTGTAAGAATACAAAGGGATGACTAACACCAACATGGAATACTCATATTCCCATTAAATTATCTTCAAGACTGTGCTGTGCCAAATCTGTTTGTTGTCCTGACATAACAGAATAATTCTTGTGACTGTGGGATAAGCAGAAGTCACTTTCTTGATTTTAATGTTTTTTATAGTTTCACATGACATCCTTATATGAAGAATAGGAAAATGAAACTCCTATGGGTATTCAACTCCTTGGAAACTCATCAAAGGAGAACTCTCAGATGAGGGACTTCCCAGGGTTCTGCTCTGGGAACTCATATTTTAATTAATAACTTGGATGATTGAATAGAGAATATGGTCATCAAAAGTGCAGATATTACAGAGATGACATGAATTACCAGCTTGTTGGAAGGCATGCTTAGATTTCAAGCTGATTGCTACAAATCAGAACTCTGGTCATTAACAAGTTTCAGTTTGAAGAGGAGAAAGACACAAATGGGCATTTAGGTAAGCCAGATCACTGCAGAAATATGGACAGAGTAACTATGTAGGTGGCAATTCTACAAAAGAAAACTGATGGGTTACAGTGAATCATAGATGAACATATGCCGTGATGCTTAGAAAAGAACACCCACATGGCACTACGACTTGACAACTGGAAGGAGGTGCATGAGGTAGTCCTTTCATCCTGTTCTCAGCTGGCTGGTAAGACTTCAGCTGTAATCCTGGGCATTTTCGGGCACTGAATCTCAAAACAGATACAGCTGTAACTTCGTCTGCTGCACAGAATGCTAACAAGAATGATGAGAGTCTTAGAGACATTGAGTAAACGTTGAATGGATGTGGTGTTAAAGAGAATAGGAAAGTTAAGAGAAAGTGCTGGCAGTGATTAAGAAAACAGTAACAATTGCTGCAAAGAGGAATAGAGTAAACCATTGCTGGTGATTATGTGGATAGAAAACAATATATGCAATTAGTTATAACAAGGCACAGTTAGGCAAGTTTCCTGATGGAAGGATTTAGTCTGGCTTAGCTGCAGAGCAGCAGCTATATAAACCTCTCCCAGGAGTCATGTAGCCTTCAAGCAAAGTATGACGGACTGTGGGACTTGCTAAGATTCCTTTTTTTGCCTGATTTTGCTATGAACTCTGCTGTCATTGTTCCCTATTAAAAAGAACTTTGTTTGGGATAACTGAGGGGAATTAAGGGTGGAAAAAGAAAGGCAGTCTCAGTATGAGAGCTCTTGCAGGGAGGGAGAAGATCCAGCCAGGCTCCTGTAATTTTTTTAATGCTGTACCTGGCTGTTTGAACAGTTGCTTTCCAGATTCCATGTGAGAGCCTGCCCCCTTCAGGCTACAGCCCTTTCTGAATGAGTATCTGAACATTCTTGGAAGTGGCACTACTGGGGCAAGACAGAGAGCGCATGTGATTCCCTGGCAGCCTTAGCCGGGGGATCAGCATCTTTGCCTGAGATGTGACAAACAAGAATAAACAGATCCCTGTTGTGAATCAAGCAGAGGCTGAAAGTAAATCACTGTCTCCTATGTATTATTTGAGTGCTTAAAAGGGATTTTCTCCTAGGTTCTTTTTAGAAGGAGAAATCAGAATCGGCAATTCCAATCAAATTAGACAGTTAAATCATAATTGGATGAAGGTTCCCTAACAAGAGGGTGCAACAACCATATTGCTGTGTGGGTACGTGTACTTTGCCACTTTTTATCTGCATTGTCAGTCCCTGTTGTCTCCTAAGTTCCAGTCACAGTTTTTGAGGGAGCCTTTCTTAAATGGCTGTTTTTCTGCATGCTTTCAGTTTGGCATCTTACTTGTCAGATGAGGATTCTGCTCAATGGCAGGATGTCCAAGAATTAAGCACTGTAACATTTACATGTTCCTGAAATTCTCTAGCACAAGCCAACTCCTATTATGTCATTACTCCTTTCCTTTTTCTATACCTCTCTCTTTGACCTTCAGATAAAAAAATAAATAAATGAGTGAGAAAAAAAGGAGAACTTCACACACAGAAGAGCTCCATGGAATATGGAGTGGATTGTAATCTCTCTGGTGTGTATACTGAAAACTTCCTGCGCCCAAGAGCCACAAGTGTGCCTGCTATACAGACAAGCAGAAGAAGGGCACATGTTTGGAAGGCTCGCCTGCAGGAGATGGATGGCATTGACTGCCCTGTGATCTCACTGCTCCATTGTGAAACAGGACAGGGCTGAGTGTCTGGGCTATTTTAGTGACGTTGGTCCTCAACAGCTTCTATTGACTTACTTCCTCCTGAAGTCAGGGGTTTGGATTACCCAGCAATGCCAGCAGACCCTCACTGCCAGTCACGGGATATTTCTTTGGCATGGAAACTGTTTGAATTGTATGTAAGCTGTGTGTAACACAAGGCTAGCCTCTGCTGAAATATACAGCCTAAAGTTATTTGTGCAGTCCTTCTCTATGCAGAACTACACACAAATTCTTCTACAGGATATACTATGTTGATCTCCTAAATGTGATTGAAAATATCCTATACAGAGCATAAAGAATGATTTAAAAATAGCAGTAGGAAATCTTGTTTCATTTGATTTGTAATCTCTTAGATATAAACCATAAGGGCTTCCTCACAGATTTGCTTCTTTGGAAAGATTAATTTCTAACCAAAGTTCACCAAAATACTGACTTGTGTTTGGAATTTCTTTCTCAGGAGAAAGGAAAACACATCATATGATGCTGAATATGAGTGGAATATAGTATTTCTTTGTATAATTAATATACTATTCTTCTCTCCTAAGTATTTTAATACACGCTGTGTCAGATACGTTGTTCACAATGGTTTTTGTTAAGTACAAGGTTCTTTTCATACAGATATTGGCTCCATTAACACGGTTTCTTCAAGCTCATGTCTACATTTTAAATCCTTCTGGAATTGACACCAACTGTCTATTTTGACACTTGTTCATTAGTTTTCTCTCAATGGAAGCATTCTCCTTCTTTCAGCTGTTATAGCAATTTTATGTTTCACAAAGTCTCCTTACAAGACAGTGCTGAACATTTTTCCCAGTCTTGGAGAACAAGATAATGACTGCCCAAAGTGATTCACAGCTCTATCAGAGCAACTCACCACTTGTTCCAGTCCATAGTCAAAAAGTGAAAGCTGCAGTCTGACTCCCTGCAAGTTCTTTTTGGTTTAAGTCAGAATCAGTTGTTTCTGTACATCAAGACTTCATGGTCATGACTGTTAATCCAAGTCATACTTCCTTTTGCTTACCTAAAGTAAGCCAATCATGCCTGACCTGACCAATTTAGATGTGACTTTACTTTCAAGAGCTTGAGTATCTGCTTGGGCATGTGTGTGATAAAGGATGTGTGGATGTGATATCTTAGCAGCAATCACAAGTTAAAAAAACACTGGCATCTTAATTCTTGCAATTTTTCTGCTATTCCAGACACACAGCCAAGAGATTTTTTTTTTCCAAAGGCTGGAAAAGCAGGAAGGTGCCTTTTGTGACATGTGCCTGCTGGGCTCCTGGGGTGCTCACTTGGAACCTTTCTAGAAAGATGATATTAGCTTTCTGCAAATGCTGTCTTAGCTAATGCCCTCCCTACCACTAGTTCTTTATTACCAGGATGAGAAAACTGAAGGGAAGGCGAAGTAAAGATGTGTGATGGTGCCCATAGTGGCTCTTGACAATCTACTGGCCATTTCTTTGTTTTGGGATGAAGTTATAGGAGAAAGAATGCATTGACAGTGTTCTTAGTCGTGATAGGTGGTGTGAAAAGGCATTTTGGGAAAAAATGCTTTCCTCACAGACCTTCCAAATACATAGGACACATAAATATTAGGAAAAAAGGTTTCATACAAGTTTCTTGGCTGCTTGCTTGCTTAGGAGGGTTGACATACACAGAAATTAAGTGATTTGTTTCAGACATGCAATGTCTATGAAAACTTGGAACTAAACACAGCTTTTCTCCCACACTAGCACAGGACCATCTTTCTCTGACTGCCAGTTGGCTCTGGCAGCAATGTCAGGGATCCCTTCTGTTTCAGGGGGAGCACACCAGTATGCAGGAGAGGAATGTTTGCCTCATTAAATTTGGTGCAGAGTTGGTATAGCTAGCACAATTAACCTCCATTAACCAGCAACCTGATATGTCCCCAAAACCTGCTTAGGAGTGCCAGTAAAGGACAAGAAGAATTGGAAGGGCAAAAAGAATGGGAAAATCAAGAAGTGACAAATGCATCTGCCTTCTTCAGTACTCAGTCACATTCTTAGTGTACAGTACATTCAGTAGATGTGTTCCTACAATAATGGCCACCCCACAGGAAGTAAGCATATTTATGAGAAATTGCAACAATATGGACATTATTATAGAATATTTTTTATCAAAGCATCTTCCTTTATGGCTGTTTTACCAGGACAGCTCAGTATTTTCCTAAGACAACCTGTAACTATTAAAAAGTCAATATATTCCCAAATTTCCAGTCTAAAAGAGAAAAAAACCCACAAAGATATAAAGGAGAGAAATGTGTGAAACTTTAAATGTTAACCATGATAAAGGCAGCATGTCTTTGTACGTTTAAGGCACTATTAATACCAACTGAAGTTTTGCTTCTTAGTGTCCTAAGCAGCGAAGATGAGTTGCTGACAATGATGGCAATGCTAGCCTGAATTTTTTTTTAGCCTTGGTAAATAAAGGTTCAGATTAAAATCCTCCATACAAACATCAGTCAGTTTTGGGAACTTCCTCTGGACTCCCTGATCTGGACAGTGCCTTGTCAGATAACTATCCTGTTCTCAGAAGGGAGCAAGATTTCGTGCTAGGCAGCCAGTCCCCTCAGGTCAATTACTTGTGCATGCCTGGGATGCAGTATTGTGTTCTTGCAGGTCATTTAAGAATTCTGTGCACAAAACACAAGCCCAGATTGATGCTATGTGCATTATTTCTTTTATACTGGCAGAAAACTAGTAGAATTCTGTAAGAAAAATAGTTAAATGGAGCTACTGTGAATCCCAGCAGAAGACTGATAAATGAAAAGGCACAGTTCTGTAAGTGCTATATGCTGGATTCTGAGAAAGGGATTGATTACCAATGTATTAATCAAATTAAAAGTGGATATATTTTATCTGCAATTATCCTCAACTGGTGAGCACGTGCAGACAGCAGACTGAGGGAGAGAGGGGGACATAAAGGTTTAATGCCTCCATTAGTGGAAGAAAAACTTCTTGTCTGTACTATCTGCCCATGTTCTACATTTGTGGTGTCAAAATATTTATGTATAAAAGATTAGTGAAACAATGGACTAAATAGAGTGCTTTGTTTCCTAGCACTAAGTTGAACCACAAAGGATGTTGCCAGCTGTCATAATCAGTGTTTTTCGAGTGAGGCAGGAACACTTGACAGTAAAGCTGATTGAAGTGCAATCCTGCAAGAGTGCCCTGTATCTTGCAGTACTCAGCTCATAGGTTGTGTGACGCTGTCCCAAGTATGCTCTACACATTCTAAGACACACGTCCTGCTCAGCAGACTTCATGGAATGCAACTGTGAATGGTGGAGCTTTTGTTGCATATTAGGTTTCCAGTATCCAAGTATTCTTTTTATATCATTTAGAACTCCATCTCCTGTAAAATATTTTGGGAACATCCTTGTAAAACTTCCTTCAGCTCATTATTGACTGTAAAGAGTGCTGGAATGGTTTATTCATGATTACAGTGGATAGCTGGGTGCAGCTGTCATCCTACAAAAGGATCACCCTGGTAACACCAATCAACAAGCAGAGTAAGATGATCCAAATATAACTGAAACCTTCTAAATGTTGTTTTTCAACTGCATTGCAGAGACACAACTTCATGCAAACTTTGCATGATGATGTCGGATCTGTTGTGAAAGGTACCACAGACATTGTTATTCCATGCTGCAAAGCCACTGATTTTCAGTTTTCCTTACATAGAGGAATCTGAGAAAGAGTCTACATGAAAAGGGAGCTGTGAGAATAAATAATTAAAATGAGTTATTAGTTCACCATCATTTGGGAGAAGGGAATAATACCAAACATTGGATTCATCCAATGTGCAAAACACCAAACATTGCAAAATACCAAATATTGGATTCATCTTACTGTCTTGAGCTGACACTGAACTGAACCAGTGCTACAATTTGTATCAGGATTTACTATAGCAGTAGAGGGAACTTCTGGATAGAAAAACAGTTTATCCTTACAATTGTATACAGTGGCAATCCTGCAAAGATATGCAACTGATAGCACAGTTTAGCTCTGAGATCAGCACAAAAGTCAGTTTGCACTTGTCTCATACCTCATAAACATAGCCCCAGAGAGGATAGGGCAGAAAATGTATACTGGGCAAGCGCCAGCAGAGGAATGCAGCTGATACTCTGTGATGTCATCTGGAAACCAACTCATAGGGAAAGGGATAGAGAGAAGGTTTGAAATAAAACCACTACACACCTTACCCAAGAGTGATGTATAAATGTAGGTCATGCCTGCAGGATTTGAATTCAGATGATCCATATTACTGTTTACAATTCTTTCTAATACAGTCACAATACAGCAATAGGAAACAATAAAACGGAGAACAGTGTTGGGTGGACTTGTCTTTTCAACACCATACATGGAGTGGTGACACAACAGTCATGAAGTGTTGAAACAGTGGATCATTTTCAGTACATTTTCTGTGACTCACTTCCTTAAACTCAAAACTGACAAAGATATGTCCAACCCCATATGTCAATGGCTTCCAGTTACAGTCTATGCACCCAATGCATTGCAGGCTTTGCAGCACTGAATGGGCATGTAACTTGATTATAAAACAAACCTGAATTCAACTTGACCACATGGATATCCCCTAAAACAGAGAGCTAGCTCTGTTAGCTGTTTCAGAACTTCCATAGTTCTGAAAACAAAAATTAATTTGGATCTATTTTTATTGTTTATTTCCATGGATAGACAATAATCTTGTGTAACGCTTAATACACATGGAATACATACTCTAAAACAGGTACTTTTCCAGTTTAATTTTAACTTGCTGTCCAAATATTTTCAGAAAAAGTCTCTTCTGGCCACAGACCTCAAGGGGTTTTGTCTCCTAAATCTCTGCAAATTCATGTCCACATATAGAAGGCTTTGTCATACCTGTATGTAACCAGGAAAGCTTGCTGCCATGTACCTCAGGATGAAGTATGATTGATTCATTCTTTGCTGCTTTGTCTCTTAGTAACTGCATATGCGCATACTTTGCATGGCAGCAGTACACAGATGGTGTTACAAAGATTAATACACATTATTAATCTTTCACACAATGTTATGAAATTGAATTGCTGAATAGCTCTGTATATACAGTAAAAGCACAAATTTGAATGCATAAGTATTTTTATCGCTCCTGTAAAGGTATAAAAAAGCATTTTAAATGATGATCTTCTGCCTTTCTATTACTTTTGTAAATAGATCTGATCAGTTTTTGAGGACACTGACAGTAGCCTCTTCCAGTGATATCTAACAGAACTAGCTAAAAAGGCTGTTTCTTCTGTGTATGGAGATATATCTATTTACATAGAAATTACCCGAATAATTTAATACAGTATTACCTAATTCCAATACAATTGTAATAATCCTACAAAATTTGTGTATTCTTCGGTTTTTGTTTATTCAGTTTCTAATTTTGGTAGAGTACACTCTTGCTATCTTATGAGCACCAAGAATCTGTACAAAATTAAGTGGCATCATTAAAAATGAAAATGGTCTGCTGCTTTTTATATATAATCATTCTTTAGAAAGCAATTGGACAAATTCTGCTTGCTTCTGGCTTTTCAGTTCTGTCAGTAGCACACTACAGGTGTCACTGTGTAAATGAAGGAGGGCTGGAAGATAAGAGACTATGTGAAAATTCTTTCTTCATGACCGAACAGTGGTATGGGGGATCTCCTTATATACAGGTCCCCCCCTATCCCTGTAAATCACTGGCAGGCAGGCACACAAGAAGGTCAGTGAACTACTGCTGTATTTATACTGAAAATCAGTTCTTGGGAAGAACTGCTTGGAGATACTTCTTTCCCTGACCATGTATCTTATGAATTGTGGCAAGTTTGTGCTTAATATTTGCTTTTACCCTAAAGACAATACAAAATGTATCAAGGTAGCATGTATCAGATTGCTTTCATCAAATTATACAATAAATTAGTTGGAATTACTTTCTATTATTATTTTTTTTTCCCTACAGAAATGAGAGTCCCATTTTCTAGTAGCTAAGGTGTCAGACAAGCATGCTACTCAATGTAGTGTCTGACCACAGGCAGGTCTCTAAAGGAGGATGTAGGAATCTTCGTTGTTAAGTAAAGTATTTTATAAAACATGAAGCACACTTGGAACTTCTGGAGTTCATCTGTAAGTTGCGTACAGCTTCTTAGCTTTCTCTTTCAATTGAAAGGGGAATGACACACATACAGATATCCCACCACTGTGGATATAAGATTATACAAGATTATGACTCTATAACATCAATTTACCACAGTGCTGCATGTGCTGCTACCAAGTACAAATACAAATCATGAAAAACATCTGTAAGTCCCTATAAGCAATTTGTCAGAATACTTTAAAGTGCATGTATAATAAATGAAGAACACATGTTTCATAGGAACCAAATGAAACTAGAGCTGTACTGAATGCTCTGCCAGAGACTTGAACAGCTGTGGACATCACCTCTTTCTTCCTCCATCCAGCTTTAAAAGGCATTGTTTTCTTTTTAGCTTGACAGGTGATGTTTACAATACTGTCAGTCCTCCTGAAAGACAAGTTGCCCAAAATATCTCTGCAGACCGTTTCCATCTCCTTAAATACTGTCTCTTTATTTTCATTTTAGGTATTTGGCACTTTCTGCTACATTACAAAGGGTCCTCACTGCATCATCCTTGCCAGCTTCTCAAAAGACATCAAACACCTACCGTTACTTATGAAAAAGTGTCATGTTACATACTGTATAGCATTTTCTGTCTGCGAGCTACAGCTAGGAGATGGCAAGTTTCGTTCATTTACTATCCTGTTCGGAGTGTGTGCACACAAACACACCAACAGACACACATCCTCCGAGGTTCTAAAGAGGTTTGTCTGATTTCCCTGAGCTTGACTCCTCAACAAGGCTATGGATTTCTACTGTCTAAACAGAACATAAGATGGCAACTCCAAAGTCATTTTGCTATTATGTTTTGCATCTCAGATTAAGGTCACAGTTTTAGTGTTACTTAAAATGCTATATTTCTTTACACAGAGAAAACATTAGCAACCAATTCTTCTCCCCCATAGTATCAACTAAATACTATCACTTCCATGTAAAACCAGGGCACACAGTTTGTTTCTCTAGTCTTCCTACCCTACCACTTTTTACTTTGCTTCTCAAATAAGAGAAAACTTCTCTCATTCCGGTTTCAGATCTAGTTCTGATAATGACAGTCAGGGGGCATGGAAGATGGCTTTTTTTATTAAATCTCCAAATATTAATTCCCAAACTTTTCAGTGTCTACAGTGATTTGCTAAACCTGAGGAAGAAGCAACAATTTTTTAACTTGACAACTCTGTGATATAAAATACATTGCTACTAAATTTTGAGTAACCTTTCAAAATACCAGTGTTATATTTAAGAAATGTGAATGAATTATAAATGTTCTATTACTCATGTCAATTTAATACTGATAGATATTACTCTGTTGATAGATCTTACTCAAGTCAATCTAATAGAACAATTGTAATATACATAATAAATGTACAGTTTTACTTTATCTGCTTGAAAAAGTAGCAGGATTGTACAATACTAACTTCAGTACTGAACATATGCAGTCACTATTGTATGTTTAAAAAACACAACTTGCTGATTATAAAATAGCTTAAATAGCCCCAAGTGTCTCTGAAGAGCTGCTGTATGCTCTGTAAAACCTGAATAATCCTCCCCATGTCAGAAGGTGACTCTTCAGCTGTTCAGGATCACGAGCTGATATGCTATGACTCGTAAAAAAAAAAAGATTTAAAATACAAGAACATACAGTTAGGTAAAGATCACTGCAGTAGTATTGGAATTAATCTGCAAGAGCTGACAACATTGAAACCAATCCAGCAAGAAAGATTCAAGGAACTGTAGCTTTTACTTAAAACCAAACCACAAAGAACACAGCAAATTCACATCAAAATAAGTTCAATGGGAATATGAAATTTTTACATCATATTTGGCTCATTTTTCTTATAACTGGAAAAAAAAAGAGTATGTTTAAACACACTTTCTATTTAAATATATACTGAATGCAATATTCATGGAACACCAGAAGTGCAAATCATTATTGCTCAGTGATCTGGATAAAATACTTTAACCTATCTATGAAGGCACATTGATAGAAGAAAAGATGTTTCAGTCATCTGTGGTTGTTTTAATCATCAAAATAGGGGAATTCACTTTGGCCCCTGTGCTTAGAAAAATATGAATCTGACTTTCAAAGTCACGTTATCTTTAATGTGTAGTCTTAGTATTTACATGGTAGTTTCTTCCCATTCAAGCTCCACATCACCTATAAAAGAAACAGATGCATTTGATTAACTTACCTAGTAAATAAATAGTGACTAACGGCAGATAACTGCTTTGGTTGAATTTAAAGGATTAAAGGAAAAAAGTGGAAAGCTTAATCAGTGACTGTTACTATGAGTGAGACTGAAGAGCAGCAAAATGCTAGAAATTTACACTACTGAAGCCAAAACCCATATGTCAGAGTATTTTTTTCTGCTTCTTCATTTGGACAGTCAATGCACCTGCTATGAAAAAATATTTTTGAGACAATCTGTAGCACCTTACCTTCCATGGCATCCAGAGAGTCCATCTTTTGCAGCGCTGAATAGTTTACAAAACATATGGGCTGACTACTTCCCTTGATTGTCAATAGATCCAATACACATTGATGCAAAAATATGTATTGTGCCTGTAAGACATGAATTTAAAGACATTTGATTAAAAGAAAAATGTACTTCTAATACAAAAAAACTTTCAAATTTTCCATATAACATCAAGACATTCTCAAAGTAACTGCAGTTTAACTCAACAATCTCAATACTCGACTATGTCACATATGCCTGATCCGATTTCACTCATGACAAGGTATACTGCATTAAAATTTCTCAAACCATGTTAATCCTTATGCCCAGTAAAGATATATGAAATTAGACTAATCATAACTAATAGGCTATTCCATCATTTTCTGTAAAGTTTTGTTCTATGAAAATACATTTGATTACTTTTTGCCACTAGACTGAAGAAAATGAACCACATGAATGCAATATTTAGATAAGAAAATTTCTGTCTTTCTAGTATAGAGAAAACCAGCAGGGTGCACTCAAATGCAAAAGTTAAAGTAAATCTAAATCTATGTGTTCTAGGAGCATACCCCATTGCTAAGAGCAAAAAAGCCCTGCATTACTTTTAGTAATACTTGAACTGTAGGACCATTTTTAACTGACTATAATGCAAAGAGTAGGCATCTGAAGTTAACTGCATATTTCCACGGACATAAAGTAACTCTGGGTAATGATTGCTGAAAAGAGAAAAACAAAATAAGGCAGTGTAAGAATGAAACAGAGAATGAAAACAGATAGCAGGAAAACATGTACAGGCTGAAAATAAGCCAGATCACAGACTTGTCCAGATTGAAAGAGACCTCTTGAGATCATCATGTGCAACCTCCCCAGTGCTCAAGCTGGGTCAGATAAAGCATGTTGCCCAGGACTTTGTCCAGATGGGTTTTCAATACCTCCATAGATGGAGATGACCAAAATGACTTTATCTCCCCTAACTTTTGCACAGGTAAATATATTAATGTATTTTTTCTGCTCAAAAACTGCTATTTTGTTTCAGAACTGCCATCAATTTTCAACTTAAGTGTCTCGGATTTACAAGAGAAATTTGCTTACAAGGTATGTTTCAGGGTCACAGCTCTAGAGCCATGGGTAATTAAAGCAGATTTTTCACAGGCCCCTGAAGTACAAAGTACTTCATTACATTACACTTTTTAACAGCTTGCTTACTGAAGCTATAGGATGGCATTGTTTCAAACTAGCCTTTGTACTTGACTTGACAAGATGATAAATGGATCCACTAGACAATTATGGATTTCTAGAACAAAGGTCTTAAGTTTCAGTGGAGTTAAGATAGCTTTTTCCAGTTCAGAAGGCAGACTCTGAAAGCTCCATCATCTCTTGCATTCACACAGCTACTTGTGAGCATTTAGCAATGAAAATCTTTCTGGGTTTGCCAGGGGAGAGTGGAGCATACGTACCTGGGGTACACATGTGTGACAAGTTATTTTCCCAGTTAGAATGAGTTACATTCTTAATTATTTTGAAGTATTTTTTATGACTGGAAGACATTAAATTTTCCTCCAGACTTTGCCTTATTTTCAAATTATTCTATTCCTAGTAAAAAATGCAAAACAATGATGAAAAAAATATTCCCACACTTTATCATCACAGGAAAGTCCTGGCACTTGTTTAGCTGCAGCAAGACTTCAGACGGAAAAACTGAAAGCAACTGGTAATCATGCTGCACCATACAAGAAACAGCATGACATAGTATTGCCAGAAGGTCTCACAAAATCCTCTGAAGTGCAGTTGCTGAAGATCAGGTAAAGATATAGATAAATATATTATTTTTTTATTATATATATTATTATTGATAAATATATAAATCTTACCAGATTCTGTACCATACACATTCTTTCACTTCTTAACTCAGCTACAAGCCCATAGATATCCACAAAATCATGGTCATTTACATGCTGGGTTAAATGGTCAAGTGCAATATAAACACCCGTTCTTCCAACACCAGCACTGTAAACACAATACACAAGATAAAAGAAAGTTGGGTTTGTTGTTTTTTTAGCATAAAATACTTTCTTAGAATATTCTGGTTAAATTAAGACTAAGTGTGAAAAGAAAACTTCAGAAAAATAAATCTTTTTCAGTATTTAATTGTGTGTCTCCTTTCTGAATGGCATCAAGTGAAATCTGGATTTGTGCCATGTTCTGATTTTGATTTTGCAAGGGTTTCCACCTGACAAATGAGCTATAACTAAACCAAACCTTTATAAATGGAAAAATGGTTCTTCAGCTTTTCTGTGAATTTTCTAGAGCTCACTAATTCAAAGAAAAAGACATCACAAGATTTTGTGAAATCATACTTTGCTTCTGTGATGCTTTTGGTATTTGAGACTAAACAACACAAGATTTTCTCAAAATTGCTATCAGTGTAATAACTCTGCAATCAGTGTAATAAATGGAGAGTATATCACTGCAGATAATCAGGAAATGTAGAGCAAAACTCTCTTGAACCTGCAAGTTCTAATGAGTTCAAAGTAACGAATGAGTTTTCTGAACATAAGAATACATTATGCCACTTTATAACCATCAGGAATTTGAGCACAGGTGGGGTATCTGGCCCTTGCTGGCCCCTTTAAGTAACTGTGTTGTGAAAAGGGGATAGGATTCACTGCAGAGTGGCCCCAAGGAACATTAAGTGTCCTCAAAACAACAAAACCTGTGGTTTTCTCCAGTAATAGTCTCCCTGGCCCCTGCAGTAGAGGGAAATGTCAAGCTGTCAGTGACAACCATACCAAATAAAATGAAGCTTTATCTCCCATGGTGGGTGCACCTGTAAGACACTGAGGATAAATTCCCATGCATGATAAACTGGATACTTAGGGAAGAGATCTGTGGCACCAAACCCAGATTTTACTTCCACATATTTTCAGACTCATGCTAAGTGACAACGAGAAAGAGAATTAGCTGCAGACCTCTGAGTCCAGGTTGCTATTTTGGAGTGTGCCCACTCATTCAGTGGGAACTCAGACCTATGTATGAAACACAGGCACACTCACCACTTTCATGAAGACTTAATCTTCCCCACACACTCTTTGAAAAGCACTTTAAGGGTGTTGAGTATGAAATCAGTGGGAACCATAACAGCTGAAGAACTCTAACCACCAAACTACTCATTTAAGAGCCTAAATATAGATTTTAGATGTTTACAGGCATCCAAGTTTGAAGTCTGGCATATGCAAACCTTTATTCCTATTTGTCATTCTCTGTGGCTCCCAAATAGTTTCTTCTTTTTGATGTGACGTACATTTTGAATGCATTTTTAAACTTATTTCTTAAGAAGGGCTATAATTATAATAGAAGTAATTAAAGACAACATGTCATTCCTCTTCTTATGATAAAGGGAAAACAGATAAATCTAGCAATACCTTATGGTAATTGTTAAGTGTTTCACTGACATCACCTCAATGGGCTTTTCACAAACAGAAAAACAGACATGCTCTGACATTTTAATTCAGAAAGGACTAAGGAGCTCTCCTAAACAAACCTTCACTGCTGTCCATATTCGAACCATACCTGTGTACTCAGTTTTCATTGTCTCCTGGCAACTTCCCTAAGCATTAATAAGCATCTGAAATTCTAAGACACTAAACGATGACTTGGTGAATATGCTTACCTGCAGTGAACCACCATTGGTGTATTATCATGTGCTCGGCTTGCACGGATGAGTTTTACAAAATGGATAATTGGTGCAGTAGTCTCAGGGACTCCATGCTCTGGCCAAGAAGTGAAGTTACACTGCCGCACCATCATGCAGTCTCCATGCTGAAGAATGTAAGATAAGGCAGTTTTTGCAGAAGAAATGTGACAGAAGTTCCAGTAATCTACATGTAACCTTCTCAGCAATTTCATGTGAAAAAGGAAAGTCAGCATTGTAATAAGCACTTTTATCAAGGGATAATTTGTGTTGCATGGATCTGATGGCAGGTCTTTTGAGAGATGGCATCGAGTCCATCTTTCAGGAAGTATTAATGACTTCAACAGTCACTCTCCATTTGGCTTCAGTCACTGTATCAGTATAATTTGTAGATTACCCGCCAAAGTTTCTATGTCTCAGTTAGAAGTTTAGTGAACTGGGATGACAAATTTATTTAGGAGAAAGCAAACATTCCATGGTTGATCTAATGCAGTGAAGTCTAACACACATACACTGGTAAACAGCTATATTTTCTAAGTGTTTGATACCCTCTCAGTGAAAGCAGCAACAACAGTGACTCAAAGAGCAGGTTATGATCTGATATCTAAATTAACTATGAAGGACATAAGAATAAAAGCACAGGATCATGTCAAAGGCCTGTCTAGACCAACAAAACATGACAAAAATATATCTAGTTCCACAGAACACCATTACCATCTTAACAGCTTGTGACTTGTGAACTGCCTCAGTCAAGAGATGGTATCTCAAAATTTAATAGTAGTTGTCAGAATTTTTTTATACAAATTTCTCCAGGTTTTATGAAGCCCTATAAGATTGTAGTATTCACAGTATCTAGCAGCAAGGAGTACCACAGTTGCACCTGTAGTGTAATGAGCCAGTTCCTTTCTTTTTTTTTCATTTTGAACCAACCACTCTTCATATTGCAAGAAAAACTGAACTGTGAACAATTATATGGAGCAACTACTGTGAGTCTATATTTGTAAAATTGCTAAGCATAAAACCAAAAGAGAAATTACTCTGGACACAATATGGCAATAACTATGAATGATTTGCCTCACATATTCATTTTACCTTCATTGGAAGATCATCAAGACTCTACCCATTTGTGAATGGAAGACGAAGTACAATCTTAAAGCCAGCAATATGGCACATTCAGTGACATGCTTATAAAGGACATCATAGATTTTTGTGCAGCATAATTCAGCTATAGTAAATGGATCACTTAGTTCAGATTTTCTCTTTTCCTTTTTCCTTTCTCCTCTCCTCCCCGCCTCACCCTGGTTAACACAGGTGACTTCACATTTTGCTGGCATGCATTTTTACTTGAAATAGTTCCTCTTCTGGTCTTGTTTACTCTATGTCTTGTTTTAGCTGAAAAAAAAGTTTGTCATTTCTCATTTTAAAATGTTCACTTGTCCTGTATTATGTGCAAAACATATCCTTATGGGGTGATGACCAAGGCACATACCACAGGATGGTAATGCATGTATTTGGATAGACAACTTCAGGTCCTAGTATATGTCTGAACTACATACAACACAGGTCAACGTTGGGAGCGAAAAAGAAGGCTAACTTCATTGTGATTCATCGTGTCCAGATTGCTTTCTGAGCCTACCTGCTGGTTTGACTTAATGCTGGGCGCTAATTTTTCAGAGTGGAAACCATAGTTGTGGATTGTGGCAAAGACAAACATCTATGCTGTGCCCCTCAACCCCCTTCCCAGGATATGGAGTGGGAGTAATACTGATGATTCTCTTTTATACTGGGTGAATCTTCTGGGGGTGGAGGCCAATATGTCTGGTGGTACAATGCAAAACAGCTGCACTGCACCAGAGAATCTTGCCCTTTAATCTGAGATGGATACATTCAAAGGGATTTGTCTGATCCTAGAATGGTTACGATTACTTCTTTCTAGAAGAGACAACTGAGGTGTCCAAATAGAAACTTCACCTCCCACCAGACCAGAGATTCAGTAACCTTGACAGGCCCTTCATAGCATGTCGGACAAAAATCTGAGCTGCTTGAGACAGAAAATGGGATAATTCTCAGGAAAAAGAAACTAAACCAAACCAAAATCAAATAGGAATGAAAATAAAATGCAGGAAAAGCAGGCAGTACAGTGCATACACATTAACAGATTAAAAGAATACTGAGGGGTACTTGGGTGAGATGGAGCATATTTTATGTTCTTTGAGGTGCTGGATGGGTTTTATTCAATCGCCTTCCGGTTTTGGCTTACCCTTTCAATTTTTAGATCTCTGATGGTCCAGTCTATTTGAATATCTTCCATCAGTTTAGTTATCACTATATCCCCAAACACAGTCACCGGCTTATTATCTTCTGGCCAGTACTGATGACACCTTATCTGCAGGGAGATGATGACAATTAACAACGATTATATTATAATCCTGACAGAAACTACATACAAAATTTCCAATTATCTCAAATGCTGTTAATATGTACAGTGGTAACTCACCCGCCCTTTTTCAAAACATTGTGTAAGCATCACAAGTGTTTTTGCTCTTGTCTCCCACACCATTCTCCAGAAATCACCCACTGTTCCTGGTAATGGTCCCTGAGTTGCAATAAACTCATTTGGACATAAATAACCCTAAGAAAAAGAAAATATTTAATACAGAAGTTGGCAAGGAAGAAAAAAGTTTGCATGTGACACATAGTTGTGCCTGTAGCTACCATGCCTAAGACTAAAACCTTGTTAGACATACTAAATGAATTGGCATAGGCCTGGCTAATCACTGCACGGCAGATGGCCTTGGCAACCCAAGGAAGTAATGGCATTTTCTCCACCACACAGATAAGTTATGAACCAGTGGTCCAATAAAGTTTGGGAAATGCCATCCCTACAGAAATTCATTTAGCAGAGAAATTACCAGGACATCAGGTCAGTAATTCCCATTTAAATATAACCAAGCCTTCCTATTAACCAGGACATAGTCTTACTTCAGATTTACCCAGAGGCCACCAAGCACTATGTCAGGATGTGGCCAACAAAGTAAACAGCATTAAGGAGCAGTGGAGCCAGGGAAGCAATTAAGGAGTGGTCTGAGAGCTAGTGCAAGCTATACACTGCACTGATGACCTTGTCCTTCCAGTGATCACCAGGGATCTGATGTAACTTAGGCATGGAGCTTACTCTAACGGTGTAAGAGAAAAGGTCTTCAAGAAACCTACTGTACAGCTTGGCTTTTATTTATTGTTGGCTTCTGCTGTTTAGTTCATTTATAAATTAAAATCTTGGGGAGAAGGAAGTTTGTTGAACAAAATCAGTGTAAATACTGCCAGGGCATGGGCTCTTATGGATCTGTTTCTACAAAGAAACAGGAACTCTTACGTACTACAGACAGTCTAAAATAATGACAATAGCAGTAACAGCAATAAATTTATGCTGCAGAGCTAGCTGTCTATAATATCACAGAGTTCTGCCTATTGCTGAAAACAACTGACACAGTGGTTTATAGCACCACCAAAGTTTCTTGTTGGCATTATAGCCCTGTAATTCACAGCTGCCTGTTACTTACTCCATCTATAATATACAGAACAGGTGGCAGTGAGAAACTATGTTAATCCTTCCTAGTTTAAGTGTGAGGTGAGAAACTGTAATTCAGGGATGCAAAGCTCATGGTTCAGTTACTGACTTTTTGTGGTTTAACCAATGAAAACAAAAGTAGAAGCCAAGTTCCCATTTGTTAAAACTATATACAAGACCACTTTTCCCCTTTCTTTATATGCATGCATAGGTACATTCACCTAAATAGTTATGTAAATACACACGCATACGTATATTTACAGCTATATGCAACTACATATACATCCACAAATACGGAAAATGAGAGCATATGAAGGGCAAAGCTTTAGCCCTGAGATATGGTAACATTACAGTTGTCTATTCACTGATGAGCGGTGACCTAAAGTCAGCATGCAGCAAGACGTCTGTATGCAGTAAACACATGCAAAATCTCAGCAGGGCACACTCTCTGCAGCTGGCTTTTGCTGCAGCTTTTTTGGAAGCTGCTGCTGTTGTTGTTCCCTGCCTAAACCCTGGCATGTCAGTTAGTGACAGAAAGGGTAAAGACTAGGCCACGCTCCAAGCTGTCTGGTCTCCTTCTCAATGGTTCTGTGTGTAGTCCCAACACCAACTAACAATGTGTCATGGCTCTTCCTACCTGCTAACTGTCAGAACTAGGACATTCCATGTAAAGCGAATAAACAGCTTTTGCTAATTACAGAGGAAGATGCTGTCAGCTCTATTGCTTATTCTCTGTGGATGTCTCTTAGCTACCTGGAAATAACTATTTCTACTTGCCATTGTGTCATCTGTTTAGACTACAGTCTGCATGTCTAGCTGTATGTTTGAAGAGTGCTTACTGCCTATCAAGCCTTGACTGCATGTGAGACCACCAGCCACTAATACAATAAATTAAAAGCATAATTATGTCACTCTTGAAGCTTCATCAGGATGAAAATGAGATAAAAATATAGATGAAGAATACACTGAGAACACAATTAGAAAATTAAAAATCTAGGAAGAAAGCTGAGGATGAAAAACACAGTATTAGTTTATTCTTCAGGAAGCCTATTTGCATTTTACTCCATAGAATCATAGAACAGTTAGGGTTGGAAAGGACCTTAAGATCATCTAGTTCCAACCCCTGCCATGAGCAGGGACACCTCACACTAAACCATGTCACCCAAGGCTCTGTCCAACTGCCAGGGATGGAGCATTCACAACTTCCTTGGGCAACCCATTCCAGGGCCTCACCACCCTTACAGTAAAGAACTTCTTCCTTATATCCAATCTAAACTTCCCTGTTTTAAGTTTTAACTCATCATAACTTTCACAAAATAATGAGGACATACCAATACTGCTCACCAAAATTACCACCTATTTCTTTGAAACTTTTCAGTTATGTTTACATTGCCCTATTCATATACAATAACTCCAGCTCCCAAACCAAGAGATCAAATAATGTCTGACTAAACAACTGACCTCAGTGTGAGTTTCACACTTGTCTTTAATGATAATGGTATGAGACAACTTATGAAAACTAATTTGGTGGACACAGTTTTGATTATCACTGAAAATCATTGCTTAGCAATGAAAATGGGATAATTTATATTTTGAACTAGTCATGTTCAACGCTGCAGGAGTGACTTGAGCAATGCCATGGCTGTAGCAGCTGTAGTGAATGAAATTAAAATTAGAATCCTGTTGTTCTTGCAAGTGATTTTTTGACTCTCTATTCTACCATAAAACAGATACAGTAAAAATGTGAGATTTTCTACTTACAGACACATAGCTGGCATTAATGTAGTCAGAACCAGGAATACCAGCATCAGGCATCAGCTTTACTCTGTTGTTATTATCTATCATGGAAACAAAGTCTAGTTAGCTAACAGATTTGTTCCAAAAAACCACTGACATATGTAACAAGTGTTCCTGGAGTGCTAAAAAATCAAAAATATTGTTATTGTTGCTAACAATACTTGACATAGTAGAACACTAATTACAAAGGGAATCTAAACAATTTCCATTTTTGTACCATGATCCTTTAATGTTCCAGACATACTTTAATAAAATACTTTTTAATTAAATGGTGACATGCCAAAACCTCCAATCTGATGTATGTATGGGGAGAATCCTCTGCCTAAAGGTAGCCTGTGTACTTTAAGCCACACTGTTCTAACACACATTCAGTGTGAATCAGACATCAGGGTCCAGGGTCTGTCAGTCTTTCCTATATACTTGCTGCCCAGGTAACAGATTTGAGACTGATCTTGGCACTTTTACATTCTTTTACATAAGGTAAGGTCATTATTACAGGAAAAAAAAAAATAACGGTTGAGGGTTTCTGATTTGAGCCTACAGTACATATGCAGAAATGACAAAACCTAGGAAAGATGTCATGTGAATAGGTAAATGCTGAAACTAAACATTTCAAATGTTGATGTTTGGTGCTCAGCTTACAAAAGAAAAAAAGAGAATACAACATTAAATATTTATGAAACTTATCTGTTTATATTTCATAAATAAATTTTTAGTGACTGTAACTTGGAGTATATCTTGAACAAGGCAAGGGATAACAGGAACAGCTGCTCTGAAAAGTTAATAGCACAGAATGTAGCGTTATTAACCAAGGAATGCCATGCTCCTCATCTCACATCACAGCTAATGCCTAAAATAATAATGACATTTCTTGTCTTATTAACTGAAAAACGAAGCAGTGTTGAGTACAGAGAGACAGACTCCCGTCTCCTGTGATAAAATCTAGCCTTGGCTTATAAGTTATCATACAGTCACTCTGATCTGTGGAACCTTTGCAGCGTATGTACACATATCCACAAGAAAGCACACCCTGGCTCCTGAGGTAGCTGAATGCACAAACGTGGATTTTATATGTTTAAAAAAAATTACTTCTCACTAAAGAGGGAAAAAAAAAAGATGAGGAAGAATGTTAAAGAGTTTGAATTACAAAGCTAAGAAACTACTGAGGCTACAGTTTCTTGCACCTGCATATTAAAGCTTGTGAGAGCAAGTTTAAAGCTACTCGCAAATAAAACTGTCTTTAAAAAAAACACAGTGAAAAGTTAGACTACTTGACTGAAAATTATTTCATAATGTGGACACGACTGTACTGCTATTTCAAAGGCTGATCAAACAAATAGAGTTGCATTCCAAATATCTACTGCATGATTGAATGTAGAGCGCAAAACAGGAACTGATCGGTAAATACACATACATGGCTTTATGTTCGGGAAACGATTCTTAGACCTGTTCCAAGGCAGATCAGCATCAGTTGAAGCAAGGTCATCAAGAAACTTGGGAAGTTCCTGCAGAAGAATAAATGTTTGTTGGCATATCTTTGCATTTCACCTTCTGTGAATATAAAAAATGACACAATCACCCAGTAAGAGGAAGAATTCTTTAGTTCTGCAACAGAGTGCATTTCTAAGAACAGCTGGAAACATTACAGGACATTCCACCTCACTGTCAACCCCAGTTACGCCAGCAGTGTTAGATGCAGCACTGCAGACAATGCTGTCAAGTTGAACAATTAAAGCTTACATGAACTTTCACCTTTACAAGTCTGGGTAAAGTCAGCCTCTCACCTTTTGTAGTTCTTTTCATTTTTTTTCATGAAGTCACATGCTTGGTTACTATGCCCTACTGACTCAAACTTACTCTTGAATAATGCCTTTTCCTGACTCCTGTAGCTTGGGAGAGTTCTTGCCACAGCATGAGAACTGATGAGAATTTAATTGAGACAACTGGCAATTAGCTATTGTTCATGGGACTGCTTGTGAAAAGGGTGGGAAGAGTTATTTTGGGCTGAACTGCAGTTTCATAACTGGTCATTAGTTCTATTACTGAAAGGCAAAGATTGATAAATCATTCATATTGAGGAACTTACTTGATGGGAGTGTTTCTGTGCATAAATAGGCATAACTTCCAAAGCTGAGTAAAAGAGTGGAGATAACTTCATAACTTGTTAATGGAAAAAACATATTGATATGATGATCTTGTGTGATAAGAGAACAGAAAGCTCAGAAAAGATAGAATTTAGCCAGAATTTCTAAGTTAATAACTACATGAACTGTAATAGATTTTTGCTTTTTCACAAATATTATAGACAAGACTATTTCAACACCTAGCTAAGACACAAAAGTAGAGACCTACCTATGGCTTTGAAAGCATAAAATACAAAATGTTGCTGCTTGTGCTGAGTAATCCATTCAAAATTTGTCTTTAATATTAATAGTTAGTCTCTAGATGGGCTACTTCCAAAAGCAGGGCAGACTGCCCTACTATCAGATTCAATATTAATTATTTTTAAGTGGTCTTTTGCTCGGGTATTTCAGACAGATAAATAAAATTTAATGTGTAACTATTAGCAAATAAACAAACAGATGAAAGAGGCAATGAAAAATGGAAAAAAACAGAAGCACTTTTTATTCCAGTGTTTTTCTTTCATTGTTAATTCAAATATTTTGTCAGCTTTATTTGATGGGTTCAGATACTATGAATAATTTAAGATAAACATTAGCAAAGTGGGATAGTTTAAAACCTGATGTAATAAACTAAGTCAATAATTTATCTAATCCGATATGATATTTTTGTACAATGGATAATGCCTGACATATAAAAGAGACCTGAAAACCCTTGAACTGTATCATATGCAGTATTACCCCATGAGAAACTTGTTTCTTTTTCACTATCTGACAAAAATCCTGTGGCCTGAAGCATGAGGACTACTCCACTTCTCTAATTACATCCTCAATAATAAAACTGCAAGTGCTTCTGAACATGAGGCAAAAGATGATTTCACAATGAAAGCAAAGGACTTTCAGACAAGGGACCTGACTTCTCTTCCTGGCTCTGACACATCCATGGGGAAAGACTTAGAGGAAGAATTACAGAGAACTAGATGCTCACCTCCCTTTGAAAATTAACAAGGGACTAGATCCTATCCATGCCCTTCAAAATCTCTCTAAGTACCTATGTTTCCTAGGGATGAAAAGTCTATGGCTATGCCCCTTCTAAAAAGAAAGCTTCTGACTTAAAATCACTTTATAAAGAATGGCTGATTTTACATTTATACCCATATATTAAATAATTACAAAGCATAGTTAACAGACATGAAATAAATAAAAAACTAAATGAATACTGTAGAAAAATGTATTTAAAGGCACTTTTTACAGTTAAAATCTTCTCTTTCAATCAACTTCTGCAATACTTAAGGCAGAATACTCTTTTACCCATTCAGTTGCCTCTGCCTTTTGTCTCAACAATCCCTTAGAGAAGTAAAGCCCCAGTCCTACAACTGAACCTAGAGAACGATCCCTGTTTGCAAGACACAGTAGAGTGACTTCTGTGCATTCCTGTCAGGATTTGGTAAGAACTGTAAAACACAGCTAAGGGTGGAGATGTTAAAATTCCTCTCATTCAGAAAGCTGAAACACTCCCACAGAATATCTTTTATTGAATTTTGCATGAAGGAAAAACACAGATGAAATGCCTGTGGCATTTTGTGGGTGTTATGGGCCACGGGATTCTATACCACGTGCGTGTTGTGAACTTTAACTTGCCTCATTTGCCTCACTCCTCTGAGTCTTAGCTTGTAGAGGAGGAAAAGAGAAGCAGATTATGGTATTTCTATAATGACGTTTCTGTATCTGAACATGTGCTCAGAAGCCCTCACCAATTCTCAGTCTAAGTGATTATTTTCAGAACTGGGGAAAGACAATTTGGATTCCCAGATTAAATAACAATATGTCATAGATGCCATTTTTCTTTGCAGATTCATAAAACTGAAATAATTGATTTGCACTTTTTTTACTATAGTAATCTCATGGTACTATGGTGACATTTGGAGGTATTTTAAGTTTTTATTCAAGAACAGAACTTACTGTGAAACACTTCTACAAGTACTTCTGTTCAGTAATTTCACACTTATCAGAAAAACTGTTTTCTTTAATTTTTTTTTTCTGATAAGCAATAGATTTAGATCCATTCTGAGGCCCAGATTCTCTTTCCATGTCTACAGACAGGTCATGCTCACATGTAGACAACCCTGGAAATCTTCCAGGCACAGAAGCTTGGTCAATATAGTGAATTAAAAGAGACCAGGAATATCCCTGGATTCCAAGACTAAGTGAAACAGAAAGAGCCAAATTTATCCTAGATAATTCCAAAACAGGTTTGTTGTCTACAAACTGCCTATTGTAAATGATCCCTAGACTACTTTACCTACCAAAACTTATCTTGGAACTGCCCGGGAAGACTGGCAGCTTAAACGAAATTCAAGTCAGGGAATATGCTAACAGTTTATTAGTGTAAATTTTCATATTCTCATTTTCAGTTCCTGGTATACTTGAATTTACTAGCACAGAGAGGACCAGAGAGCCCAAGCAAGCTCAGCACCTTGTAATTATGTGCTTCAGACATAATGGCCCGTGGTTTTACACCTTGACCTTATCTCTCCTACACACATTGTAGGAGCCTTCAGTCATTTACGTGAAACTAAATGCTCAATGTGGATGGAAACAAGGTCTGCCTGTTTTTTTGTGTGCAATGCCCATTTCTGTGCATTGTCATTTCTGACGTAATTTCAAGTGCATTGTCAAACCTATTATGTGCCTGGTAAAACAGGTACTACAAATACCATAGATCTACCCTCAGTCAGGGACTGGACGCACCCTCCAATTCTGCCTGTCCTTGGATAAGCCATCTGTGAAGTTATCACTATCCTCTGAAACATGGAAGCTGAAGCTCAGAGGGAACATTGGAAGCCCAAATGACATATAAAACTGTTGATTATAAGCTGACTTTATAACTTAGTTGAATGAGGCCTCAGCTACTTGTATTTCTCTAAATTTGAAATGAATTGCGAGGATTTTGATTTGATAAAATGCTATTGTTTAAGGCATTACAATGTTGTAAGGCTTACCCAATGTGGGTCACACCTCAAGGAAGGTGAGAAACTTTCCAGTGATGAACTTTGATATGTGAAAATGTTATTGCTAGTAAAACTTTTCATCTGTTCAGTCATGCATAATATAACTATAATCACTCTTGTTCAAGTAAAATAACACTTCTGCTTTTGGAAAAAAGTTCTTACTTTATTGCTCAGAGAATTTTATGGTGCTTTTTATTATTAAATCCAGACCAATTTTACCTAAGGAGCATAACAAAAAAAGCTGTAGGAAATACCATTAATCTTTTCACACTTTTGTTGGTTTTCCCTTAGAGACTGAAATATTATAATCCAGCAGAAGAAAAGCCAGTTGTTGAGTCTTCATTTTCATTAATCCAACTGCTAAGCCATTCATGGTAAATCTATAAATCCAAAATATTACAGTCACTGGAGACTGACAAATTATTTTTGTGGGGGAAAATGACTGTATGTGTTAAAAATGATGATGATAAAGATACTGAAATAACAAGAAGAGAAGATATTGTTGAGAACAAAAATATGATAGCCGTAAAAATGTTACTTAATGAAAACAGTGAAAACTTTGAGATTTAAATTGAAAGCGTATATGCATTATACGTAAAAGCTGGTCTCTTTTCAGAAGGAAAGACAGGCTTGTTGTGTTCATCTAACTCACATAAGGACTTGAAGGCTATTCACATGGAGGCGATTCTAAAGAGCATGACAAGTATGACCCATTATTTGTAGAGGAACAAAAAGCAAAGTACCATGCACAACTTTTTTACTTTCTGTACTGAAACCTATGAAAGAAAAACATTTCTGAGTTCCTTGGCAGTATGACTGGGGCGTAAACATTTCACAGAATAAATACCAGCTCTGGTTTTGAAGTCATCATCACTCAGGAAAATGAAACTATTTAAAGCAGTTAAATATATCTGCATATACGTTAGAAAAATATTTCTAAATGAGCTGTTATCAGGTAAACTGTGTAGGCATTGCTACATATGCAAAAGCATAAAAGTCTGGTGTTCTTGCAAAGATCAGTCTAAAGAAGATCATCTTTTGCTGACACTTAGGTGAATAGTTCTGATCACTTTGCAATGTAGACTGAAGAATCCAAATCAGTGTAATATTACTTTCTAAACAATCAACCTGGTAATTGGGTATTGATTATCAAGGCCAGAGTCCTTCACGGCCTTGCCTGCTTAAAATGGACATGAAATGTGACACATGAAACGACTGAAGGTCTTGCGATGTTGTGACAACTGCTAGCAACATACCGAAAATTCTTCCTGAAACTTTAGGTTGTTGCTTGTGCAAAGCTCTTCAACATGTTGTAGGAAGGATTTCTTGCTTATTGGCCTGAAAGTAATGACAGAAGAATTAGAAACCTATAGGGAATTTCTATGTCATTCTTTTTATTCTTATTTAACTGCAGTTTATTAATAAATAGTGCTTTTCAGTTCAGTAGAAACTGATACTTAGAGGCAGAAAACTGTGAATTGCTTACAGCATGCTTATTTGGTTTGTTTCCAGTCACTTAAAATAGAAGCATTTTTTCCTGTTGTTTTTCCCCTCACCAAATTCCTAATGTTGCTAATGTTAACAGTACTGTAGGGTTGGATTGTTTTTATAGGTAACAGCATTCCAAGGCAAGGTTTTGACATTAATGGAAATTTGTAAAGTTACCACTGCATTCTAAAGTACATAATACTTCTTTGTCACACAGAAAACATTTTATACATTGCAAGATTTTAGACATATAAAATATTGCAGTGACCTCATTCTCATAATGACATGGTTTTTAAACCCCGAGGAGTTTAAGTATCCCTGTATTACTTCCCAAGCTAAAACACAGACATGCAGGCTTCACCCCAGAGAGAGAGAAAGCATTTCTCCAGTTACCATGCAATTAGTCATGCTTTTATGATTTATACGCAGCTTGGAGTTTTTTCCTAATAAACAGAGGAGAGAACCACACATTGAGACTCACCAATGACCACAATATAAAACTCTTTAATCAACTTACTTGAGGGATTTTCTATAACTAAGCAACCTGCAACAGAGATTTTTGTTAAATGTAGCAAGCTGAGAATTAACCAATATTGTGCATATTAATAGGTTTTAGATTAAATATGGAAGCAACTGAAGTGCCAGATGCATTTCTCTCATGGATTCAAATACTATTATATGTCAGGTATCTCGTGTGATTGTCTTCGTTTTTATCTCAGGTATTGGCAGATATCAATATGGTAGTTACAGTTCCTATCAATCTCTTCACACCATTTTACAGTGCTCTGGGCTCATATGGCCCTGGGAAATCCATACTTCTAGCACACTACTTCATACACATTGACAGGCTTCATTTTATGCTATGTACCCATATTGTTCTTCTTAGGGCCGTTTCAGAGCATAACGATAGGATTCACTTGACTTAATACTGACACCTATTTCTGAGCTAGTCACTCTGAATTCCTTTTATTATCAATGAAAAGAAATAGCTGTGATATTTATCTCATTTTAAGCAGATATCTAAAATAGGGCACAGATGAATCATGCTACAGGTGTACTTCTACAGAAGCCAAACAGCTACGGCTGTTTTCATGAAGTTTTTAAAAATGAGTGGCTGTTTTCATGCTCATTTTTACATGTTCACTGCTCTTTTGGGGGCACAGTGATTTTAAATCTGTGCTACATCTTAAATCTTTACCTTGAACCCACAGCAGGTTTCACAAAGATGATACATGAGCATCTATACTGAGGGGACTTTCAGACGACCTTGAAACTTGGTCATCATCATCACCTATGAATCCGTTTTAAAAATGTCTCAACAGTATGGATTTAAACACTAAACTTTGGGCACTCAGACTCGCAAAGCTTGTCTAAAGGACCAAGCCAAAAAGTTTGAATTTATACAGTTTATAATATAACTTGCCCCTTTGAAAAAGATAAAAGTATATCTTTATGTGTCTGTCTGTCCCTAAATCATGCATTCTTACATACAAATATTACAAAACCGATTTTATAATACAAATACAAATGTCTACTGCTGCCAGAATTTTAGTAGATAGGCCAATTTGCCTTAAAAATACTTTGATGTATGAAGTTATTCTTAGATATTTAAATTTTAAATTAAATAATAAAATAGATTAATACAATTGTTGAATCATTTATTATTAAGTATCAGACAAATTAATTTCAAAGCTGCTGAAGATGCCTTTGTACTATGTACTTTGTTATGACAGTTCTCTTCACAAAAAGCAAACAGGCTATGAAAGCCTTGGGTCAGTCTCACTGGAGTAAGAAGACATGCAAGAATTCACAGAAATGGGCTCAAACTCAAAGTGACAATGTCCTTTACCAGGAGAAGGAGAGCTTTAGAATGAAAAAAGACAAAAGATGACAAAGCATGCAGCTCTATTCAGATTGATCAGACATCTAGCCAGTGCTTATTGTATCACTATGTTGTTTGCATTACATGGCAAATGAAACTATCTTCTAGTAATGATGGCAACGTAATGGCAACATTACAGGCCTAAAGTTTATGGAAGAAAAAGTATTATTCAGTATTAATAATTAATAAAAAATGATTAAAAATTAATATTAACAGTATTAATAGCTGTGCCAGTGTCCTGCACACAAATTTGTCTTTGAGCAAAAAGTAAACTTTTTTATAATTTTCAGGAGAAAATTATAAGCAGTTTCTGCCAAGAAATTACATTTGTTTTTCCTTAGAGTTCACCTACCTACACCATAAAAAAAAAAAAAAAATCATCTCCCGGTTGACATCTCAGTAACTTTTTGAATACTGGCTTTCCTCCTCTCAAATTAATAGCAATTAGGGGCTTCCTGAACCTAATTAGCAGCAAGTAAATGCAGTTTGATTATTAGTGAGTAAAAATTAAATCTATGCTGTACAGAAGCAACCTGAGTGTAACATTTGGTGCTTCAGTGCTGAAGGTACATGGAGCCAACAGCAAAGGACAGAGGAGACCAGCACAACTCAAACAGCACCACATACTCAATATTTCCTTTTTTTACTTTCACTCAAAGCAGGGAAGTAAAGCATTGAGATAGCTCAGGAAAGGAACTAAACACAGTGTTCCACATGCTGCTTTCTAGCTAATTTTTAATATTAATAACAGGTGATTTTTTTTAAGGCATAATCATATAGTATCTTCCACAAGCACTAATCATTTTTAAAGAAGGCACCTACAGATTGACAGTTGAATCTATCTGTGGGCATGTAAGTGAAGAATTTGATTTTCAGAATTACTGAACCCACACTTTTGTTGGTAGCAAGTGCATATTGCAATGTCTTGGCAGCTCAGAAAATAGAACAATTAAAATGCTTATGGGAGAAATAATGTCTAACTTGAAGATTGTGGCAAAGATGTTGGCTTTGTTGTGTAAGAATCTTTAGAAATGATGAATTTCGTATGCTCAGTAAAGACAGCTATGCTCAGTTTCAGCACCCTCAGGCTTCCAAAATTAGTATTTTTTCCAAGTCTCTTGACTTAGAATATGTAATAATAATCTTACAGTATTTAATCAATGAAAAAATACTCATCTACCTGTAATCTTGTTCTTCACATTTCCCAGTCTTTTCTATAAAACATAAGCATATATCACTAAATCTTGATAAACACAATTTAGAATCAACCCATGAAGTTGCAAATTTCCCTATTTCAGCTGGACAATTCCAGATTCCCACTTGTCTGACTTTGAAACTAAGAAAGAAAAACATTCCCAAAGATAAAGAACGCTTTATTGCCTTAAATCTGATTTTCTTTTAAAACAGTGTATTGTTTCATGTGTGGGATTTTTTTTGAAGTCTATCAAAAATCTGAATCCCACTCAGATTACTTATGATAGAGCTAGAAAGAAGCCATTTATTTGTGTTGGCAGTGGTAACTGAAGACCATATTGTCACACAGACTCAGCTTTCTCTCTGGGTCAATCATCTGAAATCCACAGGGAATTAAAACTTCGTCCAAACAGAAAACAACAGAAATGAGTATGTAGGCAAAAGGCTTAACTCATAAGCACCACTGACACTTCCTAGGACCAACGGAGGAACTAATTTTTAGCAAGTTAATTGAAAGCAATATGGAGCTTAACCCTTCCTAAATATTAAAAGCCTAAGCAAAGAGAACCCATGGTCATTTCTGCCATTGTACCAGGACACATACACTCATAAACGTTGTACTCCTGGGATACAAAGCTCAGGAAGCCTATTTTTGATAGTTGATTACTAAAGGGAAACTTGTTGTAGAAAAATGTAAGGCAGGAACTATGCCTATCCCCATCCAAAGAAAGAAGAAACAGGCTGGTCTAGAGAAAACAATGTGCGTGCAGAAGTGTTACCGTGAATACACACACCTACTGAATATACAGTATATAGGCGAGATCAGACAATAATTTTATATGCAATACTTCTCTGTAAAGAGTTCTAATTACCTGGTGTTTGCAAGGGTTACAGTGTCTGTAGCTCAGAAATATTTCTTCTGAATCTGTGCCACATTTGCTTGACAAGCTGTTTCACACAGAATGAAACAAAAGCCTCAAAGCATCCACTATAAGGTGCAACTTCTCAAGAAAAGATTCTGAGAAATGGGCACCCACGTGGCTTTATCCTTTCTGCAGAAACCACTGCAAAAAGAGTGTGCCAGAAAAGTTGTCTCCTAGGTGAGCACCCAGAATGAGTTCGTAGTCACTCACCAAATCTGGTGCACCCTGAAAATTTAAAGACAGAATCTATTCACAGCAGATGAGTGTCTGCTTGGAAATGTGACTTGCAAACCCTATGGACATGTTACAAAAAGTGGTGAAAGGCCACAGTATTCATATATTCATTGTGCATAATGAACCAATGTTTAATTCTATTTAGACTGATGGGGTATGTATGTTTTAAACAAGGGTTGTTCTTTTTGTTATTGACTATTTCATATCAGCTCCATCATCATGGAGATCAACATATGTCCAAACATTCAAAGTTAGCATTTGGCTTCATAAAGCAGGTCTCATCTTCCATCAAATTCAGTAGAACTTAATTCCCTGCATGCTCTCTGAAACTACATCCTATTAATCGATTGCCTAACAAAGACTTGATGAAAGATGGTGTATATGTACAAGCTAGTATTAGTATTTTTCCAGCACTGAAGCTTTTAAAGTAAATTATTTTCTCATGACCATTATTTTAAGAAATTTCCTGGGAACTGGGATCTGCCATGAATTACCTAATTAGAAAAAAAAAGTTGACCCCAAAAAGGTTTCAAAATTGTCAAAATGAGATACTTGTGCTTTTACATTTGATTTTTTTCTACTTAAACTGACTTCCGTAATGCAAAATAATTCATACTAAAAAAGTCATAAAAATGTGTGAAATAAAATGTTTTGATTAACCTACATTAAACATTTGCTGAGTTTAGGTTCATTGAACTTTTCAAGCTGTTGAACTTTTGATCTGCTAAGAATGATAAAAAACGTTTCAAGTCATATTCTTACAGAACAGAAAAAAACTATTCTACTTCTTTTTACTTCTCATGTGATACCAGCTGCACAAATTTTCTGAGAATATGATCCAAGATGATAGGCCACAATCCACTAAGTATGAGAGAATGTCTGAAGAGAGAATATATGAGAGAAAGTTAAGAAGGATCTCACGGAGCAGGCTAGAGTATCTTGATTGTGTCGATGAACTGTGTCAGCTGCAAGTCCGTCCCTTTACTGATTTAGAATAGCTAACGTGATAAATAATATACTGGCTGAGAAATAACAAAACACCTGGCTTCCAAACCAGCTCCTTCAAAATGAGCACTGAATGGGATGATTAGTAGGTAAAGAAAAAAATCTCTCCTGTTTTTTTATCACCTTAGATTTTCACAGGAACTCCCCATCACCCTCTCAGGGTAGAAGGTATATGTAGTTGGACCAGATTTCAGGTGATTTACTGCTATCCAGGAAATCCAAACAAGCTAGCCTGGAAAACGATTCTGCCCATCTATGTTTTCCTCATGGAATTACAAGATGCTGTGAACTGAAATCAGCATTCTGCAACATAGCACGCTTTGCAAACACAGCTGAGACAGTATAGCACAGATGTACAGCAGTATGTTATGCAGATGCAGTGATACACAGTCCTTTTCCACTGTAGTCATCAACATGTAATACAATAATTTAACGTGCTAATGTCACTGCTTTAACCACAAATCATGAGAATGATAAGGACAACACAAAAACTGGGACTGTGATTGACTTTTACATAGCTATTCCCCAAAGGCATCAGGTACAAGAGTTTTTTTGTTGTGTAACTTTGAAAGTCTGAAAACAGGAAGCAAAAATATTAGACATTAGGTTTTGCATTAAGCTGCCTTTGTGCATGCTGCCATGCTTCTGCCAGCTTCTTGATATAACTCATCATGATTAGGAAGGATGTATCTATACGAAAGACAGCTTTAGAGACCCCTAAAAAGTCTTCTTTGGTCACTGACCTTACCAGTATAGGATCTTCCATGTATTGAAACATTCTTTAAAGCTTACAAAAAAGCTGTAATTAACTAAAAATTTTGAGCAGATGAGGGATATCCTGTCCCTCATTACTACATGCATGTTATCTAGTAGCGTCTGACAGTACATTTACTGACTTCTAGTTGAAAATACGGCATGAATCCTTTCCTGAGGAACTCTGTCAGTGCCTGCATTTCAAACTTCAACAATGTGTTTTAATGTCCAACAAGGGACCTGGGCAAGGAGCCTGCTGTAGCTTCAGTGCTGCTACTGTTTGAAAAATAATAATCCAAAATTTAACAGCTGCATCACGCACCTTACGTGACTGGCAGAAGAAGAGAGTCTTTCATTTTGGCCATTAAAGGAGTGAGGAAGAAGGAAAGATTAAAATACAGATGGAAGGACATGACAAATTGCAAAACAAAATGTGAGACTGGCTCTAAAATAAGAGTGATGTAACTAAAACTCACTGTTCAGAAAAGGCCTTGCTGTGCATAAATCACCTACTGAATGTAAACTATGTAAGTATGAAATATTATAGTTTGCAATTACCCTGTAGAGTTTGAGACTGTACAAATCTAAACTACATATAATTTAGACAGAAAAGTGGCAGAATAGTACTCTGCCTGATAAAGGATGTGACTGTGTTTATACGTTGCTGAGATTGAAGTGGCATAGTACAAAACAGCTGCAGTGTAAGTGGGTACAAAAAGCAGTTGAAGGGAAAGATAACTTCTCTTAATTACATACATTCTAACTGCTAACTGCTAAAGGAAAGAAACAACATGTTTCTTCTGTCACATTTACATTACATTTTCTTCCAAGTATAGGTTGCATATATCAGTGCTATATTGTCATAATATGTTATAATGTCTGTGTAAAAATTGTCCTGAATTATTTCAAAATAGTTGAGAAATTGTTGTACCTTAACATCAGGGACTAAAAATAAACATGATTTTATGATGACAAATACCACTGTTATTAGTATAGCTGCAAGGGTGACATTTCAATTAACTATATAATTGAAAGTAGCATGGTAGCACACAAGAGAACACAATGGAAAACACACCATGTTGCTTCAATAACACAAAGAACTTACTGGATGACAAATATCTCCTTGCGTCTAAAGAAAAATGAAGAGTATCTGGAAGTAAAATCCATTAACACTTTAGTATATAAACAAAATTAGTACCATTCTTATTCAGCTAAAAGTTTGGAAACAAGGCCATTTTGAAGATCCACCAAGATTATTTATGGGTCACAGTTATCACAGTGCATTGGCAATGGCTCTTTCTTCAGAGTATACTTTCCACTGTTATTAGAAAACATAACAATGCTATCTGAATGACATGTGCCCCACACAGAACATACCACAGCCATTATGTAGATGATTTCCAGATGATTCTTAGTCTGTTTTCTCATCTGTTAAAAGCAGCCATTCCTGTGTGCACTATTTTGAACAGGTTTGTACATACAACCAACTTACTCTGTACCACACACATAGACATAAACACACTCAAACAAAACAGGTCAACAGCTACAACCTTTCATCTTCCATCTATTCCTAGTCTGCAACAGTAGGATGCCTGACTGCTAAGGCAGTACTATTTTAGGCTTCTCATCTTTAAGGAGACTGTCTATCACAGTGTTTCATCTCTGACACAGCAGGGAAAATACAGGCAGGTAAAGAATGTTCACCAAACATTTCTAACTCAGTTGGGTGTCATATATTATTGAAAATCATTATCGTATTTATTTGGTGAATAATATCCATTTTTCTGGCAGTCAGAAAGAGCTGTTTTCCTTCTGATAAATACCTGACAAGATTCTTTGTCGGACAAGAAATATGAATAGCCTGGAATTGCTACACACACCTTAAAGGAGTAGATATCAGGAGAGCTAGTGTGCTGAGCCCATAGAAACTCAAATATTATGCAAATTCCCTTATGGAAAAAAAAACTCAATCTCAAACTAAACTAGAAAAACCAAGAAGAAGAAAACATTCCGTGCTTTCTGAATTTCTATTAAACAATGGCAGATTTGTTCCTCAATTAGTTAACTGAGAATTCTGGGAGTTTGACTCTCAAAATGCATATGGAGGTTTGCAGTCTACACAAAAAACTGGGCAATCAAAAAAACCTCAGAAATTCTGCATGTTTAAAAATATGTAGCCCTCTTTTTGGTAATACAATTAAACAGTGATTTGCACTTAGATCTTTATCTTGTAGTAAAAAGAGCTGAAGATTAAGTGATTTTCTAAAAGCTAGTGAGAAGTGTCTTGAGGATGGAGGTCATTCTTTGAAAGAGGATCTCAGTGACCTGTGTAAATAAAGAACACCACAAACACTTCCAAACAAGCAAAGGTCAGAAAGGGGTCATAGCTACAGCCCCTTTGGACTACTGTTTTGCCTAAGGAGTACGCTTACCGTGTAAATCTCTCATCCTTCAGCTCCAGGTCTGCCACTGTGATAAACTGATCCAGTTTGAACTTAGTGTCAATAATTTCAGCATCTCGTGGGGAGTAAGTGCCTCCCTCTTTTTGCTTTTGCCGAATTCTGAACAGAAAAAAAAGGGGAAAAATAAACATGCAAAAGATTTAAGGACACACATGTCAATACTTTGATTAGTCAGGCTGAAACTGAAAACTGCTTGTCAGCAATCCTTCACTGGCCTTTATTCTGCTGTCCCTTCCAAAAGCGTAATTTAGGCAAATCCACAGTTACAATGTCTAAAATTGATACGGAAAGAATCTAGACTACATAATCTTAGTTTTGCTACATAAATCCTTTGGCAATCCCTGAATGATGCAGCTGAGGAAGAACAGAACTTCTGATTAATGAGCTGACAACATCATTTATGCAGTACCCAGTCTGCTTCTTTACATAGACATTTTGTTCACAATTTGAATTAAAATTTAATTTTTCTTTCACACATGACACTTCAAAGCATTTAACTGCTAAATTTGTTAGTAAGACAGAAAACAAAGTTTAGAGTATTTACCTCATATCAAACTGTCAATAGCATTAGCTATCACATTAACTTCAGCCAGCTGAAACGCTAATCTGTATCCTCAATTCAATAGAGAAGTGGCTCTAAAAGGGTAAGATAGGCTACTGCTCCAATTTACCCTCTGGAGAAATGTTTTTTTCTCCTTCATCTATGGAGGTTACTCTCACTAAATTAAAGCCTTTGTGAATCCCTCCCTATGTTTCTACATGAAAGACAACAACCAAAAGCAATGCATTTTGAAATGACAGATTGGATCCATTTCTAGGATTGTTTCAATTCTTCTTCAAAACATTTCTGAATGCTTGCAAACATGTTATGGTAAGGATAAATAGATCTCACCTTGCAAAGGCATATACTGCAGCTACCAAAAGAACAATTGAAAGTATACACAAAGTAACAGCAAGGATAACTTCTACAGATCTTCCTGACGTTTCTTCACCTGCAACAGAAAGTGAAAATTTAGTATTTCATAGTATTTCACTAAATTTTTTACATTTCTGACAGGGTGAAATCAGGAAGCAATGAAAGACTTTTCTCTCTGCACAACTGCATCCGCTTTGTGTCATTAGAAGTGCTGCTTGGGAAATTAAAACGTAACAAAACCAAATAATTTATGTAAAGGTTCCTAAGCATTGCTGCTCTATGTAATGCTAATAGTATATGTCTACAACCATGCGTGCAGCTATCCCCTGGTGCTTTTCAGTTTTACCTGTTAAACAGGTGAAGGTAGGTCTACAGTGCAGTAACACCAGTCTGAACACTAGCCTGAGCTGAGCTCCTACTTCAGCTCAGAACAGACTGCTCTAATAGGAATAATTAAACTCCAGAAGTGGAAAAGGAAGAGCCACAACTCTAAAGAGTGCAGCCATCACTCACTGTAAGGTAAGAACAATTTAGGCCAGAGAAAGAGAATAGAAAAGCATGTCTATAAAAAAAAAATGTTGCAAGGAGAAAAGGAATGGAAACATCCTTTCCACTCACTGCTCTCTGTGATAAGGCCCAAATATTAGCAATGCTGAAGAAGAGTAGAAAAATCTCCAGAGAAGCCTCTAGAAAAGTTCTATCTATCTATCTACCTATCTAAACAGTAAAGTCAATCATAAACCCTACAGTTAATATCAGTCCAAACATTGCCAATACTATTAAACAAAACAGTGCTGGCAGAATGCCCACCAAGAATACAAAAATAACTTTCTCCTACTTCTTTGCAACAGGGAAGGACTATACATGTCTGTACAGAAGATCAAGGGCAAGGAAAAAGACAACAAAATAGAAGACATTATGTTGTGTAATTCTGAGAAGCTACAACTCAGTACATGGTGATAACAAACTCCAATAACAGAATATCATAAAGTAGGTTTCTATGCAAAAGGCAGTGTCAGGAAACCTCATTTTGATTATTTCCTGTCTCATCAGCTGTGCATTTCACATGGAAAAAGTCCACACTTACACAGGACTACCAGCTGCCCCACAATGACTTGCTGAACTAGTTATTAGAGTTTATGAAAAGGTTATAAACTGCCTTGATGTATTAGAAGTTTAAATAGTATTTATCATCACATTTTAATTATCTCATGGAAAAATCTTGATCTTTCATTGTAGTATGGATGTTACATTTGCAATGTCAGTCATAGGTTATGAGGAAGAAACTCCACTTCTCCATCTCAAGAGGAGAGCTGTGGTACTCCAAGTATGGTTGAGTGGGAGCACCATATTAAAAAGCATCCTTCACTATAATTAAAAAATCATTATTGCCGCTGTGCATTCCAGTAATTTCTGCTTCAGTGTTCCTCCCTAGCAAAATTCTTATTGTTTAACAAGAGCATCTGATGTCTGTCACAGAGAACTCTCTCACAGATTTTCCATATTCTTTTTTCTGCTTCAGGCATATTTAACATGTAGTATTAAATTGCACAGACACAAGGTTAGCTTTCTGGTTTTCCAGAGCTACCTATTCTATAAGTAGACTTAGGAACCAAAATAATGTAAAATTCAAATTAGTATTTTATCTACTAAATGAAAGTGTAATGTTGGAAAAACAAGAATTTCAGTGATTATTACAGAGGAAGATAACTGATTTATAATTAAATTGCAATACTGATTTCAGGCAGCATAAATTTCTTCTGAAAAGATGCTGTTGTTACAGGTGGAATAGAAGTAATTGGTCACAAAGATACCTAAGAGCTACTGATCTTTCTGATAGATTTTCTGGGTTGTGCTTTTAGAGCAAGTCTGAAGTTCATATAACCAGAGCATGTTCTATAAGGAAACACTTGGGCAAGTTTCCTCAGGTTATGTATCTCAAGAGAAAATGTGTCTTATGATATATCATTTTGATGTTATTTCACAACACCTGTAAGAATGTATAAAAGAAACTTCTACTTATCTTTTCCCCTTGTTTTGTTTCTTGTAGGACAGGCTCAGGAATTTAGAAGTTAAGGCCAGACAAGAGTTTTCTTTAGTGCCCATTTTAAAAGCAGTGCTTGACATTAAATTTTAGCACAGAAGGCACTGGATGGGTATGAGGAGCCATGGATGCCTGAGAAATTTATTGGGTCTATATTTTTTTCCTATGACATTTTAGTCAGCATAGAAAGAGATCTGCTTCTTTATGTTCTACACCAAAGGCAACAATGCAGAAGTGAATGAATTGTACTCTGCCATTAAAGCATGACTTCCTTAAGCATTACAGACTTTTCTGTTAGAAACAAGAAAGTTGCCCAGAGGACTGGCTAGAATTGGACTCATTTCCAATAAACTTGTTTTCCCTGATTGGACATGCTGTCTTTCCCGTAGTGGGCAAACTATTTGCTTCATTGGCTTAAAACTTCAATAGAATCATAGAATCATAGAATAGTTAGGGTTGGAAAGGACCTTAAGATCATCTAGTTCCAACCCCCCTGCCATGGGCAGGGACACCTCACACTAAATCATATCACCCAAGGCCTCGTCCAACCTGGTCTTGAACACTGCCAGGGATGGAGCATTCATAACGCCCCTGGGCAACCTATTCCAGTGCCTCACCACCCTAACAGGAAAGAATTTCCTTCTTATATCCAATCTAAACTTCCCTTGTTAAAGTTTAAACCCGTTACCCCTTGTCCTATCACTACAGTCCCTAATGAAGAGTCCCTCCTCAGCATCTCTATAGGCCCCCTCCAGATACTGGAAGGCTGCTATGAGGTCTCCATGCAGCCTTCTCTTCTCCAGGCTGAACAGCCCCAACTTTCTCAGCCTGTCTTCATATGGGAGGTGCTCCAGTCCCCTGATCATCCTCGTGGACCTCCTCTGGACTTGTTCCAACAGTTCCATGTCCTTTTTATGTTGAGGACACCAGAACTGGACACAATACTCCAGGTGAGGTCTCACAAGAGCAGAGTAGAGGGGCAGGATCACCTCCTTCGTCCTCACACTCATTTTGATGCAGGATACGGTTGGCTTTCTGGGCTGCAAGCGCACACTGCCAGCTCATGTTCATTTTCTCATAGACTAGCACCCCCAAGTCCTTCTCCGCAGGGCTGCTCTGAATCTCTTCTCTGCCCAACCTGTAGCTGTGCCTGGGATTGCTCTGACCCAGGTGTAGGACCTTGCACTTGGCATGGTTAAGCTTCATGAGGTTGGCATCAGCCCACCTCACAAGCGCGTCAAGGTCCCTCTGGATGGCATTCCTTCCCTCCAGCGTATCAACCGAACCACACAGCTTGGTGGCATTGGCAAACTTGCTGAGGGCGCACTCAATCCCACTGTCCATGTCAGCGACAAAGATGTTAAACAAGACCAGTCCCAACACTGATCCCTGAGGGACACCACTCGTTACTGGTCTCCAGCTGGACATTGAGCCATTGACCACAACTCTTTGTGTGTGGCCATCCAGCCAGTTCTTTATCCACCGAGTGGTCCATCCATCAAATTGATGTCTCTCCAATTTAGGGACAAGGATGTCATGTGGGACAATGTCGAACGCTTTACACAAGTCCAGGTAGATAACATCAACTGCTCTACCCCTGTCCATCAGTTCTGTAGCCCCATTATAGAAGGCCACCAAAGTGGTCAGGCAGGATTTCCCCTTAGTGAAGCCATGCTGGCTGTCACCAAGCACCTCATTGATTTTCATGTGCCTTAGCATGCCATCCAGGAGAATCTGCTCCAAGATTTTGCCAGGCATAGAGGTGAGACTGACTGGTCTGTAATTCCCCGGGTCATCCATTTTTCCCTTCTTGAAAATAGGGGTTATATTTCCTTTTTTCCAGTCATCGGGAAATTCACCTGACTGCCATGATTTCTCAAATATGATGGCCAGCGGCTTAGAAACTTCATTCCCCAGCTCCTTCAGGACCTGCAGATGGAGCTCATCAGGACCCATGGACTTGTGCATGTTCAGATTTTTAAGATGGTCTCGAACCAGATCCTCTCCTACAGTGGGCCCAAGGTCTTCATTCTCACAGTCGCTGTATCTGCCTTCCAAGACTTGGGTGGTTTGGTCAGAGCCGTTGCCAGTGAAGACTGAGGCAAATAAGTCATTCAGAACCTCAGCCTTCTCCAAATCCTGTGTACCGAGCTCTCCCGAGAGCTTTCTGAGGGGGTCTATGTTGTCCCTTGTCTGTTTTTTATTTGCTATGTACCTGTAGAATCCCTTCCTGTTATCCTTAATACCCCTAGCCAAGTTTAATTCTAACTGGGCCTTAGCTTTCCTAACTTGTTCCCTAGCTTCCCAGACAACATCCCTGTACTCTTCCCAGGCCGCCTGTCCTGCTTCCACCTTTTATAAGCCTCTTTTTTCCTTTGAATTTTCCTCAGGATCTCCTTATTCATCCAAGGAGGTCTCCTGGCCCTCCTGCTGCACTTCCTTCTAGTTGGGATGCAACACTCCTGAGCTTGAGGCAGATGATCCTTGAATATCAACCAACAGTCTTGGGCCCCCCTGCCCTCTAGGGCTGTATCCCATGGAACTTTACTAAGCAGGTTCCTGAAGAGGCCAAAGTCTGCTCTTTTGAAGTCCAGGGCAATGAGCTTGCTGTACGCTCTTCTCACTGTCCTGAGGATGTCAAATTCGAGCATCTCGTGATCGCTGCATCCAAGGCTGCCCTGGAGCGTCACATTTCCAAGGAGCCCTTCCTTGTTGGTGAGCACGAGGTCAAGGCATGGCACCTCTCCTTGTCGGCTCCTCTATTACTTGCACAAGGAAGTTGTCTTCTACACAATCAAGGAACCTCCTGGATTGTTTGTGCCGGGCCATACCATCCTTCCAACAGATGTCAGGGTGGTTGAAGTCACCCATGAGAACAAGGGCCTGCGAGCGTGAGGCTTTTCCTATCTGTCTATAGAGTGTCTCATCCACAGGTTCTCCTTGATCAGGCAGTCTGTAACAGATCCCCACAGTAATGTCTCCCATAGCTATATTCCCTTTAACCCTGACCCACAAACTCTCTGAACAGAACACATAAAGACAACTTTTGTGTTGCACTTTTCAAAGCATTCAGGGCTAGAGAAATAGTGCCAGATCCTTTCAGAATATTCAGGTAGTGAATTAGCATTTCAGGATCTTCAGTATCAGATCAAGTAATGAATTTCTAACATGTATTATATGAATAAGGGAGCTCATATCACAAAAGATGAATGCCAACTGAAAAATATGTGCCCACTAAAATTCTTCTGGGTATTCATCCAGTTTTCTTGGGATCCCTTTTCAGAAAGTCAGGGCTAATGCTTAGATAAGTAAGTTTTGGCTTACCAATATATTCAAAGAACTTACAAATCTTACTACGATCTGCCACAAGCCTTCAACATTGCCATGGAGGAATTTATGCTGGATTTGAGACCCCATAACAGCCGGTCTATTGGCCAGTGACATCAGAACCAGAGGGATTCTATTATATGGTATCAATTTATTAATTAATATGGAGCTTTATCTGCATCTAAAGGATGAAGAGCTAAATAGTCATGTCCTCTGAGCTGGTAGCAGAAGGAATAATCTGCATCCAAAAGTTTTCCTATGTTAGGGTTACTGAAATAGAGTCACCGAATCACAGAGTCATTTAGGTTGGACAAGATGTTTAAGATTATTAGGTCCAGCTGTTAACCTAGCACTGCTAAGTCCACCTCTAAACCATGTCCCTAAGTTCCTCATCTACATGTCTTTTAAACACCTCCAGGGATGGCCATAATCACCAAAGCAGTCTGTTCCAATGCTTGACAACCCTTTCAGAGAAAAAAGTGCTCCTAATATCCAATCTATCACTCCCCTGGTGCAACTTGAGTTCATTTCCTCGTCTCATTGCTTGTTATTTGCGAAAAGAGACGAACATCCACCCTGCTACAACCTCCTTTCAGGTAGTGGTAAAGAGCGATAAAGTCTCCCCAGGCCTCCTTTTCTCCAGGCCAAACAACACCAGTTCCCTCAGCTGCTCCTAATCAAACTTGTGCTCTAGACCCTTCATCAGCTTCATTGCCCTTCTCTGGACCCATCCCAGCACCTCAATGTTTTTGCTGTAGTGAGGGGCCCAAAACTGAAAACAGGATTTGATGTGCAGCCTCACTAGTGTTGAGTACAAAGGGACAGGCACTTCCTTTGTCTTGGTGGCCATACTATTTCTGACAGAAGCCAGGATGCTCTTGGCCTTCTTGGCCACCTGGGCACAATCTCGCTCATGTTCAGCTGGTTGTTGAACAACACCCCCAGGACTTTTTTCTCCTGGCAGCTTTCCAGCCACTCTTCCCCAAGCCTGGAGCATTGCATGGGATTGTTTTGACCCAACTGTAGGACCTGACACTGCCTTGTTGAGCCTCATGCCATTGGCCACATCCCATCGATCCAGCCTGCCCAGATCCCTATGTAAAGCTTTCCTACCCTCAAGCAGATCAACACTCGCACCCAACTTGGTGTCATGTAAACTTACTGAGGGTGTACTAGATCCCCTTGTAAAGATCTTTGATAAAGATGTTAAACAGAACTGGTTCCAGTACTGAACCCTGGGGAACACCACTTGTGACTGGCTGCCAACCAGATTTAACTCCATTCACCAGCACTCTTTGGGACTGGCCATCCAGTCAGCTTTTTACCTAGCAAAGTGTACACAGTAATAGCTCTACATCCAACAAAAAAGGAAAACTACATGAACAGTAGAGCTTCTGGTAGTTCACCAAGCAAGATGAGATATACTGGCAAAATGGTATTTTTATGGGTGTAACTGAATCTCTTCTAATAAACTTTGTCAAAACTGCTTCTTTATTTAAGAGTCCAGGCTGAGGTGAGACCTCCTGACAACCTCAAAAAGACATACAAGGGAATAGGTAAGTTTCCTCGGCCATTCTGCTTAAGCTAGGTCCAACAAAAATAGAGATTATTTACCTTAGGGAAACTACTGTATTAAAAAGAAATATGGAATTTTCTAGATTCTTTGTAAATAGAGAAATACTTTGGTAAATTACACTCTTCTTACCTAATGTTTTGACAGGGTCAGAATAGTCCGAATCTGTAAACTGTCCTTTAACATTAGTTGCTCTGAACTTAAATCTGTGAAATAAACCCAAGAAAAATAATGAAAATAAGTTTATGTTCATTTTATTTAATTTCACTTAGAAACTAAAAGCCATTTGTTAGTTTTAGTATAAAATAAACTGGAATCATTATTCACCTGCTAAAGAGACATTATGACAGGCATCAATGACTCAGTGTCAACAGATCTTAAATGTATAATCAAACTATTGATTACTTATCTTGAATTTGAGTTTATTTATTTTAAGAACACAGTAAGCACCTATTGGTACCTGAAACATTTAAAAAAAAATTGTCTCCCATGCTCATGCTCAGCCAAAAAATTTAAAATCAGAGATACGTGAAAGTCACTTCAATCTCCACCTTTGCATAATCGAACTACACATTTTGTATATTTATATAAATGCATATTTCACTTAAATCTTTCTCTGGGACAAACACAGACACAAATATACTTACAGGTACTGCTTTCTTGGTTTCAGTGGGCCATTACATATTTTGTCTTGACTACCTGGTATCATACAGGTAGCATCAGCACCTATGACATATATCTCTTCTTTGCCACTCAGATCTTCTTTTCCTTCTACACATGGTGGGTTTGGAAAACCTTCATTTGTAAAATATGGTCTTGGTCTGTTGAAGTAGGCATCATACCACTTAGTAACATTCCCATCATGCTGACCTATTGTCAAGAAAAGGAATAATCAGATACAATTTGCATTCTAACCAGACTTATTTAAAGAAATTAAGTAGGAAACATATTTTAAGAGCTATCAATGCTATTTACACAACCAAGTCTATAAATGTATTTGCAATTGAACCCAGATTTCCTTATTATCAACACTATCTACATTTTGTTGACTCAGAGTAAGTCAACTAGAAACTTCCAGGGGCAGTCTCGTAGATGACCTCTGCCCATAGAGGATATCTCTTGTACAAGACTTTGAAACTGAGCATAGATAGTAAAGACAGTGAAAAATGCTTCCTCTGAAGACAGTGAAGACTGCTTCATAAATGAAATTACTGTATTTCCATAAGTGAAGAGTACCCAGCAACTCAGAAGAATAAACTTTAAAATGTTGTTTAACATGGTATTTGCATATAAATCAGCTCAAGCGAAATTTCACAGCAATAGCTACAAAGTAAATGCCTGTAGGATCAGTGCTAAAAGGCAAAATTCAGAAAAAGGTGAGAGACTTAATGTGCATTCACTTAATGTGGATGCTTTACTTCTATACTTTGAAAGTAAGCAAAACAAATTAATTAAATACCTGGAATTTGTCCTTATTAGGTAAAGTAACCCTGACTATATGATGTCCTATCATGAAACTCCCACTCGCATTGGTGGGCAGTCACTCAAAAGAGTATTCTGGCATTGTTCTTATGTCCATACAAGGAAATACACATTCTAACCCACAGTCTACAGAAGGGATTTATATAAATTCCTTTTCCCTGTTATGAAATGGAAACATGAACTGCACATGACTGCAGTTGATATTTTACATTTACAGGCAACACTAATAGCAACAGAAGAATAACCTTGTAATAAAATGTTTCAGATTTATTTATCTTTCAAAAATGTCAAATGTATATTTTTTCCCAAGGAAATTGGAAATAAAGAGATGTAACGAAAACAATAGGCCCAGAATAACACTGGTGACTTAAAACAGCATGGATGACTCTTAGTTGTCAAGCATTCCCAAAATCCAGTAGTCGGCCCACAGGTCTTGCGAAAGACCTTTGCTCTAAGTACTGTTGCCACAGCTAAAGTGACTTTGTTTATTGCTTTCTAACGTGAAATTACTGAGACCCAAGAAAAGAAACACAAGAGAAAAGACAAACAACCTGAAGGTAAAGAAATAAAACACCTTGAAAACAGATTTCAAGAGAATTTATAAAATTCTACCTCCAGCTTCCACAACAAGAACTTGAATCTTCTTGATAGGGCCATGATCATCACTGTAATAACATACGGGCATTCTGATCGTCATTGTTGTGTCTGTGACGAGTAATGCCCCATTGGTGTCATAAACTGGTGCTGGCTTCTTTTTAGGTCGTGGTGGTTCTGTTTTTAAACAAAGACATACCACAGAGTTTTGCTCAGGCACATAGCTGTGTTATGCAGGACAAATCTTCAGCATATTTTCACGACAACCTAATGTCCTGCTTAATGCCTTAAGCCTCTACAACCTGTGTTCTAATAAATAACTCTTCATATCAGTTTTCCATTCAAAGAGAAAACAATAAAAAGATCGAGTCTCAGTTTTTCAACAAATTTCGATCAATGACTATTTATTTCCACAACTGTGACACTGTATACTTCACAATAACTCTGCGATATTCTTCTAAGCTGTTCGCTGATGGTAACTAAAATACTGAAGTCAACATGATTGCTTCACCGAGTCTGCACATGGTTTATACTATCATTCAGATACAGATAGCATATGATCAGTGACAGGGAGCAAAACTGAGCACTGCAATAAAAGTCCATTAGTTCTGTCTTCCCATTCCTACATTATGCAGGCTCTATATAATAGACAAAGGCACACAGCTGTATAGTCATAGGTAGAAAAGCAATTTCTTCAGCATTTATAGAGATTTCAGCTAAAGGACACTTTATGAGACATACCTTTGATATCCATGGTTATTTTCAATTGAATTTTTGGCCCTGCACCAGCACCGTTAATTGCATATACCTTAAAAAAAAAAACCAACACTTTTTAAAATTAGTATTTGCAATAGCTTCAATGTGGCCAAATCTGGATATATTTGAACCAACAATGAATGGTTAAACACTCTTCTTGTCATTCACACTTTGCTAGAACTTACTTCATATTTATTTACAATCCTAAATTCAGTAACACTTCATCGCTTGTAATGTAACTCTTACAAAAAGGAGAAAAACAAGACCACTTAAAAGAGTTTTGTTGCCTTCTTTCATGTTCTAGTCTCTGATTATTTGAAAGGACTTCATGCACACACTCCTAGCAAGCTCCCCTTGCAGCACTGGACCTTTCATCTGTGCCAAATGAACAATGCTAGTAGTGGAATTAAGGGACAGATTTAGTCTTATACCTGCATAAATATGTCACAGGTTGCTTTGCTAGCACATGAACTGGTGGTCCAGAGTACAAAGCTAACCGTTGATGATGTGTCTTGCTTCTACTCACTCTGCCCTCTTGATTGCTCCCATCATTCCTCAGACTTGTATCCCTTCACATGTCAGCTAACACATGTCAGATTCATGCCCCAGCTAACACTATGAAAATTTCATATTTAGCCTAGGTTTGAGCTCCCTATTCAGATTAATTTCTCATTCTCAGAGAAAAAATCCAAAGAAAAAGTATCAGTTCTTACACTGACATTATAGGTATGTCCTCCTTTTAGTCCTTCTATCATGGCAGTGACTGATTGATCTGTTTTATCAATCACACTAAGGTTGTGGATCTGGATGGCAGCAGGGTCATCTTCATTGTAAACCATAGCTTGATACACCTGAATATTTCCATTTGATTCAGATGGTGGCACAAATGTTACTTGGAACTTTGTTACTTCATCTGGTATCTTCTGAAATGTTATGTTGTTAGGTGGATCTTCAGGCACTGAAATGAGTATTTCAATGAAATACATAATCAGTTTACTACTATTATAATTAGAGTAAAACCTGAAAAATTACAAATTACATTTTTGCATATCACTATTATTTTATAGGTACCCTCTGTTTTTATTAAAAATATCTCAAATACTTAATACATATATAAATATTTAAAAAACAAATAAAAAGCTAAATACTTATTGAAATCCTATTCTTTGTGATAGCATTTAATAACAGAAATATAAAAAAAAAAATATTAAACCACCCTCAGCAGTCTCAGAGAAATTTCTTCTTATTTTCTACTCAGAAAGCCTAAAGGCATCATTATACCTTGAAAAACATCCGGGGTAAACAAATCCTTGCACTGGTTGACAAGCAAGAAGCAAGTGTTAGTCTTGAATATCCTTTTGTGAATGCCCCCTGTCAACAGCAAGCTGCCTCCCAACATATAAACGAGCCACCATGCTCCTGAGAGCCTTTGCTTATCACAGCTAACTCCAGGAAAAAACTTTCCACTAGCTGATGCCTAGACACAAACACAACACACATTTTTCCCAAAGACAGTTTTTGTCAAACGCTTATTCCAGTAGCCTATTCTCGGGACAGCAAAGATATAAATCACTTTCCCAATACCCCTATCTGAAAGAAAAGGCTGTAACATTCTTTCTAGTCAGCTAAATTATTTATTGCTCTACCTGAGCAGACAAGTATGTAGCGTGACCTCTAAATAGTGAAATCAAGAAACTGAAGGTAAACACATTCCCTCAGCCACGGATTTAAATTCAATTGCCTTTTTTTTTTTCCAGTTTTTTTTTTACACCAGCTAACTAATGCTTACTCAGGCTTCCCTGGAGTAAGTCTGTGTAAACTGGTCCTAACTCAGCAATATGCTAAATTGTACAAACCAAATGAGACAAGATATGGAAAAAACAACTGTTTCTCTCTAAAGTTACTGCACCTCCTAATGTATCACATTTTTACATAAGAGAATGGGCTACCAAAAAAGATAGTCTGCAGGCCAGACCCAGCTACCACCTGATTCAATATTCATTCATTTTTCCACAGTAAAGGGCCATATCAGCCCCTAGGGACATAAACAGGCCATGAAATTCTTAGAATGTAATGTATTAAAGGCATTAGCGAGATAAATATATACACTCATACATAAATATATACACTCATACATTATACACACACACTCATACCATTACGGACATCAGATTTTCATATGTCAAAGGAAAGATAAGTAATAAATCATTGTGTAGTAGGTCTAGATTTGAAACTAAACTGAGTATAAAGCTGAAAAAGCTGACCTCGCTAGAGATAAGGCAATTATAGTTTTTACACTGTTGATAATTAGTTTGAATGAAACAAAATTTCAGCATCTTTTCAGAAAATACTTTTTTGTTGTTTGGAATGTTTGCTTGTTTAAATATCCTCAATGAACAATTCAAAAGGGTCCTTTCCAACCCTAACTATTCTATGATTCTATGAAAAGCAGCAAAGATATTAGACAGAGCAAAACCAGGGACTATATATGTAAACCTAGGACTGTAACTCCCCATGTACATATGTTTATATATACTTAAGCAAATGCTATCTACTTTTCTGTAACACAGCCTCTCAGTGTCATGAAGTCCTTACACGGTTCCTCACTCTCATCTCTCAGTTTTATTTCTCTGAGTAACTTAACAGCATCAGCAGCTTTTTTCACCTTAGTATCCACCTCACTCTCTAGTTTTCAAGTTGTGGAACAGCTGACTTGAGCACATATCCCTCTGGGCCTTAACTAGCAACCTCCTTCCAATGCGAATACACAGATCACGTCCTCAAGTCAGTACAGGTACCATTTATAAATGGTAGGATTCACTTCACTTATTTTTTTTTATGTTGAAATTTTGCATCAAGACCAAAGACATTGTATGGAGTTTTCAATACTCTCTTAAGGAAACAGTTACCTCCACAGGGGGAGTCACCCCTTCCTAATACAGATATATACACACGTTAATACAGATAGGACCTCTCTTCATTGACATTGTAGAAGTAATCTAGATGGCTGTATTCCATTCATCCACATTTATGGGAATCAAATAAAGATCTCTGCATTACTAAGGGTAAGTCTTAGTATTTATCACCACCACATTTTTTTGTTGACTGTCACCTTTTTAAATATTAAAGAAAAAATACTGTTGAGAACAAATCTGCATTAAAAATGCACCATGTGTTCAAAACTCTCATTTATTTGGCAGATGAAAAAAACCCTGCAAAGTTTAATTCATGTGAAGTAAAGAAAAATACAAACCTGCTTCAAAAGTGGAGACAATTACTGGAGAACTAGCCTTGCCTTCATGGAGTGCAGCATTAATATCCCCCGTAAAGGCTATAATTACTACAGAATACCTTGTAAATGCTTTTAAATCAGAAATTTCTAAGACTTTACTCTCATCATTTGTCTTCAGAAATTGAGCTTTATAATTGTTATTATCTACCTGTAAAATAATAATAAAAAATATTTCAAGACTTGAAGCAGTCAAAAGCAGGATATTACTATTCGAACACTTCTTTTAACTTTTATTTTTCAACTTTTCTAACCATTTGTATAGAAGGATTGACAAATACACTCTAGGTACCAAGACTAAAAACTTTCACAGGGTATTACACTCCCATCTCACCCATGTGTTCCCTCTCTAGCACTTCATGTAGTTAGGATTAATGTTTGGTACTGTCTTCCACCAAACAAACATGAACCATTTAGTAGATACTGGGCGAGGGGAGCTCTAGTGACCTGAAATGGGAATCTAACTGGGCAAAGATCCAGAGGATGAACAGCTATATAGCAGGAAACTGTTTGGAATATAAGTTAACAAAAAGAAAATTGAGCAGCAATATATAAAGTTGATATGATTGCAGAAAACACAATTCCGCCTGGGATTTATTAACAGAAGCAGTATTTATTAGACAGTGGGGAGGGACTAATTCTCACTAGAAAGGCTAAAAGGCAGAATAATTTGGATTCAATCTAGAAAAGAGAGAATGGTAGAAAACGTAGTAATGACTTCAAAATATAAAAAAGGATGTTACTAAATTGAAGATAATCCATTGTTTCTGGATTTCATGAAAACACAAATAGAAATTTTATTTGCACCAAAAAATGATTAGAATTAAAAATGACAGAACCTGCAATGATATACCTAAATATGCAACTAAAACTACGACTATTTAGTTGAAAACCAGAACAAGCTATTGAGGGTTGTTGAGCAATTTCAGCACTGGAAATTTTTAAGAACAGCATAATGAATCATTTGTGAGGAAGACTTCAGGTACACTTTTTTTCTGTGTCAAAGAAGGATATGGACTGGACTATGTCCTGGGATCCCTATCATCCCTACATCTCAAATAATCTGTAGTTCTGTGGAAAAAACTGCTGTGCTGGCCTTTATATCCAATTAATCTAGTCTAATGTTAGTTTAAAAAAGGATACAAAGGAAAAAATGGAAGCTTTTCTAGTATTTGATTAGGTATCGCTTACAGAATTATTTTTATGTCTATTCCCACTACTTCAGTTAATGAAGTTTTCATTATTGTTTCTTCAGTGTGTAATTTAAAAGAGAGGGTTAGGTAGGTGCACACTAGCTTTCCCACTGGATGAAATCTGTATTAAATGCAGCTGCTAAAACATTAGAATAGTTCAGGCATAGCTTTTATTTGACAGATATGCATATATCCCTATGAGATTTAACCTGAACTAAACTTTCTAATGGATTAAACAGACATTAATTTCCTGGGAGGGCAATTAAGAACTGAAACACTTTTTTCTATATGACTGTGAAAAATCTGGCATATAAATATTTCTACAAGAGCTAAACACAATCATAGCACTACATCATTAAATGCATTTTTGCTCTTCCTGAAGTTTAATGGTTCATCTTCCTTATTCACTTTCAGTAATGTTTTGTTCAGGACTACTTCTAATTATAGTAGGCAGCAAGACAAACTAAAACACGACTTGAAGGAACAATAACGAGGGAGTACTTTTTAGTTTTTCTGATCTATAAAACTGCAAGAAACATCCTAGTAATTAAAACAGAACTCTACAATATTCACTAATAAATACTAATTATTACCTTTTAGGAATAAAGACATACCCAGAGTAGAAATAGGAAATTATTCTGTTCTATGAGCCAATTTTTATAAATCCTTAGACACTCAGTTGAGAATTAGAAAGAGTAAAGTTGTACATACACAAAATCTGTGGAATTTGGAGTCTTCATAAAAAATTGTCCACTGGGACAATAAAATGTATACTCAAATTTTCACTAAAAAAGATAGTGACAGCTTTATTGGCCTTTAAGAAGAAATAGATTTGTCTACTGAGATTATCTAAAGAACTGACACCTGTAGTTACTGATTATTAAACAAACAACGTCTTATTACAAGGAATCTCTAAACATAAAGCTAGATACCTGAAATATGTTTGAAACAAACCAATGAACAACTTCGTAAAACCAAAACCAAAGCCCTCCAAGTTGAGCATTTGAAACAGGTTTTTAAGTTCCTTCCAAATGCTGGCAGGTTCTCACATAAAACATTCCATAGTTCATCTTACATCAGGAGTTTTACTATAACTTATATTGATAAGGTATTTACAACATTTTCATAGTGTAGAATCAGGTAACACCCTGTTTATAATCTAGGAATTGTCAGTCATAGGAAAAATCTATTAAATATTACATAAATTACTTTGTAGATTTACTGAGGAGCTTAAAAATATTTGGTATGTTTTTAATGAACTCTAGCAATTTTGATTGCACAAAAATCTCAGTATTAATATTTTAGCAAATCTGTAATTCTTATACCTAATTTAGAAACATTGAAAATATACACATAATAGTCTTACTCTCTTCTCAGATAACTGAAAGAATTTTCTGTTTAAAGCCTTTACATAGTTTAAAGTAATTTTTTTTTTTTTTTTCCTCTGGTACCTAACAAACAGGCTAATTCAGGACTCCTGAAGCCTCAAACAGCAAGATTTCCTGGGTAAAGTCTGGTAAACTGCTTCCCATTTTCACTAATATCCCTGTCTGCATAATTTCTGGAAGTACAGGGAATCTATATCCTATTCACAACGTCTCATGTGCTCTAACTTAGAAATTTTCATATCTTGCCACCAGGCAGGAAATGAGGTTTATTAACGGTTGTTTTAAAGAGTATTGTAAGGGTAGTAGAGGATGAAAAGAGAAAGGCCACTAGAGCTTTTCTCTTAAATCAGCCTCTGTTTTTGCTTATAAAGATCAAGGAGGAAGAAGTGTTATTGCTGTGCTACCAAATTACATCTAATCTCATGCACAGAGCACTAAGTGAAGAGTGGGAAATCTAGCTTGACTTGACTCTGATGCAGTGTAACTTTGTACAAGTCACTTCCTTTAGCTAGGCTTTCTACTCTGGTTTGTAAAATCATGACAAAAAACTTTTCCTTCCTTTGAAGAATAAAAAAAAAAAATTTATTTTTACTGGTAAACAACATCATTATTGTTAGAAAGAGGTACACCTCTGCAAAGCTCTGCTCCTGTTTTTCTGTATACATTTATAGCTACACTTGGTTTTAATCCAAGACCTCTTATTAGCATAATTTTTTTCAATACCAACTAATCTATCTCCCATTAAGGAATTTACAAATGTACAGTTAATTCTTCTGTGGAGTTTATGTGGAAAGAGACACAGTATATTGTTTTTCAATCCAGTTGATGTCTATCCTGTAATTCCTATAAGAATATCTGTTGTGGTGTTTATATCCAATCATCTGTATAATTACCAACAATAAAACAGAGTTGCCTTACTGAGGTAATGTCTATGAGGTAGCATGTTGGTCCCGTAATGATGACAGGTTCATTCCAGGTGATATTAATACTGTGTGGAGACGTGGCCAAAACAGACACGTTTTCTGGAGGACTGTCTGGAGCTGTAGAAAAAAATACTTACGTGAATCATGGTCAAAGAAGTCTCAACAAATAACCCAGCAATTTTAGCTGCTAGTAGAGAGTATTTTTCAGTTTGAAAGTAAATTTTTTAAAGCATTTAACATTATACACAGTTTAAATAATTATAAAACTTTTTCTTTCTCATATACAAAGCATACAGTGCGATTAAGACAGGACCTTAAGATCATCTAGTTCCAACCCCCCTGCCATGGGCAGGGACACCTCACACTAAACCATGTCACCCAAGGCTCTGTCCAACCTGGTCTTGAACACCGCCAGGGATGGAGCATTCACAGCTTCCCTGGGCAACCCATTCCAGTGCCTCATCACCCTAACAGGAAAGAACTTCTTCCTTACATACAGTCTGAACTTCCCCTGTTTAAGTTTTAACCCATTACCCCTTGTCCTATCACTACAGTCCTTAATGAAGAGTCCCTCCCCAGCATCCCTATAGGCCCTCTTCAGATACTGGAAGGCTGCTGTGAGGTCTCCACGCAGCCTTCTTTTCTCCAGGCTGAACAGCCCCAACTTCCTCAGCCTGTCTTCATACAGGAGGTGCTCCAGTCCCCTGATCATCCTCCTGGCCCTTCTCTGGACTTGTTAAAACAGTTCCATGTCCTTTTTATGTTAAGGACACCAGAACTGCACACAATACTCCAAGTGAGGTCTCACGAGAGCAGAGTAAAAGGGCAGGATCACCTCCTTCGACCTGCTGGTCTTTCACTGGAGTTACTACAACTTTTCTAGAACACGAACAGCCTACGACTTCATCTTAAATTGAAATTCCAGTTTTTTTTTAAGTACAAATTATTTATATGCATTTTACGTGACACGAGCAAAATATATACAACCATTTAGACAAATAGGCAAGTATAATACATTTATATCAAACAAATCATTCAAACAACAAGAAATTGTGTTTGGTTGTCTGCATGCTAGAAAAAAATTTCCAGCAATGTTGGAAAATAATAATACAAATATTTTTACACAGAAAAAAAAATATTTCTAGATTTCATTTCAACTTATACTTAACATGTTGAAAAACTCCAGAAAACACACACACAAAAGCAGGCAAGAATGTTCACATTAAGAAATGGGATTTTCCTAAGATTTCCTTCTGTCAAGGTGACATGTGAATTAACCTAGTTATTTCTTATTTGCAAACAAGAAATTCATGAAATCATAATAACAACACAGCAGTTCCCAGTAAGTGGTACTACTTTTTCATAATGACCATGGTGAATTTCAGGAAAACTGAAATTTGAGATAGAAGTGACAATAGATGTGTAGCTAATGCCAGAACTTGGATCCATGGTGCCTTTTTTTGGGATCTTACTACTACAAAAAAAAGACAACTGCGATACATATCAGTGAGTAGCCTGTTGTAAAACCAACAACAGATCAGTACATTTTTCCAGAACTTGGCTTCATGGTGCCTTTGTCTACCAGGAAAAAATGCAACTATGATTAACACATACCAGTGAATAGTCTGTTATAAAACATAAAAAAAAAAATCTATGCAAATCAGAAGATGCAGTCTCTTTTCTCAAACATGATCAATGCATGAATATGCATTTTTTCACCATTAGTCATTAGGTAAGAGGGCTTAATGGGCAAAATTGGAGTGTATATTCAGCTACTTAGTTTTCTAGGTACAAAACAGGTTAGGAAAAGGAAAAACAGCATGGAAGGAGGTATGTAACTATCAAAATTATGTGTGAAAGATTAATGAGGATAAACCACAAATTTTGCACTGTGAAGGTCAAAATTTTGCACTGTAGTGGCAGAATAAAACAGGGAGACTTGAGAGTTGATAAGGTCATATGAAGAGTTTAGGGTGTTGGATATAGGAGGTAGATTGCTGTGCTGGGATTAGCAGGAATATACTAGACTTCGTAGGAAGGACCAAATTCAACCATTGGAAGCAGTCCCCAAAAATACTGAATAATGTGAACAACTGAATGAAGAGTGTAACTGAATGAACTATGAAAGCATATGAGGGGTGATGAAAGCAGAGACTGCTCAGAGAAGGCTGGCTGTTGACTGGGGAGCTAGAACAGATAAAATACAAGAGCAAGTATGTTTCCTAAAAACTAGAATTAGCACAAGTTAAGCTTAATTTGCAGTTAATGATGTCAGACTTGTTTAAACACTGTAAATGATGGTTTCAGTAACTATGGCGGGCTATTACCTTTGTCACCCAGTGAAATTTCTCAAACACAGTATAAAGTTACATATAGCATAGTTTCCAAATCCACCAAGTTTTCAAGGACAATTTTTCCTTACTTTTTTATAGCATTAATAGAGCGTTTAATCTCTCAATTTATCTTTTTTTCCAGAAGTCACTTTAGGTTTATGCATTAGACAACAGTGGTGTGAAATAATTTTAAAGCATAACCAACCTCAAGTTATGTATACAAATAATTCCCCTATGCAGTTTGCATATTTTTAAATCTTTGCAAGAAAATTTTGAGTCTGCTGCATTTAATATACTTATCTAAAATACACCTAAGCATCAATGCCTGCTTTATTTTTATCATGAAAAGTACAAAATCAGGCAACAACTGAATGATACTGAAATTTAGGAATATTTTCTAAAATAACCAGTATAATTACAAAGAAAGAAAACTAGAAAGAGAAATGTGTCTAATGGGTCTCATGTCTTACAAAAAATGTCTTTTAAAAAAAACTGTTTGCTTCAGTGGGTAACTAACTGCCACGTTCTGATTTAGGTTTGTTTGTGAAATGAATCTAGTCAATACGAGGCCACGATATCACTATACCCTTTCTCTTATAAATCACAGCAATTTACTCAGTAGAAGTGACCTAGTCTTATTCTCTCATTCCCCCATAATCCAATCACTTCCTCTCATAAGCACTTTTCTCCTGGTTTTCACAATAATGCATTTTCTGTAACTAATAACCATCATTTCCTGATTATCATGCTTCTATCCTTGCACAGGAATGTGGGTCTTATGGAGGTCAGGGTCATCTTTCCCATCCATCTGTGTCCTGATGCTAAGGCAGCAGTTAAGTGTGCTAGTTTTAAGATAAGTCTGGATAGCCCATCATTTAGCATAATTCTCAAAAATAAGACTGAATAGTCTTCTAACAGAAATCTATGCTTGCCGGTTTGGTTAAGACCATATTTTTTCTTTTTTTCCAGTAAAAATTAAGTGTGAGGTTCATTTATTTTATTTTATAATCATCTAGGTTATTTTTACCTACATTTAAACATTTAATGTTATACTAGGCCATATTTACTTTCTGAGAGAATGAAAAGAACAAAGAAGAACAAGTTTTCTCAGGCAAAACCTGCGAGAAGAAAGGGCATGCAACAAGAGATGAAATCTCATTACTTTTCACCCTTTTCTTTAGGTCTACCAAGCAACCAGGTATCAGCAAGAAAGAAAGAAGCTGCTGAAAAGAGAAGCATAACCCTTTGCCCCATGCATCTATGTCCTAGCCTTCATGGGACATTCAAACATCTGGGATTTTCCTTTGTATCTCAGTATATCCTGGCATTAGGAGACTTGGCAGTTTACCAAAAAGCACTGCATTGTGTAACTGTATGAGATCCAAAAGGAGGTCAGTGATCTCAATGCAATTCATTTTCCACCTAACACATACTCACCAAAATGATTTTTCGCTTAGAAAGGATGTTTAGCCAATCTCATTCTCCTTATAAACGTAAAAGTAAAACTCAGCGTAAGTGCAACTGAGAGGGAACAAAGTTTCCCTAAGTATGGAAAAAACTTCTTGTGCTTTCCCTTACTGTGACACAACACTGTGATCTTCTGTACTGGTAACTATATAAATCTAGGTTATGTTGAAAATATTTCATCTCGCAGAGTAGATTTGGCTTTTGTGTAATCCACCAGCTAAGTAACAGCAGTGCCATCAAACTACTCTATGAGACAGTAGGACAGTTCCTGTAAGGATAATCTGCAAGACAGGAAGCTGAATAGTTTTTCTTTGCATGTGAGAACTGCATGGTAGTGAACAACCTATAATATTTTCCATGGACTAACACTATAACCACCTTCAGTACAGAGCACTTTAGTAGCCTTAAATTTACCTTCATAATGAGCAACTGAAATAAACAACTAAAATCCTCACCTTTGACACTGGATATTCAGAATTATTAGGTATTTCTCCTTTAGCACAACAGTCAAACCCTCAGCACTTGTAAAGAATATTTAGGGTTTCTCTTATGTAATTTTTGCTGTTGTTGAAGTTTCATATTCTGGGAGAAAAGTCTAAGAGTTTTCTGCTTAAATGCTGTAATTTCCTGAATATAACAACTGCAATGTTTTCTTTAGGCTTGACAGAAACACAAATTTCTGAGAACGCAATTATTTCTGAAGAAAAGGTATTTGCCCATTATTTCACAACCAAGGTAACTTTCCCTTTGGCAGAAGCAATGTCTTGCAGAGACAATTCTTGAAAATCAGCAGCAGTGCCTCACTTTTGCCCTCAAATCTGCAAACACAACTCACATTGATTTTATGGGCTAAGTACTCAGGGTATTTTACATAGCAGCTAAGCACCCTTAAGCCCTAACAGACCATGTATATTGGCTGTGCACCAGCAGGCTAATCCAGAGGATGCTTGGTCCTGTCCATGAGGGAAAGGAGAGGGGGATCGACACCTGTTCTCTCAATACACTCTCCAAGGCTGCCCAGAGTGCTGGATCTGTGCATCCTGAATTTCTCTTCTTTGCTATGGGCAGCAACCTTTGGAAAAGAAAGAGGGGAACTAAGGTTTTTTAGTTGGTTTAACAATATCTCTATAGATGACTCTTTGGGAAAGTATAAGGTCAGGTAGCTACAGGCCTGCACTTGCTAAAGCTCATCTGCTGCTCAGACCGACTCCCAGCTCTGCTAAAGCACACCGGAGCTGCCAGCTGGCTACCCAGATGTGACATGTCACCTTCCCCTTTTTTGCCTCCTCAGATGATTGCCATCACTCCAGCAGAAAGACCTGAACCCCACCACAACATCTGGAATAGTGTCCATGCTTCCTTGACTCCACAGCAGTGTGTTTTACAGGCAGCTCATCTCCTGATGTGTCACTGACTTAGCTCACAGGAAATTTGTTGCTGCCCACTTCCCTTATCACAGACACAGGCCAGCAAGCCCAGACACTTGGGCTGGTGGAACTTTGTTAACATCTACCCCACCACCGCTTGTTAAACCAGCTAACAGAGCACACAGAGGATCTGCAGAGAATGACACTCTATTGTCATGGAAAGGGCTTGTGCAGCCTAATGAGATTTTTATACTTTTAACTACCTCAGTAGGAATGATAGGAAACTAGTTCTATCATAAGGCAAATTATTACTGTCCAGAGAGGAAATCGTAAAGAGGATCCTAACTTTATGTGCTTATATGTGTTTCCATTGTCTGCCTCTCTGTCCAGTTTAAATCCCTAAATTTCCTAAACTAAGCAATTCTTTTAAGAGAAGTATTAGCACTTACCAGCAGATGAGATTTATCCATCTAATAGTAAGAAATCTCCCCAGAGCTGCTGGCTCAAGAGTCATACAACTTCTAGATATTCTCTGCTCCATCTGGGGTTATATGTTTTTTTGATTTTTTTTTTGCCACTTTCATTTAAAATACTGCATTAATTTACAGGCATAGTATGCTCATAATAACCACTGGACAAAGAAATTAAATGCATATGAATGACTCTGCAGTTGGTTCCAGTACTTTTCAATCCCAATGACTGCTTCTGTGCTTTACATGAAAAATGGGCTGTTGCGATGTCCACTCCCATGATGTGTGTCCAAATCTATTTGCCCTCTGGGGCTTAGAATTTCTATACTGCAATTTCTCATCTGCAAATTAAGACAACAATATTTCCTTACCTAGTGGGAAAACGGTGAGGTATTTAAGAATAGATGGGTGTATTGCTGTACAGAGATGAGCACTATATAAAAGCCCCCTGAATTCATATTACGTGATTGGAAAAACATGAGTGGAACCAAATAAGCATGTGACCACTAAGCAGTCTTTGTTATACAGCTATTTAGTTCTTGGTATCTTTATTGTGATCTGGAAGGGGAAAGGAGTGAAGGAGCTGGGGTTTAGTCAGGCCACTCATGGCGGTTCTCAGTTGTTCTACAAGGGCCGGGGGCTGGATCTCAGATGTGCTCTGATCTAGGCTGGCTGCAGACTAGGAGGGAAGGTCATATGTCCCCATGACAATTGCCTAAATAATTTATGTCTCACATTCACTTCTCTCAAATATCTAGTGATGACTTATCTGTGAAACTAACTCTTCTCTTAGAAACCAAAATCCTTAGCTGAGACATGACAGTTCTAATATGTATTATGGCAGTCCTGTAGGCATTACATGGCTACTCTGACTTGTAATCTCTTTAGGTGGAAACACTATTGGAAAGAAATCTTAATTCATCTGAAACTATTGCTTAAATTCTAGTGCCAGGATCATAAAACAGAATTTCAGGAAAGCATTGCGATGTTAGTAAGCAGATTTTTAGTCAAGAAATTAGAAAAAGCACTACTTTCATTGACACACCCCACATATGAAGATGTACTGAAAATGGCTTATCAACCCAAAATTCACACTTTCCAATTCAAGACATGAAGTAGGGCTAAGGAAAAAAACTGCTGTTGGGTAAGCAATATATATAGTAGAGCATAAAAAAGGCATTAAAATCTGAAGCAGTGCCAATGATCTAGACCTACCACATGATTTATATAATGATATTTCATACATAAAGAGCTGCAATAAATCCTTAATAACTTCACCAGTATTGTAAGTCTATGAAGAAATAACTTCAACCAACTGTCCTTGTTTAGTTGACGTCACATTGTTACAGAATTATTACACATGGCAGACATCCTTACTTACAGCCAGGAAGTGTTTGTGTAGAAATCCAAGGTGAGGAACTTCCATAACCAACATTTGTACTGGCAGCAACCGCAAATCTGTACCATCTGTATTTTTTCAGTCCATACACAGTCTCTTCTATCTGGTCATCCACCACATTTTCATATAAATATTGATGCATTTCATATTCAATACATTCCTTGGTTTCCCAGTCACTGCAGTGGGTGGACTGTAGCTGTGTGGTAATCTTGTAGTTTTGAAAGTATCCAAGGATAGATTTTGGTGATCTCCAATTCAAGGTCACACTTGTTGATTGCACATTGGAAAAAACAATATCCCTGGGAGCACTAGGAACTAGAAATTAAAACATTTGTAAGATATCTTCATTTGAATGAAAAGCGATTGCAACTATAACTTGCATATCCAGTGTTGAAAAAATATTCTAATAAACATGTCTAAAGATGAAGATTCAATTTCATACGCTTAATAAGGACTAATTCCATTGGTGTAAATCACACTGTACACATATAGGTAGTGTACGTTTACTATAGCTTTTGAAATAAAGAAAAATACTTTTAGGCGTGGCATGCAGGGGCAGCTTTGAGAGGTGTGACATTTATGATGCTACATTTGGAGCAATGTCCCAACTGAAGGAAGGCATATCAAGCAAAGTTATTTTTGGCCTACCCATAGGATCTTTTACTGCTGTGGCTGAGATTCCTCACCTCTCACTTAGAAATACTCATTTGTCTCCCTCTCTCCTGGTAACTGTGAAATCCACAAGCAACACCTCGAGGTTTTTTAAGTGTCCTGTTTCACCTTCTGAATGGGAAGTATCAATACATGCGGTATGTTTTATCTGTTTTTATATAGGTGCTTTACATGCTATTCAGCAAATAACAAATTAAAACACCAAAAGGAAGAACTAAATGGTATGTCAACTGAAAGCAAAAAAAGAAACTTCCCATAAACTTTGCTTCCATGTATTTATATATATATGTATATGTGGCTATACACAGGTTATATTCATGTGCATGGAGACAGAAGTAGTGCATGTATGCACATACATACACATACACGCATGCACACCCATTTGTCCATATCTATATTAAGCCAACAGTGTACTCCCAGCTCTCACAGACTGGATGCAACATATGGTTTTGTGCTATATCACATAGTCATACAGTAAGCTAATATTATCTCTAAGACTCTGTAAGATAATACGAATACTGTCTGTGGCAAAAATTGTGCAGAGAAATCAGGTCAGAAATCATTTTGTGCACTTAGCTTTAAAGAGTGCTTTAGAGTCTTTGGGGGAAGAAGTATCACTGGTAAAAGAAAAACACATGATACATCCTCAAACTGAAACTAAAGAAGCCCCAAGGCTTAGGGAAGAATAAAAGGATCCCAGACCAATGTTACTGGGAAGAAAGAGAAAACACTCTTTTTTTTTTTTATATATCCTTGTGGGAATATATGATCTCTGCTTTCATCTGAAACAATTTATTTCTAAAAATCACCATAATGTAACAGGCTGAAGCTTTTTCACTAAATACAAATATTTAACGAGAAATGTGAATTGAGTTAAAGCAAGTAGAGATGATGGAAAGGTTGAGAAATACACATCTCTACAAATGAACCCAAAGCAGGTGGAGCCTGCAGCAGATAAGCCAGGCTCAGGAACCATGGGCACTTCCGTTGTCCTTCCATGCAGATCTTACACACATGTATACAACACTGCAGCTTGCAATAGCCCTATATGCTCCCATCCTGCTATACACTAACCAGAGACAGAACAAGAGTGAGCTGCCTAAGAAAAAAAATCTTTGCTAGAAACAACATTCATCATCATTATACTCCTTGATATGAAAATAAAAGTTGTTTTGCTCTATTGTTATTAGCATAAAGAGAAGTACAGGAAGTAGCAAGTAAAAACAAAGCAGGCAGTAAGATTCTTGCTTGATCAGTTTTGGAGATGTAATACTGTTTGTCCCCTTTCAAAAGAAAAAAAACACACTGCAATATTTTCATAATAACTCTATGAACTGGTTTTGCTACTTGTATAAATTACAAGAAAGGACTTAGTTATACCATTAATTAGTGGAAAATAAAGGCAGAGAAGTGTTCAATGGTTACTATAAAAACAATCTGTATTTTCCTTAAAAAATAATGCTGTAATATAAGCTATTAATATCTGTTAAGATACTGAAAAATGAATGCTACACACTCAATTAGGATGATGATAAAATGTGGGATAGGATGGATAAGACTATTGCAGTAAAATGAAAGTTACCATCCAGTCTCACTTGGAACTTCAATTAGAGCATTTTTAAGACCCATTACTACATATTACAAGAATTAAGAAATAAAGTGTCAGGAATTCCAAAGACATCAGAACAGATGAAAATTAAAAGAACTTTAGAAAATTCAATTCTCCTCCTTCTTACTCAGAAGGGATTACTCTCTTTTTGATAAAGAATATGATCTCACCTTCCCAGGTACACAACTCCAGGAACTCTTGCTGCTATAGGAACAGCCAGACCTGGCAGGTTTGGAATAAAAGTGTGAAAGTATGCGACATGGAGATAGAAACAACTGGCTCTAATGCCTCTTAGTCTACCGTTGCTAACTTCCGCCTGCTGAAAACTGATTATAGGACTATCCTCCAATTTACATGAAAGACTGGATCAAATACTGAAACAGGGTCTTGGAATAAAGTGGATAGTAACTGGTTGCTTGGTGGTTGCCAAGAGAATGCTGGAAACACGTACCTTCACTTTACAAATGTGCAACTAGTAGAGCCATGGTTGGCACAACTGCAGTCTCTGCACTTGCAAGGCAGGTTAAAGAGACTAGTCAAAGGCAGAAAGAGCAATACCCATTTCTAAGTAGTATGGTGGGCTTTCGTTCTCAAGGAGAATACACTTTTTGCTCTGTTTCAATACGGATGATGACATTAAAAAGAACTGGGAGCTAGCAATGTTGCAGTAAAGAAGGAAGAGATGCTTGGCAGTTTCACAGAACTAGAAATTTTATCAGGAAAAGTAACAGTGGCTCTGATTTGTGTGCTCTCACACAGACCTAGAAAAGTCTAATAAAGCCAGCCTCTCCTTGTATTTGGTGGAAAGACAAACTCACAGAGAGCAGGGGAAAGAATGGAAGGCAGAAAAATCATTTTTCCCTTTCCATCCTTTTTCCCACTGGTTGCAGAAGGAGCCCATATACATCACCCTCAACAAGGCTGAAGATAGCATGTGTGTTTATCCTGACAACACTACATGAAACCCATCATTGTGAAAGATCAACTTGCAGGTATCATGATTTTGGACATATTTGACAAATACTTCTTTCATGCAAAAGCTTTTATTCCTATTTTATGTCACCATTTTTTTCAGTTTACTATGAACCACATAAAAAAGTATTTCTAACCTATGAAAGAAAGGATCAGTCAGGAGAAGATACAGGAAAATTGTCTCTGAGAATGCCTACACAGACCTTTAAAATGTAATCAGAGCCCTAAATGTTAGTCGGTTCAAAATCTAGTCAATTTTATCCAATTGCTTCCATAGACAAGCCAAATCTAAGTGTAATCTTTTATTAGAGGATATGAAAAGATGTGATCTGAGTTTGGAGCAAATTAGAGGTTTGGTCCAGGGGTCACAGTGAGGAGCAGTGACACCCAGTGGCACAGTGTTTCTTGCACTTGATGACTGCGTTCAATGAGACATTTCAAGACAACTACACTATCGGGTTACAGATACAAAGAGGATTACCATTACTCTAGCATGGAGAATCATATTTCCATTCCTCAAGAATGACTAAAATTTCCCCAACTTTTTCTGTTCACAGATGGTACTGATTTGAACAAACCATTCCATGCTTCCTAGAGTAATCATGCAGCTTGTTTAAATTTTCTAAACATGACTCAACTATGATGAAGTGATCACTGTTCACACTAAAAACAATTAAAGCAAAAAATTGCATCTTTGTCAATTATTCCTTCAGATTAAATTGAAACTGTAACAAAGATTTCTGTATCTGCTCTTAGACACTGCTGCTTTGATATGCGCCTAACGGGGACTAGATTATTATTCCTGGTTTCTAGAAAGGCGCATTTAAAAAAAAAGCATGAAAAAGGCTGTGTTCATGGTGCTGTAGAACACAAGTTGTGCTCTGATTAGCTATCTGGCATACTAGTACCAATTCTATATTTAAATTTCCCAAGAATAATGGGTAGGATCCCTTAAAGTCTCATCATCAAATATCTGACAGTCTTTACCTATTGAACCACATTGCATTTACTATAATCCAGCTAGCTCTGGGAGTAGAGAGTTTTTCAAAGTTTTAAATTTTTGTTGCAATGCATTGCATCATTTTCCACTTAATAGCTTTTGATTCAGCTTCTGAAAGCCAGCCAGGGCGCTGGCAGAGAAGCTGGCCATGAAATGTGGGTGAATTCAGTTTCTGGACTAGAGGAGGAATGAGGTATTTTCAGGTTCATCCACCATTGTTCACATGATGGCCAAATTCCAATAGAGAATGCCTGAAGCCAGATCCACATTGGATTTTAAGCTCCTAAAACCTATTTATGTGCCTTAACTCCCACTGAAGTTGACAGGAAGCTAAGCACCTAAATAGAAGTTACTTTCACAGATCTTGGCCTGGTTCCCTATGCTCATCTGGCTGCAATGCTAATCAGCCTTTCCAAAGCTGGTGGATGGCTCTGAGATTAAGTTTTCATTTGAGAACCTAAATGAAAATAAATTCCTGGTAGAAAAGGCACCAGGACTGTGAAAAGACTTGGATCAAGTTGAACTGGGCCAGTGGAACTGGTGAGAACCAACAGAAATATTGGGAGAAAAAGTCTTCTTCTCAATACAAAGATAACCTAAGGGCAGGAAAGGACAAACACACACACATACACACAGAAACTACTGAGAAAGAAAGAAGTTATGGCTTTCTGTAAAAGACTTCTGTGGAAAGCAATGACTACAGCTGTGCGGGCCGGGAACAGAAGACAGTAACATGATAGGGCATAGTTCCTAACAAAGTTAATAAAAAAAAGTCTGCCTACAGAACAGCTGCTTGTAGCTGGAGTTTGGATTAAAAGAACAGCGGCAGCCTAGAAGTCTGTTGGGTGGTATTAAGAGCATCAATAGGAGGAAAGTGAAGAACAAAGTAGAACAGATAGCAATGGGCACACAACCAAAAGACTTTATAAAATGGAGGTATCTGCAAAGAAATGTAATATTCTGCTTTGATTATTAGTTTTTGAAAGCTTAGTTGCCCAAAGGAGTTCTCTAGTTAAGCTGATAACCCTGATCAACTAAATACTACCTTAGTATAGATTGCTAGCTTCAGGGGTCATGATATAAATTCCTGATCAGTATGAATAAGGACATCACAAATAGGTCACAAATGATTTTACTAACATAAAAACACAAAAACCTGCAGGCTGTTTTTCCCGTGACTTGGGACTGATACTATCAGACATGCTTTAAAGGAAATTGCACAGTTGAAAACATGTCTTTAAAAAGCCTCTCTGGACTGTATTTCTTAGTCTTTGGCCCATTAGAAAACAAGTCTCTAACTGTGGGATCTAAGCATTGACAAATCAAATCCTACAAATCTAGGGAGAAACGCACACCTTTAAGCTAAGCTTAGAAAAGCTGTGAGTACTCGTGTTTTAAATTAAGTAAGCATACTCAGCTTTCCAACAAACTGGACCACTGTCTACTATTCAGTAAACAATATATTTGATCTGTAAATGCTTTCAGTGTCAGCTTTGTATGTATATGTCACTATCATTTCTTATACATTAATGCAGAGTTGACTTAGTCATTACAAAAAAAAATTTCTTTCATCTTACACTATATGATTCTTCTATTTTTATCCAACTGCTTATAAAAATAACATCAATACAATTTCATTGGCAGCAACCAAGTGATATCTGCATTGGTCTAGTGAAGATTTGCCATCAATATCAAAGCCATTAATTTACATTTGGACATAACAACTAATCCAAAAATCTAAAAAAAACCTTCTCCTCATTACATAAAGAAAACTGAAGTTTGGGAAACAAAAGTCAGTTTCAGTCATCTTGGATAGAAGTGTTTCAAAGATTCTTAGTCATGATTCACTCCATAATTTTTGGATGCTTTCACTTTAATGCAGTTTGGAAACGTGAACTTTCAGCAGTGATTGAACATATGTGGAGCACAGCTCTTATCTGTAGTAGTGACAGGGGACACTGAAGCTCTTCCATTTTCAATGCTGTGACTCTGCAGTAGGTTAGACATTCTGGATAATCAGGCCAACACACTGCACTGTGCACTGCATTGCATACCATGCTGGGGCCCTGAAGAGCCCTTTAGGGTACAAGCTTAAATATTTCTTCCAGTGCATTATGGTCATCTGCAGTTCTCAAGTTAATGAGGAAATCCATGCAACTCTAACTCAGAGCTGCCATGTCTTAAGAAATGGATTTATGGTGAAGGAAATAGAGAATTTGATTGGGTATGAAGATGGCTTTACGCTCCTGCTATGTTTTGTGCAGGCCTAGATGAAACAAAGGTCCATATTTTCCAACGTGCACTTCCATCCTGGACATACAAATACAGAATCTTTAAAGGCTTTCCTATCCAGAGACTAAAGACATTTTGTGCAGAAGTAACAAGACGATGTTAATTTGCTACCTGCACACCAAAACACCTAAGAAACTTTCCTGTTACTAATCCTTTGAGACACTACTCCTTTATGCACATGACATGCTTCTGTGTATAGCTACAAGTTAGTTTTAGCCAGCAAGATTACGCACAGATTAAATTAAAAAAAAATGCTTTTTGGACTAATTTCTAGTCATATTTCTTTTAAATGTAAGTTATGAATGAATCTCTGTTTAGTAGAAAACAAATGGTAAAGACTGTCACCATAGTACAATGGGGGCCTCAACGTATTCCAAGACACTGTGTTCACTTACAATATTAAGTAGGACTAGCAGTAAGGATGGAAAAATTACTCTGCACATCTTAATATTACAATCAATACAATTAATATTTTCAGAGAAGAATAAAAAAAATCTATCAAGAAAAATCTAAATTAAAAAGACTGAAAGAAGCAGCATTCTTTTTGATTATTCACGCTTTGAACTCCCCAGTTGTTTTATTTTTATTCTTAACTGAGTTACTATTACACTTGTCCCACACTTGTGAGTTAACTGAATCTTCACAGCTTTAGCATGCCTTTTGGAGAGCTTTCCTACCATTTTAGGCTCTTTCTCCCTTCTAAAAACTCACTCAACCTTAATGAAATTTTATTTTAATATATGCATTGTCTTGAAAATAATCCAGGGATAGCTATTCAGTCATAAAATCCTAACACGTTTATGCACATGCACTTGCTATATTATCTTTCATATCCATTATAATATATTTAATCACAAAGTAATACTACTGCTAGACAGTTTTTAGAACATACTGCAGCCTGCAAAAGGTGGTTTACCATGACAATGGAGCTAGATTAGACACAAAACTACAAAACTCCTCATAAATTTAATCTTCATGATTCACGTTTAACTGTACCCAGAGATGAACAAGTTTACATAAAAAAAAAAAAATGCAAATAAACTTGCTAAGAATGTAAAGGTCAAACAGTATGCAGTGAGACACTGAGCCAAATTCGATTTCACTTTATGTCAGAAATAAATGCATTGTCAGTGACTCAGTGCTGGCTACATATGCTGTGACTAATCTTAGACTACCATAAATAAGAAGCTGACAACAGCTATAAAACTGTTTCCATTCCCATCCATGAATCTCCAGTTCCTAGTACCCAGTCACTACAAAACAATTCATGCAAACACACGGTGAAGGAAATGTCCTAATAATAACTAGTTTGTTGTAAATATGACTAAGCAACTACATGTAAACCAATGCTAAAACAGCAAGAAAGGGTCTGCTCAGTGTTATGTGGCAAAAGAAAACCCCCAAAACCCAACCTGTATTGTAGTATAAATCCTATAAATCCTTCACTTAGGAAAACTCCCCGTGATAAGACTCATAAGCCACATGTTGCTACAAAATAAAGTATGTTCTTTTTTCTCCTGCTAGGACAACTCTGTGTTACATATACCACAACAGGCTAGCAGTCTGCCTCTCAAGCTCAGGCTTAATACCACATCCACAGCCCCTCTAGGCTCTCTTTGAGCACTAACTAATAGCCAACTCCAAATTTCTCAGAAATAACTATAATTAACTTTCCTAGGTTCCAGGCTTCTTTAATAGTACTAGAAGCCTTTCCCACATCCTCCAAGAAGTGAGGAAGCCATGAAGCTTCCTGTTGTCTGTACCAGAGGGTAACATGTCTCTTATAAGACCATGTCCAACACCTGAAGGTTTTGGACAAGTCCAGTTTTAATCACGCATCAGCCCACCTGTCTGCATACCCATTCCAGTCTTGCTCGAACTGTGAGACAGGGTTTGCTGGTCAGAAACCCTGATTTAAAAGAAAGGGTAGAGAGTTTCAACTGCAGTTGAGAACTGTACTTAGATGCATGATCACATGCATCCATGTTCAGCACAGTAGTTAAGCTCACTACAGTACTTCCAGCCAATGCTGTGAGATAATGAGCATGCTTATCTCTAATACTTAACAATTCCTTCAAAGGTGGATTAGAAACCTTGCTGATGGACAGAAGTTTCTGAGCAAACAAGAGTGGATTTCTTCAGGCAGAAGTCTTAAATCACCAAGGAGCCAGGCAGAAGGGATCAGAAAATGGCAGAATTTGTAGGGGAGCTGTTGCTTTTGGGGAATTTAGAAGGAACATTTTTACTATAAACAGTTATGACTGTGCCACATATAGCTCAAAAATAGGAAATGTGTCCAGGCTTTAGTGGGATGGATAGTATTATGAGGGTCAGTCATCAAAGTACAACACTGGCTGTTTTCATAATGTTGGTCATATTATACCAGCAAAGGGCTGCTCTGCTTGTCCTCATTTGGAGCTCAGCCATTTGATCTGGAAACAAAGCAGCAGTAATTCAGCTGGTGATACAGACATGGTCTAGATTCATTTAGACATGCACATTCTCAAGTCTGATTGTAAGAAATCTGGAAATGAAATCTTGGAGAGATCCTCTTAGGAGAGATCCAAAGGCTGAACTTGAAGAGCTGCATGCACTCAGGAAGACACCAACAGGAAGTCTAAGCATAAGGGTAAGTCTGACCTCCTCAAAGCTTAGATGTCTGCACAGGGTTCTGCTGTCCTCCTCCACATGTCAGCCAGAACCTAAACCCTCTTGCTGATACAGACTACCATTTGACAGAACTGAGCAAAATGCACTTTTTCAGTTGAAATGTATATGAGAATGAGAGCTGCACCTCATCTTTTAAGTCATTCAATATTACAAAAGCTAGGTTTCATTTCTAAGCATCAGAGGATACAGTTTTGCTTCCCCATTCCACCCCCATGCTTCCTAGTGATCCAGCTGTCCTGAATGATAGAGCTCCTCAATTCCACTGCATGAATTGATGCCACTGAAGAAGGGAAAAGAAACCCAAACCAAAATAAATGTTGTCATCACTCCTGTAATTCAGTAGGAAAGTGAAGTCTTTTTTTCTGGGTCCTGCTTGCTGAGCAGTATTTTTTATTTTTATGTTAAATGATCACTGAAGAAGAAAAAAAAAACCCAAGATTAATCTCAAGAGTAGAAATCATCCCTGACTGGGGAAGAGAACTGAAACAGGAATTTGCTTCCTGGAATGGGACTGGGGTTCCTCTCCACTTTCAGTTTAGAAGCTAGGCACATAGCTATTTACACAGAAGCAACACTATATTTTGCATATAATTTCATCTCCAGGTTTCAGGTTTCAAATGAAAGCACAGTCAGGATTAAATGAAATGTGAAGTGTGCATGCAAAGAGAAAGGAAGACACACTTTGGGTGACAATTTTTTACTCCAATGCCAAAAAACCTGCCTACATTCTTCTTTGGATTTAGTTCACAGTTTTCTTTCTTGTTAAAGGTTAAAAATTACTATCCATTGACAGGAATGACAAAGTTTGCTTGAAGAAGTCAAATTCTTCTTAGCTGCACAAACTATGAACAGCTTTATTGTCAATCAATGCAGTCATAGCATTGGGCTCTGGTAGAAATAAAACAAGAAAAATTTTGCTCCCAGGTTTTTTCTCAGATGCACAATAGCAAATATGTCAAGGGCACTGTGCTTTACGCAGAGATTATAAGACAGAAAAATAGTAGGTGATCAGAAATTAATAAAGTAGCCATTCAATTTTAACACAGAAAAAGGTAGTCTGTGCTTTTTAAAATGGCAATTAATTCTCAACACCAAGTTTATTCTAAAGCAGGAGAAAGAGTAAGCCCTGTTTCTCTCATCCACAATTAGCAAGAAATGTAAACAACAGAAGGATTTAGTTGCCTGAATTGAAGCTGGTATTTTAGGCCTGTGTGTTTCATAGTCACCATTTAAGTTAAATAGGATTAATTTGAATAATTTGTTACCTTTTTCTGGAAGTGTAGTAGCATTGCAGATCTGTTCTTCACCACCACCAGCAGATGTTGCAGCTTTTATTTTAAATTGATAGGTAATATTGGAAGGCAGATTTCTAAAAATATGCAGTGTATCATAAAATGAAAAATTTGTAGAATTTCCTTCAACTGTTATGATGTAATGAGTAATTACACCATTGGATGAAGCAGGAGGGTCCCACTGCACCAGGATCGATTGCCAACTCGTTGCAATACAGTGAAAATTCTGAACAGCATCTGGTACTTAAAAGTTACACACACACAGAAGATTAACATTTCCACACAATTAAAATGATAATCACAGACAATATAGGGAGAGAAGCAGACCTGATGTTTATAGCAAGGGTCAAACTTTCCAGTAGCAGACAAATTGATAAAAGAAACACACTGAGAGAACAAAAATATGTTTTGGTCCTTATTAGATGGCTCATTTCCAATATCTGTGCTGGAGGAAAGGAAACAATGCTGCAACTAGCTGATAAAAAAGCTGTAAAATGACTAGACCACACTCCTGTGGGCAATGTCTTTCCACCATTTTTTAAGAAACTGCCACAAGTATGGAATGTCAGTGATGAGACAACTGAGGGATGACCATGGCTTTTGGGCAGGACAACCTCCAGCTGCAGGGATCCAATTGCCAACCCGAACCAGTTCAGCAATGGTCCAGATGTCTCATGGTTGTAACTTCCGGGTACAATAAAAATCATCATTTCTCCTAGAACCCCTGCTTTATCAGCTCTGGAAAGAATATTTCACTGGAAGCGTGGTCTTGAAAAAAATGCAGTCACCTCATGGGATATTTTGATACTTCATCTGCTCCCTTTGCTGTCAGTTTAAAGGAACCTGGATGTTCAGACACAGACCTCTAACCCATGCTAGTCCCCTGGCACTCACAGCCCTTATTAAAGTACATGAGCCTGGGGATCACTCTGACCTGGCTAAGGAGCTACAGTTTTGCACAAAGGCCTGTTTCGCAAACCTGCAGAGCTCCCTGGCTCTTTTTAGTGAATGCTGAATATTCACTTTCATGTAATACAACTTTTCATTTTGAAACAACTTTCAACTTCAAAAGATATGTAGAAAGCACAAGCCAAAACTGCACATAATTAATCAAGCCTGCTATATTGTGTAGTCCTCCCCAGTTGTCAGGAAGAATAAGACCTAACAAGTAAGGATATTTAGTGGCTATCTTCCCTTCCGAAAATAAATTGTAAAAAATGTTAAAAATTTGTATTTGTTTAATACAATTTCCAGATTATTTGCCAATCTTTTGTCCAGCTGCTTTTAATAATGCTAAAGTTCCAGTTATTTTCACAGGGATCTGAATTAATGCCTTGATCTGCAAAGACTGATATCTACGTAATTTTCCTCCCTTTATCTGTGATGCTATTAAAAGATTTATAGTAGCCGTATAAGCCTTTCATTTCAGATGAGGACATTTCTAATTCTATACTTCCGACATCAAACTTCAAACCCAGCCTATCCGGTACAATAGGAATGTGAATCAATGTTACAAAGGCAGAAGACGATGAGATAGTGTTATGTTACATTTTCTTTGGAGAGAAGAGGAAGACTGTTGTTCAGCCATACAAGGAAAATACATATAAACAGAAATGCAACTCAGAAAAAGTCATATCTAACCTGATTCCATTGTTGTAAATTGGACAGCATTACTGAACTGATTGCCATTCCCAAGCTTGGTAAATGCAGAGACACTGATAAAATAGGGGCTAAATGGTTCTAATCCAACAAGGTTTGCCTCATGGTTTGAACCTGAAATGTTCTTAAAGAAGGAAAAATTATTAGTATGCAGTTAATCTGCGTAAACATTGTGGGCCTCACCTTGAACCCACTGAAATGAACAGAAGATTTACAGCCACAGTCTTGCCTCTTCTACTCTGAGTAGCTTTCAGTCAAAGTATCCATTGAACTCAACAAAAAAGAATGCAGGGTCAAATTCTTCCTTTCCCTTCTCCTCTCCCTCTTCCATTGTGGCTCACAAGGAAGATATGCCAAGGGATGGTATCATAATTACCATAGTGTTATTAGAACAGATTAACTCCACATATGCCTTTTCTTTACCAGTATTGAAAACTCATGTCACCTCCCCATTCCCACATCACCCCCTCTCAAATTCTACTTCCTTATTACATCTCTGCAGCGGAAGACGTCCTGGACCATAATTTCTCATTTCTTTTACTCTACCTTAGCCAGACACAGAGACTAAGGAAGAGCTTTGGAAAAAACTAAAAAAAAACACAGTTCAGTTCCTGGTAGGTTTTTTTCCCAGAGCAGGCAAGGCATGTTTTGTGTAAATGTTGAGCAAACTATAATAGCAGCGAAGAGCTGAATTTCAGCAAGAAAACCTTGTGAACATCTTGTGGGATCCAAGTTATAGGAGAATTACGGTTCTTAACTACAATATTTCTATATAAATTGCTTTGCCTGTCTTGCTGCCACAACCTAAATCTACTTTCTTGTCCATGTAAGATCACATGAAAAAAATGTAAGGCACAGCAGATGCATTTGAGTGCTCCAGCCAGTTTCTGTATTCTAATTGGGTTTGAGTATGCCTCAGATGGACAGAAGAGAATAATCTTTGGTGGTGTCCATGAGTGCCCAAAGAATGTGTTTCCAAAGGCAGCTGGCTTTATAAACCATTGTTTCTATTCTTGTGCTCCCCTCTTCCAAGGACTATGGAAGAAACTGGAATGACGCCAGCATTTGATTCCACAATTGGGAATAACAGCAGCCTGTATAGGAGGCAGCACAGCAGGCCACAATGATTTCCACAATACATACACTTAACAACAGCACAAGCATTTCCTTGCATGTTCTGCAAGAACTGTATTGCTGAGGGAGCTGGGAACAATGAAGCTCCTCACAGTTCCACAGGTTCCTTACCTGCATGTCTTAAACTCATATCTCACTGCAGCAATGTCTTTTCTCTGAAGCTTTTACAAGTATCTCTGATGAACAGAACATGCTATATGATTCTATGATTCTATAGTTTCCAAGCCTGAGATGCAATCCTGGCCTCAGCCTGCTGCCTTTACAGTCTCTTGATGCCACCCAAGCAAACAGATTTAAGCAAATACAAATGCCTTGGTCAATTTTTGTATATAATTTTATAGCATCTATTTCAGTTAAAATTTATTCAGTTATCCTTATTCTGCAAAAATAAAAAATGCAAACCTCTAAACAGATTTTGCCATTTTTCAAGATGACAAGGAATGTCTTTCTTTTTTGAATCTCGAAAGTCTGCAGATACTAAATAGTGAAACAAAGAAATCCACTAAACAAGCAGCTTCTGTCATTAGCTAACATAAAACATATATTGAAACATGACCTAAAGATTAATAAAGCTCATCATTAATGAAATATTAGAAGCTCAAAGCAAATTAAAATCTAAGAATTCTTTTCTATCTAATTTTAGAAATTGAATTACAGGAATGGTGGGCGCCTGCCTTAATAAATAGGAGTTTAAAGGAGATTCGTAATTCTATGAGCATAACAGACATTTAAAATATTTGTCATATATTTTATTCCCAGAGCATGAAAAGAGTATTTTAAAAAATTAACCACTGTTAATGATAAACGTACCCGATAAAATAGTTTTCCGGTGTTGTTTTGATAAATCTTAAAATTATAGCTCATAATAACACCATTTGCTTGGGGACTTGGATCCCATTTTAGCCACACAGAATCTGCAGTGTAGTTGGCAATGGTCAAATTCTGAGGTGGAGCTAATGGCTCTGCAAAAGAGAAATGCTACTGAGTTCCAAATTACAAATAATCCAGGCAAAACCAAGCACTTTGGAGAAGCAGGACTTTTGTTACCATTTGTAGCTAAACTCAACAAAACAGTACTTCCTTGCTATTTACATATTTTTCTTTCTCTTTGGCATCAAACAAATTCCATTAACCTGGAATACATGTTTAGTCAGCAAGGGATCTTTTTAGAGATCTATTAATCTATTCATCACTTAACCCCATTGTGAGAACTAAGGCATTTAACAAAAGTCGTATCACATATATTGCTGGAATGCAATCTACTTCACTTCCTACATCACATATTTAGTGCAACTCAATATACATTTACAAGATCTATCATTTACCATGTGGGTGAGAAGAGGTCCATGTAAAGGAGACCTGTGTGAATGTGTCAGAAATACTTCCAAGTTTTAGAATTTCTCAATTATGTGGAGGTATGAAGAGAAATGTATTGATGCTTGCTTCAAAAGCCCTGACACTTGGCAAACTGCAACACATTCCAAAGGCAAAAGACATTTCTCCCTGGAGTTATTTTTGTAATCCTATGCAGAATGTGACCTCCTCTTGCACACTGTGGTGGGAGGAGGAGAACTCAGAAAACACTCTCTTTGTAGTGTTTCCTTCTTCTGAAAGCTCTTCACACACAGACCAATGGAAAATGGATCTTTCATGTCAGCTTTCTCCAGATCTGATGTTCAGATCTAAGACAGACGCAGTAACATATGGCAAATATTTCAAAGTTGGTTACAATTGAATTTGCTCACCTGACTCATCTGTGTAAAACTGAAGCATGGAAAATGGACCAAGTCCTTTTATTGTTCTTGCAGCTGCATAAATGCTGTATAATGTGAAGGGTAGAAGGTCTTCCAAGATGATAAAATTATTGGTGGTAGAAAATGAGCTATTCCTTTCTGGACCAAATAAATTTAAATCATAACTTGTTATAATACCACTTGGCTTAACAGGAGGATCCCATGAAAGCATTACTGAGGTAGTTGAGAGGTTTGAAAATGTTTTGATTATAGGTGCTGATTCTGGAACTACATGAAGAAATAAGAAAAAGAAAAACAAGGATAACCTCAGGAAAATATGAGTTACAACAAAAGTGTCTTTAGATATCAATTAAAGTTGTGCTATGACTGGAAAATTCTATTTCATGGTCTCAACACAGAATGTCTAGCAGTTGTATAACAAAAAAGCTTTAAGTAATATGAGAAAAATAAACATAATCTTTTCTGGTTTTCCCCTTCTAGAAAGCTATTTAGTTTTTTCTTCTACATTTCCTTAGGAATGAATAAAATATACTTATCTTACCATCTTCATCAGTTCTTATATGCAAACTTAGAGCATGCAGTTCAGAAGATCCTTTATCAGTGGCTGGTGTGATTTTCAGAATGTAATCAGTATATTTCTCCAGATTGTCAAAAACGATGCTTGTGTTGTAAGTAACGAAAGACAATACCTTACTGGTTCCCAGTTGCAATAAACTTAGAGAAACATGAAAGAAGACTAAGCCATTTGGCTGGGATGGTGGAAGCCAGCTTACATTTACAGAAGATGAGGAAATGTTTTGACAGACCAGATTTTCAACAAAACCATCTGGGACTATGAAAGATAATAAGCAAAAAATAAATGCATGGATTACAGCAATAAAGCATCCAAAACTAAAACAGAAATAAATATTCAAAGTATTATTAGTCTGTAAATTCCACTTGTAGTATTTTTTACAACTTTTAAAAGTTATTTATGTTTCACTATCAAAAGCAAAATATTTTGAAGGCATGTATGAACAGCCATCTATGTTAAATTTGTTTAATAAAAGTCTTAATGATGGTTGAAGACAGTATTTGTATTGCTGGTATCTAAAAAAGCCGCTTGTGAACTATGTTTTTAGTATTAAAAGAGAAAGACTCAGATCAAAATGTCTTCTTTGCAAAGAAAAGTACTGCAGTACTTACTGTGTTTTATTTTAACTTTGCCATCATAACAGTAAAATAATTTTTAAAGTTAGAAATATTTAATAAATAGAAGCACTGATATATACTGAGCATTAAAAAGGTTATTAACTTACTGTCCTGATCTGTATAAACGTCTATTATTTCACTGGTTTTGTTTCCATCTCCAAAAGCTGTGCTTGCAGTTAACCATAATGTATAATGGCTGTATTTTGCCAAGTCATCCAGAACTGCAGACTGGGACATATTGCCATTGCTGTCATTACCATAACATGTGAAATTCTAAAGGAAATAAAATAAGTGTTGCCATCGAAAATGTTATTTATTCACTGATTTCTCTTTCCAGTTTCCCATTTAGCCATCACCACCACAAACAGATGATTCACCTTAGTGTTCAGGAGATACAGACCTAATTTGACTCCTAATGAATCCTGATTTTTACTGAAATACTCAAGTAATTTACTGTATGATGTCTGTTGTTACTCCTTATAAGTACGACAGAGTATATAATTGACTCCTCCTGTTTGTATTTGTTGACTGCCAATCCACCTTTTTATTAAAGCACATTACATCTGTAATATTGTAATGCGTTTATCCATGTTGCAAACAAGAAAACAACAAAGTATCATCTACTAAGTGCCCATAGATTGATTACATGATCACACATGTGACTTCCTTGCCTGATCTGAATGATGGAAAGCAAAGGACTTTCTGCATAGCAATGTTTTCATGGTGAGCTGGATTTTGTCCCCCCCGATGCACTGCCTAGTACACGTTCCAGTTATTTAGCCTGCCCACAATTTTTGGTGTAACATCTTATTCACACACTCTGTCACCTTAAAATCAAAGCTGGCTTTAAATTAATTGCTTTCCTAAAACAGAGAGGCTGCAAGAGCAGACCTGCTGAAACAGGACAAAGGTGACTGTAATGTTTGCATATTTAAATTCAGAAATACCGCATATAAACATGAGCTTACTAAAACCACATGCTAAAAAATGGGTTATAATTCTCTTGAAGAAAATTCCTGCTAAAGAAGCCACTGTGATACGCTCTACCACTTGAGTCTGTACTGAGTGCAAACTGATAGTGCAAACTATCAGTACTGAGTGCATACATAGTTCATTATGCAATCTTGAGGACTGCCACCAATACATATCAATTTACATAACTAATGTCACAGTTCACCAATTTTTTGTACAGATAAAATGATTATTCTTTTTTCTGCAGAAAGCAATAGGTGATATCTCATTTATTACCTGAGATTTTTACACCAATATCTGAGGACCTAGTTTTGCCTACAATCAGTAGCGCTCACATAACATAAGTAAACAGTTTGTCAGTGAAAATGTAAGCCTTTGTTTTGGATGCAGAGGAGACGCTGCACAAATTGGCAGTATAAATTTTTACGTCCACTCCTATTAACTTATTAAAGCACACTGTTAGGTTTGTCTGAAAGATGAGGTTAGGTGAACATCAGTCAAAAAGCAAAGGAATTTCACCTTAATAGAGGACTTTCTTATAAACATAAATGGAAGCTTGCACCATCTTCATGTAACTAAACAAAAAGGGCTGTGAAGACCTTTGCTTTACATTTGAGTAAGGTAAGAGACAGAATCAAATTCTAAGGTATTTAATTAAACTTTTCAATGCTCAAGCACAGTATAACCTTGTGACCCAGAAACACCACTTTACTATCCTCCTATTATTATTAGATATTGTAATTATTAATAATTAACTTTTTTGCAATATCTAATATTTTTAAAATACCTTAACTAATTCTCTGAGTTATCAAGGTAAAAATGTCAAAAGGTATTATAATTATTAATAATTAACTTTTTTTGCAATATCTGATATTTTTTAAAAGACCTTAACTAATTCTCTGAGTTGTCAAAGTAAAAATGTCAAAGGTACCACAGCAAGTTTTGATTCTAGATTTAATAGGAGTTTACTGGTATGAACAGCTGAAAATCCAACTCTTAGTTCAAAAAGCATACCTTAACAATGTAGTCAGCTGTCCAGCACTTAGGGACTCAGTGAACAAATATGAACACTATAACAATAGGCTTTTTGGTGGTTCAACAAAAGCTGTTTTAAGTGGTAGTTCCCTGTCTATGTGTAGTCCAAGGACTGGAGATTACATGAAACTTCTGATAGAACAAAATAGTAGGAAAGAATGAACACATAATTAAGAGTAAGGGTGAGCAGGAAGATGTGGGTACAAACTGAGAAAAGATGGAACTTGCACTAATTGTACCCTGGGGATAGAACACTATAGGAAGTTTTACAATTAACTATGGCTACAGATGAAAGCAAACAGCTTGGGATCTTTGGCTACAGCTGAAGAAATTCTTCCTTCTGTCTCTTTCTTCATCCATACATGAAAGAAGTTTTGACATAGCAAAGTATCAGATTATTAAAAGCAGCTAAGTGTAAGCAATACACACAGGCCATGAAAGTGCCAGCAGAAACTGGTATCTTCACCTCAGGAAGCAGTAGAAATTGCCACTGGCATAAAGCTGTAACTAGTTGTGTACAGGCAACACAGGGCTGCTGTTCTTCACTGTTAACCTTTTCTCCTTGTTCTGTTTCCTTCTTCAGGTTCATTGTATTACACCATTGTTTTAGACTATCACATACTTAACTCTGGTAATCTGATGAGAGTGGTGACACTAAGAGGGCTAATCCAAGCCATCCCTCAAGGAGCATAATCTACACCATTCCAGTATCAACCTAAGTGAAGAAGATGTTTCCTTTTTATGTGCAATAGTGTATTTTAGGACAGTTCCTCTTTATCCCTATTTTGCTCATACTGGTAAAAGAAAATCACTGATCGTTAAGTTAATGCAACACATTGCTTGCATCCCTTGTCTGCATCCTGAGGACAGACCAAACTGAATTTCACTCTGAACTCCATCCAGTCACGTTCGCTCAGGTTGACTTGAAGTACAACGGATGGATGTCTGGGGTCTATTGTTCAGTCCCTAGAAGGGCTGCGGGCTTTTTTTGTCTACTTAGCTCCTGGTTCTCCTGCATGATGTGCCAGAGCAGGACAGTTGTTATCTGTACTGAAATTCACACCTTTCTCACTTTCTCTCCAATAAAAATGTAAGTATAAAAAGCTTGAATAAAAGAGTTTATTCAAGCCAATTATATCAATTATAGATCAGTATTTAGCAATGATACAATTACTTTCATAGACTCTGCAGCTACTAATTTCCTGATTTTAACATATTCATAACCAGATTCTCATATATTCTCAAACTCCTCAGGCATGTTAAAGCCTGTGTGTGAGAATTGAGAATTTGAGACAACAGAGTAGCATTAGCTTTAGTATGACTTTAATATCTATTTCAGATTATGAAAACATTGGAAGATGTTTATTTGCTTGATATTCTTGAGCATCAGCCAGGATGGTTTTTCCAGCATCTAGAAGATATGCTTTAAAACTTTGTCCTCTGTTACTATGTCCTGAACAAAGAAGCAGATGAAAGACTACAGAGAATGACTGCCTACAGCAGCATGTCTGAGAAGGTGGGGTTCCTAGAAATTTGAAAAGATCATACTTTTTTAATTTACCTGTATAATTTCCAAACTGAAAATGCAGTTTGGAGAAACATAAGCAGATTGGTGACTTAGATGCAAAGTATTCAGCTAAGGATTATTTCTTTCCAAGCTCATGCAATACAAAACTTACGAAGACATCCTGCAGCTATAGGGTTATACTCCTATGTTACAGATAGTTGTAAACTGTATGTGTGCATACACTCATACAGCTTATAACTATCTATATATGCCACAGACCCTCACCTTGCTGGGCCAGTGATACTTTGCTCCATCTTCCCTATCTTTTTCTTTTATTTCCAGAGCCCTAGGTACATCCAGAGGTATTTTAGCTCTCAGTGAAACAGTTTCAGCTTATTCCACTGAGAGTGCCACCTTCCTAAAGGCAGGAATAGCCCAAGTCAACAGTCTTCCTCTAAAATTGCTATTAAGAATTGAATAAATGTAGACACTCTTCATCAGATGGGCTAATTCAGGTATAAAGGTTTCTCCAGGGATTTGTTAGGCTAAGAAAAATGCTACCAACAGTAGTGTACCAACAGTGCAAGCACAGCCTGAAGCTCTGAACTGTAGCACTTATTTTAATCTCATCAGAATGTCAATTCATAGCATGCCTGCACCTAAAACTATGCAGACAGAGCCTGGCAACCACACAACTCCACAGAAGCTGGAGAAGTGTATACACTGAAGTATGACAGCAATTACTCAGTCACAGGTATTTGCAAAATTTTTTAACACTTTTTTCTAGTTATCCTCAAACACATGCATACCTCACACTAGATATATCTTGAGCATGAGGTTATTCAGTAGAGGTATTTTTTCATGCATTAGTTTCTCCATGAATATTTCTTTCTTTTCTTCCACATGTATAAAGCTTGTGACCAAAAACCTGTATAGGAAGCTTATTTCTTCTTATAAGGAAGCTTATTTTTTCTTATTGTATTTCTGTATCATAATATATTTTTAGACAGGAGAATAGAAAAACTAGGTATAAAATTAATATATGTGGTGCATAACTAAGGATGAAAGTAGCAACAGAAAAACCTACATGGAAATGTGCAGATCAAAAAAAACCCCTACAAATAACATTTTGCCTTTTATGCTTTAATTGAGGAATCTCAATATCTTTGTTTCAACATACAGAACAGTAATTTCCTTTGGAGAGTAACAAAAATATGAAATAATAATGTATTCACTACTTAGATATTGTCTTCTTGCTTTCAAGAAGCATGTAAAAACATGCATTAAAAAAGTAAAACCAGAACTGTTATAGAAATGTATTCAAATTGAAAGATTAAACTTAAATAAACAATCTTAAGGATTTGTAATGAATGCAATGTCTATCTATGTTGTGCATATATTGGATGTATGTGTATATATACACGTACATATAAACTTTGAGTATATATAGAATATACACAAGACCTATTTGCTTTAATACTCAGTTAGATGAATGTCCAATGAGAGGCACAATTCCAAGATATCCTTCTGTCTTTATAAGTTTAAAAACTGCCTTGTGAGAAAGGACATATGAAAAAAACAATATATTGTTAACCTTAAAACTGATTTCATCTTTAAAGAATCATTAGAACACTTTATTGAATTCTACAAAAGAAGAATGGGAAAAAAAAAAAAGCTTACCTGTATGAATATGCCTGAATTATTTTTGAAGTAAACTGAGTAATACAGTATATTTCCATTAGGCTTTTGAGGAGGAGACCAGAATAGTATTACTGACGTGGAAGTAAGGTTCCTGTACACAACATCTTTTGGTGGATCACTTGGTGCTGGAAGAATGTTAAGTTCAGCATAACTAACTCAAGGTTTTGTACATTTTAGTGCCCAAGAAACATCCACTGTAGGTTTGACAACATCCTATGTTAAATGAAATAAATTTCTGATTATGGTATAAAAAGTGCTTCTGGAAACGATGAAATAAAATAGGAGATGTAAATAAATTCTGAAAATGCAATGTTTTTAATTCTTGTTTTCATACCTGTTTGTATTTAGCTGCATTTGTAAGCAGATACTCTTATGACATTTGTCCTGTACTCACAGTTTTGGGCACATAGTAAGTCTAATTTGCAGCTATGGAAGTTGACTGAGGCCTCTACACTCTATATATGCTTATAGGAAAAAAAAAAATTATTTCATGAAAACTAAATTAAAAGCATTGCTCTCCTTTTGCTAATGATAAACAGAATTTAGGCTCCCAACTCAAGTAGATATTTCAGATACATAAGCCTGGACAGTATAGGCATTTCTGGTTTCTCCTCTTTCATCAGCCTGTTAAATATGGAGGAAGGACTCCTTTATGTCTTCTTCAGTTTGCCTCTCCTCCTAACAGAACGGCAGCATAGGGGCATATGGTCTTTTTCAGTAGCACAGCAATGTAGGAACCTCAAATTCAGTTCCTTAAGTTGGTTTAAGAGAATTCAAATCTGTATTTCTTGCCGTCCAAGAAAGTGATCTACACAACATGCTGCAGAATACTGAACACTATAAATTACCTTATCTCTCTTGCTTTGTGCTCTTCAAGTTTGTATAAAATACTAAAATATTAATTTGAGGGGGAACTCCTCAATCAGTTCCTAAAAATCCTGCCCTAAAAAGTCAGTTTATGTTTCCACTAGAGCTTCCAGAGCAAAGATAGGGAATATCTATAGCCTGATGATTTAGATGAGTCTTTTGAGGGATGGCTTGGATGGCTAGTCCCGCCAGTGACTGTGTGTTGGGAAATCAGTTTATCTATGCAGGATGTTTCTGAAATATGCCTGCATACTACCCATTTTGGAAAGTGTTATAGCAAAAGAATTGTCAGGAAAACCAGAAACAATAATTAAATTGAATGACTTTCAAAGCACAGTATATAGTATGATCCTTTACAAAAGTCATCTACTGTGTTGAAATTATAAAGTCATTAAAAGATACAAATCACTGTACACTTACAGATTTTATTTTCAAATTAAAACCATTTCAGACTTGTGAGATAGACTCTAAAGAGTAACTTTTGTATTAGAAGTCGTACCACAGCAAGATAAAGCAGAGCTATTAAAATAGTTATATAATTAATTTGTTTCAAAATTTAAAATGAATTTAGTTTAATCTTACTTGTCTTGAAGAGAAATGCGAAGTTTTGCTCAGTAAATTAACAGAAATACCCATCATAACTTTATAGAGCCATAGATATATGTACAGACACACACACAGGCAGGTAGAATGTCTCTTCTTGACCAGTCAAATGCCACTCCTACTTCAGCAGCTTTATTAACTTAAATAAGGATGACAGAAATGTAAGCCTGAATTAAATGAAAAAGTCATACTATACATAAGCTTACCTCCTTCAGAAGTTCTGAATGTTATAGTATCGCTTTTTATGTTCCCATCTCCAAATCTTGTACTTGCTGTGAGGTAAGCACTATACTTATAGTTATATTCCAGGTCTGTGAACTGCAATGATGTTTCTGTTACATTAACACTCCTTTTTGACATCTTATTCCTAAAGAAAAAGTTGTTTTATTAATTCTATCTACACACCATTTCTGTATGTATACAACTGTGGCATACAACACAAAATTGAAAAATGCAGTATTGTGGTAACTATAAATATCTTTACATTTAAAAAGACTGGGATAACTTGTCTTTTATGATGACAAGCACACTTGTAGCATTGCATCATAACAGTGCTCTTAATTTTGCGTTAAACCCCTCCCCCCCCAAAACCAGAACAAAACCCCCACAGAAATACATTTGTAAATGACATCAGCAAAGACAATGATTATAGAGAATTTCAAGGACAAGCATGTACATCTAGTAACTACTATCAAATGGTTATGTAGTACCCCTGGGAAGGACACAGTAGGGCATAACTAAACTGTCTCCCTGGACAGGAATAGCGAAATATAAAAAGATTATAGCAGGAGGCATGCCCTACTGTGACTCTGTGAAACTGGTCAGAAGGCTGAAGTTATAAATGGAATAATAGAAGATGATATGGAACAGGAATTAGCTGGTGCTGAGTTAATTCTGGTGGAATGTAGCAGGGGATCAGAATGGAACTCTAGTCAGGTCAAAACCCGCCTAGAAAGACTGTAAGATCTAACATTAATAAAACACTGGTATTAGCATAGGTATGAAATGATTATCAGAAAGTAAAATAAGATACAGAAATAGCTAACCTGAATTCAAAAAGTCTGCTATTCCTCATTAAACTAATTTAATCTTTTAGAAAAAAAAAAAGTAGCAGGGAAAAAAAGCTAGCTAATATTCCATTCCTGATTTCTGTATGAGTGCATGCCCTGTATCTTTAATGGGATTTTATACAGGGATGATAATGTGACATGTAAAACTGAATATCTTGCTCCAGAAGTCACCAAGGAGCTCTTCACAAACAAGAGAAAGAGTTCTAATTCTAAAAAAAATGAGAAATGTTGATTCAAAATTAATAGATGGGCTGATTTTCATCCTTTGATCAATAAATGAATGTCCCATTAGCAAAGATCACTGTCTGATACTCCTGAAATAAAGTTATATTACTCCTGAAATAAAGTTATATTACCAAACTATTGGAAAGAGAAAACATGAGAATAAAAACAGTAAATTCTCCCTATCCCTTTCAGATTTTGAGTGGAATGTCTCTTGACATGGGAAATGCTCTTGGTAACAAAGAAGGTACACTACATTTTTCCCAAACTTCTGACATTTTGAATAGTCAGCAAAAAAATACAAAAGGTTACTGCTGCAGTTATCAAATTCTATACAAAGAAAAGACATATTTTCTTGGTTCTGTGCCTAATATATTCTTAGTATGGAAAAACATTGCTGGCTATAATTTAAGTAAGAAGAAAATCCACAGCTTACTGTTGCAAACACTTCTGCCCTGAGTAATTGCATTCTTATAACATCTTACTTTCCAAAAAAACATTCCCAAAAGCAGGCACAGTTAGGAAGAACAGAATAATGCCAAAAGGCAACAGCTATATGAAAGTTCAGCAATTTTGTTAATATGCCATTAATACTCTAGAACTGCAGACTCAGGGAGTATGAATACTGTAGACTTAAGGCACACAGAATGTTGCTTTGCTGCCTGCTAGCACCCAAAAGTACCCTGTCCTGTGACAAATTCTTTGAAAGATAGTAACAGTGAAAACATTACAGATATTACCCTTATTATACTAGTAGTTGGGGATTCTAGTTGCAAATACATTAAAGAAAGGTTATCAAATTCTTTATAGCTGTTCCAATATATTTAAGGGAAGGAACATTTATTTAATGTATGTATTAAATTTCTTCTTTCTGCCTTATTGAGAAGCTCTGGGATCAGCAATCTCCCTCAGAATCTATCAAATGCCTCCCAAATGCAGCAACTATGGCATGGCAGTTTACCTTGTCAAATCTCACACTACAATGCACTTTGTGAAATTGCATAGACAGTTCTGTTAAATACTTAAAATTTCCCTCTTCTCCCTTTCTCCCTCCTTCCCCCCCTCAAAAACACCCCAACCAAACTCTGAGGAAGAAGTGAAGTTGTGACCCCTTTGAAGGCAACGGGAGTTTTTGTCTACTGTCATTGCCTCAAGATGATACCTAATACCTCTCTAATTTTAGATATGGCACAGTAAGGACAGATAAAACAGAGCAAGGAGAATGTGGAAGGATAAAGGACAAGGCTTACTGCAAAAAGTCGTGTGGTTGTTTGATTTATATATTTAGAAAGATGGCTCAATCAACAGTTTTAAAAAAATAATTCTTACTAACTCTTTTGCCATAATAACAAAAGCAATAAGCTTTAAGGCATTATAAGGATGAAAACTTGTATAACCTCAAGTCTTCGAACACAGCTTGTATCAAAACCATAATCCTTATTGGGAATTAACTCTTCCTTAGCCAGAGGGCAGTCTTTAATTTAGTGGGGTTTGTTTTTGTGGTTAAAGAGCACCAGGCCTTGCCAATACAGGAAAAATAACCAGACAAGCCTAATTTGACTTTTCTGGAAAGAAGAGCTTACTCCTGTTCCCTTTATCACCTCTTAACCAGTAGCTATAATTAAAAAAAATAAATCAGTAGGAACTGAGGCCAAACCCTACCCCAAAACTGTCAAGTAACATTAAAATAATAAATGTAAGCTCAATAGTAGTGTGCTTATAACAACTGCTGATTTGCACATCTGGTTCACATCTCATAAGGTGCACATTAGCATTTGCTTCCTGCACCTTCGTAGTAGCAATAAAATACTGCAGATAAATGCAGTATATTAAAAGTGATCATTAACAAAATCTCTCTCCCAGCAAAAGTTATACAGAGCTTTGAAGAGATACCACATCACTAGACTATTAAGTTATACAGAGAGTAGGACAGAAACTGCAAGTTTTAAAGTGACAAAACTTTTGAAGGTGAAAAAAATCCCAGGAGGAATGACAGAAAAAAAATAGGGAAAAAGAAAGGGTAAATAGAAAAAAACCCAAACAACACAGTAAATAAACCCATTTTAAAATACTCATTTGCTACGAATATCATAAGTACAGAATGTAATAGTAGTAATAACTGATGGCAATACAAAGACTCTTAACATTGCTCTTACATGCTTTCCACAACAGGAATCAGTATTTTTCTATTTTAAGATTATTTCAAACCTCCTTGACAATTTAGCATAGGCTTGTGTCCTAACTTACAATGGGCCTAATCAGAATATAAGGAAAATAGTCACCATGCTCTAATTTAAATTTTAATTCATTTACCATAACATAACCTTTAGAAAAAAAGGTTAGAAATGCTTACCAAAGTTTTAATACCTCGATTTTCAGCTAATACATTATATCTGAATTTCTATATACAAAAGGCTAGTATTTTAAGTGCTGGATGAATATTTGCCTTCCAAACACGTGTAATCAACACATTGTGTAAGAAAAACCTAACATTCCTGATAGGTTACAGATTAATATTTATTCTTAGAACTACTTCCAGAAAATCTTACCAGACGTAAACTGTGTAATAGAGGATAATTCCATTTGGCTCCAGCGGAGGTTTCCATGACAACTTCACAATGACACCCGACAACTGTTTTACGGAGAGGGATTCTGGAGGAGAACTTGGAGCTATAAAATGAGAGAACAGGACACAACATCTTGTTAAACAGCTAAGATCGATGGGATGCACAGCACCCTTAAATAGGTTTTTAATTATTTGTGATGGAAAGTGAACTTTGTACGACACCGGTATACTACCCATCAACTACTGTTAAAGCGCAGCTTCTTTTCCGTTTTTGTGACAGATGATAAAAGAAGATTTTGCATGGTGGTGTTAGAACATCTGTTTCTGTGATTCAATGGAAAAAGTACTTCATGAGAAAACAGAGCAACGGGTAGGTCACAGTGATTCACCTACCATCCAAATACATTGCTGTGATTTTTTTTCCCCTTCTAATAAAAGCGAGAGCTTTATAGGTATGAACACATGTAAAAAACAGCAAATAGTTCCCGTGAGGAAGAAGAAGTGCTGTAAAGAATTATACAAAGCACCAAAAGGTGGGAAAATGATTAAGCATGGGATTGAGAGATTATAAAAATGGGGGTAACTAGGCAGTGGTAAAATCTATTCACTCCATTAAATAAGGACCACATTCACACATTTAACATGTCACAAGGGAAAATACAAAGACAGGCATTGACTGAGACTTAAATTAATTTTAAGATGAACTCTACACAACACCATATCACAACTGTGTAGGGAAACAAGAAAACGAAAACGTTAGACCGTGTTTGATTTCATTCTGCAGTTCATATAAATAATGTTGAGAAAAAATATACCTATGTATGCGTTAAGTGATATAGCTTCGTATTAGCATGTTGTAGAGAAGTAAATCTTTCTTCATCTTGATTCACAGATATATGTATCACTATGAAGTAATATTAGAATTACTTTTGTTTTTCTCAAATTAAACCAAAGAGCATCATGCACTAAAAATTCAGGTCATAGCTGTAGTCATGCATGAAAATTGAGAATATGAGCACAGCTATTAGCAAATCTATGAAACATTTGGTCTGAACCTTGGAACACTGTGTTCCTCTGAATAAAGAACATGTGGTGTATTATAAATATTGTTTTTCAGTTGTTGTTCTATCTTTCACTATTTCAAAATTTGGCATAAAGGTTTCAGAACTCTCTACATTTAAAAGAAAAACATTTTTTATGAACAAAGGTTCACTGAACTCAGTGAATGTCTGTATTTACTAGCGAAAAATGATGACAGCTGTATTTAGTGTTTTACTTGTTATATTATCCTCAGTGGCTATATAATAAAAGATCTGTCATACTGTGAATGTCAAGTCTTTTTGGAATGTCTAGTTCATGCTACAGTTCTTATCCAGTGAATATTTTGCTGAAAAACAGACTCTACATTCTTCTAAATAAAAATACTCTATGAAAAAGATGTGTTTATCCAAATTTGCTGTTCCCAGTGTGCTCCAGCAACACTACTCTTGAGCAAAGGCTTATTACTGACAGTATGAAAGTAAGCCCGTCAGCATCTTAGAGATTTGCAAAGATCCATTATCATCAAAAGCTGGATCTTAGGCAAGTCAGTGCTCCCTAAGACATGAAAAGAGACTTAACTGGGGAATGGTTGATTGGATATTTGTGTCGGTGCTACTTTAGGCTATATTCCCAGAGACTTCCTCGCTATGCAACAAAGGACAGATAGACTCCTCCAAAATCTGAGTCACAGCACCTAAGCTGAGATTCTGCTTTGAACGTACATCAGGGTTCCCCTCCAGAAACAATAGAGGGGACCAATGATAACTTTCTACAACTAAATTGGGTACTGAAAGTACAAACATAATTTTATAGCTCCTGTGAAGATTTATGACCCACTGTACTAATTAGCAGGGATGCAATGACTGTGTTCTACCCTCAATCTGCAGTGCAGAACACTCTCCTGCTCGATTTGGAAGTCCAGAACTACAGATAATGGACTTTGAGCATTTTCATAATATTAATAATTCTACATCTATACATGTGTATCTCCATATCCATCCGTTTAGAAGAATCCACAAATCTCCAAAAAGAAGAACCAGAAATGTCCCTGGACCATTCAAATTGCCTTTTGGTGGTTTTCCCTTTCTCCAGCTCTTACACATCTAGAACCAAACACAGTATTTAACCATGTGGTGTATTAGATTAAAATAACATTAGTGAATTAAGATTCTTCAAATTAATAAGATATTGGTAAGACCAAAATATCCATGCATAGCAATCATGCCATTTCACATAGCTTGTACTCATAAGAACATTAAATAACCAATAGACAGACAGATAAAGTTTCTGTGTAGACATCAGTACAGGTATAGATAGGTATAAGTATAGGTATAGATATCAATACAGAGATATAATTGCAAAAAAAAAGTATGCAAAACCAACACATATCTGACATGAAGTGCAAGAATAGTTTAGGACTACAGGCAGATGATACATTGCAACTTCTGTTCTAACTTACCATCTTCATCAGTCAGTATATGCAGAGGTGAACTACGAAGGCCCTCCCCCACTGTGGTACTAGCAGACACTTGTACAGTATATTCTGTATATTTCTTTAAATCTAAATAAAGAAGAAGAATTCGATAAAACAACCATCCACTGGGCCAAATTAGGTTTTTGAATGGACCATAAGTAGTTCTGATGTGGCCTATAATTTACACTGATCTGTGTCTTTAGAGACTGAAATATGCATTAACAAAACTTGAACACAAAGTATTCTGCATGAACAAGACGGGGCAAAGCCCTACTTAACAGTTCATACTTCATATTCCTAGAATGCTTTACAGTTTGTCCTTGGCTTTACTCTGAATATCTGCTGGTTAAGGTACTGAGTTCCCAGCATGCTGTGTCATGCCTCAGTAATAACAACAGAACATAGGAAAAGATGCAAAGGTGTATGGAATGGGAAGGATTTCTCTCTATCCAGAATAAAAGAGGAAAACGTACAGAGGTGACTTGAGTGTTTACTTTGGTACGATGATAGATATGCAAAGAAATCTATTGAAGTTCCTTGTATTTTAAATATCTAAAATACAACAAGATTTATATTGGACTATAACATTTGTGCCCCATTTCACTATATTATGGCACGTCACAACAGGCTATTTCTCAGGAAATGTAACATGTAACTTTGTATAAGGACAAGAAGAATGATATCCAACCAATGAAATAATTGATCTGCATCAGCCTGTTGATCCATTCTCAGAACAAGTTACAGTTGCTGTTAAGTTCCACATCATTATATACTGGCCTGTAATACGTAGTGTCATAAGAGTACTGTTTATGATTCTTTCCTCAGTTCCATTAGTCCTCTTGAGATATATTGTGTAGGTCTGTATGATTCCATTGGGAACAGATGGTGGAAAAAATGATAATTCAATTTCCATGGATGAGATGTTCCTATAGGTTATGTTTTCTGGCGCAGAATCAGGAACTAGAAGACAAAATTTAGACTCGTAGATTACTGTCAGCTTCATTGATTTGTTAAGCATTTCCCTAAACCAGTTTAAATGAAACACATTGTGAACATTTAGATTTTTACCCTATTTTTTGCATAAAATAAATGCTAAAAGAGGCTAATTGGAAGATCAAAAACATGTCAAATATACACTGTAACAACAAGGTACAGGTCACTAAAAATCTTAACAGTTAAAAAACACTTTAGCATGACACTAAACTTTCCTTCTAACACCCCATTCTTATCACTGCAGTTCTCCAAGTTAGCCATTGGTAGGAAATTTCCCATATTGGCTGCCATAATTTATACTTTGTATCATCATTTGCATTTATTTCCTTTTCCTTGGGTTATCTACACAAACTGTATAAATAAATACCTGTATGGAAAAACAAAGGAGCCTAACATATTGCTGTAAGGGCCCTGAAAGCATCCCCCACTTCTGGAGGGACAGCAGTAGCATAGCTGAGGACTGCCTCCTTGCTCATGACATGCTCCCAGGAAATGCTGCAATGAGGCTGCAGCCAGGGCTGACTGCTGGCCCTGGGAACTGCTTTCAGCTGGGGCTCTCGTGCTTTGCCCCTGCCTGAGCTACAGCTCCTGCTGCATCCCTACCATGGCTGTGCTTGGCCATGGACCCACTGATCTAGATCCTGACTTGCAGACTGATGTTGCAGCCTGACCTTAGGTTGGCCCCAACACTACAGACCTGCTCAGCTGTCACTGGGCTGCATCTGACTTGGTATCACTGAACCTGCTAACTCACTTTCAAGGCTCGACCTCAGAGCTGCTTCATCTATGTGGACTTTGGCAATCTGAACTCTAGGCTGCTCTGGCTGCCACCCCCAAACCTCCCCTGCTCCCTTCACTGGTGGTTGGTTGGACAAGCCCCAGCTAGTGAGGATCTTGCCTTACCGGCCCAGGGATGCTCTTGGCTCCCCATCCCTTACAAAGCAGCTGGCCCTTGCTGTGTCATGACAATTGTTTTTTGTGTGTATGTGTCTGCCTGTCCCCAAACAAATATACAAGTATGTTTTCCATTATCCAAAATTGGACTGACAGCATAATATATCTTATTCCAGAAAATCATAATCCTACAGTGACAGCACAATTTGCCCAGAAGGTCAGGTAAGCCATGGAGATGGTTTTAGGATGCCCTAAACGTTCTCATAAATGCACTAACACTTGATGAAACTCTGTATTCAAAAGGCTAGATAATTTCTGGTTACGCAGTATCCAGAAAGGGGATAATTGCCATGAGAAGCAGACAAATCAGCCTACAACTCTGACTAATTTCATGGTAAAATGGTAATAGAGAACTTGCAAGAGCTCTTCAAATACACCAGCCCATTAGTAGGCTGCATTTCACTTGAAATGCTCTATTCTCCATATCCTTCCCTAGTTTTATTCTTGTCATCTCACAAAATATTTTTGCAGCTTCTCAAGCTTCTCGTCTCTATCACACGCAGCTGGGATGCAGATTTTTGCTCTGAGCATCAATAGCATTAGGCATTGAGAAAGAACTGTGTTAGAATACAAATTAGATGAAAGATGGATGTGTAAGTTAAAGAGAGCAATAAAAAAAGTCACATCTAAGGTCATTGTATTATTTGGACAAGTTCCTACATGCCTATGTACACATGCCAAAATAATCCTCAAAAGTAGCACAATCTCTTGGCAGAGATAGCTTAGTGTTCCTATTATGACTAGCGTTTCATGCAATCTATTCTTTCATGCAATCTAAAAAGTAGGTGTTTGTGTCTCTGTTCCTTAAGGGCTTGAGCAGTTAGGCAGGCCTAGACTACTTCATATAGGAAAAATCAAAGTTCATTTCAGAAACAAGGAGGAGAAGGAGCTCAACATGATTCCACTATGTCTTAACAACCAAGTAGCATCCCCCTACCCTAAGATACAGCCGTATGTGCCTGTCTTTCCTTACTGAGAAAAATGGAATAAACAGCATGCTTAGTTCCAGGGCTACTTCTAGGTATAGACAAAGAAGGTTATTATCTGAGGTAGCAAATTGGTGAAGATGGCACTAGACACCCCCCCCCCCCCCAAAAGGACGATCATCATACCTTTGCTACCTGGATATGGCTGAGTCTTAAAGGAAACTAACCTTCCCATCTGTCTCCCCAGTCACCTTTCATTTCTGATTCTACAGCTTAACCCAAACATCTATTCCTCCACGTAAACCATTATCCTCAGCATTTACTCCAGTACCTCTCCTGTTTGGCTTCACTGAAAGTTAATTAACTTCTGTTCATATCTTATAATCCTTTCCCTTGTCCTACCTTACACATACTTACTTATTCAAGTCTCTTCCTGTGCCTTGCTACACCGCTTTAATGCTCATTTGTACCAATCCTCACTTTAAATTTACTTTCCTTGCTTGGAAAAACTTCATCCACTCTAATTCTCTGCTATCTGGTTTTATCTGTACCTTCTCAAAATTACTTCAAAGAGACAACTTTTCCTGCTACAAAACAGCATTTACCTGTGAATTTTCTTTTTTTTTATTTAACCATCAAGATCTAATTATGAAATTTAAATTCATAACTTGAATTACAAATTGCACTCATTTTTTGAAATCCCTCCCTTCCTACAAAAAATTATTTTCTTGACAAGGAATCTTCAAAGACAAATAGTAAAATATATGAAGTCCATCACACATGAAACGTCCCACTGTTTTCTCTAATTCTTAAGCTTCCTTATTATTTATTTCATTACTTTTGTCTTGCATATAAAAGAGAAAACATGGTTCAAACTTACAGCTTTGCAAAGCAAACATGTACTTTTAAAATTAATTAACTGATCTTCTAGGCAGGAAAGGTCATAAAGGAATGGATTCTGGAAATTATTATTTTTTAAAATATATACTCACCAGTTTCAGAAGTTCTCACCAGAAGTGGGAAAGATGACTGATTCCCATGGCCAAGTCTAGTGAATGCCCTTACAGAGATGTTGTAGGGGGTATATGGCTTCACTTCACTTAGTGATATACTTGTAAATGAGGCATTTTTGATAAATACATCATTGGAATCACTGTACAGAACTTCATAGTGAGTTATGAGACCATTAGGCTGCTCAGGTGGTAACCATCTCAGATTTATTTCTGTTGCAGTTACATTTATTAACTCTACATTTTGGGGTGGGGAGTCTGGTTCTGCAATACAGAAATCAAAGAGAAAAAATACCCTCTGAGACTTTCAATTAATTGAATGTAGAACTGATCCCATAAACCTACTGGATCCTAATGCTTAGATTAGCTAACTGTGCTATTTATTTTGCTACCATTTTGTTACTCACTCTCCTTCTCAAAACTTTACCACTTTTTAACTCAGTTAATTTTAGTATGTCTTCTTTTAAATTTGTAAAACTAGGCACCTTTTTGAATCCCAGACACTTCAGCTTTTCTGGAATTTCTTTTCTAATCCACTTATAAATCTATCCAAAACTTTCATTTATTAAGAAATAATCTCTTTTGTCTACTGCTCTCACACAGACTGATCCTCCAAATTTCCTCAAATTCACATTCATTAAATTTAACTGAAAGCCATCTTACTGCTTTTTTCTTAAATAACCATCCACCTCATTTCACTCAAGCAACCACTGAATGAAAAGGAACTGTATGCACTGTAACTAAATTCTCTTTAGTTTACTGATACAACTGCTAATTGATGACCATGAAGAACCCAGTGTAAATCTCACATGCACTGGTGTGAAGGTCACACACAAAACAAGTCCAGCTCCGGGGTAACGTGTTGGCTAAATCTACTGTCAAGATATGAGTTCATGTGACTCCAGTGAGCTAATAATGCATAGAAGTGTGGAAGGAGTGAGTGGGCCACACTTACGAAGAAAATAAACAAACTTTGAATGTCAACCTTGACTCCTTTGAAGGCTTCACCACTTCACCTCTGAAATATCCTGCCTATAAAATTTAATAAAATGTACTAAGAACCCAGGATTATGAGATCCAGTTTATGTATAAATACCTAAAACCCAGGTATTTCAGAATTTATCATGACTGTTTTTGTCTCACAACAAAAGGCCTCACAAACAACTTTCATCCCTGATTTTGGAGCATGTGAATGAGAAGTGTTAACTGTATCAGATCACTACTCTCTGGATGATAAGACTGCCCACATGGATATTTTCCACCTGAAGAAGCTTAATTTTTAATTGAGAAGCATTTTGCAGTTTATCTGGCATGGTAAAGTATTTAAATATAACAGCCTAGTGTCTTCCACAGTAATCTAAGACTGATGTAGTTAACCTTTTATTTGGAGGAATCTCTCTTTTCAAGACTCAAATTGTCACTCCTAGGTTGGTTAAAGTTAGGAAACAACGATCTCAACCTGAATGACCTCAGAAGAATAGAGTAATTACATACAGCCTTATAAAAAAGCAGGAACTATTGGGAGGAGGTTCTCAATAGTTTCCTCAAGGTTCAACACATATCTTCCCAATGGATGAACAGTTAGCCTTAAACTCCACTCTGAACAAATTTCTGTAATGCTTAAAGGCAAGGAATTGTAAACTTTCAGAGAAAAAGATATTTAGATAAGTAATTGTCTGATCTTGCCATACTCCTTTCCTCTCCAAACTACTAATGGCACAGATGCATGCAACCTTTAAAGAAAAATGATGAGCACTAAGTTTCATTGTTTGATATTTTGGTTAGTTATTCAGATCATCTAAGATTCTTAAATCCTCATGATTTTTAATCCTGTAATCCTTTTCTCTCCTTTATTATCACTTAATTGTTTTTCCTATACTGTAGTGTATTTGTCAATAAGAGAGACAAATGACAACTGGATAGTTATCTTATTACTCTGACAAAATCTAGAAATAACTTTGCTGAAAACAGTGAAAAATATAAACTTGATAGACAAGAGAAAAGATTAAGGTTTAACACTCATGACTCTGCCCTGTAAATCAAATTTCTCTTTGCCAATGGCAAGTCCAGCTACTGACCCTGTGCCTTCATGGGTGGGGACTGCCATGCAAGCAAGCAAGGAAGATCCAGAAATCTTCACAAAACAGTATTATACCCTACATTAAAACTATTGATTAGTCTTTTAATTAATAAAGTCCCAAAGCTGCACAAAGCCAGCTGCATATATCATTCACTGTAAAAACCTTTCTTCCTTTTGTCTCTCAGAGTTGAAATTAGTTGAATGCTGTTCATGCTACAGCTTTCACCATTATTTATAGCACTTACCTAAAAATGGTCTGAATGAAGTCACTGACTGACAGATGACTAATAATTTCAACAAATACTGATTTTATTTGTATACTTTCTTCCCCTCCTTATGTATATGCCCAGTCATCTGAGAAGTGCAAACTTCAATACAGAAATCAAATCATCATTGCAATGTATTTACCGTCTTCAGGGGTTCTCACAAAAACATCATTCTCTTCAGACAAAGCACTTTCTCCAACTGTGGTAGAGGCTGCAACTCTCATTTTATAATTTGTGTATTTTTTTAAACCTAAAAAGATTAAGAAAAGAAATCTTGACTTCTGACTTCTTAAACATATTTTTTTCCTCATAGCTACTTATAAAACTACCAATCAAAATGGTTACTGTTCTAAGAGGCTTTGATCACATCTAAAAGACAGAATATGTAGAATACCATTTATTTAAGGAAAGCCAAATAAGCATTCAGTCAAATCAACCGATATTGAGAGAAGTTAACCAGCTTCAAACGTGTAAACTTTATGATTTATTTGTCAAAACAAAGGATGTTTATGTGTACGTCAAAATATGCATAATACTGATTAGAATTAATATATAACTGAAACCCATAAGGAATGCATTTTGTTCAATTACTATCAAAATTATCGCCTTAGAAGAAGAAAATTCTTATTAATGTCAGATGAATGCTGTGGAAAAAAATATCAAGTCTGAAAAAGAATTTACAAATTAGGAATATTTTCCTATGTGGAAAGAAGACGCTGAGGAAAAAATTCCAAGGAGAAATCCATTTCACAAATTACTACTCAGTATATTTCAGAAATTCCTACTTGGCACATTTCACAAATTACTGCTCAACTTACCTAGTCCTCTTCTCCCATTTCACATTCCCTACATACCCCTCCACAGTTCACAAACCCCTCAGGAGTGACCCTACCTTGCTTTTACATGCAGTTGTAGTGAGTGCGTGTATGTGCCTGAGTGTGGATGGGGGAGATTTGGTCTCCTTGCAAATGGCTATATTACATAAAGTTGAAAAAAAATTATTTTGTATAATGTATTTGCAATTTTTATTTTTTTCATGAAATGACACTGTACCTGTCATAAGTAAGCTGTTGTTCAAAGTTGTCATGTGGAATGCTCTTTTTGTACCCAGTTCCATCGCATAAACAGTATAATGAATGATCTTCCCATTGGGACTTGCTGGAGGATCCCAATACAGCAAAATAGAGGAGGAGCTAATATTCTTGTAAGATATATTTTGTACTGAGCTTGGAACTTAAACAAAACCAGAAAAATAGAAGAGTAAGTAAATAAATTATTAAAACCCAAAAAAAAAAGTTCAGTAAAAAAAGTCACATAGATTAATTTTGACAGTAGCAGAGTTACAACATTTCACCTTGTTCGTGTGTCCTGACCGTAAGAACTGATGGCGGTCCTTCTCCAACAGCAGTGAAAGCAGAGACACCGATCATGTAGTCTGTGAAAGGTACGAGGCCTTTTATAACATATGACAGCTCTTCAGCCAAAATGTTATCTGTGATTAAATGAAATAGTTACTTATTCATAAACTGATTTTTTTCTTTTGCATTCTAAACTCACTTTGACACAGCACCCTGGAACTGTTTTACTCCTAAAGAATCAACTTTCATGGTAATTACAAAAATAGAAAGAAAAGTTTACACTTCACCTCTTTAACACAATCAAGGAGAGGCTATTATAGGTCCATCCTCATGTGGACAACAAATAGATTGGCCTAGGTAAAAGAATGAACAGGCAAGAACTAAACCCATGAGGTTTATACTCAGCTGTTTCCAAAAATATGAGAGAAATCCTCTAGGAACCCTTTTTCCCAGGGTGGGGAAAGGATGGGAAGTATATGGCCTAGTCTTTCCAGTGACTTTAGAACCATGGCTCCTAAATTAATCTAGAGTTAATGGAGATTTACTTTTGGGTTTGGTTTTGTTGGGTTTTTTGTGTTGTTTTTTTTTTTATTGAGATTCTCTCACCCAGAGGTGCTATAATAACTAGAGATGGCTCCCTCATGGGTCCCTTCACACTGGTATTTTTAGCAAAAGAGTTGTCAGCAGAATGAAGAAGTCATAGAATCATAGAATAGTTAGGATTGGAAAGGACCTTAAGATCATCTAGTTCCAACCCCCCTGCCATGGGCAGGGACACCTCACACTAAAACATATCACCCAAGGCCTCATCCAACCTGGCCTTGAACACTGCCAGGGATGGAGCATTCACAACCTCCCTGGGCAACCCATTCCAGTGCCTCACCACCCTAACAGGAAAGAATTTCCTCCTTATATCCAATCTAAACTTCCCCTGTTTAAGTTTTAACCCGTTACCCCTTGTCCTGTCACTACAGTCCCTAATGAAGAGTCCTTCCCCAGCATCCCTATAGGCCCCCTTCAGATACTGGAAGGCTGCTATGAGGTCTCCACGCAGCCTTCTCTTCTCCAAAGAGGTTTTGGTGTATCTGCAATGAACTTTGAAGTCACCTGCAATCTAACTGTGGTAGTCAAAATAATCTCTTACAAAGCAGCCATTATGCCGCTGCAACATGAAAGTGTGGGTCCTTCACATATCTTGAGTATCAGCTTCAGAGTTTTGTGAGACCAGCATTAAAAGGAAGGCATCTAAAAACCATCAGACCCTGTTGAAAATTTGGCTGTCAACAGCTTTAACTACTATAGGAACAACTATAAAATAATACTCGTGTTAGATTACAACAGACACTGTCTGAAATCAATTTTTCAGCAACACAGACATCTTTTAGGAACTCAATACCGCAAACTGAATGAGGCTGTAAAAAGATCTGCATTTAAAGCACTGCACTTTTTCTTTACATGACAAAGATTCTCCAGGATTAATACAGTACGGAAAAGATCCACTGTAGTTTAAACTAATGGATTAAATTTTAGGTTTAGTTACTGGTGTATATGCAGGAATTTAGTGACTTTAATAAAAGAGAATAAAAAAAATAAAAACTTGACTTTCTCTCCACTGTTCAAAACTCACAGTAAAACCTCAGAGTGGTATGTTAAGTCCCTGCCTGTCAGTTGAGGCCTCCTTAATGATTTGTAAATATCCATTCATGGTAAAGAAACACTTGTCCATTGATAATACAGAACAAGTGTACACACTAATGACATCACCATGTCATGGGGTCATGTCCACCTGTTTGTCACCCATATAGAAAAGTTGTAACTTTTTGACCTATTTACCTTCACTGACATTTGAAAACCTATTAGTCAAAAGGCTTACAGAAATCAAGGTCTCTGAAGGGCTTGGAGATATGTTAATCCCTGACAATCACACCTGCTTTGGCAACTGTAATAACTGATTGTCTATGCAGCTTGGCTGATAGCTTTCGGGTCCTCCTTTCACCAGGAAGAAGGTCAGCTGGGTGACAAGGGGCTAGTTCCTGCCTGTGTGGCATTCCCATTTGGGGCAGAAGGTTTTTGGTGGTAAAAAAATCTGACTCCAACAAATGACCCATTCATCATTTGCTTGAACCATGTGCTAAAGATCATATCTGGGACAGTGATGGGGGTCCTTCAGAACAAAGCAGCAGGTAGAAAAATACCCAAAAATATCTTACCCAAAGAAGAATGTAATTCTGCAGCTCCATTTATAGCAGGCAAATTATCACCAGATACACTTGTAAATGTGACTGGGGATGCTGTCTGAATGCTGGAAAACATTTCAGCTGAACCTTCATATAATTCATTGGCTGTTTCCATTGAATTCCAAGCGGGAGAAGGTTTGATGTTTTCATTTATCATGTATGGTTCCAAAGAATCAACCAAATACTAAAAATTAGAAAGGTAAGAATGAATCACAATCACTGTCATTGCTAAAGTGTTTAATTAAATTTATGTATAACATGGAAATAGTGTTTGTATATTTGTGCATATATATATATATACACATTATATAAATATTGGCATACAAACATTACAACAATAATTCATTTTGCAAAACACGATATTTCTCATGAAAAAGCTCAGCTCAGCTGCCCATAGCCTACAACCTTTTATTCATTTTTATTGTTTAATCAAACACTTCTTCTTAAAATATGTTTTTTAGAGTAAAGTGGCAATTTTAGAGCAAGGCCTTTAAGTTTAATGCTCTATCCTTGATGTTAAATAAATCAATTTTTGAGCTCTGGAGATTCCATTTGTGCTAAACATGTTCTGAAACAGGGTTGCAGGCACTGAAAAAAACAGGGCTTCAGATGCCTCTACTAGGCAAATATAAGGGAGAGGGAAAATAAGTAAGCATATATATGAAAAGAAAGAGTGAAAGGGAGGTGATACAGAGGTCCATAGGACAGAAGGGGAAAAAAACAAATGTTTGAAAGGTGTGGCAGTAGATGTAAGGTGAGCAAGACCTACAAAGAGAGGAAAAACAAAAAGAGAAAAGACAGGCTAGAGCATAGATACAAAATGGTGTGTAAGCACTACATCATTATGCCCCTTCAGAATCTGGGACCAAATCCAGGACTCCAGCGTCTCTAAATTGTTCTGCTGTCATCTGTGAACACTCCCCACTCACACATATGGCCCACTTCACTGCCAGAAAAAGATGCTTTTACAGTGATGTAACTAATTCACATTAGCTCTTTCCCTACAGACTCTGGGTGGAGAGAGGGCAAAGCAGCTTTTTTACTGCTTTAACTAGGGTAGGATTAACCACAGGCAGAGATACAGCACCAATCTCACTTAAGTACCAACAGGTAAAAGCTATATATGCATTATCTTAACCAACATTTTATAGCAAAATAATAACCCACATGGAAATTCTTTTTGCTTCAGAGGCTTTTCCACGCATAAGACAACAGTTTTTTGCTGCTACTAGTTACTGAGTACCATTACCACTGCGGATCTGACAGTTCAAATCCTGTAGCTGCTCTGAGCTTTTGTCAATGTGGTTATAAATAAAGTAATGTTTATTATGATTTATTCTGTTTTTTTAATTAAAAAAAAAGTTCAATAAACTGCAATAAAGCTACAATGACGCTACACTAAGAACTCAAAAATTGGGAAATCCCATCATTAAAACAGCTCTGTGTAGACAAGTTTCATCTTTTTTGTGTCTGTACTATGATACGATCTTTAATTATAGAGTTATATACTTTCATTTTTCCAAGGATGACTGCCTGCTTTAATGAAGGGATCCTTATCCCCATTTTTTCTCCCCCTTACTCCTTATTTAATGTTTGGCTCCAGGGCTCTATTTAACGTACACCATTCAACTTGAAAGCAAGCTCCTTCATTGTGCTCTACAATAAAAATGTAGATACTGTGTCAGATTCAGAGAAAGACATCATCGTCTGAAAAAAAAGGAATTATGAAAACTTTAGGCACCTATGCTCAAAATTCAGACCAAAAGGCCCTACCTGAGAGTGCACTCAATCCCAAGCTGAATGCAGACTAAGATCTACAGTTCTGTGCTGCATGCTCAGAGCTATGCCATCTAAGCACGTAGAGCACATCAGCACCCTAAATCCAAAAGCTAGACTGACTGGCAGCATAAGTTCCATAAATTATTTGATCCAGTAGATGTGTACAGATAAACTTAGCATACAACCACAGCATGTAGCATCAGACATGTAAATTCAAGGATATAAATAGGGGCAGAAACTCTAAGTTTTTTTGCCTTGCAAGCAGAGCACTTAACCAGCCTTGGGAGATTTCTGTTGAATTCATTTCTCCATAGGATTCACATTGACATCTTCTAGGAGTCTGCTTGAGTGGCTATGAATCAATCTAGGTGCCTAAATTCGTAGTCTCCCTATTAGGTTACCCTATACTGCAAAGAACTCAAGGGCTAGAAAGGGTATGACTGTAGGTACAGCTTCCTACCTTCAGCAGCTACAAGAGTCTGGATCATTCTATGAGAATTATTTGTTGTTTTCATGTTGTAGAAACAGTATTAATGGAATCTCTTTAAAACCCAGCCAGAGAAAGAGGGTGGGTTGAGGAAGGTGGATTTTAAAAGCATTGACAATCATCTATGGTGGCTAATTCCACATTCTGTATCTATCAGATAAGGCAGAGGAACAAATTTAATCTAGCAAATAATTCCATATTTAAAAAAAAAAAAAAATACCTTATTTTTTCCTTCAAGAATAGTGTTTTCCAGAGTCACTTCAGTTTCCTGCATGTCTACCTTAACCCTGTACTGGGTAATGATTCCATTTGGTTGTTGTGGCTTCCTCCAAACAATTTTTATATACGTGGCTTCCACTTCTGCTAGATGTAAATCTGATACAGCACCTGGGACTAAATGTTCAAGAAGAAACTTGGTTTCATTAAGCATCTGTGATAATTACAAGGCCCTCCAGCACTTCGTGAAAAGTACAATAGGCATTTAATCAAATTTCACACCCTTATCTCTTTGTTTGCTCCTATGCAGGTAGAGAGTTACCTCACATGGTTTCTTAGTAAACAAGTTGCAGTTCTAAAAACATGCACACCGTTTTTTGACATATAGGTGTGAATATGGCCAGATCCTAAGATTATGCAAATCTATGGAAGTCAGTGTGTTGGAAGCAAGCAGACCTTTGGTAGCTTGCTGCATGGAATCGTAAGTATATTGAAATTGAAAGGTTAGTTTTAAATTCATCAAAAACATAGAAAAATGAAATAAAAAGCTCGGGGGGGGGGGGGGGGGGGGGGTGGGGGAGGTGGGTGAAGCATGTGACATCTTTTATACCAAATTTTGGCTCAATTTCTTCTTTAACTATGCAGTTATGGTACTGAACTTTACATAGGACTGCCAGAGATCAGGTACATTTATATTCAATGACACTCAGATTTTATATGAAAAGTAATTGTTTCCTCTATATCTCAGAAAAAGACAAACCTGAAATCACTTGCATAATGAAGATTTGTAGATTTGGCATTAAAAAGAGACATTCTATGTCACTCCAAAAAAAACCAACCCCAATACATCAACAAAAAATATCAAAATACCCTTTTGCTTCTGACACCGAATTTAGACAGCAATAAGCATGACCGTGCTGAGGCAGGCCACTTCTGGAAATTGTCTCCGAGATCTGAAAATAAGCAGCTACTTCGGGAAAGCATATGGTAAATAAGGATGTGTGTTCCTTTTGCTGATATATCTTGCCAGCAAGCATTGCAGCAGTCACTGTTGAGAGCTTGTCTACATTTGTGCTGGGAGGCAAAAAAACATAACACAAAAATAACCATCCTGAAACTACCTGCCTATTATACACTGTTTTTTTTTTTTCTGGTTGCATTTTCATATGCAGATCAAAAATCCTGCACAATCTCACACACGTGTAAGTTAAACCTGCATTTCTATACAGCGAAGGACCCTCACCTGGTGAGGCGACCACTGGGAGCCAAAACTCCCAGAGTAGCTGGTTCAGGGCCAGAACCAACCATTTGACTGCCACAGGACAAGATCTCAGCATTGGGTCTGCCTCAGAACAATGGTGCCTCCGTAAGAGACTTGTATGGGGTCTTGGATGTGGTGAAAGTGAGTCAGATGAGAGTTTTAATAAGAAACACTGGGGCTGAACAAACCAGCCGTGGGGAATCTTGCGCTGCTCTTTCCTTTCCGCTTGCTGCCATCTAACGGGTAAGCGCGGGGTCTGCAACTTAATTACCGTATCCAAAAATAATTACTTTCATTCAGGCAGAAAATACGTTTCTTTCACAATCCCCACAGGCCTCTGACAGCAAGTGAATTTAGTGACAGTGCATGAACTCGAAAAAAAATGGACAAATAAATTGATGTAATAAATTTTCAGCTAATTTCTTTCATTATCTTTTTATCCTTCTCTTGTAATGCACCTGTAACACACCCCTTCTTTCCTTTGCAAAGTACCTAAAAGGCTCTGAAGGGAAACTGAAACCAATTATTATGTGCAGCACATTCACTTCACTTCTCTATGCTTACTTACCATCTGCAGGAGTGAAAACTGGAAGGTTAGCCTTTGGCCCCACCCCAGCACTTGTCTCAGCACTGATGTACACATTGTAAGGTGTAAACGGCACAAGGTTACTAAATACAAACTTATGATCTTTTGTGCTGTTATCCAGAATATGACCTGGAATGAAAAATGAAGACATTCTAGCTCAAAAATAAAAACAGTCCACAGCCACTTTTCAGGATGATGAAAGATGAAAAGCTAGATTTCTTTGTGAAAACGATAATTTGGCATCAACTTCGTTGGAAATAATACTGAATGTCTAGGAAAAAAATTAACAAACAAACAAAAAAGCAACCTCATGAAGGTATGGCATTTTAAGAGGAAGGGATTTATTTTGTTTCTAAATTAAGTCCTATTGCTTTTTCTGTGTGGTCCCATAAAAATAACAGGATACAGCTCATTAGCTTCTTACTTAACTACAGACAATCATATAATTTCTTTATATATACATGTCCGAGTTAAAAAGAAATAGAAACCCGACAAAACAGACTCATACAGTTGATCATATACTACACAGGAATTCAAATCCTCAAGAAATCTTTAACAGAAAGAGAAAAGAGTAAAGGTAAGATACAGAATGATAAGCTGCTATCTTAGCCTGTCACCCCTCTGAATGGATGAGGAAAGTTGGTTTCCTCCACTTCTAAGAATATCTCATGTAATTTAATTACATATTCTTCCTCACAACAGATTGACTTTTCTCTTAAAAATAATCTACACAATTTAAAAAGTCTAATAGTGAAAGAGATACATAGCACTGCTTTCAAATATTCATTCTGGATAGGCATGGACACTAAGAATGCAACTGTAAGGTAATAATCATAAAAAAGAAATTGAAATAGAAACACCAATTCTGTCTTACCAGATGGTCCATACAGCTGAACTTTGTAACTAAACTTCCCTGTTACTACGGTTGGTGGGTCCCACATCACTGAGAAAGACTTTGCTGTAATGTTGCTCTTAGCAATATTTTGTGGTGGATCTTCTGGAACTTAAACAATATTGGAAAAAGTCTTTGAACATAAAATAATTTATATTAGGATTTCCAAGAACCACATTATCAGACAATTAATGTTAAACATAAACATTAAATATTCTGAAGGGAAGCTGCATTACAAGCACATCTCATTAAAATGACTTTTTAATTTCATTTCCTTTTTTAAGGTAATGAAAAGGTAAAAATGTATCATCACAAAAGATACCAAGGGAGTTGAAACTATGCAAATAATGCTTAAAAGACAACGGAAGCAGGGATTCTACCAAATCGAGCATGCACTTTATCATTATATAGATTACATAAAGATGCTAAAATGTCATTTTTAGCAAACCACCGGCTCTATGGCCAGCCTCTGAATAAGGTTCCTTGGCACACAGGCATACAGAACTCACAGGGGAGCACTTTAACAAGCTGCTTAACGCTCATAAGGTGAGGATCTAATAGAGGTGGGTCCAAAAGCTTGGGTGCACCAGTGTGCTGCTAAAATGAAGGACTTACTGAGGCTTGGGCCAGAGTCCTAACTGTGCTTGTGGCCTTGTGCATGCCACACAGGGCCACACTGCACAGCAGGCCAACCTCCCAGACTATGCTGTGATGGATGAACCCTGGCTGTGCAGGCACCCAGTACACAAGGACTGAAGATCTCATCTGCCAAACAGCTCACATCTTCCTATGTATCTGGCAGATCTACACCCCACTGAATAACGTTTTTATCACTTTCCAGGGTTTTCTTATTAGCAGTGCACTTATACTAGGATATTAACAGGGTAAAAAGTAAACCGGTAATTAGCCTGAGATCATTAGAACAGAAATTATCCAAAACTTCATTAACCTAGACAGAACAGCAAACTAAGGGTTTTTTAAATCTATCAAAGAAATTCAAATGAGCAGTACTAGGAGGGAATTTAACTTTTTTTTTATCTCAACAGTGCTATGAAAGGGAAACCCAGTATCATCAACCTGCTTCAGGCAAAAAAATGATGTACCAACAAACAGACAGACAGAATAACATTCCTCTGAACATCTTCTGGGGATGGCTCTATTAATAATGTTTCCCACTACCTAAGCCATTACAGATCTCCTGTTCCTGGACAACGTTTGTTTCCAACTCTAACTTTTCAGTACATTGCAGGTAACCCAAAATCAACTTCCTGGTGTTTAAAGATTTTTTCAGCACTGGAGAACTTTCTGCAATAGGTACAGATTGGGGAACAATAGGACAGGAGTTTTCTTCATACTGCTTGTTTTTTCACAACAGCAAATAAGTTTTAAGTCATTTCTACCTATACAATACACATATATTTTTAATATTATGCCTGACACCTTTTCCCTTCATCTGTATTTTTAATTTTTCTCCCACTCTGTCATTCAGTTCTTAAAGTATCCTCAGTTTTTCATAAAATTTGACTTATCTTGAACACAGTTTTGTATTTTTGACTTTTAAAAATAACTGTACACTATTAGATACATTAGACACATTGCAGTTATATATAGTTTCAGTTGAGTCCATCAGGTAAAATTAATGTAAATACAGGTAATCATGTAAATACAAAAGCGTGATACCGATAAAGAGAGATTTGTACTGAAGTTTGCAAAACAACTTCAATCTGATATTCTGAAGTTTTCATATAAATCTGAGAACTGTATTTCCATTTGAAAGCAGTAAATACCTGATTCTGGTGTTCGGACAATTGCACTGTCAATGTAGCCTGCTTCAGTGGTAACTGCAGAAACTTCAAAAAGGTAGGTGGTATATGGCCTGAGGTTAGTTATAACAAAACTAATTGCTTCATTCCAAACAGAGCTCATTTGATTTGGTGCCTCTGCACTTGGTGTAACTGTAGTCCTTGAAGGAATTGTGGATTTGCCAAAAGTAGTTGAAGGAGTAGTAGTACTCCACAAAAATGATTCACTGTTATCCTACAAAGACAAAAATATGAAACATGATAAGATGCATCTATAATCTATAATAGTAAATATATGTAGAACAAAAAAGGCAGACCACCTTTGAAATAAAATTACCCTAAATTGGTTCTTTCTATGCTTCAGTCTCCAAATTCGGGTTATTATTTCACCAGTTGACTTTGCTAGTATATCCTGTTAGTGACACTTGTTACAGTTTTCTGCTTTATTCCAGAAGATTTCAAATCTGACTGAAAGAAGCAACTCTCTAGAGTTCATTCAACTATTCCCAGATTCCAGTCTCAGCATTCAGTCTGTCTGAAAAAAAACCTCCCTAGAGAAGTCCTTCTACATCACATGTATGTTATATGTATTTATGTGTATAGAGATATACAGCATACATATGTCCATGTATCACGGATAAGACCAGACAGGAGTTTCCTAATCCATACTGTCAGGAGACATCTCTGAAAAACTGCTAGACTTTACAGTAACCAATGCTTATGATTCAGTAGGTGGCAGTCTCCCTTCTCAGTGCTGAATTTAATCAGCTTGGCGTTGAGAGACTTCACGATGCCTAAAATGATTTTCCAAATACAATCTGAAACAAAAGTCCTGATAATTTTCATTATTTAAAATGGCGCTTTTCATTAAGATACTGAGCCTAACACCCTGGGGGGAAAACAAAGGGAAATAAAAGTTTGACAACTTGACATCTGGGTAACCACAACACTGCTCAGAATAAAGAGGAAAAGGAAAAGAAATACTAGAAAAGAGATTTTTCCTCAAGAAATTCTGAAATGTATACATTGGTTACAGGTCTGAATCTGATGAATAGCCAAAATTCAGAAACTTTTCAAGGAATGCTTCTTTTAAGACCAAGGCAGACTAAAAGCATTTTTTAAATCACTCTGTTCATCATGGGGCTTTTTATTTTGATATGAAAAGTACTTTTCAAATGTTGAAATGGTACACAGAATAAAGTATACATTTAAAATATAAAAATCATTACCACGCTACATAAAAAAATAAGATATTAACATTCCTATATGTTGGCATTGACCAAAAACCCCCCAGCAATTCTAGCTATTTCTAGTTGAATGCTGTATAAAATAAAAATTTAAAAATTGATAGCTGAAAAAATTCTCTACTTCATTATTCCCTGTTACAAGGATGCCAAATTGAATCTTTCTTAACAATTTTTTCTTTGATCAAATGGAGCTTCTCAAGGAAAAACATCCATTTAATCTATTTTGAATAGAAAGGGTTTTCTTCAAGCATTATATCCTGCCCTGAGCCTAAGCCTATACAGTATCGGGATTGTTCTGAAAAGCAAGCCTCAATTTTTTTATGCCTCAAAATTTAGATGAAAAACTATATGCTCTGGCTTGAGTCTAGCTCTAATTCAAAAGGTTTATAGTACTTACATTGCATTCTGGTAACCTCCCAGACAGAAGGTCCTCTACGTTAACCAAGACATCCTTCACTACAATTCCACTTCTTGCATGTTTCACACTAATCTTGAAACTAGTTATCTTCCCATTTGGTTGCCGAGGGAGAAACCAGATCAGATTTACAGCCGAATAGTTTAAGGCTTCTACTGTGAGATTCACTACTTTACCTGGAGCTTGAAAACAAACAAACAAAAGCAGTGAGACACATTTTTCATCTCAGCACTGGAAACAAATACAAAAAAATCCCTTTTATTTTGGTAATGATATTTCTCACTTCTAAACCCTGGAGCAAATAAATAACAATCATTCACAAACACATGTAAAGTAGCTAATATGCAACCAGCTCTTTTCCAATCTAGCTTAAGTGAGAATTATAATTATTTCAGTCTCAATACTATAGCAATTGGTTTGGTCAACTTTGGCCATTCCTCCTAGAAGCAACTCATCTTCTGTGTCAGAAGTAGCAAATTTTGGCCCATTTTTGTTTGTTTAAGACCATATGACAGTTCCTGCAATAGCTATTCTTAGTACTAGGGAGAAAAGAGTTATGCTGCCTTAAAAACATGAAACTGTCCACAATTACAGATCTTCCACAGATGAATTGAGACAGGTCCTCCAAGCCTCATATGTAGTTCTTACTTAGGCCGTGCTGAATCTTTTGCAGGGTATTCACCTCCTCCCCCTTCCTCCTTGTATTTAAAGAATTCTATCTTTTGGCTACCTTTCACACTTTAAACTGAAACTCTTCTTGTTGTTCAAGATGTTGGGTCTTAACTACCAAAGAGAGAGTTAAAAGTTGAGAAAGTTAAAGTATAAATGCAGTATCAGTGACACATAACTCTCAACTAGTATTTGCAGAAAAATTCAAATTGCACTTATAATAAGGGATTTCAGCTTTACTAAAAACGTATGCCAAAATGCATCTAAGGCCTCATATGAAGAAATGCTACTGTTGCCCTCTGTCAAGCACAAGTAAATAAATCTGGCAATACAGATTTCTAGCTGCAGTAACGTACAAGTGGCAAGTTTACTACCCTTTCTCATACTTGGTTTTACAAGTCATTGCATTATCTCAGAAATCTCATGCAGAGTGATGATTTCCTGCCATTAACTGAGATACGGCACAGCTACAGAAACCAACCAGGATTCCTAAACGCAAAGGGATGGTTGCTGCTGCAGCAGCCCAAATTCTATATGCCAGTGACACAGGTTCACCCTACCATAATTGACCTGGAGCCAGCTCTTTCAGGCAAGGCACAAATGCTTCTCCAGCATGAGCAAGACTAAAGCCACTAAATTAATAAATATTATGCAAATTCAGACTACAGTTACAATTTTTTACTCTCCAAAGCCATCAAGTTAAACTTTCATTTTATTTTTTAGGTTTCTTTTTTCAGAATTAAGAAGTAAAAACTTAGTGAAATACATTCCGTGCTGTGTTTAGAGAAGGCATTTGACTCCAAGCACTAAATAAATATGGCTTGACATCAGCAGGCAATGCCTGATTTGTTCCCATAACAAAGTCTGTCTGTCTGTACTGCTGCAGGCAACAGTAAATGGGTCCACTTGATAGGTAGCTCTGCTCTCCTGTGACCCCGCTTTCTGAAAGCAGCCTAGCTAAAAATTGGCATAGGAAAACCTCAACAGAAACAGAGTTTGCATATAAGAAACACCCATAATGTGAACATTCAAAATGCTATTACTAGCAACTAGGACAGAATGCACCTTTTCCACTGAGTGAGAGAATAAGAAAAGGATTGTTTTTTTGTTCTAAATGCATTAGAATTGTTCAAGTGTAAAATGTGCCATGGATACTTAGTAGCTTTATTAAAATTACCACTTTCGGCAGTCTGAAAAAGAAAAGGATCGCTAAATACTCCAACACCAGCACTGTTCTCCGCAGCAACCTACAGAAAATGAAAAAAGCCACATTAGATAACCTACAGAATATATAGTTTCAGGGACTATGAAAACCTTCTACCTATCAAACTGTAAGTATTTGAATGAACATGCCTTTTATAGATTCTGCTTAATTTACGCTCATCATTTAAATGTGGAAAAAAAAATAAAATGGAAGACTTATGAAACAGTGTAAGAAACTGAAAAAAACATGTGGCCATATCCATACTTCAAAAAGGCTGAGTCCCTATTTTAAGCTAAAATAAACAGCAAGAATAACATCAGTAACACTCCTTTTCCTTACCACAATTCACTTATACCAGCTCCCCCATTCCTATTTACTTGTACTATAACTTAAAAGAGTAAAAGGAAAATAGGTTCTCTTTTATTTCTTGAACTCCTGAAGGACAGAAAGAGAAGGTTAACTTCCACCAGGGCAGAAACCCAAGGAGAGCATGTATTTTGGCAGAAAGATAACAGGCCATGGAACTGTGGATGCACTTTATGATGCACTCAATGCTTGCTATCATAGCAGTCTTCCTGTTGAAGAAGACTAACAAAGACTTTGAAAGTCTTTGTCAAGAATTTCTTTGTTAAGATTTTTTTTGGTTGGTTGCTTTTTTGTTTGTTTATAAAGAATTTCTTCATATGAGAAAACGACTAACAAAGACTTTGTTAGAATTTATGGATATAAACACAATGATGCTACTTGCTCTGCAGTGACTTACTGACAATTCAACTCAGTGATGGGCCACGGCATGGAATACTTACAATGAAAGAGGAATGAAGTCTGACTCCTTATTTTCAAAAAAAGTGAAAGAGGCAACAGAAGGTAAAACCTGAGGAGAATGCCGGTAATGATGGTGAGAGGTGTGTAAAAGAAGCAGCAAAGTGAAAAGCTCTCCAACAAGGTTAAAGTTGGTAGAGTCATTCCCTCCTGCCAGTGTCAGGTAACAAAGGTATGGCAGAGTTGCCGAGGGAGCTGACAGTGCAGACTGTGGGGAAGGCAGGGTGAGAAAGGGAAGATGTGCAAAACTACATGTGAATCATAGTAGAAGTAACGGACAGCACACAGAGGGGTAATGCTGGGTAAAGAGAGTGCAAGAACCAGCAGGTCAGAAGGGATAACTGTTGTAATCACTTCTCAGGACTAAATTGTGCATCTTTCAGAAGACTGTAAAACTTGTTAAACAAAAACACTCAGACACAGCACACAAACTACAGCAATGTGGAAAGCTTCCTCTAGGATGTAAGGGACTCATATGTCTGTGACCGCTTCCCAGTGCAGCACATGCTCTGCTTGGTGAAGGAGAATCTGTATCACTGTCCAGCTCCTTCCCAAGCCATGTAAACACCTGCACCTCAGGCACGCACACCTCATGACTCCAGACAAACCTACCCACTTCTGTGTCACAGAGAAAATGACTTGAAATGTCCTTAAGCATTGATTTCAGTAACTGAGGAAACTCCCTGGAGATGGTCAGGGGCTTAACAGGCAATCAGAAAATTCTAACAGCATTTAAATTTCACCATACAAATCTAAAGATACTTCCTCACCTGAACACTGATTTTTTTGTTATCTCTTCTCAAAGTAGGCATTGCAGAAGGGGTTCAGAAAAGAAAACTAGCATTAAGGCAGACATGGAAACTCCTGTTTGATATGTGCAGTTTCAGGAGAACTCAAAGTTACTAAGCCATAAGTATGCAAATATTTGCATGGTAAAGGTGTCAGCAACACACATCAATTAGTTTTGAACAGAAATCAAAATAAATGCATACACAATGTACTGTTAGCTTGTAGAGATCACTGCCAGAAAAAGCCATTACAGAAAAAGCCATTTACAGAAAAAAGCTTGGAAACACTTAGAAAATTTTACTATGCAGAATACAAAGTACTACCCAAAGTTAAAGTATCTGCACTTCATACCTGGAAGGAGTATTAATTTTTATGCTTTAAAGATGTTGCTGCTAATTATTTAAGTTTAGAAAAAATTCTAGAGTGTGTATTTTTACGAGGTTATCAATGATCAGATGTTCAAAATTATACACAGCTCTCCCAACAGTTACCAAATTAGTACTTGTAACTGCTATTTTTCTTTTTTTTTTTTTTTCATTAGATGTAAAGAAATCAAGACTGGGGTTTTTACAAAGAGATTGGAAATCCGTAGTCAAAGCTTATAAGTTTTGTTGAACTCTGCTATCACAGTATTTACCAGAAAGATTTTCACAGCAGGACCAAGCCAGGTAGCCTAAACCAATACAGAATTTTCATCTATGCAAAAATCAAGAACTACCTTTAAATGACACAACAGACTCCAAAAATTAACTAAAGAACCACAAGAAATTGCGCAAGAGAAGGATAATTTGTAATGTATCTTTTTGCCCACATCTGTGAGGCAGAGAAAGTATTTCCACCTGAGTCATTATTTAATCTGTGAGGTTGCTTGTAGGTCAGGCTGTCAGGCACCCACCAAAGGAGCAGGTAACATAACAGCCCTTAGCTTGGCAACAGACTTTTATTCACTTACGAGAGAAGCCATGTGGTCCCTGCTAGACAGAGGCTGTTGGGTCACAAGTCACTTGTCCAACTCAAATTCTGCTCTAAGTTCAATGTTTCAGGCATCAGCAATGGGAAGGCTTGCCTCCCACATATATCAACACAGGGCAAAGTATTAAAGTTGTACAAATGATTTAAAATACCCCACAGTTTTCCCAGGGAAGATTCATATATGGAGCAAAGAATGGAAAACCTCTAATAGCATTGAACCCCATGCAAGTGCTACTGACGTACTCAAAACTGTAAATTGAGTTCTCTTAGTAACTTCATTTTCTCTGAGGAGATTAATCTGCTTAGAGTCTAAATGATAATACTTTCCTCAAATGGTAGCTGAACATTTTTTTTTGTGGGCTTTTTTTTTGTGTTATTTTCTTGGGGGGTGAGGGAGCTGTTTGGAGTTTTTTTAACAGATGACTGCAGGCAAAAGATCAAAGGATAAACATTTCTCCAGCTGTGGATATACTGGCTTTTATCAGCATGGTCATCACAACTAGATTCACAGTGAGCAACTTTCCCACAATGGGAGGCATAATTACATTTTTACCTTCTTATATGCACCACCTTTGCAAAGAATCACTGTTAAGGCCTTATTCGCAGTCTGGTCAACTTCAGTGTTTTTTATAGCTTTGCACTGCATGAACTTACATGATATGAAATGAAGCAAATTGAGCACATAATTTCATTTCATTCTTGATACTGAAAAGAAGCATCTCCCCAAGTTTCTTAAGAAGGAGTAAATCAGGGAAAGAACTGCTTGGAAAATAGTGCCAAGAGGAGAGCAATTCATTTCTGTCCACCTGAAATCATTTATTGTTGAAGGGTTCGGAGAAGGATCAGGTGTGACTAATCTCAATGTAAACAAATTCCACACATAGAAGTCATGAACTGATTTTGAAGTCATGAACACGTACTGATTTTAACAGTAGATACTCACTGTGAATATACAGGCAGTAAAATCTATGGAAAGGGAATGAATGAGTATGAAATTTGTATCAGGAGATAATACTAGGTAAAACACCCAGGTTTAGGGAAACCAGACTAAGGTGTTTACAGGCTACAGCTAAACAGATATTCAGGCAAGAAAACTTCTTTTTAAACTAACTAAGCTTAAAATCAAAGAAAGAAGCGTGTACCTACATGTTTTTCCGAATCTGGCTGAGATGATTTCTACATGTAATATTTAAAGTACACCAGTGATTTGAAAGATTGAATCTCAATGAAGACACAGAAGTATCCGGATGTTTTTAAAAATTCTACCCTTTGCTTTTTACTTTTTACCACATAATGCCATATGTCAATAAGAATATCAACAGAAGGAACTAGTTTGGTTGGAAACTATTGAAAGCAGATTTAAAAACTACTACTGCAAAAAATACCTGGCTAATATATTTTGTTATATATAACATTAACTAGTAAGGTCCTTCAGAAAACACCATATGGACCTAGCATAAACTCACACAATTTACAGTAAGTTAGAATTCAAAATACTAAAACGCATTCATAAAAGTTTTACCATAATTTCATAAGTTGTTCCAGGGTTAAGACTGGTAAGAAGAACCTCCAAACTATCTGGCTTTGTTGTGACTTGTGTATAAGCTGTTTGCATCCATGGACAGACCTCTTTATATTTAACAATATAGGAGAGAATTCTCCCATTTGGATGCAGTGGTGTATTCCATGACAGCAGAATCCCAGCAGAGCCCACTCTTTCACCTGCAAGCAACACAGGGGGCCCAGGATCTAAAAAAATACCCCAAAAAGTAATTATTTTAATGTACACATACACAAACACACACATATAAACCAGGTTTTAATTATGTTCCCAGATAATGGAGACACCTTCACAGCTTCTATAAAGAAATTAAATCATCTGCCAGCATAAACCGGTAAAACTTTTGAAACTAAGGTATTGTTGAATAAAAATCTTTTTTTCTTTGCTGAAGTCTTGTTACAAAAACGATTAAATGAATTTTGGAACACCAGGAATATTCCTCTATAAGAATGTAAAAAAATGTTAATGTTCAAGATCTTCATGAACAAAACAGAATTTAATGCCAATTTAGTATCTGAAGTATTCTAGCAGTCTTAATTTCAGTTCCTTTCCCTAAAACCATTCAAAGCCAAACTCCACTCTCATACAAAACGTGTTTGATCTGGCTGCATTCTTTTGAAAGGTCTCCAAAATATACCACTATACATATAAGTTGGGGTATCAATATTACTACATGACACAGCAAATTTTTCACAAGTTTATAAATTGTTGCCCTTTATGCCTTCCCCCCTGTCTCCCTTTTGCTCTTCTTAATAAGCCAACTAATGGATGAATACAAGAAATCACATCCAGGGCTGCTGCTTAAAAATATCTGATAAAGAAACTCATGCTCTCATAGAACACCTCAGATACAGTGTATTTTTGAATGGTTAGAGAAGATGAAAAATTCTAATGATGGTTCAAAATTGACTGCAATTTCTCAGATATTCCTGTGCATATAATAAACACATAAAAATCATAGTTCAAAAAAGATCAACCAAATTTCATCATCATTATTAACTCACTTGTCACATTTGTTGTCAACGTTCTACTCGCAGGTGAACTGTAGAGTGAAGAAGAAACTGTAGAAACTGTAACACTGTATGTTGTTCCAGGAACAGTATTAGAAAAATCAGCCTAAAACAGGGCAAAGATTTATTTCATTTTTTCACCAAGAATCATGAAAATGAAAACAAAAAAAAACCAACAGCCCAAGCCCCAGAAGTTTAAGCACTCCATTACTGAAAACTGATGTTAATAAGCTTTGAGATATACAAAAGTATTTGCAAGAGTAAAAAATGTTTACACCTGTTAGCTACAGTATTTTGCCATCTTATTTAACTACTCTCCACAAGATCTGTATAATATTCAGTATTAAAGAACAAAAAAACCCTTAATTTCATCACAGAATTGCCTATCAGCGTATATATATAGATGTTTTTCTGTATCTTTATTGTTATCAAAGTAAATAAGCAGCATTATAAAATTCCTTTTTGAAAGAATAAACAGAAAAGCAGCCTGAAAAAATTAGAGGTTTTTGACTCTTAAGCTACCCCATATTTTGAAATAAAAATAATTAACAAATTTTAGCAAGCATTTATATAAAATACCTGTATCTCTGTAGATCCAGTAAAAAACAAAAGCAAAACAACCAGAAATGCCATTATTTCTGTTAATATTATTATATTTTCCAGACAGCAGAATCAAAAAGTGCTCCTTTTTCTTTCTGATGGCTTAGCAGTGAAACATTGCCTGCATTAATGATTTAAGCACAGATCATCCTGGCAAGTACACAATTAATGAGTCTGTATTACTCGGTAGCTCTGCCCTTTCTTTGTTAAACTATTCATGAACCCTTGGACGACAGGCTGTATCCTTCTAGCACATGCTTAAAAAGGCAAATTCACTACCTGCTGTTAGGTAACAAACTCTGGATGCTGAAATTTGCTCTCACCAATTTTTCATTAATACTTTCATATTATTATTTTCATTAAATAGCTAAGGAGGCAAACTTGAATTTCTTATCAGCACAGTGCATAAGGAAAAGCTGGCCATGCAAGTCCTGTAATAAATGCACCTACTTGGTATTCCCTAACTCCAAGATCTAGGATAACAACAGAACCATGATCAGGAATAAGAGCCACATGAAATCTGTCTACATGTCCATATGGTAGTCTCCAATACAGTGAAAAAGAATATGACGAAACATTGAAGAATTTAAGTCCTACTGGCTCTGCAGGTTCTGAAAAAGAATTGTGGAATAAAAGACATTAACTTAAATAAACCCCTTCACAAATAAATTAGTAGTTACAACTGAATATAAAATCATCCAAGAACAGTTTACTTGCTTCATGAAGGATAATTGCTAATTAGCCTGGATAGAGCCATATATTATACTACAGTTGCTATACTACCTCTGAGACTTGGTTGATAATCTCCCAGGTATGCTGTGCAGACAACCACATTTGCAAAGAGCTAGCTCAAGTATCTTTGCCCAGTGTTCAGTTAACAAAGACTCCCTGCACAGACCTGGTGTTTATTAAGTACTCAATTTTAAAGTTAGCACCACTCCTGTCACAACTAGTGCTACAGTTGAAATTCAAGGTATAGCTGGTAATTTTTCCATTGCTAGCTAAAGGGTTGTTAACTCTTTTATACTCTTCATGTATTTGGAATCCTAGTAATTCCATGAAGTCTATTAAGCCCTACAAATTTGTATGTTTTTGTTCCCCTTATTAAAGCCAAGTTTTCACCTACTCCTGTCACACTGTCTTGCTTTCTTTTTCTGCCATTAAATGAACTTTTAAGTCTTTATCATCCACTCTAAGCCTAATAATGAACCAGATTGTAGCTTCTTCAATATGTCATTCAAACATTATTGACCTATAATACTGTATAATTTACCTGTGCAATCCAGAGCTAGGTGCATCTGTATTCTTTTGAATTTGGAAAACACACATAGCTAAGAGCTGTCCCTACGCTTATGTCCCAGGGCAAGCACAGTCAGTGTTGCTATTCATCACATTTCAGATTTGCCACTACATTTCATTGCTACAAAAAATCCTATAAAACTAAAAAAATAGTAAGTGAAATTGGTTGAGGTAGTTCTGGTGCATATTTCTCCCCTTTAAATTTAACCTGTATTTTACATTATTACATTACAGTAAACTGCAAACACATGTAAAGACTGAAATTTTTACCCCCACTATGTTTTAATTACAAATCTAATAAGAAACAGACCTTGAATGGGGCAATTTACAATATAAAGCCTTAACTCCACAAACATTGTAAACATCTAACTTCACTCACTGCAAAAAATCCTACTGGAATCAGATAAAGTTAAAACAGCTCATGCATAACTCCACAGGATAAGACCTTAAAAATAATGAAAATACTAAACATTGTCAAAAGAAATGCAGCACAGCTAAAGAAATTATGTTTCTGGTAGTGTTCCACTAGATGCAGGTTGAATAGGATATAAGTAACGTCCACAATCACTGCAAACTATTGCATGCAAGATCTCTTGAAATTCCAATGTTATTCTACAAAGTGAGATGTACAAAGCTAAATGTGTGTTGTTATTGACAACTACCATTCACCAGCAAAGAGAGAAAGCAAGAAGCCATACAGACCTGTTACAATCTCAATGGAAGCAGAAGCTCCTTCAATATTTCCTCTTAGTCTTTGCAGTGTGAAATTATAAATGCCCCCAGCAGTCAGGTCTGTAACACTGAAGTCAGTCAGCGCTCCTGGAATCCTGAACTTTTTTATAAAGGTGTTGTTTGATAAAGATGCTTTGTAAGATGTGAAGTTAGTCTCGGTTGGATTCCACATTAAAGTTGCAGAGGAAGTATTTACCATTTTTAATGTTAGACCACATATCCCAGCTGGTTCTACAGTAAAAATTATTCAGGTTAAAAAAGAAAAAAATAATGCATAGGCCTTAAAATATAAGACAAGTACCTTTTTTTTTAATTATTTTAATGATTTTAGAGTTCACAACATCATGAAATATTCATACAAATTTTAGATGTTTGAATGAATATATAGCAAACAGCGTCATTATGCTGCACAGAGTAAAACCTGAGGATGTACCTCCTGCGTTCACTACATGATTTATAGAAGAAAATTCCAGACTTATCAGATCTTCTGTAAGAACAGTAACATTTCTCACTGGTGAATCAGAATGAGAATGGAATACTTTGTAAACAGAGATTTTTTTTAAACAGAGAGTTAAAAGTTTTCTGAAATACAGGCCATATAATTTTAGAAACCTGTCCATCTGTTCACTAAGGGATAGAGTAAGTCATATAGTCTCAGTTTATTATCCCTTTTTTCCTTTTTAAAATACTCCTTTTGGTTATATTAAGATTCCTAAAATCACAGAAAATTATTTACAAATAGCACCTCCATTAATCTGTGCAGCACATCTGTGGATAGAAAGAAAAGTGTTTCCATTCCTCCTAAAGAATTAATTGTCCAGATCATTGATTTATCTTTCTCAAAGCTCTCTGAAAAATACTAATCAGCATAATCCCATTAAGGGCTGGACTGTTCAGCAAAAAAATCCTCAAGGTTTGCCATTAACATTATGAACTATTCATAATCTAGTCATATATTGGACTCATCCACAGTACTCTTGAAATATTTGCTTGAGACTAAAAAGTACCTTCAGGATCATGATGATGGTTATTCTACTGCACTTTTCATTATTAGCAAGAATCTGCAGGAATAGTTCTGTGTTTTTTCAGACTCACCCATCTTTGAACAACTAAGTGAAGAAGACTCCTTGGCTATTAACAGGTTAAGGAGGTATAGTCCGAACAAACCACATCAAATACATCAAAGAAGGGAGAGGTCTATGACGTGCATCTTTATAAATTTGGTGGTTGATTTCTTTTCTGATTACACTTAGATGCTTTTTATATGCTTTGGCAGTCCAGAATCCAGTATAAATCTGTTCCTTTAAACCCCTGCAACAACCAAACTCTCCTCTTTTTATGCTGTATCACAAAAGCATTGGAAAATCCATGTTTGCTCAGGGACAAAAATTAATGGATTAATTTTCTGGACCTTGTTAAGCTATCTAAAGCATAGTTTCTCCTACTCTTTTAAGCATTCTGCAGCCTTCCACAGGAGCAGTCCTCCAGTCTTAGACCAGAGGCTTGCAAGAATTTAAGAGATGCAGAAACAACTGTAAACAAAATGCAAGGTAATTCTTAAAATATAAGATGCTCTTTTGGCAAGATCTTATTCTGCTAGAGCTGGAAGAATTTTGTGAGTCCACCTCCTTTTTTAAACATGTACCTGCAACCATCCGATCTCAACTTCAACCCAGCAAGTTACATGCAAGGCTCCTGTTTGAACAACTATCACAAGAGGAAGCAGAACCCGCACCCAAAAGCTAGTGTAATTTTGAACTGTGTGAACCTTTTGAGTCACTTCATACAATGATTTAAATGTCTCTGAACATTTACTGTTTTTTTTTTTTAAAAAGAAAACAAAAGACAAGTTACAAGGTATTTCCTTACTTGTAATGACTTTTTTCTCCACAGCCAGAGAGGAATCCAAGCCTCTAACTGTCTTTAACTGAAACAGGTATTCTGTCCCAGGGGTCAGGTTTTTCACTGCAGCTCTGCTGTCATAAACGGGTCTGGTAAGCAGCTTTTCATTATTCATCAAACAATATGAAAGCTATGGAAGAAAAATAATTTATCAGACTATATTACCTCATTACAGTAATGTTGAGAGATTCCAAATACCTTTTTATGTAAAAATATATACAAAATTTTCCGCATTTTAAAGAAAAAATTCAAATTCTGAATAGAGTCTCAAGGAATCAGCCACTCAGCCATGCTCCCTGGTATACCTTGAAAACTTACAAGGTTTAGTGCCACTACAGAGAACAAAAGTTCTGGAAATAAGTAATTACAATTTGGGCATTTAACCCCTAGATGCTGTGATAATTCCTTTTCCTGTGACAGTCCTTTCTGTGGTCATAGAAAGCTGCTACTGCAGGCTGTTTTATACCTGCACTCATGAAAGGGAACATGCACACTGTGTCTGCCTTGCAGAGGAGGGGTCTAGACAAGCATCTCCAACATGCACACATAGGTTTCTCAGGCATGCAGGTAGTATTAAGAGATCAAGAAGGTTTGCAGTTGCTTACATCAGTGTGTCCTGCCCTGCCACTCTGTTTCCTCCAACAGAAGGATATTCTATGCATGGCAGCGATGACCCGAAAACCCTGGGTCAGCTGTTTTTCATTTGGGGAGGAATGATCCAATTCCCCCCTGTATTTTACAGCACAGTAGCTGTTAATACACACTAAGTCTTGGAGATTGCCATCACCTTATTAGAATTACAGCACTGCAAAATGCTAGAAGCAAAGCAAGGGATTAAAGATTTAAATCTAGTATAGACAAGTTAGGAAAGCACCTTTTGTGCACCCTTTGCTCTACAAATTACAATATATTGCATAGAAAGTTGGTGAGCTGGGATAATTAATTTTGAATGATTAGTAAAATGATCCCTTTTATGCAGGTGCACCTTACTAAGCAACCAGTCTGCAGAAGCCTTCCTCATTAAAGATTTAAAGATAAGTTCATTTATTCAGACAAAGCACTGTCTAATGTGGCTGCTTGCTCTATGAGATGCTGAACAATAACACTGTGCTATGAAGATCAATATTACAGATGACAATTATTTTCCACAGGATGGTTAAAATAACCTGACCACATACAGAAGTATATCTGAACTGGTTCAAAACATGATGGGACAACTGAATTTTAAAACTCATAAAAATACTCCAGGCTACCTCAGCAAAATGTGCTGTTGTAAGTTAACTGGATACTCTTATTCATTCAAACGCAACTTTACACTAATGAAGAGCAAAGAAACGTCAAGAAACTAAACCAAGAATACTCTGATTTCAAGTTCTAGGTAAGGATATAACTGAAGTCATGGGGAAGGGGGAGGAAAACAATTGGGTACTGTAATATCGGGGTATAAACTGTGTAAGATCCTTAAAGCAAAGTACTTTGTCTCATGGTAGTGCCACATACTGAAGAATATCCTGGTCAAGTAAGTTAATCGTACAAGACTATATCTTGAAACCTTTACTGATTCAAATAGCATGTTTAAAGAACAGTTTACTGTCACAAGTCTTACTGACCACATGACTGTGTTCATACAGTGACTGCAAAATACAAAGGATAATACAAGACAAAACAATAAAAGACAGGATACAAAAGGGGGACTGGTTGAATGTCAGTGATCCACAGACAAAATATATAGATGTCACAGTAGATTGTTTCTGACCAGAGAACTGAAAGAACACAAATAACTCTAGATTATGCGCTAAGCATTGCAAAGGATATGGTTCAAACTACAAGTGCTGAAGAGCCATTCTGTAATTCCAGCCATGAAATATTAACACTCAGCCTCTTTGTAAAAGTAAAAATTAAAAGGCCATGTAATTTAATTACATTTAATAAGAAAAAATAATTTTAAATTATCAAGCAAATTAAAAGGAAATTATAAGAGCAACCAAAAGTGTTATGGTATGAAAAATACTGAAATGCAACTTTAACACATGATACACTACTCAAAAAGTTTGTGGAGGAAAAGTAGAAATAGCAAAAACATTTGAATAAAGAGCATTACTTTAAGAAAAGATATCCTTAAAAACTGGATTTCACATCAAAACAAGAAAAATAAAACCTATAAGATTGTCTAATTCATGCAAAGCCCCGCTCTAGCTTCAGAAGCCCCCTTAAGGTACTGGAAGGCTGCTCTAAGGTTTCCCTGGAGCCTTCTCCAGCCTGAACAAGCCCAGGTCTCTCAGCCTGTCTTCACAGGAGAAATGCTCTAGTCCTCTTCTGGACTTGCTCAAGCAGAAGCATGTCCTTCTTGTGTTGGGGGCCTCAGAGCTGAACACAGCACTGCAAGTAGGGGTCTCATGCGAGCAGAGTAGAGGGGCAGGATCACCTCCCTCAACCTGCTCATCACTCTTGATGCAGCCCAGGACACAGCTGGCTTTCTGGGCTGTGAGCGCACACTTGCCGGCTTATGTTGAGCTTCTTGTCAACCAGCACCCCGAAGTCTTTCTCCTCAGGGCTGCTCTCAGTCCATTCTCCACCCAGCCTGTAGCCATCTTTGGGATCTCCCCGACCAAGATGCAGGACCTTGAACTTGGTCTTGTCAAACTTCATGGGGCTGGCATTGACCCACCTCTTGAGCCTGCCAAGGTCCCTCTGGATGGCATCCCTTCCCTCCAGTGTGACGACTGCACCACACAGCTTGGTGTCTTAAGCGATCTTGCCAAGGGCTCACTCAATCCCACTGTCCATGTCACTGACAAAGATGTTAAATTGTGCCAGTCCCTGTACTGAACCCTGAGGAACACTGCTCTTCTCTGGTCTCTACTTGGACATCAAACCATTGACCACAAGTCTTTGAGTGCAACCATCCAGCCAATTCCTTACCCACCAAAAGGTCCATCAGTCAAATCTATGCCTATCCTGTTACAGACGATGATGTCGTTCAAGTCACTGTCAAAGAAAGTGTCTCCTCCTATAGCAATATTTCCCTCCCATACTTAGTTGGGTATAAAGACACATATTTATTGCTGGATTTGCAGTACATACATGACAATAATTTCATCGAGAAATTACTAAAATAAATAAAGGATTGCATTGTTTTTTTCCCATTCTTATCTCACCTGAAACATATCAAATCCTCCTCTTGGTAGCTTCCAAGAAAAATAGACTGTGTTTTCTTCTTGCCCAAACACCTGTAAATCTGATGGTGGATCTGGATCTGAGGTAAAAACAGGAGTGTACACAAAATTTAATAACAAAATAATCTAGACTAATTTTAAGGAACTTGCATCTAGAGAAGACACTCCTGTAACTCATTATTTTGTTGCTCAGTGTAGAAATAGATTTCATTTTGTATTTAAGAAGAATATAAAAAATAAATTTCACTTCTACATATTAGCAATAGAATCAGAAATAAAATCAGTGTTTGCATATTTTTATGGAAAAGTTGTACCATCCTAATATTACTGCTGATTCAGTTACTGGCAGAATCCCATTAACTACAGAGGAAACTTGTTTCCATTTTAAAAGTAAATGTCAAGGATGTTTAGATTGAAAAGACGTATCTTCGTTCATCCAGACATTGTTAAGGTGCATTGATTTAATAAGGAATAGCTTTTTTTAAAAAATACATTTTAAAATGTAACAACCCTAATTATCTGAAATCATGAAAAGTTATCAATATATTGTGAACATACAGGTACTAATCTTGAAGATGGTTGGGTAACTTCTTTTTAATCCATTGGTTGTCACAATACTGATTAAGAAATCAGTGCCAGGCAGAAGATTCCCAAATTTGTACATTCTACAAAGATTAAAAAAAGAGATTGTGTTCCTTAGGATTTTAAAAATGCATGTATGTGTTCATATGTTAATTCTTTATAGTATCATGGATATTATTTACACATGATGTGTCTATACATGTGTATGCACTGTTAGTCAGAAACTATTTCAATATAATCAAATCTTAAATAGGATGCATCACACTAAGGTTCACATGAAGTTTGAGTACCAGAAAATCTTAAAGGATTAAACTAATTACATACAGGTCTACTGGTGCTCACTCCAGTGCAGTACTTTGTTCATTTGCACAAACACATCACATAAGATTTGTAATTTGTTAAAAAACGCAATTCTTAAAAATATAGTAATAGTATAGTAATGTGTATCAACTTAAACATCAAATACGTATCACATATAAGTAACACTTTAGGCTAAATATTCTAAATACCTTGAAACATCTGTTTTGAGTTCATATCAGTTATTTTTTAAATGTAATCCTCATACCTTACACTAGAAGGTAACATCTTCTCCTCATTGAAGACTTTATTGCTTATTGATAGAACATATCCATCATATACATTCTGGGCTGGTGGCCAGGTAACAGTTATTGATTCAGAGTCTCTGCTATAGTTCAGATATTTAACTGCGCTTGGCTCTGTGTCAATTAAAAAAAATTGCATTACTTTAAAAATATAATTTAAAAATACATTCTAAATATATTACTTTATGACAGGACTTATATCATCAGAATGCAATGAAAACTCCACAAAAATTATGTCATGTCTCTGCTTATCTCAAGGAACCACAGACTGATACCACTGCAGTAACGTGTAGAGATTCCGGTTGCCCCTGAGATCCAGAGCCAAACTGCTTTCTGCCCTGTAACGCATAAACCTCATAAACAGACAATTCCTCAAGAAATGCTGAATTTGACAACACTGTGGTCTCACCTGTGTGTATTTCCTTCGTCACAGAAATGCTGTCTCTGAAACCTTCCTTTTCTGTTCGAATTGTGAAGTTGTATAGCTTGCCAGGAGTGAGGTTGGAAAACGTTGCTGTTTCTTGACTGACCTTCTGGACCTAGAAGACCAAATATAAATTTCACAGAACAGCTTGCAAAGTTTGCTTATCTTATGTAAATGATACCTCCCCCTATTTTAATGAGAAATACAGCTTTTAATTTAATCTCTGATTACTTAATAGAAGACTTTGAAAAATAACCACATTGCCTACACACAAGTGGTCTTTTAAGAAACATACCCTGAGAGCACTTGCACAGTTTGTACACGTAACTTCATACTGCTGAAAATACCCGTCAGCTCTGTCCCAGGCAATCTGTATTGAAGTGTCTGTAATGTTACCTTCTCGTACATTGAGTGGAGCTGCTAGGCCTACAGAAGAACATAAAACACCTTACTGTTCAATCCAAGATTTCTTTCAATTCAACACTTTTTATATCTCCCATGGAGACATAAAAGTGAAAACAATCAGTAGTAGAAGCAAACAGAGGGCAAAATCAGATCTCAGGCATGCAAATATATTCCAAAGTAGAAAAACAATCAGAAAGAAGAGAAATAAGATAGCCATTATTTAAAGAAAACTGCTTGCTTGTTTATCTTAAAATTACATAGGGCTGAACATGAATTTCTCCCTGAGGATACAGCTGGAACCTGTAGGTGGGAAAGCCCTCCAGAATGAAGTTAATCCCTCCAATACCATCACCACAGCACTCAGAATGTACCTAAAATTTGTCAAACAGTTCTGCAAAACTGAGTACACTACACAACACAAATACACTTTATCCCTATTTAGTATAGTCTTGTACAATATAAGACAGAAGAGACAGACTAAAACTAGGTTTTCCAAGGCAGTTTCCTGCTAAATTTAGGAAATGCTTTGATAACAGCAATCAAAACCCAAGTTTTTACTAAGACTGTATTTTAAGAAAAATCAGCTTTCAAGGTTTTCACTGTCTGGGGAAGATTTTTTTTCTGTCTTGTCCTCATTCTCCTCTTCTTTATTCCTTGTTTCTTTTTATCCTATCTTAATTTTCCGTTATATAACTTTTCTACTCTGAAAGAAGCAGAGCATAAAAGAATTTCAAAGGAAATGATAAAACAGGAAAAGAAAAACTTCTGAAAGTATAATTATAATAAAAAGTAGGAAAGTGCAAACATAGAATTTTAGCACGTAACTGTTTTAAACAGTTTTTTAAGTTTTTATTAAAACTCCTTTCTTAAAGGCCTTGCTAGAAGGTGTCCCCTACCCACAATACTGTTTAAAATGGTTTTTACTGAATTTATTATCTTGAAAAATGAGAATCTCACTGCATTTTTTATTTGCTTAAAGAATAAATTTACTAATTTCAAGACACAGCACTAACTTGATTGATACTCATCTTCTTACCTAAAATAGTCAAAATGTGTCTTCTTTCCCAAATGGACAATTGAACACAGCCTAAATTCCTGAAATATTTGCTAAATATTTTATAGACCTGATATAAAAAACACAATTTAGAAAGTTTAGAATTTATCAGATATTGCTATATTCTTGTTTAAAAAACAGCTAATGTTAGTAGGATAATTATTAATTGTTTACATGGGTATATCAAGGTGATTTTTAAATAGCCTATCTTTTCTACTGCACTGAAATAAAAATAAAGTTAAAAGAGTTTATAAATAAAAATTTTATATGGTGCAATTTTATAGGAGTAAATTTTAAATACTCACATGTTTTTACACCAGATACATGGTAAAAGGAGCTCAGCATTTTTCCACTCTTTGTGGAGACACAGAAATCGTATTCTGCCCCTGACGTAAGGTTTTCAATTGTTATTTTACCATCACTTTTTAAAATGAATGTTGCATTAGGTCCTCCTTTACTTGTAACATATATGCCATCAAATACTCCGGTATCAGGCATGCGAACAAATAATACCACAGCATTGCTATAAAGCATGTAAGGAACTACAATTTGAACAGGCTTGGGCTCTAAAAGGAGAAAAGGAAAATGTCACCTGTTAAATCAGTTGCAAATAAATTCAATTAAAGCCACACAATAAATCTGAAGCATCTGCCCTGAAAAACATGCTTGCGCAGTGCAAATTAATTACTACCATAATAAAACATCATTGCTCAGAAACAATAAACAACCTGATCTTTTTAGGCGTTTATTACTAGAATCCTGAGGCTTTAGAAAAATTATTTATGATCAAAGCAAGTTAGGCTTCCAAAGGTATCAATCAATTAATCAAAGTTTCAACCACACACACACCAAAAAGGTAAGGGATAGCTGAAAAAAATATACCAAAATGTGTACATGGACACGCACATGAGCATGGAGAATGATACATTTGATAGATGCAACAGTGATGTGTTTATTTTCTTCCCTTACAGCTGGTTCTGACAGCTGTGAAAAATCCCATCTAGAATTTTCTGTCTTCTGTGTCTTTGAATGAGGTATTAAATCTACTCCTGCATAAAAAAAAAATCTGGAAAAGACTAAGCTTGCTACCCTCCAAAATATGGTAATCATTTAGGAAAAATTATAACAGAGCATTTCATATATCTGTAACCTGACAGCTGCAGCCTTTGAATACCGCATGTATAAGTGAATCCTGCTCATTCCTTTCACATATGCCAAAAATTGTATACTGTGCCAAAAGTATTTCAACATCTTGGTAAACTAAGACTAACAGGAAAGACCCTTCAATAACAATGTATAGCTTTTAGCTTTCAACTACCAGTACTTCTAACTCTTCAAGTCCTTTCCCAGTACCCTCTTACCAACAGCTGGGTAATTTCTCAGAGTTCACAGAGCAACTAATGCATCTCCATAAAAAAATAATTTGTTTTGACAATTCCAATATTTTCCTATTTGAAAATCAATGATTCACCAAATTTCTTCTGTCAGCGGGAACAGGATTCACAGTTGTAGTCCTCATTGCAGTTATCAGTACTACAAATGTGTTTTCCAAAGTTGTACCCTCTTTGAAAGTTAACAGCATCTACAGTGCTGTTAACAATTAGGATTGTATCAGTGTATTTCACATTCTAGTTCTCATCCTTCACTATTCAGCAAATTGACTTGGTCTATCAAATTTGTTAGATTATAGTAATGATAATGAAACTGATGTTGTCTGTATTATAGTCAATAGTTTCCACCATTAAACGATGTCTTACTTAGAGTGCATTGAATGGTCTTCGGTTCACTCATATTTCCATTAGTTACGCTTGCAACTGCTATTTCATAAGTCATTCCAGGAATTAGGAGATCAACCTTCAATTCTTCTTTATTGCTTAATAGAAACTTCTTAGTTTCACCTATGACTGTATTGGGTTTCATCTGAATGTAGGATTCCTGACCCTCTTGTGGCAGCTTCCAGTGAATGATTACACTCTCTTCTTGTACATCCTCTGGGTGAATATAAACATCTGTAGGTGGACTGACAGCTTCATCAAAGAAAAAGATGTCGGTATAAAATCATAGATCAAGCTTACTAACAATTACGTTCCAATGATGCTTTTTGTGTTATCTTCTAACATTTTCATTATTTTAAAACTACTAATTCATTTAATTGTTCCTTATAATATTTTCTAGACAACTGCCTGTTTTCTCATAACAAATAGGGACTTATTTTACAAGCATACTTTGTTCCACTGGACATATAAACAGTAAGAAAGAATATACAGTCTGAGTCACAGTTATCTATGATTAAATAAAAAATAATTTGTCTTCACCTACATAATTTGAGACATCAAGTTAATGTTTCTACTTTGCAAAAATTAAATATACAATACCATAAATCTGTATTTAACCAATAGGATGCCACTTCTTTAGCACATAGAATCATAGAATAGTTAGGGTTGGGAAGGACCTTAAGATCATCTAGTTCCAACCCCCCCTGCCATGGGCAGGGACACCTCACACTAAACCATATCACCCAAGGCCTCGTCCAACCTGGTCTTGAACACTGCCAGGGATGGAGCATTCACAACCTCCCTAGGTAACCCTAGGGAGTGCCTCACCACCCTAACAGGAAAGAATTTCCTCCTTATATCCAATCTAAACTTCCCCTGTTTAAGTTTTAACCCATTACCCCTTGTCCTATTACTACAGTCCCTAATGAAGAGTCCCTCCCCAGCATCCCTATAGGCCCCCTTCAGATACTGGAAGGCTGCTATGAGGTCTCCACGCAGCCTTCTCTTCTCCAGGCTGAACAGCCCCAAGGGTATAGGTACACTCACTCTTATGGAATGTTCTGAAAGTTAAAATCAATAAATATATAATACAGAGAAGGCTTGCCTCGACTTTTCCCCCAGTTCATCCCAACAAACCACGATCTGTACGTGTCCTTAAAAATACTTTTGTATCTTGAATTTTAAAACTAAATTCTGCCTAGTATAATAAAACAACCAGAAAACAGATACATCACCTGTTGTGATTAATATAGGCTTCTCGTGGCAGCTTAGAGTTCCTTTCTTTGCCACATTCTGTAAATATACCCGATACTGATGGTAAGGCTTTACATTTCCTATTACTATTGAAGTCTTGCTTTTTTCAACTGGTAACTCTTCCCAGATGTTGGTTTCAGTATCAAAAATGTTGATGAGGTAGTAATGAAATGAAGCACTGGATGAATGTTGTGGAGGCTTCCAACTTAAATGTATTTCTGCAGATGAAATATATGTAGCCTCTAACTTCTGGGAGTGCAATGGTCCTATTGAAGATCAGGAATAGAAATGGCATAATAGCTTCTGATGCCTTTTACCAGTAACTTTTTTCTTTTTAATATAGCCTGAACTTTACTAGAATACAACTTAATCACTTCATGAAGTTTTCTTATGCCACACTATATCATGCTGCAGGTCAAGACACAATGCATTTTTAAACTGTAAATTCTGTCTTAATCTTAACTGCACTTATCAGGGATACCTCTGCAAATTCCAACAAAATCTTTTACTTCAGATTAGAAAGTATGCTTCTGCATTTCATCAGCATGGTCAAAAATACCTTACTGCTACTCTGACATTCAGCTTTGCCTTTGGACATCAGTAGGAATTCTGTGAGTAAAATTATGGCAAGAATGATCTTTGAAAATATACTTCACTAGAAGGTGTAGCTGGCTTTCTGCTTGTAGCCACCGAAAACTCCTGCGTTTTTCCTCATCAATCCCAATGAATCATATTAGCACAAAAGCAAAACAACAGTGTTGGAATCCACTCTGCAAACTGGTAAATCCTGGATTCAGAATTCATGTTCAGATTTATTTATATTTTCAGACAAAATTTCAACATAAGAAATAGTGTAATTAAGGAAAAATAGAAGTGTATGATTTTCTGGTTATTAATGCTATTTATTTTTGTAACTTACTTGTTTCCACCTTCAGAATTGGACTTAAAATAGTCTGCGCCCCTTTTGGGTTCCTTGCTGCTAATAAAAAACTATAGTGAAGACCAGGAGACAACTGCACAATTTTTGTTTGAGTTGTATTCACAGGCAAGTTCATAATGCATGGTTTACTCTGATCAAAATAGTACTTCATTACAAGTGCAAAGTCTGACTTGAGCCATATGTCCATATCACTCCACATAAATACAGCTTCAGTTGTCGTGACATCATGCACACTAAATGTGAAGTTTTCTGGTATCAGAGGTACTGAAAAAGAACACAGAAAAAAAAGAAACAAAACCAAACCAACACTGAAAATCATGAAAACATTTTTATCTTCAAAGACAAATATATTTCAGTTCTAGTGTCCTCAACATAAGAAGGACATGGAGTTGCTGGAGCAAGTCCAGAGGAGGGCCACGAGGATGACCAGGGGACTGGAGCACCTCCTGTATGAAGATAGGCTGAGAAAGTTGGGGTTGTTCAGCCTGGAGAAGGCTGCATGGAGACCTCATAGCAGCCTCCCAGTATGTGAAGGCGGCCTATAGGGATGCTGGGGAGGGACTCTTCACTAGGGACTGTAGTGATAGGACAAGGGGTAACGGGTTAAAACTTAAACAGGGGAAGTTTAGGTTAGATATAAGGAAGAAGTTCTTTACTGTGAGGGTGGCGAGACACTGGAATGGGTTGCCCAAGGAAGCTGTAAATGCTCCATACCTAGCAGTGTTCAAGGCCAGGTTGGATGGAGCCTTGAATGACATGGTTTAGTGTGAGGTGTCCCTGCCCATGGCAGGGGGGTTAGAACTAGATAATCTTAAGGTCCTTTCCAACCCTAACTATTGTGTGATAATTGGGGGAAGGCTTTCAAAAATAAATGCAAAAGATTAGAAAAAAAAATTAGTTACATTCATATTCACAAATATATGGTAGTGGTATGTAGCAGAAAAATCCTGTGAAGAAATAGCCTGGACCAGTGGGATCTCTCTGAAGGGCATAGCAGTCAGTTTCATTTTCTGGTATCATTGACAAGGTTGAGACATCAGCCTTTAGAAAATAAGGAGATCCATCCGTCCACACAAGCTGACCTTCTTCCTAAGTTGAAATGAAATATAAACCCCATGTATTTTCACACTATATTGATCAACTAAAGCTTTCCTCATTGCAAGTGTATGTCCTAAATCCAAAATTAACATAGTTTATACAAATTAATTATATAGGAATACTTTGAGTAAAGTAAATATTTCAGTGTAAAATTCTAGCCCTTCTATCACAAAAGTTTACAAGGTTATAACGTAAGCCACATAAGGCTAATGTAGAGTGTCTGATCATTACAAGCGATCTTCTAAAATCACTGTTAATCAAATAATCTAATAATCATGGATGGATAATTTTCTAAAAATGTTATTCACATAAAAAATAATTCCAGTCAAAAATCTTAAGAAATTCAGTCTGAAAGCAAAAGCAGTTTGTCTAGCCAACAAAAATACAGGCTAGATTCACAGTCAGATGAGGAAATGCTGTTTTCCACCCTCTCCTATTTGCTGGTAGCTCAGCAGTTAGTACACTCACTCATACCTGACTCCATGATTCTAACCTCTGAGGTACTTCCAGTTTGCTCAGCAGAGCTCTACAAATACTTCCAGCATTTCAAGACAGACCCCTCTACTGGGAGACATGTTTGCACTACACTAACATATACAGGAATCTACAGGGGATTAATAAAAAACCCAACACATTTTGTTCATGGCATAGGAGCACTCTCAGGATGCATACTAGCATAAGTGCTTCCAGCTATAACAAGTCTGTGGTCCTACAATCTAAGTAAATGCTGTAAGTACTATAATTGAGAAAAAACAAGGTTTCACTACAATTTCAAGGCTACCATTACTTTTCCATTTTGTTAAAGATACTCCAAAGACAGAAGGAGATTAAAAAAAAAGATTTTTTTCCATTTCTCTGATAAAAAAAATTAAAAAAAAAAAAAGTTTGTTGAGATTAAGCTGATTGAATTGGAAAGAAAAAAATATCAAAATACTGTGATGCCTTTCATTTTCTCAAGAAGGTAAAAAAGATTTTCAACAATATGAAATAATTCAACTTGTCTTTCAGGAAGACTTGTGGGTCTAGCCTGCTGTTTCTAAAGTACTATGTAAATCAATGCGTATCTTTTTCTTATACTGGTCTTCCTGGGCACCAGGTAACTACAGGCATGGAAAACCACAAGATACTACTATGATATAAACCTCTGTAGCAGACTTGTAAGAGAAACCCTGGTAAATAGTCTTCAGCTCCTTTTTCTCTTTCCTGGCTCTGAAGAACTGCAGAGTGTCAGGACAGACTAGAGGGTATCACCAAAATGTTCTGTTCATTCTTAGCCAGTGCGCTGACCTACATCTCTGGGGTCCCTGCTGTCTTTCACAAGAATGCTCTTTCATCAGGAAGGGTCTGAATGCAAATGCAGATAAAAAATGCAGATAAAAATTCTATAGAAACTGTGAGAACTATAGAACTAGTCCTGCTCACAGTGCTGCTAATTTTCATCTGTATCACAGTATTTGGAAGTTTTCCCAAGGCTTCCGAAATCTTCTGAGTAGGTTACAGTCCCAACTTGTCTTCATAGAATATTTCAAGTCCCATAGGCAGTGGGAGAAGAAAAACTAGAAACACAAATGTAACTCCCTAATGGTTCAAATATGAAAGAAAAAGAAAAAGTACTTGAATCTTTGCTATCTTTGCTAGATTTTAAAGAAGTCCTGTGATTTCCACAGTATGTTCCAAGATCTTTGAACTCCTGCGGTAAGTTAAATTTGGTACAAGTAAAGTTTGGGATTCTTGTAAGATGAGAGCAAATGAAAGCAGTGACACTTACAAAGATTGTAACGTATTCAGACAGTACTTGAACATACTAATTAAGTACAACTACTTCAGAAATAAGTGCTTGAAAACCAAAGCGTATTATTATCCCTTGTTATTCTTTAAACAAGGTACTCATCTAGTTCATCTGACTGACTGCACTCCCACAAGCATAAAAATGCACGTAATGACTGAACAGTTAACTAACACTGAAATTCCAAATAGACAATTAACTCCTTTCTGTGTAATCAGAGTTTAAAAAGAAAACCCAACCTTTCCAGCACTCTTTCCAACATGCAAAATATTATGTTCTCATGGGACATCTGTTTCTGGCAGCACTTTAGAAATACTGCCTTAATTCTAAAATCCCCAAATGGTTACAATTAATATCACTATGGTGTAAAAATTACAGCAACTCTAAAATCTCATGCATAAAACAGTAACGTGTAAAGGCATGTATTTTGGGTACTTTGCTAAGCAGAAAGGTTAGAGTGCTTCTCTAACCACAAACCTAGACAAGTTTATGTTTCCTCATTTTGCCAAGTTATCCCATTCTGACTTGTGTAGCCCCATTAAGCTATTGGATTCTGCAAAAAAGAAATTTTCTGTCCATGACATGTTTACCACTTACCCTCCTGCCCTTTCAAATAACATTTACTATGTTTTTACTGGTTTTCACAGCATTTTTAATTAATTTGACAAAAAATGTATTAAATTTAAGAGTGTTTCCAAACCAAAACCCAGTGGCTTTCTCCCAGCCTTCTGATACTTACCACAAAAGAAGCTTCCACTAAGCCAAATCACAGAAACACCAGTTCCCATATTTCTGGCAGAGTGTCTCCATCTTTCTGGGAGCTTCCCCAGTACTTTTATTTATCTCTATAGCTGTTTTCTGATCACACACCACACCGAGTCATTATGTAATAGCAGAACTGGCATTAAGAGCCCTTGTACCCCAAATATGAGGAAAAGAAACTTTTTACAGAAAATACCTTGCTCTTATCCTTTCTTCTGTTGCCTGTCCAGCAACCAATCTGGACAGACCTTGCTAAACTCAACACTCAACACTTGAGACCTGCACCAAAACTGAGAAAACCAACCCAGACTTTGACAGCCATAGTAACATACTGAAGAAAGATTTAAAATGTGATAATGCAGCACCACCTATAGGCAAAACAACACCCCTGTGAAATACTCAGAGAAAAACAGTTTATGTGTAAAATGTCCTTTTTTTTCCCAGTTATGACCTGCTAAGTATTTTAAGTATTTGTAATAGGCAGAAATAATGATTTCTTTTCGAACTACTAAAAGTTATACAAACAAATAACCAGTTTATTACGTAGCAATTCTTATTCCAAAGATTTGGGTTCTATGTATCAAAATTCTCCTGCTTCCACACACATACTAGCAAAGAAAATAGAATATACTGACCTTTAGGTCATTAAGACCCATCCATAGCATGATTATTTGACTAACTGTCTGGAGATAAGACAAAATAAAACCATGTTCTTCTTTACTCCCTATATCAAGAAGATGCGCCCCTCGCGAAGACGTTTCACAGATTTGTTGTGCCACCTTCCACGTCTTGCTCTCCTTACTCATTTGATAGCAGCTGCTTTGGAAAGCCACCCACCCTTGCGAACACATGCCTACAGGTGAACAAGGACAGGACTGAAACAATATTCTGCACCATTCAGGGCAGAGGTACAGTTTAAGATTTTTTATATAATTATAGAGACATTTTGATGATGACAGCATTTAATTAAATCACAACTGCAAATGCCCCAAATCCAGTAATTACAAATCAACACTCCTTTAAAATCCTGAATGCGACAACAACAAACTCTAATACATACCTGTTTCAACTTGAATATCCAGTGACTGAGACACATTTACAAATTCAAGATGTAATTGTTCAAAAATAAACTTAAACGTATACAAGGTGGCAGGTGTCAAATTACTCCACACAAAGAATCCTCTGTGGCTTTTTATAATCTGAGAAGTATCATTCAGTGAAACTGAAACTGAAAATTCCTTGGTTACTGTGCTCCAGTTAAAAGACACTGTAGTTGCTGTCACAAATGATTTGATGTCATTTTCTGACATTCCACCTAGTAGGCAAAAAAAAAGAAAAATACTGTCTTTACCACGAGGGGATAATTACCTCAAAGTAGTACGGCATCAATATTTAGGTTTTTTCCTTTAAGAAGTGATGAGGGCTACACACAGTAGGAAAAGAAAGGTAGCATCAAAACAAAAAATGTCTTACTAAGCCATTAAGAAAGCCATGCTCTCCTTTACTATTATGGTATGTAAACTTATGTCTGAAGCAACCAGAAATAAAAGAGCACAGTTTAAGGAGTGTTTAACTGAGAAAGTACACACTTTGCCAGAATATCAATTAAGTAATACACATCAAGTGCATAAGACAATAATTGCATAACCAAGAATTATTTCCTGTAGCTTGCTGAACATGCTTTCAGCATGTTTTCATTGACATGAAACATGCTTTCATGTCAATGGCTGCTGCAATATTTTCAGCTTGCAATATGTTTTTCTCAGTGATGTTATTTGTATTCAGCTCTTCATCTGTATTCCAAAGTTAGTATGTGCGTGTAATGTGTACAAAGATAATGCTATAAACTATTTCAAAGCAATTAACACAATTAAGTTAGAAAGCACTCTCATTCTAGTAATCAGTGAGACTTGTGGTTCTGAACAGATTTACAGCTATAAATGATAGGGTTTTTAGGTCCAGTGGCTAGACCCACAAACTCTTATACTGAAAGGCTGTCCCAGTTACTCACAGTACTAAGATCCTCCAGCTACTCATTAATCTTTTTTAAAGAGGGACTGTCACAAAGCAGAAACAAAGATATTTAATATGTTTAATTTATATAAGAGAAGCAATCACAACCCTATATTGACATGAAATTGCCAGGCTTTAAGTAACTTTCTCCATGGTCCTCTTTCATAAATCTCTTCTGTTAGAATTGCTGTAGTATAGCAAAGCCTGTAACATTTAAAAATCTCCTGAACTTTTACATCAGTCCCATACTGCAGAATTGTTACACTAACCAAATGAGTTACATAAAATGATTCCTTTTACTCCTCATTGTTGAAAACGTATATTGATGGGAAGTTCCTAAATACATGTGTAAGCACAGGATTTCAATTCCTACTTCTTTCATCTTCAGTATTAGACTAATATAATGATACCAAAATATTTTTTGTGCTACTCTACTTACGTGTCTTAAATGATTTTACACTTAAGATTCGGCCATTTTTTAGGGATTCTATTGTAATATCATACTTCTTATTTTCCTCAAGCAGAATTGTAGTACTGACAGGTTTCTGTTCAACTTTAGAAACGTTTCTTACATTCTGCAAGTTAAAAGAAGTTCTGGATATAGTGAAAGTAATAAAAATGCAATTCATAAATGCTATATGAAGTTTTTAGAAGGGTAGTTTACATTGCAGCATGTCAAACTTAAGGCTGCTGTTAAACTGCAAAATACCCAATGCATTTAAACCAAAACCTTTTAGAAATCAAACTATTAATAAACATTTCGTATTAAAACACCCATATTTTAAGGTCCAGAATATCCTGGGCTCAAAATAAGAATAATGATCTCCTGAGATCTGGGGATAGCGTCTGTGCCTCTCCTGGAGAAGTCAGACTCCTTCAAACAACAGTACCTCGAAAAACTTGCATATTCCTTACTTTGAACTTGTAAGGAATTACGAAGCCTATCAACCATTCAACCAGACTCAAGTCTTTTCAGTCTCAATGGGTTCAACAGGACTCTGCAAGAGTGCATATAAATGACATGAATTACAGAATTCAGTGTAATTTTTTCAAACCTTCTCCTTATTTGCTATTTTACATTATATTGTTATAAACAAACACACAATGCTATTAACTACTGATACCTACAGCTTAAATACATATGGAACTACTTATCCCTTAGATTACCAACATTTACTTTTTGACTGAAAGCATCTGCTTGCTGGTATGTTACAATATAATAATCTGGATCCTCTCCTTTGGGCAATTCAGTCCATTCCATCAAAACAGTTCTAGCAGGCTTTTTCATTTGGTCACAGTCTAGACTCTCTGAATCCTGTAACAGAAACATACATGAATGAGTGTAGTAGACAATACAGAACATGTACATCTAACTAAACAATTAAATAACTGCTTTTACCTAGAACTTGTCAGCTAGCAACAGTTCCTGTATGAACCAGCATCACCAGCCCTACTGTGTGACACACAGAGGCTTCGTAATTCCTTACAAGTTCTGCAGGTACAAGTTCTATTCTACTTTTCTCTCCTCCAGAGGTAGCCAAACCATGTCAGTTTACCCAAGTATGCCCTGCTAGGAAATGAGAAGTCCGTTGTCACTTTAGACAAGAGGTCTGAGATTTCAGTTGCAATGTAAGCATGCTCTTCTGAGACCTCACCTGGAGTATTGTGTACAGTTCTGGTGTCCTCAACATAAAAAAGACATGGAACTGTAGGAACAAGTCCAGAGAAGGGCCACGAGGATGATCAGGGGACTGGAGCACCTCCTGTATGAAGACGGGCTAAGAAAGTTGTGGCTGTTCAGCCTGGAGAAGAGAAGGCTGCATGGAGACCTCATAGCAGCCTTCCAGTATCTGGAGGGGGCCTATAGGGATGCTGGGGAGGGACTCTTCATTAGGGACTGTAGTAATAGGACAAGGGGTAATGGGTTAAAACTTAAACAGGGGAAGTTTAGATTGGATATAAGGAGGAAATTCTTTCCTGTTAGGGTGGTGAGGCACTGGAATAGGTTGCCCAGGGAGGCTGTGAATGCTCCATCCCTGGCAGTGTTCAAGACCAGGTTGGACGAGGCCTTGGGTGATATGGTTTAGTGTGAGGTGTCCCTGCCCATGGCAGGGGGGTTGGAACTAGATGATCTTAAGGTCCTTTCCAACCCGAACTGTTCTATGATTCTATTGCAATCACAGCAGTCAGTCGGAAGTTGGAGGTCTCAGTCCTGTTCTCACATTACATGGTAAGGGCTCTAGTGGCATCACTTTCACAGCTTCTCAAGAAACAACAGCATTCAAGAGATAAAGAAATAATTTACTGAACAACTCCCTACCAAACCAATTTAGACATGGCAGTACAAGGTTTGTTCAGCATTTCAATTTCTTACAGAGACCAGTTCATTGTAGATACAAGTCTTATGTAGTTTTGACATATTTTTGACAGTACCTCTTTAATAGCTACCTGCCTTTGAAAGACTTTGGCTTAGCTCTTTAGAGAAGCAGGCTCCCTCTGTGTTTGAATTTCATTTGGAACAGAAACTCACAGGCTGCTTTTATCTAACAGGATATAAACCTGAATCAGCTCTAAAATTCGGGGAAATTGGGGCATCTGAAGCCAATCCCTATTATGTAACATTTCTTAAAAGACTGCAGTTCTTTAAGTTCTAGTTTGATTTCCTGTATGAAATCGGATGACAAATACCATCATTCAGCAATAAACTCAAAATGTAGCTCAAAAAAAACACCCAAAAGTCAAATAAGGACGCTAGTAGACTAAAATAAAAATTAGTACTTTTATCATTATATTACTTGGTGTTGTCCTGTAAAGCAATCTACCACACCCCAAAACCCTACAAACAACCCCAAACAAAACACCATAAAACACAAAACCACTCTGGAGTTCTGTTTGGTTTCAGGTAACTTCCTTCAACTAATAAGAAACTAACGTTAACTATAAATCTGCCAAGATCTTAATGTTTAAAGTTTAGATTATACTTTAAAAAGTATAAGCTTTATAAGGTTTATAAAGCCTTTAACCTCTATATCCATTTATAATAGGGTACATGCAACCTCTTTGAAGTCCCTGAACTGACGTACCAGACAAATATTAATGTCATACACGGAAGTGGTTAAGGAGCACCTTTCCAGGAAAAGTAGCAGACTTTTAGCTGACGGGTGTATAGCTGGTTTGTGTTCTCCAAGAAACAGTCTAAAGGATAGGAAAATGTCCTTTTAAAGAGAATTAAAAAGTGTATTTGCTGTAATTGAATTAACCACTTCCACCATCAACGTTACTATGTGCCATTTTACTGTACATAAATACATATGCCTAGAAGTAAAAACAAGAACTAGATCTTCAAGTGTATACAGAAAATTCACTACACTTAGGAATTTATAATATTCCTTTTTGCCGCCAGCACCTTGTCAGTGCCTTATCCAAAGACTGCAGCTATTTTAAATAAACGAATAAATAAATAACTGACTACAAAGATCTAGAGTTCAAATCTATCTGCAGACTAGCTACACAAGTAGCCAGGGCACCTAACAACAAACAGTTACTGATTTCTGCTATCAATTACTTCTCAACATATGACTCAAGCAGGCTTCTCAGGCTGAAGAAGAAACAGGAGAAATACAAGAGGTCTATAAAATCTTTAGTAGCCAGAAGAGAGTAGAGACTGAGATTTTCACTTCCTTTTCAAGTACAAGAACTGAGAAGGATGAAATGTAGCCGGTATGCTCCAAATTCAGAGCAAACAGAGTCATTTTTTCACAAAATAAATAGTTTATCTGACAAAGCTTAAAATGAGCCCATTAGAAGTTTCACTAGGCTTCAGAAAAGGCCAGACCAGTTCACAGAAGAGAACTACATAAGCTCACAAAATGCACTGCTACTACATCCATCTCAAGAAGTCCTATGCTGGAAATGGTGAGAAACTAACACAGTACAGGTAATTTGCATTTTATGCTATTTTTACAGTTCTCCCCAAGGATCTGCTTTTTGCCACTGCTGGAGAAATGATACGGAACACACTGAAGTTTTTTTTACTTCACCCCATTCCACCATCCTAAAGAGCCAGGCTCTCTCTACTACTCTGCAACTGTCAGGAAACTCCCCAAAATCCATGGCTCTCTTCTCTAAATGAAGGGAGTGGCATTTGTACAAGTAACTGACAGAGCTTTTAAGTCACCTCTGCTGCAAAGCACATTAAGCCACCGTTAAAATAAAGATTACACATACAAAAACTAAATATAGATAAATAGGGAAAAATTAAGCAGAAAGATACACACAGTTCCTATGTTACAGGGTTCTTTCAATTAACAGTCAAATTAAACAAAAAGGGCTAACACACAAATGGTAGTTTTGGATGAGAATTCCACTTGGCTAAAGGTATAGCCAGAGTACATTCCTGGGTCCCAAAATGACTCTGAATAGCCACCATCACCATGCATGTCTGCAGTGTCCAAAAACTGATACAGGGATACAAGCTACCTTAGGACTTAAAAGATGCTGGGATTTCTTACATCTTCCAGGGAACAACATCAAACCAGAAGCAGCAAGCAATAAAGCAGATTCAGGATCTAAAAAGAGCTTCCAACAATTTAAATAAGACGGGGAACGCTCAGTACCAAGAACTGAGAGCTCCCTGTGACTGCTAGAATGACAAAGCAGCAGCCCAAATCACAAACCATTGAATTTTTAACATTCAATTAGAATATCTATCCACCCTCAGAAAAGGGAGTATTTTTCTTACCTTGAAGAAGTATTTCAATAAAAGCAGGAGAACAATTGTTTGATCCATAAAGAAACACAGTAGTCCCAGTGATATTTATATGTTTGAATCTCAGCTTCAAATCAAAATCATACCAGATCTAAGACATGAGAAAAACTAACATGTATTTATAATTCACACAGACACAGCAGCAGCCAATGGTGCACTCGAGGTTTGTGTCTTTGCTCTGGCCCTGCCTCTCCCCAGGCCCCATATAAAGTTTCCCAAGATCAGCAGAAGGCAGCCTTACTGAGCTGTGGCTACGTCTATTGTTCATTTGTCAGTTAAAACCCTTTTGGTGTAAGAGAAAAAGCTAGGGGTTTTGAAGTTTTACTAGTCATTACTGGGTCAAAATTCAGTGAAATTAGTGTAAACCCTTGCACTCTCCTTGAGAGGCTCCAGTTGTTTTCCACAGTACACAACTCTAGTGGGATGCCCTTTTGTCAGTGTTCAAAATATGCCTGGTAACATCTTTCAAGTGCAAGCACCATGCACAGCTGCTGAACCCACGGATAGGTCTTGCTAGGGTGTCCATGAGGAATAAACAGAGTCAGTTTATGTTATTTCTGTTGTATTTGCTCATCAAAACCAGGTGCACACCAGGAACTTCAAGAGCAAGTCTAAAACTGCTTACAGAAAATACAAAATCCTACTTCTTCAATGTAAAAGCAGAGCCTATAAATCCCCTAAGTCTCACTATATCCTCATGACACACACAATACCTACTTACTAGTGGACTTATTACATTTTTAGTAGGTAACCACAGCACATAACTGCCGGTAGAAATCCTTACGGCACCAAGAAGACCTGGGCATTAACCACGAAAGAGGCACAGCCGTCGCCACCACTTGCTCCCGACGATTCACACACATATACCCCATAGGACGACGGCCCTCGAGCCGGGAGGCGCTGGGGAAGCCCAGAGCCCAGCAGGCCGGAGCGGACAGTGGCGGCTATCACAGCCCATGAGCCGCATTGCGAGCCCTCCCGTCAGGGGAGAGGCCGCCCTCCTGTCCCGGAGCCGGCAGACACCGCACTGCGGCTGGGCAGCACCTCCGCTTCGCCCGCCTTCCTCTCCTCCTACGTGCTTTCTCTGCCCGGAGGGCGGGTGGAGGCGGGAACGGGGAGCAGCGGGTTCCTTAGGCAGCGGCCAGCACCGTGTGGCGGGGCTTTAGCTGCCGGGCCTCGGGTCCCCTCATGACTAGCGGAGCTGCCTCAGGGGTTCGAACCCGTACAGTTCCGCTTATGTCCCGCTCTCTGAGGTGCAGTACCGCTCCCCAGGGCTCCCCAGCCCGAGGTAGAAGGGTCTGCCGGAGGCGGCAGCGCAGTGGCGCGCTCCTGCTGCCCGCAGTGAGGCCACGGCGTGGAGGTAGGAGCCTGCCAGCGGCTACTGTAGCTATCAAGGCCAGAAGAAAGCTGTGCCCGTTCAGCTGTTTTACAGGGCAGATACACTGTTTGTTTCCTGAGCACTTTGTGATCACCGAGCACAAAGGGAGGCTTTATTAATGAGGCGGTTTTCAAGGCAACTGCGGGAGGCATCTCTCTTTTGATCTCACCAAATTAAGTGTGCATGGCACATTCCACCTTAATCAAAAGAACACTCCCAAAAGAGAACTCCTTCCTTTTACTCAGCAAAGAACACTCCCAAAAGAGAACTCCTTCCTTTTACTCAGCAGTTCTCACGATTTTTAACATTGTTCATTGCTGGTTTTCCCCAGAATGCAGCATCAGTACAGAAGAAGCTCTTTCACATTGCCGTGTTCTGCATACAAAAGCTTCTTGTGAAAGTAGAAACTACATATATGTATTTTTTAGACTATCTCCTTTGAGTGAGATTCTCAAATCTTTGATCTTAGAGAATCATTCACCACTGATTTGGATAGGCGTATGACCACCTAAAAGGTCTATAGAATTACTTGTCAGAATAGGCAAAAAAAGGTTTTTTGAAAACGGTCAGTATGTGGCTGCCAAGGACTAGGCAATAAATCTTATTTGCAGTTGCTGGGGTTCATGGTTCATCAGCTCAGAATATGCCCTTCCACCCTAAACTGTGGTGACTTGTTAATGACAACGGCCTGATAAATTTTTGAGTTTCCTTGTCCTGTAGGTAGCTTGCACATTCTATTTGGCATTTAAAGAAAGCTTAGAGAAAACTTGGTACACAGGGTTACATAGAGACCCTCTCAACCATCACCTTTCCTCAGCGAAAGCCTTTCTTCTTTTGCATTAATCTTAAGTGTTAAAGTCTGTCCCTTGAAAGACTTTTCACATTCACTTTGTGAATGCTTAGCTAAAATATATTCCCATAATGGTTGGGAGTCTGAAATCCAACCTGATCTGGGAAATGCAGTACCAATATCCCACTGTAACTGTAAGAAATTTCGGCTGATGGTTTTGGCCTTCTGCTCCTCCACGATTGCTATATTGCTACGGTTACGTGTGACAACTCGTTTATGTTTTGTCCCCTGTAATAGAACACATGGCTGTGGGATTTTCTGTAGGACATGCACCTGTACATGATCACACCAGCAGTACAACCTCAAGGTTATCAAGTCAGTGTTTCCCACTGCCACAATATTCCTGATGGGTGCCCACACATTTATTTGGCATTAAGTTTTTACACAAAAGTGAACTTCTATAATATTTAGATGTTGGATTTGTCCGTTAAATCTTTATAAAAGGAGAAATGGAAGAAAAAAAGATAGAGATGGAAAGAACTATACAATAAATAATGCAAATATATTAAGTTCTACTTTGATATTTAGTATACAGATGTGGCTAGCTAAAAAATGAGACTGTTAGCTAACTGTATAGCTATACTCTAGGCCTTGGATTTTATTAAGGAAAACACACAGTAAGTGACTTAAACCCAATATTTAAAAACGTGCCTCAAATTGTAATTGCATACTGGGACAAGAATTGGTCTTAACAAATGGCCTCGTAATAAGGCAATGGAACTATAGAAGCCAAATATTATAAGTAATATAGTGAAAGCCTTACTGTGTTACAGAGGCTTATTCACTTACAGTCTAAGTATAGAAATATATTTACATTATTCCCTAAAAAATCTGCATAGTTTTATGGGTAAGCGTTTGTTCTGAGGAATTCCTTTTGCAAGGGCAAGTAGGAGAACCAAGCAGTGGAAATGTAGGAATGAAGGACAGGTGGAGCCAGGTATGGATGGGGGAACTGGCAGGACTCAGCAGACTGGAGCATAAGGCAAGCATGTGGCTGTGCACACAGCTTCTCCCTAGTTCCTTGCCTTTTCCAGTGGCAGCGTGGGAGTTTGAGAGAGGCATGCATTCCCAGCCTTTTTGTTTTAGAGGAGCAGAGCTTATGTGAGCGGGGGTAGAAGGGAGGGAGCTCTGTGGGTATTAAAGTTCTTTCAGTCAATAATGAGCAAACTAATTAATTTTGATATTTAACTAGGTTAGTTTGAGTTGGATCGGCTTTCCAAAGCAGCTCACAGGGTGCCTGTCCAAGCTGGGTTACACGTAATTCAAGCCTGAGGGTTCAGGCAGGAATGCACCATTGAAGAGAGAGGAAGAAACCAAAGCAGAACCACAAACTGCATCTACGTTTAAGTTACAAATGGAAAAAACGTTTGGAGCAGAGCAGTCCTGCTACACTGCAGTTCGATTCAAACCTTCTCTCTGTTGCAAAGGCCCTGAGGGCTAGTTCACATTCTACAAAACATACCATGTCATGCCAATGTCACCTTCGTGGAGGTGATGGGGGTGGTATGGCTGGCCAGAAAAAGGTTCCCAAGGTTTAACCAGGCCAAAGCAGTCTGAATTTGGAGTTTAATTGTAAAATGAAAGGCAATCTTATACCATATCCAGCTCCACTGAAAACGTGAGATTTTACTGTAGATTTCAGAGAGGATGCTGACACAATTATATCTGGCTGATTGTTGCACTTAAAAATACAAATTGGGTAAATGGGAAACACTTAATTAACTAATAAATACTATTACAGGTTATTGTGGAGTTAATTTTAAGCATAATTGCCTTAATAATTTCCAGGTTCATCTATGATTTTCATCTTCAGTGGCACAGGTAAAGTAATTGCATCAACATCTATTATTCTGCAAAATATTGTTTATTAATTTCTCTTTAATTACATTACAGTTCTAAATCTTAGAAAAGCACATTGCTTATAAAAAGCACAGCTGTTTAATCAAAGCACATCAAGAGTTTGGTCATTATATGGAAAAGTCCCATTCTGCAGCAGCTTCCTTAAGTAGTTTATCAAATGCTAATTTCATTAAGAATTTTTGGGCCAACCTGTCTTGATGTAAATATAGGATTACTATCTCTCTGTTCATAAATCAAAAGATCCTTTTAATTTGCTGCATGAGTACACAAACTTTACAGCTATGACTGATTAATTTCCATTCCTGGCTGCATGAAAAGTTGCTGTACACAAATTCCAACAGTAACATCAGAGAATATTTTGGTTCAAGGCCGTAGTCTGTAACACAACTTGAAATATTTCCTGTTACAAATAATAAAAACACACAAATGAAGCAGATGCTTTCTCAGAACAGCACTTTATTTGGATCGCTAGGTGATCACTGTTTCTTTATAATGGTTAAATATTTTTACTGATAATACAATGGATTGTTCTTTAATTTTTAAACCAAGTCACTATTTCTAAGGAGACGGATGAGGAGATGACAATATTGTTGGTTAAGATGGATTATATCACTGTACATGCTATTTTTCTTTTTAAGCCATCAAACCAAATACAGCAAATGTTTAAAGATTTGTCACACAAAGTAGTAAAATAGCCTTGGAATTTTTTATTTTTATTATTTTTCTTTGTATAAACCAATTTGATAACCCAAATTTTTGTAATTGAATGATGACAGCTTGAAATAAAAACTGTTTGTCAAAAAGTTTTCAGACTTTTAAACAAGAATTTTAATCCTGAAACTATCTGCATGGTAAGGAAAATACTGTCAGCATTTAAATCAGTTTCATTCAGCAAGTTTATAAAGCAAAGTAATGTTCTAAAACGAAGCCGAAAACTGTATCCTTAGTTTTTAAGATAAGGTTATGTAATGCATTTAATAAAAGAGAGAATATGTTCAGTTTAAGATGCCCAATCATGGACATTCACCATCTGATTGAACATGAATAGCTCATGAAAGCCCTTCAAAACATAACTTTCACCTGGATATTTTTTTTGCCTGGACTCAAAAATGATGAATCCTAAATTAAGTTGAGTCCAAATTTCAGTATTAAAAACAAAAAAAACCAAAAAAAAACCAAAAAAAATTCTTAAGTATTTTATAAAAATATACTCAACATAAATGTTCGAACTGGAAAGGCCAGGTTGGATGGGGCTTTGAGAAAAATGACTGCTACTGCTGAACCCAGGACACTGGTCTAGTGGAAAGTCTCCCTGACCACAACACAAGGGTTGGAACTAGATGATCTTCCAACCTACACCATTCTATGATCCTATAAAACGAAGGAAGAAACCCCTTATGAATAGTTAATATGTGCAGTATCCCGTTTTTTAAATAAATATATATACATAGAATCTTATTCTACAGCTAGTATAGAGCCAATTTCTTATTTGCGAAAGCTGATAAGTGGATATAAAATAGAATCCTTCATCTCAGAAACAGCTTTCAGGTATTTTTCGTAAAGGCACAAAAGCTTGAACTCTTCAGCCTTTGGCTAGTCATGCTTCACATGTATAATATTTATAAAAATTAAATTAATGTCTCAAGTTTAAAGACATTATTATGCTTCTACTATATGCTCTGGAGATTTACTACAGGTACTTACAGACCACAGTCATGTTGTTTCTCTGTGACTTACAGTGTAAGCATAGTCCCCTCAATGACAACAGTTTAATGGACAAAATATAGACTTTTCTGCAAGGTAAAAATGTTTCGGTTTAACCCACTATTTTATTCAGTCATTATCAAACTCCCATTTAAACATGAGAGCAATGATGGTTCACAACAAGAAGTTTCTGAGTACAAGGAAAAGAACCACTGAGAAATTCTGAACTTTAATAGATAGCCACAATCCAACTGGAAACAGGCCTTAACCAGCTTTCGACAGCTTGTCAGAAAGCCCACTGAGTAGAAATAAATGATGGCTAAATTATACCTTTTTCAAAATTATTTATATTTTTCTTTCTATATATGCCAGTACTTCAAAAGAAAATGTGAAGAACGTAGAACATCATCTTTACTAAATCTGTGAAAAATTGCATTATAAAGCAGAACTGAGCAGATCTGTTTTTTTTATCCCTGCGGTTGTACTATAGTTATCCAACATCAAAAAAAGTTTGGTGAAAAGAAACTCCTTTTACTTCTACAGATGAAATCATATCCACAGTAGTGTTCAGTTCCATTGGCATGAGCATTCTATAGGCTCTTGAATGACATACATAATTTCAGTGCCATTTCCTGAGCAGCGTAGTGGCACAGTCAGATTACGCGTTCCATTTTCTCGACAACATTTACAGAATCTTAAATGGGTATCGATATTGACATTGAAGATTGTTGCAGATGGGCATTTTCCATCACAAGAAGCCACATTTATCTAGGAGTATAATAAGAACTGAAATTAGACATCTCAAATTTTGTTACAAGGATATTGCATTTCAAACTTCTTTGTGATAAAAACTCATTTTTAATTTGAAAATTATTTTATCTTCTAAAATGCATTCATTCTAAGGGTAGACACATTTTTAATATATTTTTCTTTTAAATTAAATTTTGTTGTTGTTATTTAACCATGTATTCTGTCTTAAGCTTGACCCAAATGTTGTGCTGTGTATACCAAAACTGAATCCCTAGTTTACAATTTAATAACTTCAAAAGAGCACAGCTAAATTCATGTTCATTCCTGAACAGTTAAATTCTCATTACTAGTCCTCTTTCTAAAACTAAATAAATACACCACACACTCTTACTTCTACTATTAAATTTTGGGAATGTCACTGTTGACCTTCTGTCAAGATGTAAATTAACCTGCTCAGCTTTCAATTGCTAATGATATTTTGCCTTTTATGACTGTATATGTTCTTCAACAGTCTTACCAGGGGCCTTTTGGAAGTATAGAGATACTGTGCCGATTGCTTCTCCTGTAAGTGCTACATGAGAAGCACATTTGCTGCCTGGACATGCTTTGTAGATGTGGCTACACCCAAGCTGAGAAAAAAGTTGTCTTAAGCAGACCCATAAATAAATGCCATCGTGAATTTACGATATGGAGACACATGCTATGTGGAGGAGAAGACACCCAGAGATTAAAGGTCTTCAAAGAGGAATGCAGCAGTAATTCAAAGAGAAATCACATCCTAAGTGAAAGAATTTCTACTCCTCTTTTAGAGTGGGATGTTATTTCATGGTGAAGAGTTCAATGCCCATGTGAGTTATAATTATGCTGTGTACTTTTCATTTGAAGCCGGATGATTTTCCAGGTGGGAGGGCTCAGGCCTTCAGCCAATAGGAACAGCTAATTTTACTCCATTTACAAGTAGGATAACATTCCTAGGGTCAAAGGTCTGCTTCTGAGAAGATAGCAGCATTTTTTTGTTGCTTGTTGAGAGCTATAACCCACTTAATACTTGATTTGGTATGCCATAGGCCCAGCATCACGGGTCTTCTATGCTTACCGGGCTTTGACTTATACAGTCACTTTTTCTTATGGTTGTCCTGATTGTTATTTTCTGGCAAATCCTTTCTTCCTTTTTGCCTGATAAAATACATAAAATGCATACTGAATCAATACACTTTTTGTACTGCATTTGCTACTAAAAAAAAGTGAAGCTATATTCAATAAATATACTTTGTTTTCAATAGTGTGAAACTAGGACTTCCATAATTGAATTATTTTTAAGCAAAAGGAATACTTCCTGTGCAGAATTATCATTTTTTTAGGTGCACATATGAAGCATCAATTGGCCCGTTAAGCTAAACAGATTTTATAAATATTAAAATAGTAGTACGATTTTAAATTACACTTATGGCAGGACAAATATAAGCAATTGGAAAAAAGATGTCATAAATAATTTTTAATAGTATTAAAATTAATTCTTTTTTAATAGGAATATTGAATGTAAACAATATTTTAATTCTGCATTTAAGAAAATTTTCAGAACTTAACATTTGAGAAGGTAGAGTTGTAAATGTGATTACAACCGTGATGTTATTTTGAATGTTTAAAATTTAAATAGAATACTATCATGCCATATATTTTTGAGAAAGATGAAGAAGGAAGTTTTGAAGGAGAGAGATGCATATATTTGCTAAATATGGTGCAGTTTTTACCACCAGAACTGAAGCATGTAGTATTGAGTCAGCATATGGATCTAGGATTAGGGAAATTTTAAAGTGCATTCTGGGAGATACTGATAGGAGGATTTTCCTTTTATTTGAAAAACAAATCTGTACATTGCAAAGCCATTTTTAACACAATAAAAGTTATAAGACTGACACAATTAAACATACAGTATTTCATGCTGCACTCCATACCAGACTGTTACTTCTGCTTCTGTAACAGCAGTTACTTAGATCTCCTATTTCACTTCCCATCAAAATTACCTATTAGTTTTGCTATGCAACTATTTTGGACAATCAACATCTCAAGTAGTAAGCACCATCCAGCAGAGTTTCTCTACCTGCTGCACTTGCCTTCATGGATGGGTGTACTCAGAAAAGAGCAATATTTCTGTTCTCCAGAAGACTGTGAGCTCTTTTACAAGATAAATGAGCTCTGAGTGACCAGGGATATCCTGCACCCACAGCTCCAGTGGGTATTTAAAAATTAGGCTGGCTGCAGAGCACAGCTAGATTTTAATGTGTGCATTGCAGGATCAAATAAGATTCTGTTGCTGAGCTAGTACACCACTGTACTATCGAAGCTGTTAGCCCACAATATCTTGGGTTTTCCTTCTCAGTAGCACATAAGAAAAAGAAGTCCCATGATAATTCCATCAGACAGTGCTTGCCAGCATTAGTATGTGCTGACAATGCAGTCTTTGTACTTCTACGACTCATATAGGGATACATCACTTTTCGGTGTATAAGGTGCTGATGTCTAATGAAAACTCTGCTATTATGCTTTTTTCTTTCCCAGTTTCAACTGTCAAAAGAATCTGCATTCTGTAGCAGGTGTGGTTTTTTTACTCCTTATTTGATTAAAGAGTTTCTGTGACTTATCTATCTTTAAAAGCAACAAATTATGATCATAATGCAACAATTCTGTAATATTCCATAATTCCTAGTGTATATTATTTATTAATGTATGGCTGTAATTGTATGTTTCTCCCCCTCCCTCCCTCCCCCCACCCCATTTTCATAACTTTGTGAGAACGTGATGTTTGTGACAAAAGAAATACAGAATGAATCCATATCTGCACAGATAAATTGGGCAGTCTTGCTCTACTTTAAGGCAAAAACTGTTCAGTCATTAAATTAGTGATCTGGGATCAAATTTAGAATCTCTTGGCAACAGTATTCAGGATAATAATAATATTTAAAGTATATCATTTCTAATTACAACCTCCCTGTACAGTATTAAAACCAATTTCAGAAATGAACAAGAACTATCAGCAGCATGTACCATAAATGGATGAACCTGATTCTGACAGGTGCTGAACAGTGAACCCTGACCGGACTTTAGGACACCGCTGATTTGGGACACCAACAGGGAGTCAGCATCTCTCAGTATCAGGCACAGTACCATTAACTGAATGGTGATATTTAATGTGATGCCAGCTATACACGTATATCAAGCAGTGCTTACACTATTATTAGAAAAAAAAAGAAAATAATGTTATTAAAAATAATACCTGGTTCACAATTAATACTATGAGTAGGCACTACTGGACTAATGGCAAAGGGTAATAGACCCAATCCAGAACCTGGCAGAATCATTAGGAATATTAAGTTTCTTGTGAAACAAAAACATTTTTATTTAAACGACATTTCATTAATTCTTACACTGCCAACTGCAATTTTTCTTTTAGCAAAAAACAATGAGCTTTCCTGTTAGTGTACCAAATTTGAAAACTTTGCAGCTACTTCAAGTCTTGCTAAAGATGGCTTAAACTTTATTTCCCCCCTGGTTAACACAAAACTGGAATGATGCTTCCTTGTAAATCAAACTTTTGCAATGAGTCTCTCTATGGCAAGGTAAGAATTAAATATATGCACTCACTTTACATGCATTGAATCAAGAACTTTCAGAAAGATTATTTTGTTCCCATTAAAACCCCAAGCTCTATTTATAAGTACTCTTTTTAACTGCTTCACCACAGGGCACATGCTTTTAGTTAAAAAGAAAATAAAATTAAGATAACATATAATTGTATTAATTGTATCTGGGGTTTTAGCAGCCAACTCAGCAAGTATTTCTGAAGTATAACGATGCCTTTCCTGAGGCCACAGAATACGGCCAAAATTATAAATCTTCTTGATCAACAGAAAATCAGTAGCCATTACTTCTTTATGCTTTAAATCCAACCTAATTTCGGTGGGGGGGTATATTTAAATATTTTTAAATGTAACTTATCTCATTAAAGAAACAATAATTAGTAAGATTTTAGTACAATTCTGGTGTGTTACTCTTCTGTGCCAATTCTCATTCAAACAAAAATATATTCTGTTGTATTAAGATAGCTTTTATTTTCTAGGGTTTGGATACAACAGAGCAACAATAATTGCAGTTCACTTTCAAATCATTGCATAACTTGGAAACTTGAGTATTGTGTATTTGGTAAATATTAATATTTCCTCTTATATCACAAATTATTTACAACTCATTTCACTTCTGAATTATATTTAATAACTGTGCAGTATATGGTTATAAGTCTGTGACTTCCTATGCAATATTATTAAGTAAAGGTTTGTCTAAAAAAATACCAAAGACTAATTTCCTTTTATATTTTAACTCCAATGTTGAACACAAGAAAGGACAAAAATGAGGGGAGGGTTTCCTGTGGCATTCCACAGACTTTTGCTCTGCACAATTAGCTTTACACAACAGTTTTTTATTTTTATGTACACATAATTAAGTACCTTGATAATAAAAAATCTTCTTGTCAAAACTGTAAAGAAAATTAAAATCTTTTCATTATTTTAATTGAGATAACTTCTGATCTTCAGCAGATTATATTTGGAGGGATTTGGTTATACTCCAGAATAAAGATCACCATGTCAGCAGCCAAGTGAAGCAAAACCTTTTAATAGGAGTAGTTAGGTAACTATAACAATTTTATGTGATTTATGGGGGGACTGCATGCTTTTTCCTTCTTTATGTCCCAGCAAGTGAGGTTAAAAAACAAGCCCTCCAAAACCAAAGCCAAACTAAGCACATATTGCAGCCTTTTTTACTTACAGGTCTTGCAGCAGCCATCATTATACATCTGCACAATTCCTCCGTTCTAGGAAAATAAAAAAAGAATATAGCAAAAAACAGTGGCCAATACAAAGGTGAATTTTATCTCAATATATTCCATGTTTTAAAGATGTCCAACTAATAAAAAGTAGCATCGCTGAAATCAAGAGAATTACAGAGAGATGTATGAGCTGGAGGCTTGGTTCACAAATTCTTTATGGCCTTTGACACTGCAACTGAACTCATTGCTGCACATCTGATCTGATCTAGTGTCTTTGACTAAGCCACTGAGTTTCTATAAGAAACTTTTTATATCATCCACTTCCATCTATTTCCCCATGCCAAAATTTATTAGAACAGTTCAAAAACCTGAGGTGTGCAACTTTGCTGATGATGTAAAAGGATTTCCAGGGATATGCTAAGGAAAAAATTAATACGTAATAAGTAGCTTTTTACAATATTAAATATATATATGCATATATACACACTTTTGAAAGAGAACTTTAACTGCAGAATTTCAGAACCATTGATGTGTTCAATTCTTTTTCTCAGTTATAGTCTTTGTTACTGTTTTTTTTTGCTGAAGATGCCTGTTAGCTAAAAGTTAAAATGTATGAAAGTGAAGAAAATGTCCTTCTGAGATTAAAAGGGAGTGCGAGAGGGAGAAAGAAAGAGGCACTGTCAGGATCCGACAGAATGGGAACAAGCAAGAAACAGGCACCCACAATTTTAGTGCATAGCCCAGAACCACATATCAAACAGACAACTGAACATAAATAGCACTCTTACGGTAACAACAGGCTAAAGACATTGTTAAGCTCCAGTCTTTTCAGGCTAGAATGCATTTTTTATTTCATTACAGGAGAAATATTGAATAAGTTGTTCAAGGACTTCTTAAATGAGCACTTAAACTCAGCCTCCATATTCCTAAATTGTCCTAAGCTGCCTGACAGAAGAGTTTTCTCCTCATCTACTGTTCAAGTCTATACTCAGCATCTCTGAAAAACAGCTCAGAATGATTCAGAAAATTAATTTTAGGGCTCCATTCTTTAAAATCTTAATGGTTATTACTAAGGAAAGATCCTAATAGATGGTGACAAAAGGGTTCCAAGGAAGAAACTGGAGCATAGTCAAAGTAGAGCAGACATTCATTTTAGATAGAATGCCTTCTTCAGGACTGCAAGAAATAAGGACTCTTAAACAAATGGAGTGGATAAGTAGGACTGTGCTAAATTTATACTCTGTAGTCAAGGCAGCAGTGCTACTACCATCTCTCATACATTTCTACGTGTATATTTCTACATGTATATTTCTGCATGTATATTTCTTTTATTATTATTTGTAGCTTACATTAAATATACGGCATACTGCAAGTGCAAGAATTATAAGAAATGTGAAGCTAGAGAAATATTAAATTAGAAATTAAATTGTAAAAAATATGTAATATACATGAAGCATTCGCATTCTTCAAAACAGTTTTTATGGTTGTGCCCAATTTACATTTTCAGGTATACGATGTAGGTAGATGCCCATTCATGTATGCTAGATAATTATTTAATTTTTTTATGTTATACAATGTTTAGTTAAAAAGATAATAAAGTTTATGTATACTCTATCATCCTCCTAATCTTTGCATAACTGCAGGAATTTTTAATATTGCCCTCTTTTATATGCAGCATTTCTGAATTGCTTGATCCAATTTATTTAGTGTATATATACTACGAACTGGGCAAAGTGTTATTCCAAACTAAAGTAAACCATAGTGATTAGCACTGTGTATAGTGAAATATCAAGTATAATTCCTATTCCACAGTATTTTAAGAGCAGTCATTGTTGTTAGTACCCAAACAAACTTCTGTACTCTTCACAGGTATTCTGTCAAAACAAGACTGTAAATTGTTCTCTTACATGTTTTTACTTACCACTTTTTTAATTTAAAGAAAGTGTATGAAGTATGCATGTGTTGTCAAGGTCCAGTCAATAATAACTGACTCCAGGTCAGTTATTGTCACTTACCTCAACCAAAGTACAAACCTTTGTACACTCGGTGTCATTAAAAGGGGGGCAGACAACACTTGATCCCAGTATGACAGCCCCTGCAGCAGTCTTTGCACACTTGTAGTTAGTGCAGTTGGAGGTCCAGGTGCTGCCTTCCTGAATGTATACATCAAGACCATTGTCAGGAAATACAAAACATTTTGGCTTTATCTCCAACCCAAAACATCTGTGAAAGTGGTCCCCTCATGCGGTAGTACCTACTGGAGTGAAAAGCTTGTTGCAGACCACCTACAGGCGGCAAAGACCATCCTCTAACTACCAATGACTACTCCTCCCTGGAGGCACAGTTCTACTCTCCAGAACATGGCTCAGCATTGGTGTACTAGTGCAGACCAAAAGGACTCTGTGCCAGAAAAAAAGCCTTGTTCTAAAAGCAATGGGAAGCATGAACCAAGTCATGACCATATCTAGATTTCCTTGTATGAATGCTGGAACAAACCGTGAGGATCCTAAACCCCAGTGCTTCAGTTTGCACACTTGCTTTCTGTAGAAACCAGAATGAGGAGAAGAGTGGCCCTGGGAAGAGGGGGACATAGAAATTCTGATGCAGACTTAGAAGCTCCCAATGCATCTAGATCACCTTATATGACTTAGAGTTACAATTTCAACCCTACCCTGCACTTAAAACATGCCTAGCCTGAAGTAAATGATGATATTTATATATCTTTGCAGAAAATCTTGCACCAAATAAAATTAAACAAGGTATTCACCTAGTGTGAAATAGCAGGTCTTTAAATAACACACTTTTTTCCCATCATATACCATAAATAGTTCCTGAGCGTGTAACCAGCAGTAAGGAGGTATGAAGCAAGGCTCACAGCATGACTTAACTAAGAAGCGACTGTCAGACACTTGTTTATTGTATCATTATAGTTACTTCCTATCTCTGTCCAGAGGTCCTTACCTCATACATGATTAGTGTTCCATTCTCAGTGTGAAAAGAGCAGGACATGTCTTGACAGGTACCACAACAAGTATGGTGACTGGAGGAAGGAATGTATATTTGATGCTGGAAAGAAAGGAAAACAACAAAAAAAGGAAAAAAGGTGTTTTGTAAACACATATGCTGCTAGAAATTACCTTTCAAAAGAATCCTGGAGACTCAAGGTACTCATCACTGTTAAGTTCTCAAATTCTTACTTAGCAAACAGGACTAGCAAAGTCTTCACTTGTGACTTATGGTGTAGTTGAGCTCACAAATTGCATCATTCGTGTATTTTAAGAGTACTCACAGCTTCACATTGCTGGGAACAGTTCACCATTGTAAAATGCATTGCATTGTATCCTGTGTTCTGATCTTTTTCTTGTAAGCACTGTACAGTGTAACAAAGGTCTCCACCCAAGAACTGAATCACTGACTGTCCAGGATTCAGTACCGTGACCTCTTGGAAGATGCACACATCATCCTTCTCTAACACCAAAAGAAATAAATGTTACCAGAACGGGACAAAAAAAAAAATCATCAGGCAAATCAACAGAATCATTGTGGACACAAACAGAAGGCAAAGTCCTGTGGTCTGCAAAAGCATTCTAACTTTTAGACTTGATTGGTTTGTGGTTTATTTATCAGACGGGGGGTGCGGGTGGGGGGGTGGGGAGGGAACAGGTGAGGGAGAGGTGTAATTCAGCTTAAGAAAACACTGCAAAATGCAAAACTGTATAAAGTAAATAGCGTTCCTACTATGGAATTTAAAAAAAAAAAAAAGAGTGTTGGTCTTATTTTTAAAGAGTCCTAATATTTAACATTGAACAAAATGTAGCCTTTCTGTCTGTTAAACTAGCATGTCTACAATTACCTTTGGGACAGTAATATCCTCAAGCTGTATTGTAAATGTGTGCTTTGCTCACAGAGGCACTTCAGCCTGGGCTGCGGTCAGGATTGCAGTGGGCAGCAAGCACCCTCATGCACAGCACAGCTGAAATCTAGTCTATACAGGGTAGATGAGTAAGGGAAGGGAGCAGAGGTCTGATCTTAAGACAGGTTATCTACCTTTGTGCCGGCTGGACAGGTCTGTTGCTCTGGTGTGAGATGTCTCATTAGTGCTCGATACTGAACTAGCAGCACTCGCACTGCTCACACTCAGCTAAGGTTCACAATCTGCACCCTGTCTGCCTCCCACCAGACAGACCATGCCTGACTCTGAAAGCAAGGGCAGTATTATGACACTCCTACACCCCACCAGAACAGACACAAAATGGATGGGTTAGCAGACAAAGCATGGTGTTCCAAAAAGAGAGTGTACTGGCATAACTAAGTAGACATCCATGAAATGAAGTTAAAGGAGTGTTTATGCTTGAGAAAGTTATTATGGCCCTATAATGCTTTCTTTGCATGACTTTTTTTGCTAAAAACTAAACTAAAACAGCTAAGAATATGAAAAAAGTTACCACAAATGTAGTGAGTGCATCCACAAGCACTGGAAACATTACTATCTATTTTTTTAACTTCTCCCTGAGGATAAAAAGATAAGAGTTTGCAAAGTCACGGACAATTAAATGTAGTGCTAAACAGACATTTTTTTTCTTTAAAATGTAAAATATCACTTTCATCACTTCCACCCCTGCTTTCATAAAAGAGAAAAATTTCAACGTACTTAAGAAACAGTAGCACAGAGTTATTAGATGTATTTATCACTTTAAACAGGAGCAAAGAGAATACATTTGAATAACAGAGTCACTGAAGAGCAATTTTTTCTAGATACAAAGTTATGTCAGTAATAAACATAGCAGCAACAGACTACCTTCTATGAATTTTCTTCCAAAAGCTAGGTAATACCTATTCAAATTTGCAACTTCTGTTTAGACTTTACATTATTTAGCCTTCACATAAGGGAAAAGAGAAAGTCAAGTGACAGGCATTTGACAGGGAACATATCTCCATCACTGCAGTAATAATGGGAATTTGAACATTCACTCATAATTGTTTTCCAGATCACAGTCCCTATTATGAGAAGGTATGTGAGGAGCAAAATATTTATGGCTTCTCATAACAGTTAAATTCAGTGATGTTAAATCATTTTAATCAAAAGCATAAAGGATTAACAAAATAACATATTTCTTCAGATTATATATATGATCATAAAGCTTATTCCTCATTAATTATTAAAAATAATTTGGTTTATTTACATGGAAAACCTTCCCAGCATATTTTGAGTCAACATTGAACAGAATAATACTGCAGTTGCTTTTCTTCTTTTGACATCTTATAACACACAAGGCGAAATTTCCCCAAGGAATATTTGACAATACTGTGCAGACACTTCGAGTCACATGCCTGTCCCTGTTCAGCCTCAACACCCTTTAAAACTAATTGAAACAAGGAATAGAAAGGGAGGAGTAAGAGGATTGTTCAATTGTCCATTAATAAAATTATCTAAAGGACAGTGCTTACCAATTTACAGGTCAGCATAGTAGCGTTTTCACAGCTACATTCTGAAAAGAAAACAAGAAACCCATGGTAGTCAGTTATCTACTTGTTAGCTTTTGTTACCAGCAGTGACTAAGGAATAAAGCAATGATTACCACAGTGCCATTCTGGACAACACTGCCCCGGTATTTTTTCCTTCACAAGTGTCATTTCATCTGTGCAATTCATAGGAGGCTCAGGACAAAGATTTTCATCACAAACTAAAGGGGACAGGGAGAGAAGAAACATATGAGACACACATTTCTCAAATTTCCTTTGAATTTTCTGGCTTGTATTTCCTTGATGAACTATTTTAAGGACATCTTAACTATTTTTTATTGTGTTTCTTAAGCATCTGAATTATATTTGGAACTTAAAAAATAAACAACGATTTTAAAAAATGCTTTTAGTTGCCTTAAAACGTTGAAATTTTCAGAAAACTTCACACAGGAATCATTTAATATTCCTCTTACTTCAGAGTCACTCAAGCTGATAACTAGTACCAGCTACAAATGTGCTGTAAAGCACACTTCTGTAAGATAACAGGAGCAACTGCCCTCCTAGGATGACTCCAGTAAGCAAATATCTGCCTGCCTTATTGGAAGTGGCTTACTGGGACTCTGAAAGATGACCACATACTAAGATCTAACTTTCTACCTGCCAGAATTTGGCAAAAACAGTGCCAAAGGCCCTTTGCAGAAACTTTAACCTGGGTGCAAGTGCAAGGAAAAGGTAAGGACCAAAATATGGAACCAGCTGAAGTAAAAATTACTAATCTTCAAACTTGCTGGAAGACAATTAATTGAAATTACTCAAAGACACCAACAAGATAAGAGTTAATCTAAATCAAGCAGTTACACATGTAGACATTACTTAAGAACACACAGCACAATTTCTGTGGTTTTATGAGGCTACCAAAGACCACATTAAACTGCAAATATTTTTCTTCTGTTTCTTTTTTGAATAGTAGTCAACCCAGCAGTATTTGAAACCCTTGGCCTATTGCTTCCTTTAGCTTTTAGAAAAGCTAAAACTGCAAAGAAACTACCTAAACACTAGCGAATGGTACAACAGAGGAACAACAATATGGAATCTGTTTTATGGCAGGTGTTTTAGTATGTGAACAACTGTATATTTATACTCCAAGGATGGGATTCAGTTCCACATCAATATATCATCACTTAGATCACCCTGAAAGTACCTATATTCTCTCTGGTGGATTAAATAACCTCTCCAGACTCTATTGACTGGGTTGGTTAGACCAGCACTGAGTATACCAAGAAATTTGAGCTCACCTCTATGCGAACACCCTAATTTAGATCTCTTAATCTCTCTTGCAGCCCACCCTAAATCCTGAATTTCCACACACAGAGTCTGTCATATTTACTGAATTTGGTAACGAATTGAACTGATAAAAAAATTGTACTCACCACAGTAGTAATGAGGACAACAGTAATGTATGGTATTAAGGTCTACAGTGAGAATTTCCCCCTCATTACACAAGGGAACAGGCTCAATACAGGATTCACAAACTAAATTAAAAAAAAAAGCAGACAAAGTTTTCAATACTAAAATGTTAGCACATGTGGCTTCCATATAATAAGCTATATAACAAGTCATATTATGTTTGTTACTTGGATAATAGAGCTTTTATGGATTGACATTCAAATATAAAACCGGTAGTAGTATGTTCAAAATTATGTTTGAAAAAAAAAATCCCAAAACTGAAGAATAACTTATGCTTTAGCCAGCCTGACCTGTGTGAAATCCCACTGACCTCTACATGAATTCCTGACTTAAATGATTAGGTTTAGAACTATAGACTGGTTTTGTAAATACTTCACTATTCCTTAATCATAAAAAATATTAGAGGATTCTTACCACACAGGTAAGAGAAACAACAGGGATCTTCCTGTTTTGCTTCCACAATAAATTGATCTTCTCTGCAGTCCAGGTGGGAAGCATTGAAACAAGCTGAAGGATCACATTCTGCAGGATGTGAAATAAACACTGTTCTAAAAACAGACACAGAAATAATACTAAAAGGATAGATAAAAGATATTCTTCATCTACCCCAAATTATCTGTAAGTCAAAAGTGACACAAAACACAAGCACAAGAAAATATTGGCATGTGGGAAAAAAAAGAGTCATTGCCTGGTGCTATTTACAGTGTCTCCCTCTGTTAACAATTAAAACAACTTGTAAGGCAGGTTTTCGTACAACATATAATACAAGCGTGGAAAATGTCCCAGAAACTGTGTATTTGTGTTTCCCTTACCACATCGGTACTGTGGACAGCAGGACAGGGGATGGTAACCTGCCACTAATTTTTCACTGGGTTTGCATGTTGGAATAATGGTGTCACACAATGAGATGTTACATTCTGTGGGATAAAAAAACAATTTTGACACATTTGAACAGAGATGAGTGCCAGTTCTATACCTCAAGATGTATATACCATTCAGTATAGAGATTCACAAACTACAAGCAGCCCAAGTCAGCTTAAAGTGTACTCCATACCATCCTGTAGACCTCCAAGCTCAACCTAGGGCTGGTGGAACTCCAACCACGTGGCACTGTGCAAGCACAGTTATATCCCTCTTAAAGCAGGTATTTGCCTACACTGCTTCCTACACATGAAGCCAGCTAAAATGTCACAGTGAAAATACTCCCTTAACAAATTGACAGTTCAGTGTTGGTTACAGGTGTGCAATGAGCAAAAGCATATCAGTTTGACCGTTTGTGCTGATTTTCCTTGAAGATGATATGAGAAATTAGCATCTTTTAATTAACATTTTAGGAGCAATGAGCTTATTCCTTAACCGTGGCTAGACAAAATATTAGTATTCAGTGACCAGCTCACAGAATCCTGCTTCTGTGAAACAGCAGTAGGTCAGAGGATACTGCTCTTGATACCAAAGCATTAATAAGAAAAGTGAACAGGCTCTGATGACTGCCGCAATTACCAAACTACTTCTATCATCAAGTATTTATTAATTTATTTTGAAATTCAACTGAAGAGCTTCAAAATTCATTTTGAACAGAAGATTTGTTTCACAAGCAGACTGCCAAGAATGAAAAAAATATATTATTTCAGTGAGTCAGTTCTTACAAAGTAAAGCAGCCTGCTTTGCTGGCCCAAGCAACTGCAAGTACCTAAAAAACACTTCTGAAAAATGCTACCTTGGACCCCTGTCTAAAGATCATCCTCTGCCACTGAATGTCAAGCACTTAATCTTATACTTCTGTTACTGAAAATAAGTGTGGTACATACCACAAACTTTCTTTGGACAGCAAGCTTTTTCTTCGATGACATGGACAATAACTTCCCCTTCTCTTTCACAGACCGGTAGTGGATCCTCATTGCATTCAGGTTCTACAGAAACAATGCTTCCATTTTCTAAACAGTTGTACATGCAACAGCCTCTCATGGACCCATTCCAGATCTCCCCAGCAGAGCGGGGTTGTCCTTTGTTATCTGTACATGCTGAGAGAAAAAACATTATATACCTTTATTAAATAGAGAGTGCAGATTTCCTGCAAGCAACTATGAATTCCATAGAAGCATTTCATAAAATAAGAGTACTGTGGAGCATTATGATCAAGGAATCCAAGAAAAGATGATGACCTCAAAAAGTCCAAATGAGCAAAGGCTTCACTATGGGTGAAAATAAATACTGAGTGTGAGGGAAAGAACCTGCTCATGCTGTTCCTTCCAGAGTAATCTAGGAAAGAAAACCTGGGTGCTATGAAAGAATGACCATTATTTTTCCCTGACAGAAGTACATCACCATTGGCTCTTGAATCCAAGTGCACTGAAAGCTCAAACTGGAGAGATAGGTGAAGGCTGTGTTGAAGGGAGCTATACAACATCACACTTACTGAGGACTGGCAGGGAACTTAAAACATCACTTCTTGTGAGCTGCAGTTAATATTAACATATCTACGAAACTGCCCTCTCCTGCAGCACTTACTACATTTTTCTTCTGGTATACAGAGGTCAGAGTCTGTTCTATGCAGAATAGTGCCATTTCTACAAACACAGTCCTCCCTTAAGTAGGAACAGGGAGAATCTTCATAGAACCATTTATTCAAGCATGTCTTGGCTTCACAGGGTTGCACACAAGGCTGGTATTCCTTGCCCTCGGGACAACTCAGTGCTGCAAGTAATAAAAAAAAGGCAGTGAGTGCTGCTGTTCTTTTAGCATTTAATTGGACTAACAGGTAGTAAGAACAAGCAAGTGTATCATAGAAAGCATGCATTTATATTTCTAACAGTATTTTAAGAAACTAATTCAATCAAGATTAAAACTGATTCATGATACTTTGACTTAAACAATACATCTTAATAACTTTTACCCTGATTTACTAATGCTGTGATAGAATGAGATGATACTCACAATAACAATAGAAAAAGAATATTTTTAACTCATCACTAAACACTGCAGCGGTATAAAGCCACTCTGGGGTATAGAACATAGCTATCTGCTTACAACAGTAATCAGGTGTCCTCCATTTAATGCAGATGTTGTGCTTGTTGCATAAAGCCGCATATGCAGAAAGTGCATCACACTCATAATTCCAAAAATTGGTACTGTTGATCCACATTTTCTCACAAAACTCCCGTGGTGACACCTGGGAACATATTGTAATTGAGAATTAACAAGTGGAAGAGCTTTCTGCAATTAAATCACTAATTACAAGAAATAATACAACTGCAAGGGAAAAAATCATGTGCATTGTCTGAAGCAAAAAAAAAAAGCATTTTTTTCCGGAACACTCATTCTGCAAAACTTCAACTGACAGAATTTTTTTATACTCATTAGTAGGCAAAGAAGACAGCCCTAATGACATTGTCACACCACTTTCGCAGTTACCGCCCTGTCACCTAGAAGTCAACAATCTCAGCTAAGCTTTGCTGCTATACCTTCCATAAATTCCTGCTGTAAATGAATTATTACTGAGTGCTCTGTTTCTGTGTCTGCAGAAGACCCAATAGCCTGTGCCTATTGGGTCTGAATGCAGGTGGTGCAACCAATCTTTTTTCTGTTCTTATTTTTACAGGCTTGTAAAAAGGTGGAAAAGTCAGATTTTTCCTGTTTACTATGGTGCTGCAGCCCAGCTTTCCCTATGGTTTCAGCAGTCTTCAAGCAGTCACTCACTTTGCCATAAAGTTAATTGCCCTGATGATTGTTTCCTAGCTTTGTCCAGTTGCTTCATGCCTGTGAAGAGTCCAGTTTGCTCTATCCACTCTGGCTCTACCTCCATCATGTATGTGAAAGAAAACAAATTTCCTAACGGATGAAAGTCCTTGGCAGTTTTGATCCTGTGTCATGTTTTGCTATGAACTAGTAAAAGATGCAATTGTACTGTATTTGTGGCTATGAGAGTTCTCTTGGAAGCATTTATGAAGTAGGAATTCTGACTATTCAGATTCCCTTTATTTATTTTCAAATGAGATGTGTTAAAACAGTTATGAAAAGCATTCTGCTACCGGCTGGTGCTATTCTCCCTTCTTGATTCCAAACTGCTTATCACTGCTCCCTCCCATTAAGTTTCTGTGACTAATATCACAGTATGCTAGAGATTGGAAGGGACCTCAAAAGATCATCTAGTCCAATCCCCCTGCCGGAGCAGGAACACCTAGATAAGGTTACACAGGAATGTGTCCAGGCAGGTTTTGAATGTCTCCAGGGAAGGAGACTCCACAACCTCCCTGGGCAGCCTGTTCCAGTGTTCCATCACCCTCACTGAGAAGAAGTTTCTTCTCAAGTTTAAGTGGAACCTCTTGTCTTCCAGTTTGTACCCATTACCCCTTGTCCTATCATTGTTTGCTACTGAGTAGAGCCTGGCTCCATCCTCGTGACACTCCCCCTTTATATATTTCTATACACTAATAAGGTCACCCCTCAGTCTCCTCCAAACTGTAAAGACCCAGCTCCCTCAGTCTTTCCTCATAAGGGAGATGCTCCACTCCCTTAATCATCTTGGTTGCCCTGCGCTGGACTGTCTCCAGCAGCTCCCAGTCCTTCTTGAACTGAGGGGCCCAGAACTGGACACAATATTCCAGATGCGGTCTCACCAGGGCAGAGTAGAGGGGAAGGAGGACCTCTCTCGACCTACTAACCACCCCCCTTCTAATACACCCCAGGATGCCATTGGCCTTCTTAGCCACAAGGGCACAGTGTTGGCTCATGGTCATCCTGTCGTCCACTAGGACCCCCAGGTCCCTCTCCCCTACACTGCTCTCTAACAGGTCGTTCCCCAACCTACACTGGAACCTGGGGTTGTTCCTGCCCAGGTGCAGGACTCTACACTTTCTCTTGTTATATTTCATCAAGTTACTCCCTGCCCAACTCTCCAGCCTGTCCAGGTCTCGCTGGATGGCAGCACAGCCTTCTGCCGTGTCAGCCACTCCTCCCAGCTTAGTGTCATCAGCAAACTTGCTGATAGTACACTCAATTCCCTCATCTAAATCATTGATGAATATATTAAATAATACCGGTCCCAGTACTGACCCTTGAGGCACTCCACTAGTTACAGGCCTCCAACTAGACTCTGCCCCATAGACTACAACTCTCTGGCTTCTCTCCTTCAGCCAGTTCACAGTCCACCTCACTACCTGATCATCCAGACCACACTTCCTCAATTTAGCTGTGAGGATGCTGTGGGAGACTGTGTCAAATGCTTTGCTGAAGTCAAGGTAGACCACATCCACCGCTCTGCCATCATCCATCCACTGTGTTATTTCCTCATAAAAGGCTAAGAGATTGGTCAAGCATGATTTCCCCTTGGTGAAGCCATGTTGACTGCCCCTCATAACCCTCTTATCCTCGATATGCCTTAAGATAGCACTAAGGATAAGGTGTTCCATCACTTTCCCAGGGATGGAGGTGAGGCTGACCGGTCTATAGTTACCCGGGTCCTCTTTCTTGCCCTTTTTGAAGACTGGAGTGACATTTGCTTTCCTCCAGTCCTCAGGCACCTCTCCTGTTTCCCAAGACTTGGTAAAGATGATGGAGAGTGGTCTAGCAATGACTTCCGCCAGTTCCCTCAGCACCCGCGGGTGCATCCCATCTGGACCCATGGATTTATGGATGTCCAGATTGCTCAACCGGTCTCTAACCCATTCCTCATCGACTAAGGCAAACCGCTCCATTGACCTGACTTCATCTAAGGTCTCAGGGGTACAGGGCTCTTCAGGACTGCCTGCAGCAGAGTAGACAGAGACAAAGAAGGCATTCAGTAACTCTGCCATCTCTGTATCTTCTGTCACCAGGGCACCCATCCCGTTCATCAGTGGGCCTACATTGCCTCTGGTGTTAGTTTTATCTTCCATGTATTTGAAAAAGCTCTTTCTGCTGTCCTTGACCCCTCTCGCCAGATTTAATTCTAAGGAGGCCTTAGTCATCCTAGCTGCCTTCCTACATCCTCTAGCAGCAGCCTTATATTCCTCCCAAGTGGCCAGCCCCTCCTTCCATGACCTGTAAACTCTCCTCTTCCACTTGAGCATACCCAGCAATTCCCTATTTAGCCACGCAGGTCTCCTGGCCCTCTTCCTTGACTTCCTACGCGTCGGGATGCTCCGATCTTGAGCTCGGAAAAAGCAATCCTTGAATGCCAACTATCTTGGGCCCCTTTACCTTCAAGCAGCCTTGCCCATGGGATTTCCCCTAGCAATTGCTTGAAAAGGCCAAAGTTTGCCCTGCTAAAGTCCAGGGTTGCAATTCTACTTGCTATTCTACTGGTCCTACCACACAAGATCCTGAATTCCACCATCTCGTGGTCGCTGCAACCAAGGCAGCCCTCAACCTTTACTGCTTCGACCAGACCCTCCTTGTTAGTTAATCTTCAAACAAACAAACAAACAAATAAATAAACATCAAAACTCTTTAACCCCTTCCTTTCAGAACTTCATCAATTTTTTCTACCTGTGGAAAGTGGGGAGAGGGCTTGGAAGTTTGAAGGAAGGGGCTCAGCTGCCTGCAATACCTTTAACAGTATTTGTGATGAAAACTGAAGAGTATCACAATACAAACTAATGATGGAAAGGCAGAACATGAAGAAGTGAATCAGGAATCTGGACACATCTATCTCTGAGAAGTAATGGCCCCCTTGAGTAATTAATCCTTTCACTTTGTATTACTTGGGGAAAGTAATTCCTTATATAGGGTTCCTTATATAGGAAAGCAGTTGTGCTGCACTACCGACCTCTAGTGGTAGTCTGTGTGCTACAGCTAATATCCCTATTAGAAAGTACAGTGCACAGAAACAAAAGATAATGCTTTCTGTAAGAAATGTCACCAAATTGTCAACATAATAGTAAGTATATCAAAATTTAACTGGAAATGTCTTCAGTTCAATCAGTCTCAGGCTGCATGAGTTGCTGATGTATGCAGCAGAAGCATGAGGCTTTCTTTTCTAGTGACCCGTGTCAAGCATTTATTAAAAATTGAATTATTATTTGGAATGTTCTTCTGTTGAGATGGTGATCTGATGTCTCTCCTTTGAGCTTTTCCTACTAAATAATTTAAGACCGTAATAGCACAGGGATCCATATGTATGTATGTTTACAACAGACAGTATGACAAGAGTATTAAAGCCAAAATGATAGAGGTATTAAAGCCACCAATCCAGTTGTCAGCTCATGGAAATAAGCAATACATAAAAAATATACATATCTCTCTTGCTCTTTTCTTAACTATAAATCTTTAATTTGCACCTGGAATTTCTCTGATCTTCATACTCACTTTCTCATGACAAGGGATGAAAGTGCTTCCATTCAACAGTCCCATACAGTATGTACAGTTATCTTCAGTACAGTTTCTTACTGGCCTCCGGGTTGTTACATCAAGTGATTTCTCAATTTCCCAACTCCTAATGAACACTTCAATTTCCTCCATGTTTGTAATTATGGTCCTGTTTTGCATTTTCAGATCATCAGTAGGGTCTCCATTACACACCCCTGGGGACAGAGCATCGCATTCAAAGTACAAACAAACATGCCATATTACTTCCTTTGGGAAAGAAAACCACTGAAAAAAAACTCCACCTAAACCCCTGAAATCTGCTGGCTACCTGAATTCATTACTGTATGTATTCTGTTGATTAATCAATGAAAACATATCTTCCTATAAGCTGTCCTGGGTTCAGCAGTAGCAGTCATTTTTCTCCTTCTCAGTAGCTGGTGCAGTGCTGTGGTTTTGACTTTTGGCCTGGGAACAGCACTGATAACACCAATGGTTTTAGTTGGTGCTCCGTAATCTTACTCTGACCAAGGACTTTCTGAGTCTCATGCTCTTCCAGGGAGGAGGGGAAGCCAGGAGGAAACAAAGACAGGACACCTGACCCAAACTAGCCAAAGAGGTATTCCATATCACAGCACGTCATGCCCAGTATACAAACTGGCGGCAGTCACCTGGAAGGGCTAGATCACTGCTTGGGTCAGGCTGGGTCCCGGTCGGCAGGTGGTGAGCAGTTGTATTCTCTTCCCTTGTTATTTCCTTATCATTATTATTATTGGTGGTAGCAGTAGTGATTTGTGTTATACCTTAGTTACTGGGCTGTTCTTATCTCAGCCCATGGGAGTTGCAGTCTTCTGATTCTCCTCCCCATCCCTCCGGGAGTGGGGGTGGGGAATAGGGGGAGTATGCAAGTGGCTACTTGGTTCTGGGTTACCGGCTGGGCTTAAACCACGGCAGTGTAACAAGTCTTTAGTGACAAAATTTTAATAGTCATAACAGTGTTTTACATCCCAACAACTAATTAACCAAGGTTCCTTTATCCTTTTTCACTTTCTTTCCACATTGCTAACCACACCGTAAGTGCTTGCCTTCATGCTTCCAGCCCTGTATCCTGATACCCTCCAGGGTCCCTTGTAGGACTGGGTTAGCCTCACATGACAGGTTGTTATTCTCGGCAGCATGGAAAAACACAGAAGGTGGCATTTGCATAAGGAGCATTTGATGGTAGCACCACTCTCCAATATTCTTAACACTTCTGCTTCTTGCTGCTGCCCTAATGCCATCCCACAAATTGTGGTGGTGTTAGAATTTGTAGGGTGATGCTAAAAAATACAGCTTTAAAAATAAAGCCATTGTGCCACATAGTCCCACAGTTTTTTCAGTTTGAGAAGGAGAGGATAGGAGAATCCCAGACAGGAACAAAAGGCAGAGAATAGAAAAGAAGCGCTAAAAGAGGCTTCAGACTTCATGGCAAAATATCAGGTAGAGCAACACTTCACAGCAGAGATTGGATTTGTCTGCAGAGTCTTCCTCTTTCTTTCCATGGCACGAGTAACTATTCTATAATCCTTCCTACATCCTACCTTCCTACCACATCTTATCCCAATCTTTTTCAGTGTGCACGGAGAAGATGGCATGATACTGGAAAAAGAGCAGAGCCAGCATTCACCTTCTCTCAGTAGATCTAGGACAACTTTCATTCAAGCAGAATACAGCAATTGATTTTCAACTTATTTTGTTTACAGCTATATTTAAACCATACCTGTATTGGGTTTTGTTTGCTTTTTAAACTGAAAGCGATTTAAAATACTATAAAAATTTCATTTTCCTGTTCAATTTGGGGTAGACTGTAAAATAACAATGCACCAGAAAGTGAGCATGCATGACAGAATTAGAGTAACTCAAATATTTGCTTACAATTTTCCATATAATTCCTACTAGCAGAGTTATAAGAAGGCAATCAGGGAAGTCTGAAACATGCTCAATTTAGTATCACTGTAAGTCTGAGACATGTCAGCACAGTTTTGGACCCTAGATCCAACCTTAACAGGTCTCCGTTTGGATTCACTATCCTCAGGGGACTTGGACCCTTCCCAAAATATGCCTTTTATCAGTATTTGCATACTGATAAGCTGCCACTGCTAACATCTGTTATCCTTTTCTTTCATAATCACTGAAATATACCGTCACTACCTGAACTTCTTCAGCAGCCAGTTCTCCATTGAAAATTTTACCCTTTTCTTTACCTGACTTCAACAATATTCTTAAATGCAGGCAGTGATGAGTACAGTTTTTTAAAGTTAATTAGGTACAATCTAATGATCATTCCTTGCTCTGCAAAACAGAGTGCTTTGAAACAGAGCTACTGATTTACTATTATTAATAGAATTTCACAAGCGCACCTCAAATAGGATTGTCAGCGTAGTTAATGGAGGTCAAAAGGATAGCTATAGGGACAGCAGGTCACAGACACAAAAGGCAGGTGTACATTTTCAACGGGAAATTATTAAACATAAAAAAGTCATAGCCTCACCACAAAGTCCTTCTGTCTTCATGGATGTGTTAGAGTGTAATCCATACTGTATATCGATGATGCCTGTAATGTGAGCCCACTTGATGCTAATACCAGCTGGGGTATTAACAATATATATTGCACCAGTATCCTGAATACTCAGTCCTTCCTTTGAAAATGGTAATGATTGAACTACAGAATCCACTACTACCTAAAATAAACCAAATACGGTTTAGAGATAAAAACAGATGGCAAAGATGCATTTTATGTCTCTACATTTTATAACAAAAGATATTTTTTACAGCCTCTGAAGCATGCAATAACAGACACAGTGCTTAAGTCACAGAGCTTCCTGTCAGTGCCATTTCCCATAGTGACAAATGAAGTAGGCATAAGAAAAAAAGATACAGAAATCTTTTCTAATTACAGAAGCAATAAATCTTTCTTATCACATATCATATGATAGAACAAAAAACCTCCACCCGCATTCATTTATTCAAACTTATCTGTTCTCACTTGTTACTATCAGGAAAGGCAGTTTAAGTATTTATCACATTTTGGAACATTTCTATTTGGGTTTTCTGGAAATACATCTCAAGTATAAATGCTTTTGCAGCTTCTCTAAAATCTCAAAAGAGCTTTGAAGTTTCATTTTGGATAAATGGCATATAAGTGGAGCATGGTGTCAGAAATATATATTCTTTGCTTCTAGCATACTATGAATTACTGGGAACCTGACCAGCAAAGTAATCCTAACCCTATAGTGCATTCATTATAAATCTAATCTACTGCATTCTACAACAGAATGAGCTCTCAGCTATCTTTTAAGTGTGCACATGATATATACATGACATATACTCACTTTTCTTGCTAAACGATTGATAAGTAATTGATATGTGCCTGTTGTTACATTTAATTTCTTAAAACAGAGCCCCGAAGTGCTTGCAGGGGGAACCTTAAAAGAAAAGTGACAAACAAGTTCAGTTACTATTTATTTTCTAATTGTGTACCAGTGCCATAGGGAATTTTTTTAAGATGTGCAATAATGACGTCTTTTATAATTAGTAAAAGAAAAAAGTACTCACTAGTTTTCTTATTGAATTTGCACTCTGAAAAACATTAGAAAGAGATTAGAAGTGCAATAATAATCAGCAGCATTCTTATTTGGCAAAAATAGGTTGACTGTTTTCTTTAAGTTCTACAACCAGCTGTATAATTGAACTAATTTAATATATTCCTTATAAACAATAAAAATACACATTTCCCAGCTAATGCAGCTTTCTGTGAATTATTTTTGTGAACTTTGTATGAACTATTTTTAGAAACTTGATTTGCTTGTTAAAGATTTAAATCAAAGGGATTTATGTGGAAAATAAGACAGAAAAGATAACACCATGACCTGAACAAGCTGAATTAAAAATACAACAGATATGCCAATAAAATCTGCTGCCCTAACTCTGATAAAACTGCTACTTTACCAAGGCATCCTCCTGCACAAGATGTAGCTCATACTTACCGTACCTCAGCTAGCTTTTAGCTGAACAGCTTTAACATTGAAAGCAACTCATTATCAGTATCACAAGATTTAGCATATGCTGCAAGGCCCTTTCAAAAAGTATTTCTTAGAGAACCACAGCTGCAGACTTCTAAAGCACATCTGCTTCCATGAGCTGTGTTCACACCTTTAGTCTGCAACCAAGAAACAGTGAAGGGAGAAATTTAAAAGAAAACCTCTAAAACAGTGTAAGACTCGGGACTTAAAATTCATGTGTACAGTTCCCCCAGTGAGAGTACATAAGAGAGCAAGTAAGGATGGAAAGGAAAGAATCCTGATGGAGTTCCTCATCAGGAACTTCTTTATCCACAAACCGAAGATGGAAATGTAAGCCAGTTGTTCAAGGGCTACATAAATTAGGACTATGGACAGTGCAAAGGAGGGTATGCAAAGACCCTAAGGATGAGACTGACCTGACCTAAACTGACAGTCTAAAAATAAAGTGGCTGGATCCCCTCTGTAGGCAATGCAGTGAGTTGGACAACTACAAAGGACAGCTCTTTACACTAATCCCAAAACGATTAATACCTTCCTAAAATAACTACAACAGATTTCAGTGGCTATTCAAAGTATTTTAGCATTTTTGCCATACTGTAAATTATAAATTCAAGTCCTCGGGAAGCTTTGTAGGTGGAGAACCTGAATGGAGACATGCAGATACAGAAGCTACGTCACCCTAACTAAGTTAAAAGGAACCTACATTTGAATTTCGTTATAACATAATACAACAATTACTGTTTAACCTGAGATAAAATTCTTTGATCTAGAGAGCATGATTAACATGTTCCTTGAATATTAAATAACTTGCCATTTTTCAAAGGGTATGGCTTTTATCTGTAAGTTTTAACTGATAAAGTTTAGCAGAATTTCAGTCTTACAACACAAAAATGCAAGACAATTATTGCAGAAATGCAAGAATCTTACCTGATTAGCAGGACATTTTTCAATATGAGCAACAATAATTTCTCCTGGTAACTTGACTAAAATGTAGGAAGCCATATTACAGAGGGCTATGTTGTTTCCATCAAATGTGATAACACTCAGTTCAGACAGTACAGAACATTGACCTAAAAAAGAACTGTCATTTAATGAGATTCCCACAAAACCATATACAGGGCATTTCTAAAAACCCTCCAATTTAGCAATATTTTCTCTCTCTCCCTCTGAATGTTCATATATATATATATACTGATGACCTTGTTCTGCAGACAGCATACTGAACCAAAAGCAGAAGGAAGTGTCTTACATTACTCAGTGGAAATAGTTTAACCTATTAAGCTATGTGCCCAGAGTAAAAGTTTAAATTGGTGAAAATTTTCACTTAAGTCAATGTTTTACAGTCAAGGTCATTGAATCCGTACATTGTGAAATAAAATACATGCATTAAAATGTATACAATTTTGAGCTACTGATAACAAGATGCTGATCTGTCCTATCTTGAGACAGATATTTAAAAGTGCAATATGGGTTTCAATAATGCTGCAATGTTATTAATGTGACTCCTTTGTGGCTTTTTTGTTCCCTTGGCAGACAGCCATCTGCCAGTTTCTGTAGTTTCTAAGTATGAGTAAAAACTGCAGTTAGAGCTAACTGAAATTTGGGGGTTCTGTCTTGCAGAAATGACAGTATTTAATTTATTCCTTCACAAAATGTTGAAATCTGAACGTTTCTACTGATAGAAATTCTGAAAAGAGAGTCAGCTGGAATATGCTGATGTTCATGTTGCAGATTTCATTTTAATGTTTTGATTCAAAAGAAAATATTTTGACTCTCTTGAATTCAAAGATACCAAAAGTTTCAGTATATTTTATTCTGTTTTGCTGATGAACAGTTCTTTTAAATTCATGTCAGTATTCAACCTCATATTCCCACTGTAATAAACCCTTAATTTATTACTTGAAATTTACAGATCAAGGCTCTATGTTGTATTTAAAAATAAAACAGTAACTTACAAGGACATTCCCATTCTGGGCAGCAACTATCAGAGTTAACTTGAACCGGCATTCCTCGAAAACCACAGTCTGGCTTCTGCACATCCTTAAGGCAGTTCCTTGAAAGGTTGTATAATATCCAATCCATATTAACACATACATAGTGGCTACATTTGTCAACAGGTTCAAGGTATCTTGGCTGTCATATAAGGAAAAAGCAACCAGAATCAACCTTACGTTCATTGCCCTTACAGAGTCCAAGCGACCACTTGTTCATCACCCTGCTCTGAGACAGAATCAGCATGACTACAAGACTCCTCATTAGTTATTTTGGAATGAATTGCTTTTTTGTGACAGGTGACAAGGATGCACATCCCACACCCACACCCCTCCTGCTCCATCTAGGTTTGGTGGAATGCAAAACATTGTGCACTGAGGCTACATGTTATATTCAGCAATAATCTGAAGCATTTTAAAAAAATACAGAATCATCCGTTCCCATAATTTTAAGCCCTATAACAAAGAATCAAATGGAAAAAGGAAAGGTGGAGTGAGATTATGCAGAAACAAAAACATCCTATGGTTTATGGTTTTGTCTACAGCTCAAAAATGTGTTTTCCTATCTAGAATCAGCACATAGCTTTAAAAGTCTTACATCCGAGTTGCAGAATATACTACGGCAGTATAGGAGCAACGATACTGCAATCATCTAAGAATAGTTGCATATTTTAAAACAGACAAATGAAAACAAAATCAGGTGATTTTTAAAGCTCTGGTATTACATACATAGCATAACACAATGGACTGCAAAGCAGTATCTATTTTAACACATAGGAGCAAGTAGAACTGATCATACCACACATTCAGAAGATGTAGACATCAGTGTATGCATCATTGTACCAAAGGAAGCCTTGTCAGCTACAGCTGTCATTGTTTCTGTGCTTGCCAGAGAACTTAGTGTTTCCACAGGCTCTGGAGAGGAAGGCAGAGACATTCCACCACTAGAATGAGATAAATCTACTACAGTTCTGGTCTGAAGCTCTGTGGGCTCTGTTAAACTGAAATAAGGTTTAATGGATTTCTGTGTTGGGATATTTGACCAATCTGATATTATTACATCTGGGACTCCAGAAGCAGAGAGATTTTTTACTGTGGTTATGTTTCTTGGGAAAGGTGAACTCTGAACTGGAGATACTGTCAAATAAGACAGGGAAGATTTCTCAGTTGTGGTTGACTTTGTCTTGGTAACATTTCTTTGCTCATGTGAAATCTGACCACTTTCTAAAACATCCCCAGTTCTTTCAAATGAGGTTGCATATTTAACTTCTGAAGCTGCAAGTGAGGTACTCTTTGTCTGTGATAATGGACTTGTAGTACCAGTTGTTTTCATAATCATAATTTTTGGAGTCTCTTTAGTGCTCTGTGAAACCTGAGTCACTGCAGGTGTAAATAAAGATCTGTGTGACACATGCATGGATGTTTCTGTGGTGGTAGGAACTGAAGCTGAAGCCATATAAAACTCCAAATCGGCAACAAAAGAATCAGTGGTTTTTGTAGTAATGCTAGAGGCCACAGTAGTGACAGAAGCAAAACTGCTTGAAGAGCTAGGTGGTATTTTTGCAAAAATATAAGGCACTTTTAAGGATGTAGCATTCACTGTTGTGTTCTTGATTGTTGGTGTAGTGGATTGAGTGATGATTCCAGCAGATATGGCTGATATTGTTCCATCTTCTGAAGAACTTACCGAAGAGCTCTGTTTTCCTAGAGAAACAGTAGAGATACAAGTGTTCTTAGGAGGAGGTGAAGACACAGAGACCCTACTGGACTGGCTTTCTAAAGTGGCTTCAGGAGTTGTAGGCATTGGAAAAGGGGGCATTACAATGGATGTTTTTAGTGCTACTGAAAGGCTGAAAACCTTATGTTTGAAATGAATGCAGAAGAATCTACAGAAGTTACAAAGTCTATAATTGGGCTTTTTGAGGTTCCTTGTGTATCAAAGATGAAACTGACATTTGGGTAGCAGTTATATTTTGTGTTAATGATGATGTCCTACTGTCTGTGGGGATCAATGAAGAGCTTGCAGTAAGAAGATGTCACATACAATTGTATGGATGTTGATAACAAAATATCAACAAGATTTGTTGACAAGAAATAAAGATGATGACCTTGTAAAAGAAGGATCTTTAGGAATGAAATCGCCTGAACTTTGTACCACAACGTCAGTTTTCATGTCTGTCTGTGAACAGTTTGGGTAATCTGTTACTTCTGAAGCGGTTATTAATGTAGCATTTAGAGGTAATACCAGTGTCCTAAGAGGGAAGACTGTAGACATAATCGATTTCATTAGCTTTTTTAGAAATGGATGATGCTGAAAAGGGATCAGTGTGCATTATGTATTTTCCTTCTGCTGAGGCTTTACTTGCTATAGACATATCAGGGTTTATCGGATTGACGGGAAAAGTGGAAACTGAGGAAGGTACTTTGTAAAGACTTTCAGAGGCAACGGTGACATTCACCATAGTTTTTGGTTCCAAGGAGGTAATCAGAGAACACACTGTTATAGATACTGTGCATGTTACAGAAGGACCCAAAGAAGTATTTACAGGAATTTGAGAAGCAACTTGAGGTGAGGATACAGCCACTATGGGGAAAGTAGAAGAAATGCTGCCTTTTATTAAAGGAGATACCTGCTTGAGAACTGAAATTTCCACTAAAGATAAAAATGGCTTTGGAGAAAAACTAGCTAAAGAACTTGCATTTAATGATATCAGAGAAGTTTTAGACAAGGGTTTTGCTATTTCAAAATATGAAACAGTAGCTAATTGAGAAAAACCTGTTTCAAAGTTAGCAAATCTAGTAGTCAGAATCTGGGGAGAGGCTGAATTCAGTACAGAAACGCGTGTTAGGTGAACTGCAGTTTGACCAGTGCCAGACCTAGTTCTAACAGACAAAGTAGATATAGGAGATATAGTAGATGTGCTTAGTGGCAGCTGTGAACCTAGAAGAAATACATGTCTTGTGAAAGTTGCTCTGTCAGCCAGCAAAACAGTAAAAGGCACTTCAGAGGGTACTGCTGCTCCCTTAGAATGATTTACTGAAGGAATCCTACTCTTCCCAATCCCTGGAGGTAGCTCAGAAGTGACAAAAGATGGCTTGGAGGTTAAAGATGTTAATAATGAGGTAGGGGGGAACAGTTTCTAGCTGAGTGGTTGATGTTTCAGGTGGAAATGCAACTACAACTAGGGGAGTAGGTGTCAATAACACATAATGTGTTGTAAAAGGACTTGCACTGAGTGGGGTTGTTGGACTTGCTATTGTAATGGATAAAGTTATAGATTCAGCAGAAATGACACTACGTGATGTGACTGCTGAGGCTTGAAGAGTTGCTGGAAAATCTATTGGAGAGGTGAGTGTGGAAAGGACAGTAGGGCTGGCTGTGCTGTGAAGTACATCGAAAGGCTCCACTTGATAATGAAAACATTGAATAGATGGCTGAATTAGATGCTTCCAATGAATAAGCGTCTGTGACGGGCTGTGCCGATGTATTCATTCCCCTTAAAGCTGTGTTTGCTTTCATGGTTATTTTGCCTGTCACATCAGCATGGGTTGACTTAGTCCCTGAAGTAACAAATAAAGGAGGTGTCTGAGAACACTCTGTGGTAGTACCCGTGTGAGAGATTAGCAATGAAGGTTTTGTTCCAATTGCTGATTCTGTAGGTGCCAAAGGTATGCCTAAAAGGAAAAAAAAAGCATGTTCCAATGTCTTTCATAGATTATTGGTAAAGCAGAATAGCAACATCTATCTCTACTCAAGTCCCATTTAAACGTTAACAAATTAGAGCACCATTTTGCTAAGAAGGTAACTTGCCAGTGGTTCTAGGTTGTCTAATGCCTTTGAGAAACTCAGCTGATTCAGGTTTTCTAATTTTGTTTGCGAATGAAGTAGGTAATTTTTTATTATTAGTGACAATCTTGATTTTGCAAAGCAATTATAGAAGCAACAAGGGAATTCTATTGAGAATTCAGTATATGCAAGATAGTAAAACATTTTGAACAAATAAATCTTTGGAAGATAGCATACTATGAGGTAACTTTGCACTAGCAAATATCAACCAATGTATTTAATTTGAAACTTGTAAAATAAAATAGGAGACAGTATTAAATGTAATTGTTATGTTAAAAGAATACTGTTTCCCAGAATAAGCAAATAATGTGGTGTCATCACAAGTTATCATTCAAGTTATGAAATAGTTGCACTGAATTTGTTACTGGTGGCTTATAAACTGAAAAGTCTGAACTTTTCACCACAGCATTTCCTCCATTTGGGATCTTTGTCTTATACACACATGATATACTAGCACAGTGCATAGTCAAATATAGTTGCAATTAGTATAACGCCATCACAGAAGGTTAAATTTAACACAGTATTAGAGAAATTAAAGAAGTTAACTTTATCTAGGGCTTGTTTGGACGTAGGAGATTTGTTTTAGACTACTCAGAATGCAGTGTAAGTTCAATAGTAAAGTATTTATCAAAAAGTAGAATGTATATTTGGTTAAAACTTTTCCATGGATCTTTAGAGTAATTCATAAGATTAGACCAATATAATAAAGTATACTTACAGTCTTCTGGATAAACACATTTAAGTGTGACCTCATCAAGGATCATGTTTTTGGGACAGTATGGCAAGCATCCTTCAACCCTTTAAAACAGTGTATGGTTAATTCTAAAGCCACAGGAGAAAGGTAGATTAATTTTAACTTATTTTACTATGGCAAAATGAAACACTTGAATATCTTCTCCATCAGAGTTTAGAGAACGTTCCACTGTAGTGATGAACACAGCATTTGAGGCATGTAATGTCAAAAAGACATTGAAGAGCACAATTCTATTTCTAAATTGTTAATAATTATTTCTAAATTGTTAATAATCAATTATTTGCATAGACTGACAAGCATGATAGTTTTGGACCATTCTGCTTCCACAAACAGGAGGAAGTTCAGATCCCTACGCACAAAGGTTTTTCCATGGACACAGAAATTCTTGACAAGACTGCTGTCTTACCCAGGTATGTTCATTTGATACATTAAAATATTTAGACTGACTCCATAAAAAGTCTCATTCTTGTGCATTTTCAGCATGGAAGAGTGCAGGCAAGTCCATATAGTCCCTATTTCATTTGGGGAGAATTTTTAATGAGAAGGTCATGACGTTAACAACCAGTTTGCCCGTATGGAAAAAGGTAAGAATACCAACAGGGAAAGTTAGTTATACTAGTAATATTCCTAATCATAAACTGCATATGCCTAGGGAGGTCAGCTGAAATGCAAAATATCATTTCTTTTCCACCAGATTTTGCACTTGGCATTTTTCTTTTTAGTTTGTTGTGGTTCCAGACGTGCCAGGGGAGATCCGTGGAGACAGGAAATCTTATTACCGATAACAAGTTATCACCTGTGTGAAATCCCTCACATCATGCCAGTATCTATTATTATAAAGTTCCCTTCTCTTACAGAAGAGGGCGTAGTCTACCCTTACTATTTCTACAGGTTTTGCTCTCATGAACACCAGAAAGATGTAGTCATGTACAGCGTCGTGGGTTAGGATGTGAATATCAATCCATAGAAGGATATAGCCTTCATTTAACTTAATAGATTTCCACTCAGCCACTACCAGAAGCTAATCTCCTGGGCTATTATAGACTTTCTTGTTCTGGTGTTGAAAGGTCACATGTAAACAGGAAGGTATAGCATGAGAAACAAGAAGTTTTTTACAATTGTTTTCATATGACTTGTGAGACTTGCTCACAAGAGTGATACTGAAATCTGGATGAGTAAATACAAATGTATATTGCAGCTGCAGTCATTCTTAGAAAGCCTATGGTACGCGTGTTACAGAAATCAATAGGGTAGCAATACAAGCTTAATTTTACTTACGGAGGAAGGAATTTGCATGCTATTCCTTCAGGATCACTACAGGTTTTAACACAAGGATTAGCACAAGATTCATATCGCCACTCACACATTCTTCTATAAGGCACAGAGGCACGGAGTTCTGAGGAAGAAGAAAAAGGTATTATTTTTTTATTATGTAGTCAATAAACAGTAAATTTATAGTCTTTTTTATACTGTACAATGGAGTTTTCAGAAAAAAATAAAAAATTAGAGAAATTCTTGAGAACTTATGAATATGTGAGATTTTGGTCATTATCAGTTTCGTCTTTTATATTCAGTCAAGCTAAAAGACACTGAAACATCAAGTTTCAAGTTACAAACAGCTACTCACTTTTACAATATATTGTGTGTAAAGCCTTCAAAATCAGTTAAACATAGTGAAGGTACTGCAAAATGCAAAATTTACCTTCAATACTAAAGCTACTCAAACGTTTGAATTCTTCTGAATCATCATACTTTGCCACTTTAACACCAGATGAGGTGAGAATGATGAAAAAGCCTTTTTTACTGTGCAGTTCAAAGGCGCTGAGCCCTGGACTCCAGAGGCCCTGGTGGTGGAAGAAGGTGGCTCGTCTCTGAAAGGAGTCACTTGCCTGCCACTGCTCCAACCCAGCGGTTTCATTGTCATGTACATACAGAAAGTAGTTTGGTCTTTCAGCAGATTCAAGGGAAACGAGAGAGAGAGCTTCCACAAAAGAAAAGGAAATAAAAAGAATAGTAAAATTTTCACAGAAAAAAAACTTGAAAGTGAGATTAAAATCTATATATTGTCTGTTAAATGGTTCCTTTTTAAACAGCTGGTTTTCACAGGAAAATATTTCAGGTTTATGTAATAAACAAAAAACAAGTTTAGAAATGCAGGGTCTAAAGGAGACTTCAAATGATCACATAATCAGAAATCAGCAGAAAGCCAATCAGTTAGATCAAAACTATATTGTCTACTGCTACCAGCCTTTGAAATTATTCATAAGCAGTCTGAAACTGGGACTAGCTCAAATTGGGAGGCTTTTCTCGAATTAGGACTAATACTTAACAGTTCAGCTGTACCGAGTTTTCATTAGTAAGTAACACCATGCAAATTTTGTAAGAAGGTGCTTGACTTCACCTTGAGGCCAAGCTTGTTTTACATATGGTTATATCCAGCAATACAGTAAGAAAACCTGTGGCCCAAGAAAAGGCTCAACCCTCTATTTGCTCTATGCATGCTGGAAATCAAAAGTGAAGAAAATTCTCTGAAAATAAGAACTTAGAAGACTGACTTCATATTTGGTTTTCAACTTGAATAAAATCTTGAAGTGTCTTTAATGTAGATCGATACTATCTAACTCCTCACAGATATAAAGGCTACCTGTGTGCTGCACAGACATAATGAATGTTTTACTTCCACTTTACATCAGTTGGGGAATTGACAAGACAATTAATTCTTCTGTTTTATGTACTTTCTCATTCATAAATCATATATAAAACCCTAATTTCTCAACTGTTTGTAAATATAGTTTCAATTTTTACCAAGATAGGACTTCTCTATCTTGATTTTTCAGGGTTTAGGATTTTTTTTCAACAAATTGGTTGTTCTAAGTTGCATATTTTATAGTCCACTGAAAGTTGCAAAAAAGAAGAAAAGATAAAGTAGAAGTAATATTACTGGAGATGAAAATATCCTGCATTTATCTTCAGTTTTGATACTGGCGAGATACATGTGCAAAATTTTCCATTTTCCAGTTATCCAAACTAATTTTTGTTTGTTTGTTTGTTTTTTTCCAAGAAGGAATTCTAATTACTTGTATTTTGCAATATTTCTTAAAAAAACCTTGAAAAGTCAGCTTTAAAGCTGGCAGTGAGGTTTACCAGTTTATTTTTTAATTAAAGAACCCCAGTATTCCTCAGTTTTGAAATTGGCTGCTTCAATCTCACTTATTCCAATAACTAAAAATATCTATACTATTTTAGAAGATTCAACAAAAATCATCCAAAATTGTTCATATAGCTTGAAAAATATGCATTGCCATTAGCAAAATTGTTGAGAACACTTACATAAATCTTTATCTTTGAAAAGCCCTGGAGTTATCATGAAGCTGAAAAATACATTTCCATATGCTCCAGCTCTAGGCAGGGGAAATATCCTTCTACTAGATATATTAGCTCCTATAATTGTGTCATTCTGTCCGTAACTTGCCAAAATATAGGGTCCTTCACCAAGACCTAAGGGGAGAAAAATCAAAATAGAAAAAGAAAAATCCTCCTTGCATAATATACAAAATCTGAGTTAACATAATATGTTGTCTTAAATACATTGGAATTACAGCTCAATGCCTCAAGTTATTACACTAGTGTAGGTCTGTATCTATCTGTTCAACATACCCCCTTATTCTTTGCTCACTGCCCAGAATACAGCAGATACAAAATGAGCACAAAGAACTGTGGGCAGCTGTGCTCACAAAATGACCTGTACAAGAAAGCAACCTGGGCTGCTTTTTTATGGTGTTTAGTCTTTTACATGTCCTTATTTCTATAATTTGAAAGAATCTGAATTCAACAGAGCAACTTTAATATTATTTCCCACATAGACACTGAAGCTGCTCTAAGATCTACAAGCCAATTTCTCCCTGCAAAAAACAGATTTCAAATTATATTCAACTTCTGGCACAATATTGCTTAAGCAGTTGCCTAGTTCATCCTCTCCCACAAACCACTTGCTTCTGCCCCCCTACTGCCCCATTTATTATGCCCTCCTAAGTGCTTCAGCAGTGAAGTGATCCAGCTGAAAAGCAACCAGCTAATTTTTCCAGTCTGGTTCACCACACCGTTATTCAAAAGCTCATGCCAATAGAAAAGTGACAACAGCCTCAGCTGGTACTGCTGCCGAAACAGTGCTGGCCTAACCATGCCCTGCAGCAAACCTCTGGAGCTATTTCTGCTAGGCTGGAAGGGATACGCCCAGATATAACAGCATCCATCTTTGTCACTATATCCCACTGAAAGAACCAAGAGCAGCATACTTCTAAAATCTTACTTTGTGAGTTATAAACAAAATGTGTAGATTTTGTAAAAGCTTTTAATCATTACAGTGAAAAGACTGAACCCTTTCCCAGCCTAAGACAGCTCCTTTCAAGCATGAATCTTCCAAGAGAGAAGGAATTCTCATAATAATGAGATTTGCCTCAGCTAGAAGCTAAACACTGAATTCTAAACAAAGCTGCTTGAAAATAACTACTGTTTTTATATGAAAGCTATGTTGGAGCTCATAAAGCCCACAAGCTTGCCACTTATAAAGAAATGGCAAGAAAATTTACCTCAAAAAGACCCTTTATTCTGTCATTGAATGTTTATCCCTACATATTAACAGACATTTTGCCTAGGACTTGAACAAAAGCAGGAGTTTCCTTAAAGATTAACAGTCTGAAGTCATGCAGAACAAAAGAGAATCACAGAAGCCATCCCAGTCCCAAAAGGTGTTTTGCTGGCACTTTGTAGTAGAAACATGCATAACACCATCCTTGACCTTAACTGTGGTAGGCGATTAAGCACCACACAGCTGCCCACTGACATCTACATGCTGCTACTGTACTGAGCCAGACTCCTTGGAGGAGAAAAATATCCTCCTTGTATGATGATCATTATAGGATGCAAGCCACTAAAAAAAAGGTATCAAAAGTATTTATTTCATTGCATTTAGTCGTTTCCTTTGCTTTTCAATATCTTGCTCCACACAAAGCACATGCATATTATCCTAATATAAGTGGGGATGCTATAAGAATTAAGAATTCCTCATTCTAAAGAACTGTCCTCTATAGTACAATACTTGTGAGACTTGTGCATAAAAACCTGTAACCTTTCAATTTTAAAATAGAATAGATCTCAGTTTTTAAATTTACAGTAGAAATGCAAGGTAACATCCTTCTATTGCTTCTCCTTGGCTGCCAAGATGTGCTGCAGGGTGCATTTATGCACCCCCACATTGAATATGATGAGGTTATTAATTGAGACATTAGGGATTACTAGGATTGTTCAACACAGCAGGGCCACTGACCTTTACTCATTAAAAATAGAAGCAATTTTAAAACTACATACACCAACTCAAAGAAAAAGCCCATCAATTAATTCAACTGAGGTTTTAATTGAATCAGAGCAACGTCTTTTATACAATAACAAAGAAGAAAAACTAAAACAAAGCAAGCCACATCAGAATGAAAACCTAGAAAATAATTGCATAGTGTGACAAACATTCATAAATTTGTGAGGGTTTTTTATTTTTACCCCTAAAATTATACCAAATTAATTATCATTATTATTTATGTAACTCTGATTAACTCTGTTTCATCAGAGATGCATTATATCCACACCATTCATTTCTGGATAAAAGCACTTGAGTTTCCCTGTGCCAAAGGCAGTTAGTTCAGTGAGGTGAAAATTCAAATGTTAATAACCATGTGTAAACTTCTAAGATGCACACTAGTGCATCAGTATTTGAATTCCTTACTAATGCAGGACTGTGTATGTTTATATAGGACAAATCTCAAGTAATACATGAGATATCACGCAGAACAAAACCCAGTCTTTTAGATATCCATAGCAGAACAGGAGGAAAGAAAAAGTGACATAATGATATAATGAGGTTAAATAGAGAAGGCGTATGTTGCAAAATGACATATAATACTCCAGGCTGCTCATACAAGTCACCTCTCCTTTTTAATGGACTTGAAGGTCCAGTCAGTTCAAGGTATTGTGACTATGCAATCCTACCCTAGGGAATGGGGAGAACGGTAAAAAAGAGAACCTCCAGCACTGCTGCAACTGACAGCGATTCTCAGCACAAGCTGCTAAGAGTTTTATATGCATGGTTCATTGTACCATATTTCATCTGAGATGCCAGATGTGCTGCTTTGCTTACAACTATGTTTGTTTCCATGCCACCACCATCCCTGCACACAGAGCAAAAAGGCCCATGGGGACTTGTTTTGCTAACTTGCTGAGCTCGCTAATACCCACACATAGCCAAATTAGGAGTGCAAAAACTCACAGTCTAACCTGGGAAAGAGAGAAATTATCAAACTATATTTTCGTCCACAGTTAGTCTGAGTGAACCAATGTAAGAAAAGTGTGTCCTGGGTATTTGGTTTTGAAAGAGAAAATAAGTGAGGAGGGGAGAGATTAACATCTCAAAATAGCATCATACAGAAAGAAAGATGTTAGAATAGAAAACCTGAAAAGTAGATTCAGCAACATATATAAATATGAGGATGAATCAAAGATAGTAATATCAAATGCTACATACCTTGATTGTAATAATCACAGTCATAAGCTAAAAGAAATGAAAACAAGCACATTACTATTACAAAGTAACATCGGAATCTATGCATATCTGCATTCTAAAAATGTAAAGTTCACTTTCATCAGAGGGAGTTTCAGTGAGTGACTTTATTTCCTTAGGCATTTATTTAGAGACACACAGCTGTATTAAAATAGATGTGCCAGGACAGCAGACCTTAAGCATGAATTAATATACAGCTGACAGCATGAATTATTCTGCTTTTCACCATCTGTGAAAAGGAGAATGGAGTGAAGCTCTTTGCAGCCCTACACAGAACACTGGACGCACCCCGGATCTGGTATACCACTGCCTTTCCAACACTCTCTGCACTGGCACACCCTGAGCCCAGACAGTCCTCTTCAGTGATACAGCAAATTTGAGTGTATAACACTAAGAGCTAACACAGAGACAGCTTGAAAATGGTGAAGAAGGGCACTTATTATGCACCTGATTCTGTCATATTTGTATTATTGGGCAGAAAAAGGCCAAAGAAGCCTCAAAGATGAGCTCCAGTGTGAGGCCAGCCCAGGTACATACCACAGAGGGAAGGAGATCGCCAGTGAATCGGTGCTCCTTGCTGGCAGCACTTGTGAGCATAAGCTGCAATACTGGTACACAAGCACTCGCAGTCCCCACCAAGATTGCAGTTGCACGTATCTGTGTGACAATTTTTGACAAAAGAAGTCACATCAATCTGGGGAAAAATAAATAAATAGAAGAAAAAGAGGGTTGGAGACTGAATTGCATGAGCTGTATGTACAAATTCCTGTTGCACCATTTACAGCAGAAGTGCTACCTCTGGATGAAGTGAAAGGATTTAACACAAAAATATGGTATTTTCTAAGGTTTGGGTACATTCCTAAACAAAAAGTACACTTTGAATGATCAGTTTGTACGTATGTTACAGGCCAAGAGAAAATTTCAGTCAGTGACTTAACACGTCTGTCCACACAATTGCTGTTCACCAGGTTTGGAGTGTATATCGAAGCTGGCAGTTCTGTTTTTATAAGGCAAATACTGCCATCTACAGTTACCCTGCCAGTTTTGCACAAACAACAGTCTGCAGAGAGATGCAGCTCTGATTATAAAGTAATTAAAGTAATAATTTGTAAAGGGAGTTTTGATTAGTGAAAGAAAGATCGAGTGTTCATTTGCAGAAAAATTTTCCTGCGCTTATAAAGGTTTTAATATACTTTGTCCACAAATTTCATTAGATCAAAAACCCATATCTCACTCTAAAATGCTATCACATTAGTTTGTGTTTTCACATGGTACACTATTTCTTTTTTGTAAGGTTAAGCAATGTTTCCAAAACAGTGTTCTTACTACTCAACACATGCAATGTTTAAAGCAATGCTTTTCTTCAGTTTAGACTCTGGGCTAGCTCAGTTGTAGAGCCCTCAAATGGTACACGTCAGATTACAGAAATACCATCACAGAAACAAAGCAGCGCTTATCTAACACGGAGACAGCTTGTCAGCTGGCAGTTGCTAGAAGCTGTCAGGGACATGAAAACTGGTTTTCTGCTTTCACTGGAGAGAGACGCCATTTTGCTTTCATTCTTTTCCTCATTTCGAAAACAAGGACAGCACTCGTGTGGGGGCATGAGCGTTGGCTCTATAGAAAATGGCTCTAATAGCTTTGCAGGAACCACCAAACAGCAGACTGGATCCAAAGACCTGTCTCATGTCTGCAGGACAGCATCTCCCCATGGGTTGGCAAGATCCTGCAGCCGGGACAAACTGGGGTCCTCGGGTCAAAGCTCCTGCTGAGCTGAGGAGTTATGAGGAAGACTTTCTTTTCTGCAAGTGTTGAGGGTCCTCAACCCTGATGAGTTCAGTGCTCAGCTGGGCAATCGCAGCCCATCAGTCACTCCCAGCCAGAGATGCAATGTTTTGTTTCCCTGAAAATGGGAGGTTCCAGCCTCCGCTGAGCTCCACGGACAGCAGGATCCTCCACCACTCACACAGCAGGAGTGAGTGTAGGAGAGCTGTTCCAAAGAACATCCTGAAACCCACATCTACACTTTCTTTTCTTTCCATGCCCCCAGTGTCAGTCACTGGGCTTTTTTCTTGGCAGCCAGTTCCCTAGCCATGCTGCCACCAGTCAGCTGCAGACATCCTTAATAGGGGTCACTTTACCTTTACTTTTTTAATGTAATTATGCTAAATTTTTGTCATAATGTTTACAAATTTTAATCACAACATGGATAAGATATAGAAAATGAATGTTCAAGAGAAAACATCTTTCTTTATGGGTTATAATAATGCAGTTCCTTAAAAACTCTCAAAAGTTCCATTTTATTTATTACTTTCCATTTCAAAAATACCCTCATCACCATGTTCTCAGGCACATGCTCAAAAAATTCTTTACATAGTAACTAAAGTCAACATTAATAAATCTCTTGTTTTAAGCTACTGCAACCTCCTCCTCCGTCAAATTCCTAACCATGTTGATATCAAACTTCAGTCCTGAAAGTCAGGAGGTTCAGCTGGGACATCTAATAATCTCATTTAGTATTAATTGTCATAAACAAAATAAGAGACCAATACAAAATGTCATAGTGGTTCTTGCTTGCACAGGTGTGAAGAAGCAACTTCGATAACTAGAGGCTAAAATCAGATATTGGGAAAAATGCATAGGGTATTGTGCTGATAAAAGGTGGACTAAAATGGAATCAAAAATTCCTACACAAGCTATTTGCTAGACTGAAATTAAGGACATTCTTGTAACTGAAGTCCCGAGCTCTGCCAGGTACTGGGAAAATAAGGACACCAAACCTCAGAGTTTTGATAAAAAAACAGATGATAAGCTGTCAGCCAATTAAAAATACTGATAGCTCTGAAGCTGAAATCTTGGTCGCTCATATTTGTTTCCATATTGAGCAGGACAGTTAACAAAATAAACTCATTTGAGATAAGCTGTAGGCACATCACACAAACGTTTATTTTAGAATCCTGCAATATATACAAAAAAATTAAAAATGTAATTACCTCTATAAATAAAAGATATAAATAAAACCTAAAGAGAACAGAAACTTCATTATCCAGTCTGCTAACTCATGGCTCTCAGTTATCACTAGCATGTTTAGGCTCCAGCCTTGAAAGGAGCAAGGAGCTCTGCACAAAAATAGCCCACCCACAAAGAGATACTTGCAGGGCTCTACTCTGTATCCTCCATGGCATGTGGACTAATAGGAATAGCAAGAAGAAATTAATTACTGGAATTTTAATGTTTTCCTACAGGAAAGCACATCTTGGATATTTAATAAACTTACCACATTGCGACAAGGTGCAAAAACATCGCTGTATAAAATTGAGCATTCCTTTTTGGCATAAGGGAACTTGCTCTGATGTACCTCACATGGCCTTAATGTTTCATTTGGGCTCTTGCACTTAAAAACAACAAAAACACCACAAGCATTTTATACAGAGGTGTGTTTACCATGGACTCAGGCACGCTGTAATCACATAATTCAATACCTGGATACTCATAAAATCAAAATAAAGCTTAAATTCTATCTATTTCATCTCCCCTTTTTCCGAATTTGCTGTTATAACTGAAGACATTTGCACAAAAAAAGAATCTTTGTGTTTTGTTCTGAAGTACTGAAATGTTCCTGTTGTCTGCTCAGCACATAAAGACAAAATGTTTTCTTTGTGACACATTATAATCATTACCAGAGCAACCAACTGTAACATTGCAAACAAATACATGATCCAAATCCATCCCTGGTGGTTTTGCACTGACTTTAAATGGAGCCACACTACAGATGGCTTTAGCCCTGTAAGTTCAAATAAAGAAACAGTGGTAGGAAGAGAGCAACCCATAAAAAAAAAAAAAAGATAGAATCAAAGATCATCATGATAACTCAAAAATGACTGAGTTACAGCTCCCTCTCTTCAACAAGAAAAACTAGTGGACAGAAAAAATGCAACAAAATGACAGCTCAGAAAACACGAGCTCATCCAAAACCATACTCTCTTGGTGCAGCAGGGAAACCAGGAGAAGCTAATGATGGATCCATAAGCAGCATTGGGGTGTTCTGATGCAGCCTCAGCTGCAGTGCAGCTGCCTGAGCTACCTTCATGTGTGGATCCTTTGCCATGGGGGGACATACTGCCACTCCCAGGAGGGAAAAACCCTGGAAGCATCCCATGCTTCATGGTGCCAATGCAAGCTTACCAATAGCAAAGTAGGCTTCTAAGCCTCCAGCTATCAAATACACATTTGAAGTACTTAGATTTTGCAGAAAATATGACCAGGATCCATCTCTAAGAAGGTCAAAGGTCCTTTCTGAAAATATCTTTAATTCCTACTGCAGAGATAGATGAAGTGTCAAGTCTGGCTGAACGTAGGCTGCCTGCAAGGCCAATATCAAACTCAAATACTGAGTGCTCTGACAGCCACAGAGATCAAAAGATGATATGAGATTTTACAAATAAATATATATATATAGCTAAAAAAAAGGCAAGTGCAAGTTTGGGCTGCATAAGCATAGGTCATAACATCCTAGAAGTTAATGTGCTATGTAAACACTACACACCTTTTTAAAGCAGCCACTGAACTGACAAATTGGAAAGAAAAATTCATATAATTTATTCAAAGCCTTTATACTTTCCTTTATGTACCACCTTCTAGATGAGCAGTATAACCACCACCACTACACACTGGCCTTGCTTGCTCACCCAATCTAAACAGATTATGTAGAGTAAAATAGATCTAAAGGGAGATATTGAGGGAGAGAAGCCTCAAAACGTTTACTCCAAATTAGAATAAGTATCATATTCTTTCATGAGGCGAGAGATTTTGGTTCAGTTTCCTGCTGTGAGTTAAGGAAAGACTAAAAACTGGTTCTCACAGACACCCTAAGGGAGTGCTTTACAAATACTGATTTTTCAGGAGGTTTATAAGGCTATAAAACCTCACATCTCAGCACAAATTAATAAAATACTTATTCTCCTGTGTTGCAAAACACAGTTGCAGTCATCCACTCTATAGCTTCTTCCCTTCTCCTTGGAAACCAAGTTTCCATACTTGATTGTGCCTGTTGTTGTTCTGAGCGCTTTCTGTCTCACCCCTTCACCACTGCTGCTTCATCAGTTAATTCTCTGTTTACAAACTGCAACTAAAAATAATCAATTCTTTTTTCAGTGTTGAGAAAGAAAAGTTTTTCCAGACTCTTTCTACTTTCAGTGTCCTGATGCCTCCAACACCAGAGAGATTACAATTGCTTTTAAAATTGCATCCAAAACATCAGAAGCAACGTATCAAACTTTGTACAGAATTGAAATCCAGACAGCTGTGATCATTATATGACATAGGGAAAAATATTTTCTTCCCTAAAGAGATTGTTTGGTTTCATTTAAATTCAGTATGTGTTTACTATGATGTAAGACATTAATCACACATTTCACATCTACAGACATAAAAATTAAAATGTGCTCTTATACACTGACCCTGTACATCATGTGCTTATCATGTGTTCATTTATGAATTAAAAATATCATCCTGTTTTGCTAGCATTTTCCTGAACATGGGACTTACCTGTCCTAATACCCAGCTGTCTCCAAACACCTGTGCATTTCTCACCTCCATGTTGTTTGAGGTAGTCAGATCATTTGAAGTATATTTGTCAAAATTCCCACACAAACCTGCCAGTTTACCCTAAAAGAGAAGAAGGATTATTTTTCTTTTTACATATACTTACAGACAATGATTGGTACAACTACATGTATGGAATAAAACGTTCTTAAACTGGAAAAGATGAATGCAACTCTAAGTTATACTTTGAAAATATCTCACTCTCTGCTATGTTTACAGTTCCCATATTGCAAATTTCTATTTTACTAGAAATGTATGTTTTCCTTTTTATTCCCCTTTTCCAGAACCTGTTCTTACTGTCTGCCTGTGAACAGGGACTGGAATCTAGTAATGTTTTTTTCTGAAAGCTTAGTAGCGTATGCTGTCCAGAAGTCAAAAGTTCAGGTGAATTACCTCACGATTGTGAAGCCTGTCTAGTTATTGTTGTTAAAACTCGCTGCCTCTAATTTTAGCTAAACTAAACTAAAACGTTTGTAATAGCAGTTACAAAAGAGACAGCTGCAGCTTTCTTGTGTTGGGGCATGCACTGCTGGTGGAAAAGGTATAAATAAATGCGTACACATCTACATGTATAGGGAAATATATTTGTGCACAACAGTAAAATGTAGAGTTGGATTTCTAGGGTGCTGTGGCTCACTCTATTGAATTATTTTCCCTTAGGGTCTGCTGCAGACACTATCTTACTGAACTGGAGCCTCTGGAAGAAACAGTAATTGGAAACAGAAAGAGCTTGAAATATTTGTGCTGCTGCATGCAACCTGTAGAACTCAGCTCCCTGCTAGCCTATACAAAAAAGGAGGAATATTTTTTTCACAGCGTGTATCGATGACTGATAAATCAGCTTGTACATGAAGCATGTGATGGTTATTGGGACAAAAGCCTGTAATAATCTTGCTTTAAAACCAGATTAGATAATCATTGTAACTTTGACTTATACTTCAAAAAATCTGGTATTGTATTCTAGCATAGAGTTCTTCCTTTTCTTTTACTGGAAACAGCCCCCTCTCAATAAGTGTGTTCATGGTTGAGACAAAGCAGGAATGTAATTATTGAATGTGCAGATAAGGTTACTCTGCCAGGACCCAAAGGCTGAGTTCCAGACACCAAGGCAGATGACGATATAGGAATGGAACAGAGAAGAGCGACTGGTAAGAGAAGGAGCCTTTCATTCTTCCCTGCATAATGGCTGAGCCCTATCACAGTATACTTATTAGGTTTAAATGCCAGGTCTTGTCTAGATCCTTTCTTGCATCTTGCCTTCTTAATTTAAACCCAAAATATGACTCCATCTGTTCATCTCAGCAGCCTCTACTACATCTCCATTATCAGCCTAATTCAATCTGTGCTACAAACCTGCCATCTTCCATGTTGATAGATACGGAAGGTTCTTTTTCATTGGCTTCAGCAATTATGAAAACATGCAGTGAACTGGGTAACACAAAACTAACCCTCTCTTCCCACCCTCCAAGTAACCTAGAGCTAAATCACTGTGTATCTGCAAGGTTGTGATGTGAGGAACAACAGAGTAAACATGAAGGAACTACTACTTCTCTTTAGTAAAATCCAACCGTAAAATCACATTCCCTGCCTATTCTGACCTACGAAATGCTAGCAGCTGAACACCATGATAAACAGTCATATCACTGGCAAACTTAGTCATGAAGAAAAGACAATCAATCACAGTTATTCAATAACAGATCACATTGCCAACACAGAGAGCTACACAAATCTCAGATTTTTATTTGGGCTCACCTTCCATCGAGGTCCAACTTTAATATGCATCATTGTCTTCTTATCCCACAGAATCGTAATATCTTGATCTGGAAAGTGTATCACAGTATAATATCCAGCCTTCCAAAGCTGATAGTTAGATTTGTTTTCCTTTCCCCTTAAGGTCTTCTGACAAAAATGAATATTTATTAAGATCTAATAAAGTAATTCTACTAAGTATGCAGCCGATTAATAATAAAGTGCATACTGAATAATATTTTATCTTTATCATATAGCTGAATCAATAATATTACTAGAAATGTCATTTAATAATTTGATATTATGTCTTTTCAATCATTCAAGTTGGCTTTAATTTTTTGTTTTGGTTTCCCTTTCAAAACCAAGTGGAAAGAACTACATAAGTTCCAGTATGCTTTGATTGCTTGAGCCTCTTGAGCAGTCTTCTTTGTGAGGACAAATAGAACTCGAAAAAAAGAACAGTGTAAAAGGAGATTTTTTTCCTGGGACCTGCTGCTTTATCCAGGCCTAGGCACTTGCATTATGTTAACACAGACTGAGAGACTTTTTCCAGAAACACACTCCTTCAGAGTTGTAACTTTAGAATGCTTATCTTAAAGGGCAACCTGAAAAGAAAAGAAAATAACTAACCTGCTTCTCAGAAAGTTCACTAAAATAAATCTCAGTGTCTCCAACCGTGATGAAAACATTCTTTGAGCAAACAATATCATTGTCAAAGCACTTTTTGTTCTGAGCAATTATAGATATATTTGAGTTATCTGTGCTCTGCAATATGAAGAAGAAACAATTTTACTTATAGATTCAGTTGCATTTCACTCCTGCAGATTTATTCCAGGCTTACCATCACAAAAAGATGGATAACTTAGTATTTACACATCTGTGAAATTAAATAAACTTCAGAAAGCTACCAGACCAGAAAATGCATTTTTAAATTCAAAGCTGAACCCACAACCACAACACAAAGAGCCATTACATTCAGCTGCGAGCCCTCTTTTTGAGGACTATAAATTCACAGGATTAGCCTACCCCTAAAATAAGAGTCTGGTTTAGGCTTTTAAAATGTGCTCATACATGGAATCCAATATTTACTGCACAGTATGGTTGTCAAAATCAAGACGTGCTATAAAAAGAGCTTTATTTTTAAACCAAGGTACATGAGATCAAGCTGTTTTCATATTTTTAAAGCAAGAAACCTACCATCTGTCAGTAGTAGATAGAACAATTTTTGTACCACCACCCTTCAAAATTCACAAAGCCATGAATCATACTCAGCGTTACTGGAGGGGGCAAAGGTTTCTGCTGATATTTTTGTTTGTGGGGTTTTTTTGATTTAACATTTAGAAGATTCGTCTGCTCTGCTGGATTTTGGTTTGCTGGTGTTTTAGTACCCAAAATTCAATTGTGCTGCCTTCCCACTCCCATATCTTTTGGCTCTCCAGCCTCTAAATTAATTTTGCATCCTAGGTATATAAAATCACTTTTGCACCTTGGCTTAACATTCCTATTTATTCACCTACAGTTTCTGTGGTTCTTCTGTACCCTGAGGAAAACACAGACTCCTTGTAATTCCGCATGTTCTAGAAACATAACCTAAGGAGATCATCTGTATTTTCAGTTGATATCACTACCACAAACAAAAATAAAGTTGAGTTACTGTTATTATGTCTTATTTTAACTTGCCTTTCAATTAATTTCTGACCAATCTTTGCTAGTCAACAAGAAGTCATAACTATAGAAATTACTTAAGAGGGTTAACTTCATAAAATTAATATAAGCCAATAAGAGTGCTTCTCAGTCCGGGGGGCGGGTTGATCAAATTCAGTCCTACAGTCATTACAAACCCAAAACAGTTGTGAAAAAAAAATCTTGGAGGTGGCAAGCTATGCATCTGACCCTTTGAGTCATCCAGTCTTATATGAGTACTTGTGTAGTGCTGGAAACAAAAAGATGTTTAAACTTTTCTTCTTACTCCCATCCTCCTTTAAAAACCCTCTGAGACTATGACTAGGTAAAACTAATTGCAGGTGCTAATGGGCATGGCGGGTGAGATGGGAATGATGGTTTTCAGCAGTTCTCTAGTCCTAGCAACTGCTCATGGATCCCAGCAATGCTCTTGGAGAGCTTGGCCGCAATGAGAGGGATCTCTTGCCTTGGTTTGTGTACACAGCATCTCTCCCCAGAGCTTTGCTCCCTCCCTTGGTTAGTGTACCCCTGAAAGGTGCTGGGTACATACTCCTCACTAGTCCTTGCCTGTCACATTTGTACAATTATTTGTTCTGTGCTCATCAGAATTCAAGAATAAAAAACATAGCAGCAATTTTTCCTCACCAGTGAGAATCATTGCATACAGAAAATGAAGGTGCTACAAGAAGTAGGTTTTGGGTTTTTTTTTACTTAATAAAAGTCATAGTGGCCAAACTGTTTAAAGAATACTTTCAATCTAAAAAGAAAAACCAAACCAACCCTAGATGAGGGGAAATATAGAGGTATTTTTTTTGCCATACTGAGGAGTTGCTATAGCTTTGCTGTAGCAAAAACTAGCTTGCTACACAAGCCAGAGGATGCTGCTACTTGGCATAGAAAACACTCTACAGCAGGCATTAACAATTGCAATGACTATAAGATATGGAAACCGCAAGATTTATGTTACCCTGATGCCAAGGCTTAAGAAATAGGTGGTATGTGCTAGCAATTTGCTTGGAAGACAGTAGTTAAGATGGATAAAGTTAGCCACTAGCTGCTAGTGGTAAGGGGGTGTAGGAAATCTGTTCTTCATGATTCATCAGAGGAACTCAGTTTAAAAGTACGGAAAGCTTTGGGGTAAAGCAAAGTTCATCTGTTCCAGTCTGTTGTGAAATTGGTTTAGGTTGCACTCAGAGCGATATTGGTCACTACCTTTTTGGGAAATACTCTGTGTTTTAATTAAGCCAGGCTTGCTGCTGGAGTCAGTCCAATAATTATTCCCCTGCAAGTCAGATAACAGCCAAGAGCATTTCTAGATTTATTGGAGGTGATGTGGTAAATTAAAAAGGAGACAAACTCATTAGTTTGGTAAATCAGATGCAAGCTGATAGGTTCTGTGCTGGCCAAATGGAAAATGAGCAACGAAGGGAGCTACCTCCCCGCCATGAGCCCGTTTAGGAAAGGACTTTGCTTGCAGTATCTGGGTCTATTTGGTGTCTAGCACACTGTGGGTTGTTTTCATTGCAGAGTTCATTCCTCATCAGCTTTGCTTCAGCAAAAGGGGATGCTCTGATTTAATAGGGAAGCAATGTCTTCACTGTAAGGAAAGAGATCGAGGGTTTGATTTTAAATAAGGATAGTGAATTCAGACTAATTACCTCACAGTAAAAATGCACCTTTTTTGGCAATGAAGGCAAGCCCTTGGAGCAGGAGTGGGTAGCTGTATTAGCTATGCAATTGAAGCTGCTGCCTGTGCCTTCTGACAGTCCAGACCAATACTTTCAGCTGAACAGCATCAACATACTCAAGTCAGAGTGTGTATGGTTGGGATTTGAGCCAAGGGCAAAAGTTGAGTTATATTTTAAGTTAGCTCTGCAGCAGAGAAAAGCCTGGAGGCAGGGAATGTTTTGCTGACCAAAGCCAGAACAGGGAGTCCTGAAGACACGTAAAGTACTTCCTTACTTACAGGCCTACACGTTGGTGTTAAAATACTAGAAGTGATGCAGGATGGAAATGCAGAAAGACAGGGGTGGTGGTTTCAGTAGAGCTATGAGTAAACCAGACATTTAAGAAAAAGGGCTTTGCATTAAACCCTGAGTCTTCTGGGTTTTCTCCCTTTTTAATTAAATCTTATACCTAAACTAAAATATAAAAACACCATTATGGATTACACATCTTTTGTGGCTCAAAGCTTTCATAATCAAATTTGCTCTGCATAATTCTTTCTTTTCCATTCTCTCCATATACCTCAATCAAAATTGAGTCTTTTCCCAGCCATACAGCCCCAGCCAAATTCAAAGTTGAATGACAGTTTCTATCATGGTCTTCAAATTACCCTGTAACTGCTACATGTGCAGCCTCTTCTTTCAGCAGGAAAGAAATAAAGTGCAACTGAAACTTAGCACTTAACTGTTGCGAATGTGAAAGGAAGAACAGGGCTATTCAAATAAAGTGAGGATCACCTTTTAATGTTTATATAAGACAGTGACGTCTTGGGCAAATCCCGACAGCTCTTACAGACTGTGGATAATGATTGAGTTCTATCTCTCTAATCTGCAGTGGATCCACACAGGTATGAAAACAAGCTTTTGTTACTGCTGTTGGAAGAAATGTCTGACTAGACACTGGGAGCAGGTCTAATGAATAACAAGGTGGTGGGGTTTGTTGGTTTTCTGTTTTTTTCTGCACAGTCACTTTCCAAGGCAGAGTCGCTCTTTACCTTTTTAGGTAAAATGCACCCAACAGGGGATGTACTACAGTTCATCATGTGAAGCCTACTTATGTTGACAGAAACTAGAAATAAAATGGTTTTCCCACTGCAAGAGTATCTTCCCACGTAAATTACCATATCCAGCCTGTTCCAACTTAATATCAGTTTCTTTGTGATAACATGGAGTTGCCAAGCAACAGGAAAGACAGAGTCACAGCTCTGGGCAGTAAGTCAAAAGCTCATTGTCAGTCCTGCTTCTCAGGACATTCTTTTTCTAGACTTCACTGCACTTTTTTTCCATATCTCTTCCTAGCTGAAAAAGCAAAGCACTGCTTTCCTTTTTTTTTTTTTTTTCTTAGTAGTGCTTGGGAATGCTAGCGTTTATTTTTATTAGAAACTTTCTATTTCAATATCCCATTAGAAATTTTCTATTGCTATCCAGCAGTAACAACACTGTGCAATGTGCTTATGCAGTCAAAAGGCAGCCTGGCAGAAGTCACTTTTAAAGTGGCAGCAGTTATCTTCCTTGAAAGTTTCATTAAAATCTAACTGTTCACTGTAAGGACTCATTCTTTTCCATTCTTAATATCCTCATTTCCCCATTTTTGTTTGTTTTGGTCCCTACAATACACTCACTTACAAACCAGGGTAGCCATGAAAGCATTAAGGGACATACCAGGAACTCAATGGAGATAGATTAGTCCTATTTTCCTTTTGTTTTAATGACTCTTTAGAGGTTTTCATGTATAGCCATATGAACAAACAAATTCAAGAAGCTCTAAAAATACTGAAAAAGATATACAGTATTTTAGAAAGCAGAATTTACTTCCTCCTTCCTCCATATTTTCAGAGAGATACCATTAGCTCTCTTCAGACTTAAAATTTCAGGAAATTTTATGGAAGCTGAGAATTAGTTTGGTTGTTGTTTACTGGGCTCTGAGATTCCTCTGAAGGAACTTACCATTTGAAACTATTACTTCTAGTGAGTTTCATTCCAGGAGAAGCAAAGTATCATAGACTCTGTTAGCTCCTTGTTTCATTTTTGGGGGGAAGGGGGGGGGGGGGGGGAGGTGTTCTCCAGCTAGTCAGTGAAAACACATTGATTATTCAAAACTCAGTCACAGTTTACACCAAGAAGTGTATCCTATTAGAAGGCTTCTTTAATTTTTCTGGAGTGATAATTTCTTCTGAACATTTCAAATTTACATGTATACATTCTGCATAACCTTATTTAATGTCCACTTTTGAAACCTGTGAAAATTTGTATCACCAAATGGTTTCTCCCCTAACTATTCAAACTTTGGAGCAATATTGGTCAAAGTCAGCAGATGGCACTGATACACATTTGTCTCAGTTTAGGAAGAAGTCCATGTGAAATCTGGGAAACAATATTATAGGAAATATAGTAGGTGGTGCTCTTACAGGAAAGAGATAAGGAATGGTAGCAGTATTTTTTTTCCACTGATGTTATGTATTTCTATACAAGTATTAAACAAGCAAATAAACAAACACACATTTAGGAGCTAAGAATCATGTGCTCATGCACACACACATGCACATAAACTCTCTTTTCCTCAGTGTCTTCTACAGACGCTGCAGATTATATGATTATTTTCACTTAAAATATGGTAAAGACACTTACAAAATACCTGTAAAATATGACATGTACAACTCAGTTGTAGTACCGTTGAGTAGGAATGGAGAACATGACTAAGTAGATTCACTGATGCAAATTCAAAGGGAATGAGATTATTCCAGCTACTGACTCACCCTCAACAACTTGCAGATGTCTGCTAATGCATCCATGATAACTCCTTGCTATTTCTTTAAAAGGGACTTCCCAAAAGGATTCACCGCAGGCAGAGTAAAGAATAAAGAATAAAGCTGAGTAATCAGATAGAGATCACTGGGAAGGTTTTGGATTTCTTTTTTATATTTTAAGACAACTATATTAAAATGTCTGAGAGAAAATCATTTAAAGCAGATTTTCTTTTCTTTCATTTACTTAGCTTTGCCTGCTTGTGTATCAGATTTGGCTTTTTGCACAGGTCACATTACTGCAATCCCTTTCTAATTAAAAATGAGATGTTCTGAAGATCAGGGATTTGGGAACATTTAAATATCTGTTTCCAAGTGACACATTCTGCCATGAGCTATTCTGAATCACAAATCATCAGCATAGTTGGTGGTGTTTGTTTTAAATATCTAAACAGGTATTTTTTATGAGACCTATTACTACTATTTTATTAATAAGTGCATGATAAATGTCAATATTTTATCACCGTTACTTGCAATGATAAAGCACAACATAACTGGAAAAAAATAACAAGACATAATGATGATAAATTTGCCTTTTTTTGAGCTCCAGCAAATGATGGCAGGAGTGAGAAAGCTGGAACCCCCACAAATCTTTTAATTTTTTTAGTATAATGAATGTTAAATGCACTAATTTACACTGCTGAAGTTTAGTTTCTATGCATTCAAAACCAAAAATACTCATATCCTGACCTAAATCTGAGTAAATTTAATTCACAGTTCTCATAGTTCACTGACAACATCCAGGGCCCAAGGCCATAAACTGCTAAGCAGCATCTACAGGTGACTAGCCTGAGTATCTTCCCACTTCAAACACAGCAAAAGGCTTTCCTTTGACTGCTGCCAACACACCATAGAGCTTCCTGAAACAACAGCACATGATGCTGGGTCTTGCTCATCTTTTAATACTGTACCAGTAGAAGGTAGGCATCAAGAGTTCACAAAGCTATACCCACCAGAAGTCATCCAACTCAGACAGTCATTCTTAACAGTGAGCTGCCTTTTCAGGCAGCCATCAGATTATAACATTTCAGAGGCAGTCTAGCCAAAGGGCTGTTGGATGCTGAACATTAACCCAAAAGCAGAATTTCAAGACAAAAAGGTCAGTTTCTTCAAGCTGTGTGGTCGCAAAACGGCAAGCTCCTCAGAAAGAGGATCCAACTTCTGAGTCACACCATGCACGCACTGCTTCCAAATTGCCATTCTCATGGTAAGAAACTTTTCCTCTAGCCTTTCCTGGAAGCCCTCCATGCTAATCTGCACAAATTGAAAGAAAACTTTCCTTTGTTGGAGAATAAAAGTGATTCATTCACTGCATAATTTAATGGCCTGGAGAATCAGGTGGTGGAGACAGAAAGGCACGTAGAGGTAATTGAGTCTGCAATCACTGATCTGGAGAAAATGGAACCAGGGCATAAATCCATTGCCAACTGCAATGAAATCTTTTGCTCACAGAAGGAGTAGAACAAATGGAAAGACAGGTACAAGCCAACATTATCTGAACACTCTGCTTTCCAGCTGAAGACAAGGATGAAAAGGCATGTCTCCAACAGGGAGCTCACTACTGACCCTTATAGGACTTCCAAAGCCTCAGATAAAAGACAGCATCCAGAAGGTTTCCTCTGAAATCGTGGGACTGATGGAAAGCAAATTGTTGGTATTCTTTGCAACTACAGCAGGGCAAACTATTCACACTAAATAACATTTTTCATTGAATTGTAGTCTCTTTTTGGACCCAAATTTGCATGCAAACTGTCAAGAAACACATCGTTTCTACACAATTGCTGCTGCTATATATTTTTTGACAAGTTGTTTAGGTGTCATATCACTTATTCATGAAACCATTTGCTGGAATGTGGCTTTGAGGATTAGATATGTTAATTAAAAAAGTAAAGGCAGTCTGATTGGAGCCCCATGTTACAGTTTCATTCCATGCGTAGATGAAAATTACTTTTAGAGTGAGGTTTCCAATTTAAAATATCTATAATTTCAAGCACAACATTCTTTAATTTCCCATTAAAATCTTCAGAGCCTAGTAAAAGAAAATATTAGCCTCAAATATGAACAGTCAGCCTGACAATATTCAACAAGCAGCTTTAGTCCTCCATAGGGTGATAGCAAGCAGAATGCATTCATTTTACAAACAGGCTACAAGAGACACCCTGCAAAATACTATTTCATTCTACAGATTTGCGAACTTCATGGATCTACAGACTGTCTACCTGGCACAAAGAATATTGGAAAAAGATGCTCAAAAAGGTACAGGTATTCAGTAAGGGGAAATGAGGTAAAGGCTACTTCTGTGTCCTTGAACGTGACAAATGAGTAATTGAAGATTTGTTGCTTTGTGTGTGATTGCTTCAGCTTTTGCCCAGTCATCATTTAACAAATTTACCTAAGAAGATAAATACATCAGCAAATAAAGGTAAAAGATTATCAGTGCATCAATTAACTTCTGTATTAAGTACTCTATTAAAAGCATCCTAAACTAAGGGATTTGAACTTGCCTCAAGTTACAAAAAAAGGGGTATGCAAGAATAGAGCTCCCTTCCTGTATTCTTCAGGGCAGACCAGGTATCTAACACTGGGGACTGCTCATCAATAGGATAATCATTTGGGAAACTGTAATACTGGTTCACCAGATCATGCATGTTTTGTTGAATGAACCACTACCTTAACAAATGGGCTCTCATGTGGTGTCTCCTGACCCAGAAGAGTTACATCCATGCTTCTTACTGACATAACAGTTCAATTATTTGATCAGACGTCTGGTTGTTGCTTTAATGATACTCCAACACACTAAATCTAGTGATAAACTTGCCTTTAAAGCAGCTTTCATGGTTGCATCAAAAAGATTGAAAAGGTGACTTTAAAATAGCCAAACCTTCAATGTCAGATGAAAAGAAGTGAAAATATTTTTATCACATACTTTAGAGTATTACTTTAGAGTAATCCATAAAATGTGAATACTTGAGGATGAGGGCTTAGTTCTGCTGACCTCCATCTTTCGGGATACAAGAATAAAACAGTCTTTCCTTTTTTTTGGCTTTAGGACCTTATTGAAAACCTACTAAAGTTAATGGAAAGACCTCAGTGGGTTGTTTTGTTAGTTTGATGGGTTTTTTTAATGGCAGATAAACATTACAACAGAGCTCCCTCACATTTAAGTATATTCTGATGGGTAGACTAACCATCCAAATTCCTGCTTGGACATTCCCTCAAATCAGAGAAAATACAGTTCTGATTTTCAGAAGAGAACAAGTCTGAGGGGTTCCAAGGACACAGACTCAACAAGCCTTAATAACCAGATTGAACTGGAGGATGGAAAACCACTGCAAAGCTAGACAAAGGCCAAGATATGTGACAGAAAGAGTAAGCTTACTATGAAGGCATAAATTTATGAAACAGACAAGTGGAAGAAATAGACCACAAGTATAGATAACACACAGTAAAATTTTCCTAGAATAATAACACCACTTTGTTAGGGAAAGTATGTAGCCTCATCAAAGAGAGAAGAAAATAGAAGAAAGCAAGATATTTAAATCTTTTAAATTAAGAAATTAGTTGGTTTAAATTCATCAGTATCCAGATCAGCTAAAACAATGCGTTTACATGATCTACATTGATAAAATTCAAATGAATTTGCTAAGATTTTTCTGGTTTTCCTTTGAAATTACTGAAGTTTCAAAATGTTAGCAAGTATTGATTTCTTCTCTGTGAATGTCATTTATCCATACAGGGACTTCACTTCTCAGTGTGTAATGTAACTCCTAATTCCCTGAAAGAGATGAAGTTATCACTTTATGAAACATTACTGTCCTAATTTCTTAATTGCTGCATTAAATCTTTATGGTCATTTTATGACCAAGAGATATATCGGTTGAACTAGTTATAAAGATCTACTGTCACCTTAAACAAAAAGTCCTGACAGATGATACTGATGTTGAAAACAAAGTTTGAGGATTCATAATTGGCTGAAAGTTGATACTTGATTTTTCTCCCATAAGAGCACAAGAACTCCTTATTAAAAACATAGTAAAAGGTAAGGATGACTTCTTTGTTTGGTATAGTGCAATACAGTGACAAATTAAACAGCAGTTCAAACAGATCACATTTAGGGAGGCTAACAGTTAAATTAAACAGTGGGGGCTGGTAACATTGATGGGAATAGTACATTATCATGCCACTGGGGATGTAGGATTCAGATTATAATTCTTGAACTCAGTTCTACGTATGGGAAGAGCTAGTATGCTAACAAATTTATGATATGTATTATTTCCCTTATTGCACTGCTACAACAGCTTTGTTTAGAGTATGTAAGATAACAAAGACAAAGCAATCCACTTCTTACAGGAAAAAGATTAGAAAACAGGAAAGGGCAAAGTTATTACAATGTTTGATGTCTAACATAACAACCAGTTCAGATGTTTCAATTTCAGGTATTTGGTGAGTCTTTTAGATGTTATTCATAAAAATCAGCTCATCACAACACTGAGAACTACCAATATATCAACGGATTGTGTACTAGTAACGATCAAACCTATGATGTTCTGTACTACCTCACAGATGGGGAACACAAAGCTCACAGCACATAGCTCCCATGGTGGTGGGGGTTAGACTAGGTGTTCTTTAAAGGTTCCTTCCAACCCAAACCATTCTATGATTCTACAATTTAAGTTCAATATACCTGTACATATACATATATATGTATATGTTGGTATGTAGAACAGGTAGCATATTTTAGATTGCAAGATTGCCCTGGACAGCTGTGCCTGACAAGGTGTTGGACAATGCATTTAAACTTTTGCAACCACATATACTTTTCCACCTTTTATCTGGCTTGTTTTTTCGGGTAATAGGCTATAAGAGACAGGGCTTTCTTGCATACTTTCTGAACAATGAGTAGCTCAATGGAGACTCATTATACTACTCTGATACTACTATTACAAAATGTCACTGCACAGTGTAGGGATGGTTATGAAGAGACAGACATGAAACCTCTGTTCTAAGAGCCACAAAGTGTATTTCAAAAGAGAGCATCCTCACCATGTTATCATGTCTGCACATATAATGCAGTTTAGACATATCAGTATGTGGTACAAGTGCCCACATGTATGTGGTACAACTGTGGTGTAACTGTGTACATGCAAATAAGAGAATATGTGAAACTAGAGAACTGAATACACTTTTGATTATCACTCAGGCTGCCACTAGGAAGATGCCAATTACATCTCTTCCATATATTTTTCTCACATAAAATTCCATTCCTCCATAGCTGTAGCTAATTTAGTGCCTATCTTCATGGCAGCAGAGTTAAAGTTATTTTTTCTGTTCACTGATTGGCATATTTCATTGTTGAATTTCATCCTCCGTTTTATCATGCAGTGTTTTCTGCCATAAAATCCTCTGCACATTTTGGTGGTCTGTTTTTGTTTCAGTTGTTCAGACTGATTCTCTACTATCAGCATACTCCACCTCAGTCCTCAGACCACCTGTTCAAAATCATTTGTGAAGATGATGAACACAGGTCTCAGCATGGATGTGCGTGGGATGTCATTGGGGTCTCTCCATTCTATAAAAAGGCCATTTATTCCTGTATTTTAACTTCTAATTTTTAATTTGGGTCTCAAACAGTCTGCACTCTCATCCTCTGAGAAACTACCCTCTAAAAAATATTTGTTGGCATTTGTCTCCAACAGGTCTTTAAGCTAAAATACGCACACATTGACCTGGTCGTCCACGTGTATATTGTCTTCATGGAATAACTCAGAAGATTTATTGTGCATTAATTTTTTTTTTAAAAAAGAGTACAACTCTTCCCAATTGTCATTTCCTTACTATAATTTCCATTCATTTCCTTCATATGCAAATCAGGCATATTGGTCTGTTCCTGCCAAATTCAGCCACAGAGTCCTTTTGAAATACTTGGCTATACTGCCATCTTTCATTCCTCTGATTCCAGGATTGCACAGCACACAGTTCGTCAGTTCTGTGTCTTAGTTCACGCAAAGCTTTTGGGCATCTGACATATGATCCCATCCATCCTTTGTTTTGTTTTTTTTTATTTTATTTTATTTTTCCTTAAACTTCTCCAAACATTTCACAGTCAAAAATGAGCTCAGAGGTACATTATCCACTCCAGACATAATTATGCAGTGGCTAATTTGTGATAAACAGTTCTTCAATATAGATCAAGAAAGTTTTCTGTATGCTAAAGAGGAAAGAAAAATGGTGAACAAGCTAGGCCATACTTTCTCACATTAGCTCATTTTGGGGGGAAAAAGTTTGACAAGCTGAAAAAAATCTGAAAAGCAGATCTATGTAGGCAGATCGTCACTTGTGTCATCATGTTCACCTGAAGAAAGGCCTGTGGGTAGTGTGCCACCTGCCCTAATTATGTGGCTGCCAACTTTATTCTTGGACTCCAAATAACCCCCATGGTTTGCTTCCAGATAGGTACTTTCTTACACACTAGATTGGCAGGTGACATTTGATTTGTAAAAGCAAAACATTCCAGTATCATACTAATGTTTGGAAAAGCAGCATATATTTGTGTTACCCACCTCTCTGGCTGAATGGCATAAGAATTAAGAATGGCAGCCCACCTTTCCACCTCATCATACAAGCAAGATTATTTCACAAGTAACCCTTATTTTTTGCATCTTAAAGGAGGAAGGTTTGTGCAAAGGTTCATATACCTCTAAGAGTACGAGCTTTTCTATGAGACAATATGATACACACCAGGAGCTTGTTATGAGGCATTTCTTATTATTTTTGCCAGATCTCTCTCTCCTTTATTTTTTTTTTTTTTACCAAATTAAAAAATCTGGACCCAATCTATTTTATTTCACAGCTGTGAATACTCAAACAGACATGAGATAAAATGTCTGCAGTAGTCCTTGTTGAGAAACCATGTTTTTCCTTAAGGTTAGACAGTCAGGGTTGACTGAAAATGAATATTCTTCTAAACACGTTACTGTAACTCAGAAGACAGACTCTTAGTCAATGATAGCAACAATGATAATAAACAATAGTGTTGTTAGTAATATAATGTATTTCTAAATGTCAGTAATGGTATTTTTAAACAAAAAAGGCTAGCAATGTACTGTAAATGTGTGCTATAAGAAGCATTAGCATGTAGCTGCCAGACAGTCTCAGTGAAGGATTTCATTGTTGAATTATGAAATCACTGTGTTTGATATTATACACATACGCCCCTGATCTGATGCAGACTGCATTCAAGAAGGATTCCAAGCAGCCTCAGAGGTCATCATTAACCTTCTACCAAGTAGAGTTTATAGATAAGTATTAAATAAATCTATAGATTTTACCTAGTTCTAGAACAGTTTCTATAGTGTTATTTTTCGCCCCTTGCAATGAAAGCATGGTCAATATAGAAAACATATTTTTCTGTTTTTCTCTAGACCACAAAGATACATTAGGACACACCCATGTACCATTTTCAAATGGCTGAACACAAAATGTCATTTTCAGATTCCTCCTTTCAGAGACATCTGTTCTGCACCTGTTTTCTTAATGTCTGTTTCTATAGATGAGTCCCAATGTTCAAAATACTTGCCCTTTCACAGGAACTTTCACTGGGACACATTAAAATGTATGAACAACCCTCCTACCTTTAGCAGGTAAGCTTGGCAGTCACTGATATAGTCATATTCTAATCCGTCAAAGGTATAATAATGTCGATCTCCATAAACAGTGCATACAGCAGGACAGGGGTAACTAGTACAATTGAATATCCCTTTCCGACAAACACTGTAAAGGAAAATTAACAATCACTATTTTCTCATAGCAGGGTCATTTTCTTTCTTTTTTTTTTTTTTCTTCCATAAAAAGCTTTCTTGGGTTCTTCATTTCAAGCCATGCAGAAATTCATGAAAGGAAGAAAATTCTCAGACCTTCAAACACAGCTATTCTGTGGATTGCATTTGAAGTTATTGGTGATGCCACAGCACAAAAGCATTGAGCGCGTTGCTATCAGGACATATGTATGATAAAAATGCATAAGAAATGAATGTAAATGTAAAACCTTAACATTTTTATGCCTTATACAAATATTTCCATCACAGCTGCCAGCATAGATAAGATACCATGCCACAACATATTCATAAAACATCAATATTATTTTTCCTCAAGAAATTTTGATGAAAATCTGCACATACGTAATGCAAAAGACCTCCAGTTACTACCTATAAGTATTCAGACAAGTATGGAATGAGATTAAGAAATAAATACTGATATTTTGCAGGATTACTTTTCCTGCCAGCTACGTTCAGTGACTTTCATGAATTTTCGTGAAGGTAGTACTGACAGCTTCTAGTTTTGCTTGTGTAAGTGTATAAACTCAATTGATTTGCCAGTTAAGTTTTTAACCGATTAAAAGCTGCCATGCCAAACTTAAATGTAAATAGATATTTTGGCTAGCAAATTATAATGGATGAAAAACTGGTAAGGCTCCCTAATAAAGATGCTGGGCACTAACATGTTTTCCAGTTCTCATGCTTTTTTATTTCCCCATTTTCTTCTTGTATAGTCGCTCATACTGACTGGTAACTCACAATGCAAACAGTTCAGTTCCCGAAGGATCGGACTATTTACCACCGTCATTCATTTGATTCCTCCTTTTTCCCCGTAGTTGTCTTTCATGACATTCTATTCTCCAAAATGTCAAATGTCTTTTCTTTCAGAGATTAACTGATACGTGTGGAATCAGGTGCTTGCTCTTGACTGGTTTTTAACTTGGGTATCTTTTGTGTCATTTTCAGACCTGAAGAAGCACTCACCCAAAAATCTGCCTACTCTTCCAAGTCTATGATTGATCCTAATAAAAGACGAATTCTGGAACTGTCTATAAATAAGTAGATACATTTTTGATTATTTAATGTACTCAGCACATTTGCTATATCAGATTCACTCTGTGACTAGACCAAGGTGATCTGGAAGTATGCAAAATGCATGTTACTCACCAGGTGTAACATGGTGTAGCTATCACTTCTCCTGACAGAAATTCCCTGTCTTTCCAGGTGCATGGACAGCTGTCAGGAATATAACATTTCCCTCTGTGCTCAGCCATCCTTCAAAATAAAAGAATTATTGAAATGAAAGTGTAAATTCACAGGAAGATCAGCATGTCTGAATGTGTTTGTCTAAACCCCACCAGAAGCAACCAGCTTTGGCAAAAGCTTTCTGAATCAAATGACCTCCTGTGCACAAGTGGAGACCTCACAAAGCTCACAGCTGCAGCTCTCCTACTTTGAAATGGGTATGTTGGGGTGGGGCAGCAGCTTCTATGTAAGCAATGCAAGTAATGTAGTTATTCCTCTCTGCAATCTGCAGAGCATCTGTGTGTTACAGACACTGCTGAGGCTGCAGCCAGGCTTCCCTTCCCTCTCTGCTGCTTCCTGGTTCCCCTCTCCAGGAAAGCAGCTGGACTGATGTACCTGCTCCTCTGCACAGAGCAGCAACCATCCCGTTCTGAGCACAGGATAGTGAGCTGGACTATGGCAACTCTTGCGGAGTTAGCAGGACAAAAGAAATGTGGTTTACATAGGGCAGTGGACCTGCCTACAAAAGGGAAGTGGAAACAGCTATCAAGGTTAAGACAAAACAGTATGACTAAATGCAAAAAGCAGGAAATCTTATTAGATCATGAGTAAGTAAATCAGAGATGTGGTTTACCACTTTTTGTTATCCCCTTGTTTCCATCTGCTTAGCAACATTAATTTTAAATAATAAATGTTACTGACACTCCCAATTCTGCTCTTTACAGGAGCAATTCCTGCAGTTGTCATTGCTACACATGACTGAGGGCAAAGGTAGATGTGTTTTCAAAGAATTATCTTGAGATTATTTCACTTGAAGTTGAAATTCAAAGGAATGCACAGATGAGTTTTCTCCTCCCCATAATTACTGGTTCATTAAAGTTACATTGCTTTTAAGAAAAAGAGTCAAGTGTTCAGAAAAATGGTTAGAGATATGAAAGCACTAGAATGGATGGCTTGGGGAGGTCATTTAGAGTCTCTGTCAATGAAAGTTAAATGTCTGCCAAAACCAATATAGTTACTGCTGATGCCACCTAAGGGCAGAAGAATAGCTTAGCCCCATGAGGTCCCTTTCCATACTACTCTTCTGTATTTCTGTAATTCAGCTTATCCTCTTACATCTCCAGCTCAATCTTAGGGTGACTTTCAGTGTATCGTTGCATGACAAATTTACTGTCATTCTCAGCTCATTTCCTCAAGAAATTTGGAGCTATTCTATTCAGTTTTTATGGCATACCAGAGACTTTCAATGTTTCTTATGCTTTGCCACCTCTTCGACTACTGATTAAAAATCTGCAAGCTGTTGTGCAAGAATTTTAACAGTGGAATATGTAAAACATTTTTACTTGAAGAGGACCATTTTGTGCATACTAGAGCCCATCCAGTCATGGATTTCCAAAGGAAAGGTTTTCAATACCACTCACAGGCTGCTTTACTTTATGAGCACTGTAAGTACCAGGGATGCTAGAATAAGGTGCCAGTCTCCAGAAGAATTCAAGATTCCACCCAGTAATGTTAGGTGATTGGCTCAAACAGTGGGTAGTGGTAGAAATCAGGTAGGAAAGAAAAAACAAAGAACAACATCTTAAGAACCTGATCATGCATAAGTCTATAGGACCTGATGAAATCCACCCATGAGTCCTGAAGGAGCAGGGGAATGAAGTTGCTAAGCCACTGGCCATCATATTTGAAAAATCATGGGAGTCAGGTGAAGTTCCTGACGACCGGAAAAAGGGAAATATAACCCCCATTTTCAAGAAGGGGAAAATGGATGACCTGGGGAATTACAGACCAGTCAGTCTCACCTCTGTGCCTGGCAAAATCTTGGAGCACATTCTCTTGGAAGGCATGCTAAGGCACATGAAAAACAACAAGGTGCTTGGCGACAGCCAGCATGGCTTCACTAAGGGGAAATCCTGCCTGACCAATTTGGTGGCCTTCTATGATGGGGCTACAGAACTGATGGACAGGGGTAGAGCAGTTGATGTCATCTACCTGGACTTGTGTAAAGCGTTCGACACTGTCCCACATGACATCCTTGTCCCTAAATTGAAGAGACATCAATTTGATGGATGGACCACTCGGTGGATAAAGAACTGGCTGGATGGCCACACACAAAGAGTTGTGGTCAATGGCTCAATGTCCAGCTGGAGACCAGTAACGAGTGGTGTCCCTCAGGGATCGGTGTTGGGACCGGTCTTGTTTTACATCTTTGTCGTTGACATGGACAGTGGGATTGAGTGCGCCCTCAGCAAGTTTGCCGATGACACCAAGCTGTGTGGTTCGGTTGATATGCTGGAGGGAAGGAATGCCATCCAGAGGGACCTTGACACACTTGTGAGGTGGGCTGATGCCAACCTCATGAAGTTTAACCATGCCAAGTGCAAGGTCCTACACCTGGGTCGAAGCAATCGCAGGCACAGTTACAGGTTGGGCAGAGAAGAGATTCAGAGCAGCCCAGCAGAGAAGGACCTTGGGGGTGTTGGTTGTTGAGAAACTCAACATGAGCCAGCTTCAGCATGCACTCGCAGCCCAGAAAGCCAACCGTATCCTGGGCTGCAGCAAAAGGAGTGTGACCAGCAGGTCGAAGGAGGCGATCCTGCCCCTCTACTCTGCTCTTGTGAGATCTCACCTGGAGTATTGTGTGCAGTTCTGGTGTCCTCAACATAAAAAGGACATGGAACTGTTGGAACAAGTCCAGAGAAGGGCCACGAGGATGATCAGGGGACTGGAGCACCTCCTGTATGAAGACAGGCTGAGAAATTTGGGGCTGTTCAGGCTGGAGAAGAGAAGGCTGCGTGGAGACCTCATAGCAGCCTTCCAGTATCTGAAGGGGCCTCATAAGGATGCTGGGGAGGGACTCTTCATCAGGGACTGTAGTGATAGGATAAGGGGTAACAAGTTAAAACTTAAACAGGGAAAGTTTAGATTGGATATAAGGAAGAAATTCTTTACTGTAAGGATGGTGAGGCACTGGAATGGTTTGCCCAGGAACTTTGTGGATGCTCGATCCCTGGCAGTGTTCAAGGCCAGGTTGGACAGAGCCTTGGGTGACATGGTTTAGCGTGAGGTGTCCCTGCCCATGGCAGGAGGATTGGAACTAAATGATCTTAAGATCCTTTCCAACCCTAACTATTCTATGATTCTATGATTCTAGGAGAATAAAGAAATGACATAACAGTAAAACTTCTCATAACAAGGCTTTCATGACTTGTCAATATAGCTTTAATAGCATAACATATATGCTTAATATTTTCTTGTATAAAAAGGAGAACTTGTGAACCCCATTTTCAAGATAACCCTTATGGCCCCTTCCTAGCTGGAACCATGAGCCTGAAAGGCATAATGGCATCAGAAATACAATTTAACAGCAATTATGGCATTAACTGCACTAAATGTTGCACATTTACTTTTCTATCTAATAAACTAAGTGTTTATTCTCTTACTTAACAAAATAATTCATGTGTTCTATTCCATTATTTGGGATTTGGATTGTTTGTATCCCTTTTATAGTTTATAATGAAAAAAATATTCAAGTAACATTCTATTTGAAATGGTGTAATACTACTTGACTGTGAAAGCAGGGCTTTAGCTCTGTTTTTTTAACATGTATTTTAATTATTTCAAATTTTCGAATTAACTTTCATGACAATGCTGCTAGTTTAAGTTCATGCAAATGTCATGTTGATGTTTAAGTAAAAATTTACTAGTTTTTATATGATTCCTTGAATAAATTTGTGCGTATTTGTGTTAAAAATAATTCTTTATTCCTGTAACGCTAATGGTCTTGAAAGCTAACTCCTCAGTTGCAGAGGTTGTATAGGACTACAAAGGCAAGCACAACCAGTGAAATCTTGAATAGCTGTGCCTGAAATCTGCCCTTCACCAGTGCTGTGCCTGAAGTCTGTCTTTCACCATTGCTTAATCATCTATGAACATCACAAGCTGCTGGAAGGGGAATTCTGGTAGTCTCCTTACATTCTGATCTGTGCACAGCTGATATACTGTCAGGCTATACATGCAGTGAAATAAAACCAAATCTTGAGAAAAAACAGGGAGCACTTCACCTGAGGTCAAATTGCAGCAATCTGCACAGCATATTTGACTCTTTAAATCTGAAAATGCACGTATCAGGCATCATGGGAGGGAATGGAAAAGAGGGAGTGGTAGCTGATCCTGACAGTAACTTAATAACAAATGCTTTTAGGCTTTGTACTTGGATTGACCTCTGCAAATCTCAGCAGACTGTTTCTGGGCACCAAATCCAAATACATGTGCTGAGAAAAAAACTTTGGCTGAGTTCGAAATGGCAGAAAGCATGAGTGTGAATAGAGCAGGTTCCACCCCACAAACCCCTCCCCCTTGATCCAGGTTAGACATCAGTACTGTAAGCCTGAGTAGAAGTCTAGGTGAGACAATTACTTGGGCAGTAAGCAGGAGTACAGATGGCTTACATTGCCTTTTTTTTTTATGTTTGTTTCTACAATCAAATAAATTATACTTCAAATGGTGGGAATCATCTCCTGTCTAAAGAGTCCCAAATACCAGCCAATCAGACTGGTAGCAAGCTGGATATCTCATGGGATAGTGGAATCATGGTCTCAGCATTGACAAACTGTGGAACTCCAACTGAAGCAGTATTATAGCACAAAGCCTCACACCAGCAAGAATGAGAAAAGGGGTCTCAGAGAAGAAAGAAAGAGTTGTCCTTTTGTATAACCACAAAAATTTTAGAGAGCAGTAGGTTCAGATTTAGAGGTGTGATACCACTGGAATTTAAAAAGTAAAACAAAATATGCCATGTTAAATTGTGAAAAATACGTATGTAGCTTGTGTTCCACGTTGTTCTGCCAAAGCTTACCCAGGGGGGCAAATGCAGCCACTTCCACAGGGTGGTGAGGGGACACAGGAGAAGTTCATGGCAAGGTTCGCACAAGAGATCCCGCAATTCACACCCGCTGCTGGTAATCCAGGCACAGGAGATCTGCAGTCATAGTAGACTTTTCCTTCAGGGCATATGTGAACTTCAAATGTAAAATGCAGGTTAAATGAGATCAACTGCTCTTTTACCCTGAAGGTTTTCTGTTTGTTTTTGTTCACAGTCTATTTGTTATGTGTACTGTTTACAGTACACGTAAGAGCACAATCTGGATAAAATTCTATAACTTCATTTGTACTACAGCATTATTTATATTAAGCATCTGGATATATGCACCCTGGATCTGATACACAGCCCATTCTTAAAGATGGAATAATTATGCCTTAGGTAGACAGAATCTTTAGAAGTGGCATAATTTTCAGTGTACTGAAATCCCTTCTAAACCATTAGAAATTCATTAAAAATTTGCTTTCTAGAGATCAACACTTTCAGGCTTCCTAAACATGGATAGTGAGCCTAATTTTAGGTATTCCCACAAGAACATACTGACCTACACCTCACATGCAACTATTTAATTTTTCAATTTCCCAAATGACTTACTAGTACAATGTGTGCTACAGAAAAAAGACAAAGAAAAAACTTTGACAACCAAGACAACTTGTGCTCCTCACCTCTTTTTTTAAACGTCGTGATGTTAAGTATCTCATAATGAAAATACATATAAGGAGAAAACCAAACAACTATGCAATCTAAAAAACTTTCTCTGTGCAACTCTAATATGAGACAAAACTGTAAATTACCTGTATTTTCTGTAGTGGCTTCAATACATTTCACTGTTCCGTTTAAACACTGACTGAAAAACAAAAGCAAGCCTATCTTCAATTCAAGGGGAAAAGGTTAAAAAGGAGAATACATGTTAAAAAAGATAATACATCTTAACCCTGTTTAGAAATAAGGAGGAGGAGGATTAAAATCTAAAAGCATGGGTTCTAACCAGCAATTTCTTGATTTTTTGGTTTTCTAACCAGTGATCTGTAATGAGGGCCCAGACTCACAAAGAAGTTTGTGTACTATTTGATTGCCTAAATTTCACTGAAATAAAAAAGAGGCTGGGTATGTCAGCTTCTGTGGGAGCAAAGGGCCAGGTGATTCAGGCTGCTGGCAGTGTTACACAAAACCTTACGTGTGTTGGGGAATATGGAAGGATACAGTAGGCAAATTTTTTGGTGCACAGACGTTAGGAGACACATCTTGATTCTATTATGATAAAATACAGAATTAGAGAAAACCGCATTCAACAATAAACCTAGCCCTTATTTTTTACTTTTATTTAAAAACAAAAAAAAATGTGGAAAAAGCAACATTGCAGAGGCATAGCAATGGCAGAAAAAGAAGCCCCTACTCTCACCTCTTGAACTACATGATTATCAAGCTTCAGTTATAACAACTATAATATATAAGACCTCAGCAAGAATTAAGCTTGGCACAAAAGTCACAAACATGATTTTAGATCAGCAGGTGGAGAGCATTTCTTGTAAAATAAACAAGTTTGACCAGGAAACTTGGGAGGCTTCCCATTTGTTTCAGTGGGGTCAGGATTCCATCATGAATTAATAATACAAAATGACACAAATATAGCTCTCTGCAAGCTTTTGTTTGAAAGACTTTCTAAAATAGAATCACATTGTTTATTCTTCCAAAACCAGTCTCGTATTGCTATCATAACACCCCCAAGTCTAAGAACAGGACTGGATCCGCTATGTGTGTGTTTTGAGATATTCTTTAGTCACTAGCTTACAAAATTTTCCAGGTATCCTGTTGTTAAAATAAGCAGGTACGTAATCCAATTTCTATTAGGCTCCCTATTACTAAGTGTGTGTCGTGGTTTAAACCCAGTCAGGTAATTCGTTCGCTCACTTCCCCCCCTTTCTTGCCCTCCCCCTGCTCCCGGAGGGACGGAGAGGAGAATCAAAAAGAATGCAACTCCCACGGGTTGAGATAAGAACAGTTTAGTAACTAAGGTATAACACAAATCACTACTGCTACCACCAGTGATAATAATGATAAAGGAAATAACAAGGGAAGAGAATACAACACCTCAGCACCAGCCGACCGATCACTCGCCCCCCAAGCCCGACCAAGCTCCGACCGATACCTCCTCCAACCCTGCAGTCTCCCAGCCCTTCCGGCTAACTCCCAGTTACATCCTGGGCATGACGTGCTGTGGTATGGAATACCTCTTTGGTCAGTTTGGGTCAGGTGTCCTGTCTCTGCTTCCTCCCAGCTTCCCCTCCTCCCTGGCAGAGCATGAGGCTCACAAAGTCCTTGGCCAAACCAAAACATCTCTATCAGCTCTGTTCCTGAGCTGAAAGTCAAAACACTGCACTGCACCAGCTACCAAGGAGGAGAAACATGACTGCTACTGCTGAACCCAGGACAGTGTGTAACAAAAATAAAATCTTAATACAATAGACTTTCATTCTACTGAAAGAATTCTCAACACCCTAGAGTAGCATACAGACTGTGATACATGAAATGTAAAATTCTTGGAGCTCAAACCTACCAGGAGCCTGTTGGTGTAGGGAGGATTTCTCCAGGCTGGAGGACTTTGCCCTTGTAATGACAATGACAGGCAGATCTGTTAAAAGAGCATTTATGTAACTACAAAAGCAAGATGAAATGTGGATTTAAGAGCAATCCATTTATCAAGCTAATACGATAAGCAGGCCTTACAATTCATTAGCTTAATCTTAATATTTACAACACTTTTCTAAGGTCAAAAACTAAAGGATGACCATCTGACTGTATTGAAGTCAGTAGCAAAACTCCTCCCATCTTCAACAATGCCAGGATTTTCCTCAGTCTCTGTATCATTTACTTGCTGTTTCTGTTCATTTGTCTTACAGAAAGGAGCTTTCCTTCCCAGTTATGGGAATAGTAGGGCAATATGTAGTTCCCATTCAAGTTACTGTCAGAATCTTGGGATGTAAGAATTACTGTAGCAAAATCTATTAACTCTGTCTGTGATAAGAGCCTGATGGGATAGAACAGCAACAGAATTCCCTAGAAACCACGGAAAATATGGGAATCCAAGTTACCTCACACTCTTTAATAGTTTGAAAGAGTCTTTATCCCTACAATATGAACTTTACTGTCTTTTCAAAATATATGTACAATGAAGAGCAATAGCTCTGTATAATTGTGAAATTAATACAAGTTCTCATTCCAATTTTTAATTCAGTGCCTGAACTCAGTAACTCCGCATGACGGTGAGCTGTAAAATGTCAGTACACAATCATAGAATCTTAGAATGGTTTGGGTTGGAAAGGACCTTAAGATCATCCAGTTCCAACCCCTGTGCCATAGGCAGGAACGCCTTCCACTAGACCAGGTTGCTCAAGGCCCCATCCAGTCTAGCCTTGAACACTGCCAGTGATGGAGCATTCACAACTTCTTTGGGCAGCATGTTCCAGTGCTTCACCATTCCCACAGTAAAGAACAAAAACTATTTCCTTTCATTGAGCATTTCCTTCCATTTAACTGAAGGGGTTTGCATTGTGAGATAGAAAAAGACACTCCTATCTACTTTCACTGTATGATCCCTCTTTACAGATTGCTACTACATAGATTCTATTTTTTTCTTAAGTGTTAGAAACATGCTTTCCCATGAATTAATAAAGTTTCATTGCCTTTCTTTAAAGCAGTAATGTATCTTCTCTGAAGTGCAGTAGATTACTGCACACAAAGCAGATGAGGCCCCACTATTGATTAGTACAAAAGAATATGAAATCTTCGTATATTGTTTGTTATCCTGTTTAGGCAGTCTACATCTTGAGGAAGACATCAGAAAAACTACTTTAAATCTTTCTGGAAAGGGGAAAATATGCATATGCATAGATTCTATTTTCTTATGACTTACATTGACACACAGAAGTTGACCGACTCTTCAAAATATTTCCCATCGGGACAATTACATCCTTCTGCACAGTCATCACCACAGATATTTGCCATAGAAAGTGAAGCACAGGAATGTTTACAAAAAGAAGAACACTGATGATAAAGCATACCACCGTGACACATCACAGCTGGAGGAGAGAGAGGGAGAGAAAAGGGAGAACACACTCTTAAAATGTGAAAAATAGAAAACGAAGCAGCGTATAATGGAATTGAAAAACAGAAAAGCAAAATGTTCTCTTGCTGCACTGGGGTGAGTTGAAATGCATGAGAAAAACATGCTGGTTTACTGATTTCATAAGTTAGAACTATTTAGATTCAGGTGGGTTTATGTTAGACAGTTCCTTGGCTGGAATTGTCTATTTTGTAAGCAGTAGACGTCTATTCTTTATATGTGTGGGTGTGTCTATCTAGTAACTTAGGCACCCAAGAGAGGAAAAATGGTCTAGTTAAGGCTGAGGCATTACTGTATGGTTTAAAAATGCCTTGTTTAAAATTATTGCTATATCCTACTTGGCGAATCATTTTCTACCCTTCCCTGCCTGACCCGGGGAGCCCCTGCCACCCTGGCTTGCCTTCCCTTAGGAACAGTCTTGTTCCTGCCACTACCTGACTACTTTAGCCTAATAGAAGCTTCCATATGAAAAGCCAGAAATTTAAATTCTCTCTGCTTACAGAGGGCAGGTGTTCCCTGTAAGACAGCTCAGGGTCCCCGACTCAGACGCCTACTGTAAAGGCTATTTGTGTTCTCCCCTGAATATGTCATTATCCCATGGCACAATTCTAGTTTCCAGCAGAAAAGGTCAATCCCTGTACTTTGTGGAGTAAATAGAATTTTAGACATTTCCAAAAGACGTTCCATTCTGCAAACATTACTCACCACAGTAAGAAATATGAGATCTGAAGTCAGCGACGATGCCGTGCTTGCCACACACGTAAGCATAGTGTGCCAAAGCATTACACAAACAGCTGCTTCCGCATTTGCACGCGTCAAAGCGGCATTGCTGGTAGTATAACCCTGGACTGATGTAGGCATGACAGGGAGCAAAAACTTCTTGGTTGATGATATCACAGTGAGATGCATACCCAGCTAAGAGAAGGCAACACTGGTTTAGCCTGATCCATTTTAATGTGATAGTTACTCAAATGAATAGCACAGAATATTTTTTACAAGGAGTCACATGGGAAAGACAAGGAGTAATAAAGACAACTTACTCCTGGGGAGATTCTGGTTGAACACTACAGGAAAATTTTTCACAATGAGAACACTCAACCATTGCACTAATCTCCCCAACAAAGTGGTGGATTCCCCAACACGGAACACTTTTAATATCCAGCTGGACAGGGTGCTGAGCCATCTAGTCTAGGTCATGTTTTTCCTAGAAAAGTTGGACCAGATGAACCTTGAGGTCCCTTCCAACCTGGTATTCTATGATTCTGTTGAAAGAGCATCCCTACCCTTCATCCTCCCTGTTCCTTCCCACATACACACACTGACATAAGGATTTCTGTAGTCTCAGTAAACTAGACTTAAGGAGTGAACTTGGTTGAAAAGTAACCTGACCAAACAAACAAGCAATTTCTTTTTCAGTTTCATCAGATAAAGTTTATCACAAACCTGGAGAGATGCTTGTGCTGGCTCAGTACAGGTGGTAGCATGGGGCAGGACCATTTAATCAGGGACTGCTTTTTCCAGTGATGATTAAAAGATCACAAGAAAATTCAGGCTGGAAGGGACCTCAGAGGGTCATTTAGTTCACGCTACTGCTCTAAGCAGCTTACATTTATGTCAAACTTTGCCTTCACTGAGGAAGCACAGAACTGAAGGTGGGTATGAAGTATTTTGGAGAGAGCTAACTCAGCTGAGATATACTGCTTTAGAAGACAGCCAATGCTAAAGGCATAGAAAGCCAGAATGCCCCAGATTCTTAAAAGTTTATGGTTATTCTAGGCTTGCTCCCGCAGGCTCCAAATATGGCCAAATCCCACATCCTTAGTGAGGCCCTATGTCTGAAACATTAAAAACATTATTTTAAATTCTGTCAAAATTGGCAACTACTGTCTGCCCATTGTCTTCATTAATTGAAAAGAACAGCAACATGGAAAGGAGGAGACAGTGAAAGTTCAACACAAAACATAGGCATGTCAACCAGCCAAAACTAAGTCTTTACTCAGGAATTTGAACAAATACACAAAGCTCAGATTGTTTGCATCTGTTTGTGTCAAAGAGCATAGATGAAGGATAAAGAAACTTTTAATGCAACAAGCATGGAGAAAGCAGAGACAAGACCTTTGATCTGAACATTGTCTTGGCAAGACACTGTCTCTTGTACTTCCTTTATCAAGCTAGAAATGTCATTGTATCATTCCTCTTGACTGGCAAAGAAAACAAAAAATGTCCCATAATTATAAGATACAGGTAATTCCAGACTCACATGTGAAAACATACCATTTTGCTGATTAACATTGCAGGGATCAACCACAGGAATGTTGATAGGCACAGAACAAGCTGAGGAAACCTTCCATGCATTTGCATGAAGTTGCGGGGTCCCTTCTATCATCCCTGCTGGAGAGCTGAAAAGGAAAAACTCAACACTGCAATTGTCCTGCTGACCTTATGGGCTACATGGGTGAGGATACAAGTACATTGAAAAGCCTTAGATGCATAGTCACACTGAACATAACCTGTCAAAAGAATTTCCATCTGTGAGGAGCAAAGCTTTCTCCTCAATATGGTACTCGTGAAAACTACTTTTACAAAGTCTGCCCTCACTTACACCTAATTCAAGTACTCTGAAATCAGCTGTAAGAGGCATTTATGAGAGGAGAATTTGGCCTTTATTTTAGTTCGTAAATTCAATGAAATGTCAAAAATTTAACCTCTTAGTTAATGTCAGTGTTCTAGAAGGGAGCTGTTTGCATTTTGATGCTGGGTTTCACCAAGTATTTCAGAAGCATTTGTTATTGCTAGAGAAGTTTTGTAATATTATAGATTGAGGAACTTTAGAGGAAATGAAGCAAAAGAATAAGGAAAATGTGCCCTTCTGATTAAATTATTCCCATGGTTCACACTTACATTCTTTTCTCCATTAAAACTTGATGGGGAATCAAGCAGTAATAAGTGTTAATGAGGTGAGATGATCCTAGTATTATCATCAACTCTTTTTGTCACTGCTCATCTATTTGCTCTGATGATAAGGGAGCAGCAGGGAGGGAAAAAAGTACATTCAAGAAATATCATTATCTTATAGCTTCTATAAATAATATGGTAGTTTTCTATGACCTAGTTAATTTTATGTGTTTCATATTTTTAAGTCCCTAACATTTTAATTAAGAGAGTTTACCTTGGTTAGATTAATAAAGTACGAGCATGTTAACGAAATGAAATTCTTCTTAAACACAATCTAAATGTACAATGTGCAACTTACAGAAAATCATCTCTTAAATTCCCGTTGTATGTTCCGCATAGTCCTAATGTTCTTCTCTTCCAGCCAATATCAACTTGAACATAGATCCTCTCTCCATCTTTAGCAAATAGTATCTTCAAACCAAAACTAGTTTTCAGTTGAACAAAAAAAGAAGATACATTCTGAATTTCAATAGCGCCTGCACATAGCAAAAGAAAAAGAAAAACAAGAGCACTGAAAACCAGCTTCCAGGTTGTATTGGTTTACCTCTTAAGCAAAATAGACTTTCAAAACTTAAAACTAAAATGAGAAACTGCACAGCCTCACCTGCAGCCAAATAACCTCACCCATTCTCCATCTGAACTTACGAGACTACATCTCTTTTTCATTAGCAACACAAATCAGGAATTGCAACTACTGTCAACAGTAAAAAGTCTCTCACCTTTATGTACCTGTGAGTTATCCAGAAACCATTCTCACATTTATTTATTTTTTTAGAATAAAGCAATGCTACTGTATGCCTCCATCAATGAGAACACAAGAAACCACTTGTTTCTTAGTCTCCAGGGATGTTATAAGATCAATTAGCAAATGTCTGTAAACTGTATTGTAATCTTTAGATTGAAGGTTCTCTCTTGCTACGACTGACATGACATCAGTACAGCTCCTTGTTTAGGCTAAGACACTATCAAATTCCCAGCTTTCCTTCCCAGCAAATCCATTATGTGAGAAAATGGAAATTTCCCAGCCAAAGCATTCATTTGCCACACATTGTGGGGCTACTTGCGGCTGCAGGGTTAAAGCAGATCTACCTTCACAAACAGCCTTTATACATGCACACACATACACACTTTGATGCATAAACTGAGAAGAGGCAGACAAAGTGTGAGCTTAAAGACATTCTTCACTGATAAGACTAACTAGATACACCCAACTATCAAGAATCTAACACCAAAATACTTGTGATCAATTATATTTGTCACAGGGTATGGAAACAGACAAAACAGTGAATAGAAACTGACTCAAGAGATAAAATTAAATTAAAATGAAGTTATGAAGTAGAACTGTCAACATAACGGAAAGTATATCTGATCTATGAAGTTCATTGCATAGGAAGCTGTGAATGTCAAAAGCAGTACTGTGACTGGACAAAGTCGACAAAGTCAACAAAGATACAGTTGAAAGCACTAACACAGAACTCCCTAAACTCTGTTTTGCCAGAAGCTGGGAAAGAGGAACTCCCGCTTTACTCTTTCTCACTACAGCTCACTGTAAGATATGAAATTTAGCAATATCATGTCCACTTTCAATGTTGAATTTTATAAAATTCTTTTAAGGCTAATTTATTTTACTATCCATTCCGAAAAGATGAAGTAACCTGCCTGAAATCAGGCAGATATATAAATCAGTATTGAAAGCAGTGTAGATCCTGCAAAGCACATGGATTCCGTGCCATTTACTCCAATAAGCTTTAATTAAGCTAGACCTTAACATCAGTCTCAAGATGATTTTCAGCCTCTCTTAGCCTCTCTTCTTTTTCTTACCTCCTCTCCCTTTAACAAAATTAGTGGAATTCTAGGTACTCTCTAATGTAAGAAATACAAAGAAATGAAGGCATAACGAAAGGCTCCATTTCACAGGCTGGAAAAGTATATCTCTAGAACCACTACTGAGGTTATAAGAAGTAATCAACTGTGAGTTTCATAAGTTATGCTCAAAGGAATTCCTTTCCGTAGACAGATATTATTAGAAAGCTTTGGAGCATATAAAAGAAAGAATGTGAACTCTGGTATCTACTCCATGCACTTCTTACCATTAAGGTTAAAAACTTGGTTAGGGCCAGTTTGGACTTGACCATATCTCGTGAGAGTTACTTGTTTGCTCACATCATCTTCAAGGACTAGAGTTATAGACTCAATGCAGGCGTGGTCAAAGTTCTAAGTAGAAATGAGTTTCACCATCAGAAACGGAGACATTAGTATTACCATGGAAAGCAAACCCAAACAAATGAGAAAAAACAGCTGTATAGAAAGGGAGTACCAGAACTGTCATCAGGTAGTAAACTGTCACTCAAAGCATTAAACAGAGCACCCTAAATTGTATCTAGAATATAATAAAACCTGCATATGCATATAAGAGCAAGGAGAATGCATTTTAGCTCTTATGGCAATCTAGTAGCAATTGGACTGAAGTTGCCAGTACTGGTACTGGGTTCAAAAGGCCATATTTGCATGGCCTCCCTGGGTACTCCTCACTGCTGGGCTAACCAGTGTTTGAGCAAGTCTGACCCCGTCTATAGCAAGCTGGTACAACCAGAGCCCAAATGCAGCCAATCCAGCAGAAAGAAACTATTGTACACATGAAGGTACTTCTCGCCTTGAAATGTAGTCATGCTCTTTGACTGCAGACCAAAAGGATATATTTTCTCCAGAATTATACTGCAATAATATATCAGTATCTGACTGTCAAAAACTGGTAACTTATAAACTAACTCACACCCATCATTTTAAGAGTACTATCCAGGCAAAATTTATGAACCTAAGTACAGGACAAAAGGTGATACATGACTAAACCGAGCATCTTGTGGTTCCCAGGCCCCCTGTGTTTTCATCTTGAAACTTTTCAAGGTACCTAGAATTGTGATAAGGGTTATTTCCGGTAGCATCCTTGTCTCTCAGTGGCTACCTAACCAACCATTTCATGAGGCCACCTGAAACGCAGAAACAGGAGGCTCAACACCTATGCTTACACAGGGAGGTGCTTACAGAAAAAATCATATGCCAGTTCATAGTCTAGCTTTTGAGAGACAGTCCCCTAGGACGACAGATTTAATGTATCACTCCCTGCTGATGAGTTCAGCCATCCCAGCCCTCAGCACACTGGTAGCTGTGAGTCACAGTCTCAGAGCTCCTTCTCCTGAGAGCCTAGGTGACTAAAAACATCATTAAATCCAGTCTCGCAGATAAGTGCTTTTTATAAACACCTCTATTAGTAAAGCCTGTTGTTGGATTCCTGCCAAAATATATTCAAACAAAGATGTGTGGTGGCTAGTCTCTTCAGTAGTTTTCTAAAAGGTATTTTTCCAACAAAGTAAATATGCTGTAACATATCAAATAAAAATCTAATGTTACCAAAAAAAACCCCTCTTGCCTACCTAGCAGCATATTAAATCTGTTCAGTGATGCCAGCAAGAGCTTTTCTAAAGCCTGGGACATCTGTTTGTACCATAGCCAAAGATATATATACTTGTTTAATGTGCATAAGTAAATAACTCTCTTGACTTTATCCCTCTAAAGATGCAATTTGTTTTACAAAAGGCAACACAATATGTAGGAATACAGCTGCTTACATAAAAAGCTGTGAAATTGTTTCAGTTTATATTTTCTGTTTAAAGCATAAACAGAAAACATGAAACATAAACCATAGCCCAGTAATTTACAGCAGAACTTATACAAGATTGCCTGAAATATGGATGGACATGTTTGTGACTTACCTGTCCACAAGGTGCTTTCTGTAAAGTTATTGTGAATTTGTTTTTCCCAGTGCCTTTTACCAAAATGTACTGGCAAATCCCAAGAAAGGTGAAATGACGTCCATCAAATGTTGTGAAGTGAGAGCTACCTGTTATAGAGCACTCAGCTTGAGAGAAAAAGGGTAAACATGAGTGTTTACTTGCATAAAAATGTATAATTATTCTGTGAGCTTTGTAGGAGACATAAATAAGAAATTTTCTCCTTAACTCTAAGTACATAATCCAGGGTAACTTTAATCTGTCTAGCTATTATGGCATTTGGAAATAAAATACTTTATATACCACTATTTTCTTCAGATATACCATTTCACATTGAAGACATCAATGTGCAGCGTCTTCAGATTATACCTAGATGGGATGCCTTTGAATCATGAATTCTTTAAATTTCAAAAGAGTTTTCTCTTTATTACAGTTCTGAAGTTTCCTAGAATCTCCTTCCTCGTCATCTTTTGTCATGAATGGGTGTGAAGGCAAGATTATTTCTCTTTCCTTCTGGGTACTCTGGCACTGCTTGTTACTGCACGTATGAAGAGGCTGCAGGTGGCTGTCTTCAGGGCACATCTATATTCATTTTCCAGTTCAGATCAAGACTGCACTCCTGAAGCAAGTCTCCAGTGATCCCCACTTACTGCACTTTCATTCACACCATGGGGCAGTGTCAGAGCACATGAACTAGATTCATTTTGGCTGCAACTACTGCAACGGCTGCAACTACTGCAACTGCTGCAACTACTGCAACTACTCTATGGGAGCACATCTAACCTGCTCCTGCTACTAACAGGCATTCAGCCCCTAGGACCAGACTACAGTAGTTATAATTAAACCCCACATGCACACAGTACGCAGACAAGACACGTGAAGTGGTTTTCAGTGTCAACTGTTTTACACTACAGATCCAACCTGTCAAGCTTTGCTTAGTAACTGTTAAGCCTTGTTCATTATCTCAGTCACAGGGGGCTCCTTAATTTGTAAACAATTCTCACTTTCACAAGTTTCATAGTATAATCTCATCTAAGATACAGAACTGTCTAGGGAGTTTGACTACCCAACTAAAGCATGTTCCCTTGAGTAACTCAGTACAGAGACATGTAATCTTTAAAGATAAGGGTCATTATCCAAGCATGAACTGCTGTTACAAGGGAGAAAATACAGCACACTGATCATCAGAATGATGGGTTTCTTATTATATGCATTACAATTGCACCTAGAAATGAGGAGATCCTTGTACCTGGCCTAGGTACTGCAGAGGCAGTATAACTAAGCCATCTGCCCCAAAGAACATAGAGCATAAACAGAAGACAGAAAACAAGAGTTGGATGTAACACACTGAGTTAGGGAAGCAAATAGGAAAAGGTAAAATGAATATGGTCAGGCAGTTAGCAGCTTTGTACCAGCTGGCTCACTGCTATGCTCAATATCCATCTGCTTTATCTTTCTTCTTAAATTAGCATACCAAGCCCTTGGATCATATTTGCTTCTGTTGTCTTCTGAAAAGTTTATCTCCTATGTTCACTGAGGAGGTAAAAGAATAATGCAATACAGATACCTGGACAATCATGATCAGTGCAGTTCCAAATGCCACCAATGCAAATACTAGAAAGAAAAATCACAAAACAGAAAATCAGTGTTCAGATCTTTAGCAAAAAGAGAAGCATTTCACTAACTAGTATGTCTTGAACTCAACCTTTCCATAGATTAGCCTGAATATTTTAGTGATAGACAGGGCCAAGACTATAAAACATAAATACTAACTATTCTTTAAAATGCAAATGTGACTATGATGTTAAACTAACACTGGGGAGCACTCACAGAGAGAGGAAACAGGCAGGAGGCTTTCACGTACCAGTTGCTACATTCTTGTTCAATTTTTGAGCCTACAGGAAAGGCAGTTCCATGATAAATACAAGGACAATTCGACACAGAGATACAGCTTCCATTTTCCATAATGAGACCTATCAGGAGGGAAGTTAACAAATGAGATGAAAACCAAGTTAACACTCTGGATCACTGCTTTTCCCCCATCTGACTGAAACACTCAAATCTGCCGGAAGGTGATCCCACCAGTCTTACCCAGGGACCAACAAAAAGAGTTGTCTGGTGAGTGCAGAGAGCTCACAGTGATGAACAGTGTTGCTCTCTCAAAGCAGTTGTTACTCCGAAGGGGCTGCTTTATGAAGAATGTCTGCCTTAAGCATGTAAAGCTGTATAGACTCAAAAACGGAAAAATTCTGGTATCACGTATCTTTAGCCCTTCTGAAACAGGACTGTTCATAGTCCAATACCTGATTTTTGTTGAGTACAGGTCTCACATATTTGCTTCCTTGTACAGAGCATATATAAGACACACTCTGTTTAACATAAATCACAACAGATTTTGGAATAATTCAAATAAAAGCAGATTTGCAATATCTTATTGTAAAAAGCATTAGTGATGGCTCCAGATTTTAACTGATATTTCATTCAGAGACCCCTTTATATGCTAGAGAAATGTTTAGAACGCAGTATAATGAGGAATCACTGTCAGAATAACAGCTAGAGCAGAATTTACAGTATTCATATTTTCAGGCTTTAACTTAAGCACAATCTATTTTGACAACTTTATTATGATGTTGGATATTAGCTTTACACATTTTATTCATATAAAATTGACAGTACTTACCATCTGGACAGTAACAGCCATCTAAGCAGTGTAGGTTGCTGCCAAGACAGTCTTTTTCAAATGTGCAGGTTGGTGGACAACAACTGATGCAGTCACGGTGTACAAAGCTGTCTTCACACTTCTCAGCTAGAAAAAATACATCATACATTGAACATCAGTGCGATTTCTCCTTCCATACTGGAGAATTTCCTCCCTCAAATAAACAGTTGTGCAGTGTTTCTAGTATAGGTAATTATTCAGATCAAGTACAATGGATTGTTTGGAGAGGTTTTAACTAACAAACTGTGGTGAATCTCTCATCAATAGTTAAGTCTTTCTTTGGCACATTCTTACATCACCCCTCCAAAAGAAGTTATAGTTTCTGTGACAGGGTAACGTGTGCTTATATCTCAGCTAGTTCAAAATCTCGTGCATGAGACTGAACTGCAGTTGATGGGTGGTGGTGATAACTAGAAGAAGCTGGATTAACAGTATTCTTTAGGGCCAGTAAAGGCTGAAAGGTCATCTGGGAAGAGGGGCAACATGAAATGTCTGCAGATGTTTGTTCTTTGTCCTAGAATATAATCAGCACACATAATGTTTCAAGTGATCTGTTGAAACATGAGTTTTGTACTGATCTAGATCAGATCACAATGGAATTAAAATCTTCCTCTAGCAAGTCACTGACTTCATTGCTTTCCAGCAAGTGAAGCTGGCTGATCTACTTCAGTAACAGCTTTGAGTCCTATAGTGACAAAGCTGTCAAGATGGAATTATTTGAAATTAATACATTGGGTATCTCAAAGGTCACATAGTATGCTTTGTTAAAGGGTCTTACTACAGGCAGGAAAGTCATCCCTCCAGTCCCGCACTGGGGACCCAGCGTGAGAGCATGCTCTAGCGTACTCTGTCACCGCCCTGCAGTATGTTTCATCATCATCTGCTCTGAAATGATAAAACAAGAGAGTAATGAAGGAATTCAGATCCTATCTACAAATCTCTGCCACAGGACACTGCTCAGGATTCTTCACACATAGCTGACACCACTCAGTCATAACAGCATATAGTGAAAATACTATGAAAAGGAGCAAGCTATAGTGAATACACTGTTGTGTTTTTATCATTTGGTAAAAACCACCATTCCTGCATGACGTGAAAACTCTGACCTGCACTGACAAAAGACATTCTGGTCCAAGTAACAAGTTCAAGCTTCTAACTGCCTGTCAGTCCTTGAATTTAGGCAAGAAGAGCCCTGTTGACAGACTTCTGACCTTATGCTGAAGTGCTCAGCACCAGAAGTATTATCCACTGAATGCCGTAGACAGACTCAGGGATTTATATCACAACCCTGGGTAAAGGCATTATCTCTGCCTTAGTCTATACAGAAGAAGATGTACAGGATGCTTTTACCAGGACCAAGTAAAAAGATATTCATCAGTGTTAGGTAAACACAAATTTTGTTCAGATTAAGTCACACAAGATGAGATATCACCAATGTTTTTGTACTGTGAAAGTCCAAAAGCTCCCATCACTCACTGTGAAGGACTTGATGCCAAATGAGCTAGTCATAAGAAGACATTTCTATTATAAGCATGACTGTGAAAGATCAGCTGAGTTTGTCTTTCAACACACAAGATCATGTTTCCAAAATTAATGGTTTTAAGAATATATTATATTGTGTTTGTATTCTGCTTTCAGCACATCTGAATCAAATCAAGCACCACTATACTCTTTGTTACAGTGATCAGAGTCTCTCCAGCTTTCCTTATCTAATCCAATTAAACGGATCTTAATAAAAAGAATACTTGGCATATACTATGGCCCCACAAAAAAACTTCATGAACTGACACTAAGACACAAGAAGAGAGGTCTCTTTTATAAATGAAATAAGCCTAAATTAATGAGGTTCTCAGTCGCAGAAACTTCCTTCAAGGTTTTTAACATTCACACAATTCACATCAACACACATATACAACACACATGTATATATATTCACGAAAATCAAATCTGCCTTTACACTATGACACTGATGCAATATCACATTTGAAAATTGCTTTTTTGAAAATTTGCCTCTCATTGTTCTTCTGCAAAGTCACAATAAACTCCTGAGTTACAAAGAGACCATACAGAGGCAACTCATTTCTTCTCTGAGTGCAATCAATGTACAGATCATAAACTTCAGGAAGCAAACTCTGGAGATTTGCCTACAAACACAAATTCTTCCATCTTGACTTCATGGTAAATCGGGACATAAAAATTCATCAATAATGAACTAATGAGTCGTAATGGATTATGCTGAGTGACTTCTACTTTTGTGATCATTTTGTATGGTTTTGATTAAATTGATGATAAACTGAGAAGGCTATAATAGTATCTGGTAAAAATCCTGCTACTTATGACAATTACTTCTTAATTTAAAAAAAACACTAAAAAGGAAGTGGTACAGAGCTCAGTCATCTCCTCAATTACACTCTGGAGCATCTCTTTACCTTGAATGACAAAAGCTAAACAGGAGTCCGGAGAGTTAAGGAAAAAATACCAGGGTGCGTATAATGCTAGCAGTTGAGGGGGTGTAACTCCCACCAAAGCCAGTGAACTATGAAATTCTTTTGACAAATCTGAATATACATAAATAAAACAATTTTGAGAAATTCTACTAATTTGAACCATAGGGCTCATAAAAAAGTCCAGCTGTGTCAGACAAATGATCCAGCTCCTTCAATATCATTCATATTTTCTCCTAGTATCATCTTCATGTATTTTTGATTCAGGGCCTCCAAGTACAGGTTTCAGGGGTTTTGTGATTAGCAGCTCCTCTTTTATCATTAGTGTTTCTCCATGGATTTCTCTGCCATGTATTTGCCTAGTATTTCATTAAGTCTATGTCAACCTTTAGCAATCAAAATATCCCTAAGAAGGCTTGTTCTGTGCCCTTTGTTTCCACACTAAATCACCCACTGAGAAACCCCATCTCTTTCATTTTGAGCTTGGTTCTTCCTAACTTCCCTCAGTGCTGCTCAATTCTTGCCTCCAATAAAAGTGTGAGCATTCATTTCATGTGTCAAAACTAAATACAGAAGAACTCCAGTCTTACCTGCAAAGATCATTCATGCAGCTAGAAATATAAGAATATGGATCTATGCTTTCATGACAGCTGAGAAAAGGAAACTGTAGGAATATTTGGCACTTGAAGAATATGTCCTGTGCATTAAGAAGAATCAGTAAACAACAGTTAGTAAATACTTTCTGGACAAGCATCATTCTTTTTAGCTTTGTTTCCTTAATTCAGGGTCCTTTAGATCCCCATTAAAATTTCAGAATCTCTCAGTCTCATAATTTATTATTATATCTCCTTCATTAGTCTTCCAAAAATTTGTCCTTTCTCCCTAGGCTGTCTTGATTGCATGATGCTCCTAAACCAGCTAGGATGAAAAAGCATGAAATGACAAAAAAAAATCATTTTGTGTCAATGCAGGAGCTGAGCATGTTACTTCTGCAGGATTTCACAATTTCCAAAATAATAAGGTGCAAGATGCCAGGACTGGAAACTGAACCCAAGTTTACTGCATCAAAGAAGAGCTCTGCCAGCAGAGCTGTGCCACTTGGCACATCTTATCTAAGCCTTTGTACTTCGAAGCTAAACATCTGAAGATATTCAGACATTTCCTAGCAACAGACCTGATCTGAATCTTCCTTTTCAAAGCCTCATTTCATTTAAAGCTTTTTTCAACATGGTGTATATTGCTAGATTCTTGTACCATCACTAGGCTATGAAGATTAAGAATGATTAATTTACCTCAGTGGATTCTGCATCAGCTGAGCAAGGACTGGAAAAATTTGAGGCAGTAGGTACACAAGCTACATCATCTGCAGTTTGCACAGCCCAGCTATTTGCAAATTCAGCAATGTCTTCTGTATATTCATCTACTGCACGAAAATATTGGAAGAGCACCCAGGAAAAAAAAAAACAAACAAACTGTCAATACAAACTCCAAAGACAACTTGGAAATTCCTGGTGTTTTTCAATGTGTTCATTGTCTCACTTACAGATATGTTCAGAGTACAGGTGGTGTAGAAAAATCTCAGTTTTCTTTTTTTGTTTAAGTATTTTCTACTGCATTTAAATAAAAAGATTTAAAAAAATATATGACAATGCATTGGTTGGGGTTTTTTTAAGAGCAGTCAGTGACAATTTTATTACAAATATTCAAATAAGGACAAGCATAATGTATTGAATACTTAAGAAAAAATAAATTTCTTTAAGACAGTTTAAGGCTTTCATCATGTTTCACAAATGTCAGTCAGCACTATTATCTCCTTCCATTTCCTTTGCTACAGAAAAGCCCTTAAACAAACACACCACTACATGCCCAGCGCTCCTCACAGCATGAGCATGGGAGAATTAATGAACAAGACACATAACTGGAAGTCATGGCAACAGGCTGAGGAAGATACACGAACATACAGGGAGTTTGGCAGTAAAGAATCAGACCCCAAATGTCCATATTTTTGTGGCAAGAACTAAATATTATATTTTCTCTATGTTAAGTGTGTTAAAAAGGGTAAATTGCCTACATCTTGAAGACCCTTACAGTAATTGGTATCTACGCTACAATTATCTGTATCTATGCATGGTTGGGAGTCACGGTACTGAAATTAAATCAGATACAGTTCTTTTCACACAGCTATACTATCCAAAATTTAATCTAACTGCTTCTAGAACAAGATGTACAAAGTTTGACACTGCAATGTGGAAAGCCCCAAAGCACACTAATCAGATATTTGTTCTTGGATCTTCACAAATAAACAAAGATAAGACCCTATCAGTCTATTTTACTTAACAGCCAGGGAGACTTAAAGCATTTCTCCCTCTCAGACAGAGCAGTTCTTTGTACAGAAAACCCTTCCCAAAAATAAAAAGCTGGGGTTTGATCTAGAGGTAAACCTGTTGACATAACTCTGCTTCTGCAAAAAATATTAAAAATACTTTATTTACATTTCTACATGGCTTGAAAAAAATCTGTATCTGCTCAAAAAAAGCCACAAAATAAAATCACTGTCCTTGAAGCAGTTCTGTACGCAAATATAGGCTATATATTAGAGCAATACAAAAATGCCATTAAAGATGAAGGAAACGGAAAAGGAATTTGGTTTTAAACTGTGCTTTGAAATGGAGTATTACATGCCTTGCAGCAACTTATTTACTTGGGCCATAGAAAATAGAGAACTTTCAGAGTCTGGAAGATGCAGAATAGATATAAAGGTGTCCTTTATACTACGGGGGGAGTAATTTAGCTGGGGAAGATAAATGATCGTCCCAAATAACTTATAAGTTTTGGAAACACTTAGAAAAAAATTTTGGCTGAGAAGTAATTTGAATTAGCAGCCTAGTCTTGTGAAGATATCAGAACTTCGAGCTTTGTATTTGCACAGAGTCAAGGCCTCATGTTATACAATGCTTCAAGGTTAAAATGATACATAGAGCTCTTGATTGTACACTACAGTAATACCGTAATTTCTGATGAAGAAAAATGTTAGAAGAAATTATGATGGTGAAGAAATGTAGCTCTGGAAATTAAGATATCTAAGAGCTGGAAGTCTTCTATAACTGGTAATATATTTAAAAATATTGTAATTACTATTTTTTAGAGATCATGAGAATTTGTTATCTCCCCAAATTCCATTTTTCTCCAGTATTACAGGTCACCAGTTTTAACTAGTTATTAAACATAATATAGTCTGCTGTGCAGAAGTTAATGCATGAAACAGGCAACTTACTGCTCCCATGGCAGAAGAATTATGAGAAATATATGTTGGGCACATTTTTAAAGACTATACAAAGATAGGTACACTGCATCTTCCTTCACTTAGAAAGTCAAAGAGCTCCACTATCTACCATTAAAAATGGGAAAAAAAAACAACAGGGGAGGGTGAAAATAGTTTCAGTGAGATAACTCCTGTGACATAAGCATATGCAGGGTCATGGGACGAGATTCTCTCAGCAATGAATGGTAACAGTAAAACAGTCCTGTCTTTGTTTTTATCAGAGGCTGGGAAAAATATTCCTCAACATTCTCAAGCTTGTTCTTTTTCTGTTTTGGTTTGGGTGTTTTGTTTTGTTTTTACATTAATTGCAAGTAGGACAAAAATCCCTATGGTGTAGTCCCTACGTAGACTACAGAATGTTTTACCAGTTTAGTAAGTCATCTCTGCCTCAGACACAGCATTGGGCAGATCCTTATCCTACAGGGTAATCAGAGGCCTATGATACTTCATGCCATGTATGCATACAAGGGACTACCTGGAAATAGCTTTGAAATTTACACATTTCAACTGGCACTTCTGTGATGCTCATACAAAGGAACGAGTGGAGATGGTGCTTTTTGCAAATACTACTATTTTAGCTCTTCTCTCCTTCTCTCTCCACCTTAAAACATAGACAAAATCACATGCATTTGTTAATTTATTTAGTATTTGAAGGCACTTTCATCAGCTAAGATAAACATGCCCTAAGTACTTTGCTGAGCAAGAAGAGACTTAAGCATACGTTTAAATACTTTCTTGAACCTTTTCCCTCAGCAACTTTAATTATAAGGATGAATAGAGCAGATATTCTATTTTCTACTGAAAGAATTGAAACAGGACTCTACTTTTTTACAGTATTATATTAAAAGTGAGCATGGAAGCTGTTCACACAAGGGTGTATTTCCAGGCTACTGACTTACTGTTTTGTAGTTTCAGGTCATCATGTTTATTGCCATTAAAATCTCCGCAGAGGCCACAAGGTTTTCCCTTTTGATCTTCTGTCAGCTTGATATAAATACCAGAGTTTCCATCCCAAGCAAGAGAAAAACCAAAGGTGGTCTTCACCAGTATATAGTCAGCCAGTCTCTCAAAGAAAGCATTTCCAATTGTCTGAGGCAAAACTAATCTGAAAAAAATAAATAGCCTCCTTCAGATGAGATAGGTTAGTGATAGAAAAATGTCACATAAAACATCACCTTCTAACTCACTAAACCCCCTTTTCCAGGCGTATACAGTCACTTCCGTTTAGTTCTTCATCATGTTTTTCCTACCTTCTGTTTACTTCTCTATATGCAACATCAAAAATGAATGCTGTTCTGTACACACCTATTGGTTGTACAAATTAGATGCCTGAAAGAATAATGAATCTTTATTTTCAAAGCCTAGCATGGGCACACTGAAGAATACATGACTTCATGAGGCTGCTGCATTGTGTGACACTATGCATGACACTATGACCACCAGCAGCCTTTTTGGGCACAGGGTCATCACTGGGTTAAACATAGAATAGAATCATAGAATAGAATAGTTAGGGTTGGAAAGGACCTTAAGATCATCAAGTTCCAACCCCCCTGCCATGGGCAGGGACACCTCACACTAAACCATGTCACCCAGGACTCTGTCCAACCTGGTCTTGAGCACTGCCAGGGATGGAGAATTCACAACTTCCCTGGGCAACCCATTCCAGTGCCTCATCACCCTAACAGGAAAGAATTTCTTCCTTATATTCAATCTAAACTTCCCCTGTTTAAGTTTGAACCCATTACTTCACCTGACTGCCATGATTTTTCAAATATGATGGCCAGTGGCTTAGCAACTTCATTCCTCAGCTCATTCAGGACCCTCAGATGGATTTCATCAAGTCCCATGGACTTGTGCACATTCAGGTTCTTAAGATGGTCTCGAACCAGATCCTCTCCTACAGTGGGCCTAAAGTCTTCATGCTCACAGTCCCTGTGTCTGCCTTCCAAAACATGGGTGGTGTGGTCAGAGACTTTGCCAGCGAAGACTGAGGCAAAGAAGTCATTCAGAACCTCAGCCTTCTCCAAATCCAGGGTAGCCAGTTCTCCTGAGAGCTTCCGGAGAGGGCCCACATTGTCCCTAATCTGTCTTTTATTTTCAGTGTACCTATAGAATCCCTTCCTGTTATCATTCACATCCCTAGCCAAGTTTAATTCTAACTGAGCCTTAGCTTTCCTAACCTGGTCCCTAGCTTCCCGAACAGCATTCCTGTATTCTTCCCAGGCCACCTGTCCTTGCCTCCACCTTTTATAAGCCTCTTTTTTCCCTCTAAGTTTCCTCAGCAGCTCCTTATCCATACATGGAGGTCTCCTGGCCCTCATCTGCAAATGGAGGAACTTACAGTACAGAACTATTGACCTGTATTGATACTGTGTATCTTCCTCCTTTGGCCAAAGACCACTGGACAATAACACGGCAGTACAGATCCAATCCTAATCTTCCAAAGTAGTTTCTGTTGGGATGAACAGGATCACAGTAGCTATCACTCTCAGATGCTAACAGATACAACATTATATTGAAGGGTATGGCCACAACTCTTTGAAATTTCCTGTACTTTATTAACCAGCCTTGCATTCATCTTTTTACTTATTGAAAAAAAAAAAAGGTAAAATTGAGGGTTTGATGTACCTTAGATATGTTTTGTGGAGTTTTTGCCCAAAAGGAGGCTTAAGATCTTTGATACAACCAATTCAGACTTGTCTAGAAGATTATGTCTTACATTAAGTATTGCTACCAAGAACAAATAATAACTACCTTGATAAAAATGGTATCAGGATGCACCAAGGATTAGCTGGAATTGCCCAATACAGACTTTGTCTATACAAAGTAGGGATGGGTAATTGCCAGGTTGCAGCTGAGAAGTTGAACACAAGATTCATGTGGGAAGCATATGCTATATCTTCACTCAGGTATTACATCTGCACCATTACATCTGCTCACAGGAGAGCTCTGTCAGAGCAGAACAATATAGAATAGTGAGCAACCAATAAACATATGCATCAAACCATTTTCTCTGGCTGGTGTAAAAAGCATTAATTTCCCAAACTCCACACTATCTTTTGGCAATTAAAATCAACCATTTAAAATCAAACCATTAGATCACGTTAAAATCAACCATTAGAACACTTACCTGATTCCATCTTTTCTTACTTCATGTCCTGAAATAATTATTTCTTCTTGGTTTGAAAAAAACAAGCTGATGGACCTCTGACAAGTATATACAGAACCATAACAGTGAGGACTGTTATGAACCTTAGAGAGGAGAAATGTACACACAATAAGAATAAATGTTTGTTCTCAATGATGTCATCAGGTAATTTTTCATAAACTCATATATGATATTCTTCATTTCTATGCACTAATTACTGAAAGAGTTTTACAAATAAATACTTAGAATATAAAAATATCACAAAGATATGCAAAGCTAGAAGTTCACGCTACTCAATACTACTGAGAAATACAGCGAGAGTTTAATAGCACAAATCATCACAAGACAGTGGGTGAAGTACTGGGTGACATAGCCAGTTATTTTATGTAGATGAACTTCAGGGACATAGTAGTGAGATGGCTTGTAACTGTCAACGTAGAGCCTTGTTAATTGCACTGAGGAGACAATTCTATTGCTCTGTTTCTAGAGGTCTGATCTCTAAGAGGGGACTACAAACCAATATAAAACCTCAGTGTAATGCCAGCATTCTCCATGTCAGCTGAGACTGACACCAGCTGAACTACAGCACACCTTTCTGAACTCAGGATCTGTTGAGATTTTGGATATCTACTCTTTGTCTACTGCATGTCTACAGTTTGACGGCAGCCAAGTAGATCTTGCATGAAAAAATGTGTAATCAGACCTTGAAACCAGCATGATAAACTAGCACTCTTTGTATAATCTGGCAAAAAGGAGGCTTCTTTGCACTGCCAGCCTTCTGCATGGCAGATCAGTTACTGCAGAAAAGTCCCTGTTCCCAGACATCACATAGCTTTCGTTGGCCAGGACATTCTCTCAGGACTTGAAAACAGTGGGTTCACATTTACTCTGACTGATGTTAGGGATGTAGGTGTCCAACGCTCTGTGCCTCTGCTCTAAACATTTAACTACACAGTTAATTACACTCAATAGTCTGAATGGATTTTAAGCTCATACCTACTCCAAGGGCTTGACCAAAACTTCAACAGCTTTCATTAATATCACGGAAGCTGAGACACACAAACCTGTGGGATGCCCTAGACTATGGTCTGTGAGCTGAATTTAGACCACACTGATGAGACAGAGGAATGAGTTGCGAATTTTAGGTACCTATCATTTAGGTAAATTAAAATGTAGACAGAGTTCAGATAGCTGGAATATAATTCCTATGAGTGTGTGTCACTGTTATTTGAGAAGGATGGGAGTTGCATTGCCAGTTTCTTTGACAATGTTGTGAAGCTAAATAGGTTACTAACTGGGAAACATCTTGCCAACATAGTAAAGGAAACTTCAAAAGTAACTAGAGCTATCAGGCTTTTTAGAAAAGATCTGTTGGTAAACACATACAGTGGTAACACATACTCAAATTAATCTTCCTAAATTGACACTTAATCCTGGAAGTAAAAACCAGTTACTGTTTCTCTGAGTGAAATAAACCAAAGGAGGGAAAGCATAAGAGTTTTTGCTTATAGTTTATACTTATGCGTAAAGATAATAATAACTAAAGACATCATAAAAGTTACTAGTTCTGATGAATGGCTTTTATGTAAACCTGGACCAAGACAGAAACACAATCAAGGAAAATTAAATAATTCTTGTATTCCTTTTCTAGACAGGTAGATTATTAAAGCCAGAAGGACAATAATGTGAGGATCTGACAAAGTTCTTGGCTCTCCATTGCCCAGCCTGTAGAGATTGCATTGTTTCAACCTTACTTATGACTTTTCTGAATAAACATTTTCAGTTTTTAGCAAAGCATGACATTTATTCCAGCAATTGAATGGTAGTTTCTCTCTTTCTAGAGCAGCTGGAATCCACTCAAATATTGATTCTAAATTTTAATATAAGCTTGGACTTTGGTACAGCATTTTCTGAGAAGTCCTAAAAGATAGCTGCACACAGAATCCAAAGAATTAAAATGAAATCTTGGAAGACAGATGTACCAGCATCTGTCTATAACCTGAGTGAATAGAAATGGTAGTTTTAATGGCAGATTTATCTTCACTAGATGATATTATCTGGGGGAAGAGGAGGTTATGTGTTTGTAAAGGAAAACTAGTCCTTGGAGCAGAAATCAGCATCTAGGTCTGCCCTTGGTCCTGGGGGAACTTTGACCACTAGGGCTCAGAATTAGGATCCCTCTTGTCTCCTCTCCCCTACCCAGTCAGCACCAAATCCCAAACAGTGTGTAAAATGTAATACAATGAGCTCATATCCTCTTCCTACAGTAACCAACAGCCTGATAAATAAGGCAACTTCCTTCAAAGAAGGTATAGGTATGAACTCTCCCTGACCCAAAGTCATTAACCACTGATACTCAGCAATTTGAGGAAATTACTAAAAAGAGTGCCTTCCATGCATAGGTGAAGATGAAGGCTTTTGAGTTGTTAATCTTCGCTGCATGATGTAGAGGTAGTCTAAAAGTAGAATGCAAATCCACAGAAGGGATGGAGGCAGCTCCCCATAGGCATGCCGATGGCTGTGAATTGGTACCCAGTATGCTTGGGAGCCAAGCTCTCAGGCAGGTGATAGCTGCTTGCACTTTACTCAGCAACTCAAATTTTTTTACAACCTGACAGCTAAATTTTATTGCTGTTTCCAAGGTCGGCTTCAGGACTTCTGCTTCCAGAAAAGAGAGATCAAAGATCCTTTTTAGGACAGGGGGAGTAAGAAATACTATTTTTAATATACTGGCTGTTGATTATCATTTCATCAGTGGTTTGAGTTACTGCACATAGGCTTAGACATTTTCCAGCAGCACAGTTTTATATTCAAGTAAGTAATGCAACAGCCTGATCCACTTATTGTCTCTCTATTTATCTTACTTACAATGCAATTCCTGTAATAGAGGAATACTCAGTATGTTATTTCTAGCATATGCTCTCATACTCACCCAAACAGTGTACTGTGGTTCTGGAGTACTGCAGTCTTTTGCAAAAATATAGGAGCAATTTCCTGGGACGTAGTAGTAGATGCCATCAAATGTTTCAAAATGATACTGTCCCCACGATTTGCAAATCCCATCTCGGTCCTTACCAGTGTTGGGTACTGGAGACAACACATTGAGCTTACAAGCAGCACAGTAAAACATTGACAAGTGTCACAGGCATCTACAAAAGTAAGAGCTCAGAAAGGAAATAAGAGCTTAAAAGGAAATACATAGCAAGGACAAAAGATAAACTAATTTCTTCAACTTTAAATATAGTCAGTTTTTACTTTTTATTAATTCTTATGATACAGTTTTAATCATGTGAGATCATTGTAAGTTTTTCATTTTCTTCAGTGGAGACATTTTAATTATTATATACTTCACCTCATGAATCTCAATACCTCATGAATTTCAACATAGCAAAGTGCAAGGGTCTACACCTGGGTCAGAGCAATCCCAGGCACAGCTACAGGTTGGGCAGAGAAGAGATTCAGAGCAGCCCTGTGGAGAAGGACTTGGGGGTGTTGGTTGATGAGAAAATGAACATGAGCCGGCTTCAGTGTGCGCTTGCAGCCCAGAAAGCCAACCGTATCCTGGGCTGCATCAAAAGGAGCGTGACCAGCAGGTCAAAGGAGGTGATCCTCCCCCTCTACTCTGCTCTCATGAGACCTCACTCGGAGTATTGTGTGCATCTGGTGTCCTCAACATAAAAGGACATGGAACTGTTGGAACAAGTCCAGAGGAGGGCCACGAGGATGATCAGGGGACTGGAGCACCTCTTGTATGAAGACAGGCTGAGGAAGTTGGGGCTGTTCAGCCTGGAAAAGAGAAGGCTGCGTGGAGACCTCATAACAGCTTTCCAGTATCTGAAGAGGGGCTATAGGGATGCTGGGGAGGGACTCTTCATTAGGGACTGTAGTGATGGGACAAGGGGTAACAGGTTAAAACTTAAACAGGGGAGATTTAGGTTGAATATGAGGAAGAAATTTTTTACTGTGGGAGTGGTGAGACACTGGCACAGGATGCCCAGAGAAACTGCGGATGCCCCATCCCTGGCAGTGTTCAAGGCCAGGCTGGATAGGGTTTGGAGCAACCTGGTCTAGTGGAAGGTGTCCCTGCCCATGGCAGGGGGATTGGAACTAGGTGATCTTAAGGTCCTTTCTAACCCTGACTATTCTATAATTCTATGAGAAGTAGAGGCAAGAGATTTAGGTCTACTGCAGATCTTGGAAGACAATTCTTGTTGGTCCCTACACACAGAAACCAGAACCCTGCACTGGTTCCAGGAGCCAGTGCATTGAGATAGCTGGTAATTTTATTTGAAATAAGTCACTATTTGTTAGAAAAATGCAGTGACTTTTTGGTTATTCAGCTAGCTAAAAAAAGTTGGCCAGCTACTGGTGTACTAGACAGTGATCTATCTGTTACAGCATCTATGCATCGTTATAGCTCAAGTGCTAAAATGTAGGCATTCCTGATATTGCTTTTTATATATCCTTAATGCATATCATTTTAATCCTATTAGGTACTAGTGGAATGACAGTCCTACCACAGGGGACTCATAAATATGCTGTTAACATTGCAGTTTCAAAAACCTGCACCTCAAGTCTCACTTGAAGCTGAAACTCGCCTCTTTGGGTCCAAAACTCACCAATTTGGCATCTGCTTCCTTGAGCCTGAAATAACTGACAGTCACAGTCACCTGCCTCTGTGCAGGCTGCTCCATTAAGGCACTCCAGGGAACATGAACCTGTAAACAAGCATAGCAGCCTTTTAGAAGATACGGTATTTTGCAAACAGGCTGAGAGATCCACATTAAATCTGTTTATTGTTAAATCATAAGTAGTTATATCAGCTAAGAAAATTAACCAACAACAATCTCCAGTTTTTAACATCTACTTAATTTTATCCTTTGTGTTCCCTGGTTAAAAGAGAAGCAAGGTTCTCTCCCATTTGGTTTGAGACTTGTAAACTAACAAAGGAGCAAAAGGTCAACCTCCTCCCAGCAAACAAAAGGTCAAGTTCCCATGTAAAGAAACCAAATCCCAGTCCTGCTGATCTTGAAATACACAGGACACAGATTATTCTAATTGACTAAATTAAGCACAGTTTATACATGTCCATCTCCTCCCTCCTAAGCATTACAGCAAAGGGTATAGTGACTTTCTGAGCAGTCCAGAATATATAATTTACAGAGTAAAAAAACAATTAGAAATAACCTTCCCTCCATGCTAAAAAAAAGGTTATTTCTGCATAAGAGGTGGCTGGAGTCAGAGACTCCGGATTCCATGGGAATGGCTTGTTTGGTATTATAATTAGTAATTGTTTCCAAAAGCAGTTTCATTAAGGGGTTTTATAGCCTGTTTGGAAGCTTAAACTTCACTGTCATCTAGTAATCATTTGCTGAGGTGGGTTTAAATCATAGTTCCCCAAAAAGCAGGGAAGAAAGGTAGTCCCTTTCCCTACAAAAAGCAAAATTTCATCAGGTTTTGCAGATAGTTGCTTTCCTTCTTGGGGGAGCATGAAAACTCTAGATATAAATGCTTACAATCTTGCTGACAGATTAAAAAAGCATTGTGAAGAAGTAAACGACATAAACAGGCCCTTCCATGCCATGGTAAAGCTGCTAATGACATTAAATGGGAACAAAATGGGACCTTCATAATGAAGCACACACAGAAGTTACAGAAGTTACGGAATGACTAAGAACTTCAGCCTTCACTGTGAAAACTCCTTTCCATGCTTAGTTTTGATTTTTTTCCATTTAAGAATTGCTTTCCAAATATACACAGATACTCTGAAAATACCAACAAAGCAGAAAATGCTGTTTATAGAACAGAACTAGTGTGGAAAACGTCTTTGTTATTGTTAGAATTGTGAGTTGTAAAATTACATATATTTATTTACATGGAAAAACACAACAGAAAGCACCTACCCAGACATATGTATTTTCCAGGAAGGATATCGAAGTTTAGTTGGATACAATATGCTTTTCTGCAAAACAACTTCTGTAACTTGGACCTGCTTTATATGTTTGTACAGTGCTAAAAACCCGTCAGGAGCAGCTGTGTGCTCATTCCCTGAACACCCCTGTCCCTTCACATAACCAGTTACATGCCTCTCAGACATGCTTACATCCTCTGCCAAAGACAGAAAAAGGGGCAGAAAAGAAAAATTGCAATAGAACTACACCTCTAAAACTTTTTTTTTTTAAAGTATTGGTTTAGTTGGCTGTTCCTGGTTTTGAAAATATTTTGAAAGTATTATTTTAACAGGAATTTTCATGCCATCATAGAATGGTTTGGTTTGGAAGGGACCTTAAAAATCATCCAGTTCCAAACCCCTGCCACTAGACCAGGTTGCTCAAATCCCCGTCCAACCTGGCTTTGAACACTTCCAAGGATGGGGCATTCACAACTTCTCTGGGCAACCTGTGCCAGTGTCTCAACACCCCCATGGTGAAGAATTTTCTCTTAATATCTAACCTAAATTTCCCTTCTGTCAGTTTAAAACCATTCTCCCTTGTCTGCTCACTACATGCCCTTGTAAAAAGTCCTCCAGATTTAACATGGATAAAACAAGTAAATAAGACAAGGCATGGTTCTATAGGGGACACAATGAGGAGGGCTTCCGTAACCGACAGTAACACAGGAGAGCTGGTGGGAAGGCAACATTTTCAGGACCATCTCTCCTCTTGCAAGTGAGGATCATGGCACTGACCTCCTGGAGGACTCCGTGTCAAGGCCCCATGAAGGTGTGACAGAGCAGAGGAAGCTTGAATCTGTCAGACAAACATAAAAGCAAAATCAGGGTTTTTGTGCTTTAGGAATGAGCCAATACGAGCTTGAAGCCCTGCAGCCTAACACTGGGTTGGGATTTCTAATACAGAAGAATAATTTGTGGCTCAGCCAGCACATTGAACAGTCATGGGTGTTGAAGGAGGGATTGACAGCATGAGCCAGTGTGACAGTGACTGCAGCAACCAGCATCATGGGGACAAGAAGGTTCACCGATGGCCTCCTTTCCATCCCCTCCTGCACCAATGAATCAGCAAGACTCCACCTGAGAAGTTTTGCATTTACATTTGGAAGGACGAGTAACGGGACAGAGAACACTCCTGCCCTTTTCACTGTGGTCAAATACCAATAGTTGGAGGGCTCAAAGATGTGATATCCATCCATTTCATCCTCTCTCCTAGATCTTGCTCTGTGCTGCATACTGTGGCCACTTCAGCTGCAATGGATTTCATGTCCTCCTTGAAATCCTTCAGAATTGCATTTTGGTTCACCCAAAACAAAAGAGGAGGCGGATCTGCCTGATTTGCTCCCTGTCTTGTTTATGAACCAAGGAACATTGGACTATAAGGAAGCCCTGGATCGGACCCAGAACTCTGCTACTGCAGCTTCTCACGTTGCATTGTCTCTTCCAAGAACTGATCCCACCCCAGGCTGAAAGCACTCCGGGGTTTTTGGCCCCAGTAGTCTGATCGGAAAGTTTATCAGGGTGAAGTGCTGGGTAGTTAAATATTTCACGGCCAGTTTAAATCATTTAGCTTTATAAAGCTTGGCCCTTTTGCTTAAATAGCTCTTCTTCCCTGTGATTATTTGTTCCATCTCTGATGTTCTACGAGAAAAGAGCTAACCCTCTGTGCTCCCACAGACATAAATGCCAGCCTTCAGCTGCACAAGTAAGCAAAATAAATTGTTAAAGTCTTTACTTGTAAGCTAATTTCTTTCTTCACTCCTGCCACCAGTCATTCTCCACTTCTGGAGTTTGAACTAATGGACCTCAAAGTGAACAGCACTGCACAGAGAATGGGTTAGATGAAGTTTCCCTAATGCCTTGCACAATGACATAAAAGTTTCCCTTTTCCAAATGGAAATACTATGTAGGATGAATCCAAGTAGCACAATCCATCTAAAATCAACTTGAAATGGACTTCATCAAATCACCACCTCACGGCCCCTGCACCAAAACTATTCCTGGTCTCCATGGCCTGCTGCTAGCAGAGAGAGAATCCTTTCCCTTCCTGTACAACAAGACCCGTGTCCATTTACCCTGATAGTTACCCAGAGCTGTCCTCATCTGGAAAGCAGTTTTTGGCCTTTACGTTATCTCAGGAAGGCAGAGGGCCCTTGCTGCGAAAGCACTTTCCTGCTGAATGCCCTCCTGAGACACCATCAGTCCTGAGGTCCTATTTCCCTCAGGGGCTCAATTCACCTTAGTGCAGCATTTCACACCAGCTACCTTCTGACTTGGCAGGAGGCACATGGATCTCAAAGTGACTTGGAGAAAATCATCCATGGTTCAGCTGCGGGCTCCCCACAGGACTGTGAGGAGTGATCTCCTTGGGCAACCCATCTGCCCTCACCAAACCCCATTTGTGCTCTGTAGCCTGAGGTGTGTACCAGCAGGGGAACGATATTCCCCTGTTTACTATTAAGTTTCAGCACAACATTGCTGAGATACAGCATTGAGGCAGCAGTGGACCAGAGTGGTAGGCACCAGGGCAGGGCTGGAGCCACCACTGCACCACATGTGGGAGGGGTCCTTGCTGGTGGTGCTGCCATCATGGCTCCCACCAAACTAACAGCTTTCCAGGGCTTTCTGTTCCCCCTCACAACAGACAAAGGAATCACAGGTTTATTTCCTGTGGTGTGCGTCAGTCAGCTCGTCAAGGGGTCACCCACCAGGTGCTTTGCTGAGAGAGGATGAAGGCATGAGGGCATGGGCTCAGGAGGAGGGTGAGCAGGTATATAGCTGCTGCTCCTCAACACTGTCCTCCTGTTACTGCTGCCCTTCTCCTCACAAAGGCTCCTTTGTAAGCATAGCAAAGACCCAGAGCAGAAAAGCAGGAAGGGTTTTCCCTCCCTCCTGCTTTTGGAGGTATAACCTACCTCGGCTGTTACGAGATCTCTTTTCTCTCTTGTTGCATTAAAGTCATTTCTGGAAGAAAACAAAAAGGATGTTGTATAATCAAAGGTCCCCGGAGCAACCTGAATAAGCAGCTCCCCAGAGAGAAGCGTTTCTCTCTGATTACCATCACTTTATCAAAGCAGTCTTTCTTGGGTTAACATTTTAAAAGGTGGTTTTTTTCTTTCTTTTTTGTGTGATCTCATTTTACAGAATTGGGCAGCACTCTGGCATCTGCTTGCACAGGGAGGTACCTGGAGCTTGTGGAGGAGATGTAAATAGGCAAAATAGGCTTACATGACAGGATACAAACTTGTAAAGCAGCTTCATATTTACTTGATGCTGCGTGTGAGTGGCTGTGAGTTCCCTCAAGTATTATTTGAATATACCATGATGCTACTTGCAATAGCAAGAGATAACTCTCCAGCTTTTATTTCCTTAAATTTCTGATTAAGATTAGAAACAAGAACAAACTTAGTTTTATCAACAGTCCGAGATGGCATATCGTCTGACTTGCATTCACTAGATGTGTTAGACATCATTAAACATCTGAAGGTATGTCTGACTGGGTGCTTCTATTGAAACTGATGGTATAGTTCCCATTTAATTCAATGGGATCAGGAACATTCCCTAGTTTGGGTTTTGTTTGGATTTTATCTTCTACATGAAAATTTGTATTGAAAATGTTTATCTTAAGGCTGTATAGCACTTACTTTTCTGTGCTTCAAATAGCAGCTAGGATTTTATCATGCAATTAAAACTGCTGAAGGATACTCATTTAATGTATTTTTCCAGTCACAAAATCATGATCTCATGCTGGTTTCATTCCATTATTCCTCTAAGCTTTCTCAACAGCATAGAAGTATCACTTTTCATAAGGACCTCCATTTTTCAAACAATTTTCAAACAAAGGACCCATGCCCTTCATGTAAAGTCTTTGAAAAGAGTTGTAAACATTCTGAAGGTGTGTTTTACATCCAATGTACACGTACATGACATTTTACATGTCAAAATCAAGGCTGTATTTTACTTTCTAATTTGTACTGTGTCACACTTTTTCATTCTTGTTCTGTTTGTAGGACTTAACAGGTAAGGGAAAAAACTTACCTTGAATCTCTTCTCAAAAGAGAAAGCTTGCAATAAGATCCTGTAGATTAAAAAGTCACCAAGTTAAATGTTTTTTCTACAGTTTGTCAAGTTTAAAACAACTCTATTGAACTTTGCTCTTTAATGATCCTAAGTTTTCCAGAGCACCTTCACACAAACTTTTTCTGTTTCCAAAGGATGTAGCACTACATGCTTTTCTTCTTGAGAATTTGACTCTCAAGTACTGACCATCAAGTTCCCAGCATCTCAGTTCTGGTATGTGCTACCAAGAAAAAAAGCAAAAATTTCATAGTTCTTCAGAGGCTCAGAACAAAACTGATAAAATACAAGAGGTGCTCTGAGCTTTCCAGGATCAGACTTCAAGGGTGGATAGCTATGATCATTTTCTGAATGTTACCTGTAAGACTCAACTGAAAATCATTTAAAATTCTCTGGAGTTCAGGCTTTTTAAAACAAACAATATAAACCCCCCTGCTTTTTTTCTCATATTGCCTTAGAAATCTCTATAATTACTGGAAGAAAACTATCTATGATTCATTTGTATAGAAAAGAAGATAATTTCTATAACTAGAAGAGTGATTATTCACCCCAGCATTCTAAATATGTTTAAACAAATGGCAGGTGCAGTCTCTTCAAACAAAATCATACCCCATTGAAGATCATTAGGTGCTTACTCATCTGACAATAATGACAAGATGAAAAAAAAAGTCTAAAATTTTGTTCCTAAATAATTGTTTTGTAACAAATTCAGACATAAAAATGTGTCTTAAGTAAAGGAAAAAGAGCTGTGTTTTAGTTTCTGCATCTGTGAGAGAGAATGGCGATATACAGTATTTTAACCTGTGTTAAAAAAAAACCTTTTCTATGTATGAATTCCAGAAAGGGTCAAAAAAGTTGCTTTGTAATGATAGAAAAAGAAGAAGCTGTAATATTAAAATATTTAGGAAAACAAATCCTTGTAAAAATTAGCATTATATAGAAAATGGAATAAAGTTCTTACCTTGCAAAGAGGACAGCAGTGAATGAAGCATGAATATACTCCACAGTATCATTAAACTGAGTTTTCCCACAATGTTCATTTCAGTATAACTTAGTAACAGGAAACTTATCCAAATTAATGACTTTGATTATGATGGCATCTTAGAAGTAGGTATCTCTACAGTGTGTTTAAATCCTTCAAAAGCTAGATAGTTGGATGCATTATTTAAAATAATGCAATGCAAAAAAGGAAAAGAAAAGGAGACATCAAGTTTGGTAGCTACAAACAAGTTCAGGAGCTTTTCAAGCACTGCATACTACTTTCTGGCTGCATGTCTCTCATTAGTAATGCATAGTAACTCTTCAGCAGAGTCTGTATTGGTTACACTTTGACTAGACCTGCGAGTATTACTCCTCTGTTGAATTGAATCAGCCCTTTATAACATAGCAGACAATGACAGAAATGTTGCCACAACATGATAGTTTGAGAGTTCCTTCAGTCGTCACACACCTTTGTGTGCTTTGAGGCTTGCACTGAGTGTTATTTTACTGCTTATTACAGTGAAATACCTTTGCAAGACCCTGAAATGATGCTATTTTATAAACTGTAACTAAATGGTTTGAGAAAGTAACATATAATGTTCCTTATCTATCCTAAAAGGAGAGACATGAACTTCCATTTCACCCAAATGAAAAATTATTACATTTTAAAATAGAAAAGTCTTACCTGCTTTATCCAAATATTAACAGAATCATTAAAAATTGTGCTTTTAAAGATACATATAATGCTAACTGAAACTCCTACTACTCATGTTATTTTGAGATTGGGATCACTGGTAGTCCAAGGATAATTACTGCAAAATGACATGTGCTATCACACTATGCTGTGTTTGGAGTATCTCTTAAGAATTAATTTATTACGGTTGGATCTGAGAAGCTGCCATTCACATAATTCACATTTCAAGAGGTTTTTTGCTTTGTTTTTACTTCTGACTATCTAGGGATAGATAGAGACCACCAGAGTGGTCCAAAACTACTCCGGAGTGCCAGAGAAGCAAAAGAAGGAAGTTCCTGATCCAAATTACCACACTGCTGTAGTTATACTCACAGACTGTGAACTATTCAGCAGCACCTATCAACATTTCACCCTCTCATAAAGCTACTCTTAGAGGATCAAGCGGAGATGAACCCAAGCTTTAGAGTTTCCGAATTCCATTACCAGTCTCTATGCTATCTTACTTTCAAGCTAAGTCTGGTTTAGAAACCCTTTCAAACTCCTCTGAGAAGTCTGATCTTGAATTCTTTCCTTCCTCAAGACTGTATTTCACACCATGCTTCATATGCAGCTTTAAAAATAAATCTTTCCATTAACAAAAATGAACTCTCAGTTTAACTGAAATTATCCTTTTAACGTATATTAATATATACTTATATATTAATATAAATTAATATATATATTAATATTCGATGAATGTTAGTATTTTTGTTGTTTAACTTCTAATATTTAAGAAGTAGACTAAACCTCATCAGCTGCAAAGGGATTTTGTAAGAGTCAGAGCAAGAGGCTTCGCTAGGTCTGGGTATCTCTCCTTAAGGCAGGGTAGGAAACAGCACATTCTCAAGTATATTAAGGATGTTAGCTAGTAAGGAAAAAGAATTATTCAGCCACCTACACTGAACTATAACTCAGAGGACTATATTAAGAATCAAATTATATCGAGGTAATGATACACACTATATACACAAGTAATAAAATACTAGCAGATTGGGACTTCTGAAACATCTGAGCAGAAAAAAATGCATTAGAAAATACTTTTGTAAGAAAACAAGCAACACAGATCACAGTGATCTACACTTCAACATGCTACTGTTACATTTTTAGGTTACAGATTTTTCTTTTAAAATATTATTTAAACATTTAAATATTAATACATTTCTATATTACAGTGAAAATTTGCCCCAAATTTTCCAACAAAACGTTTCCGAGGACTTATCTATAGACTTTATCTATATCTTACACAGTTTATTAGGATTATAAATAGTGGGCTAGAAAATAACTGCCTTCAGTGCCACGGGTATAAGCATGCCCTTGTTTGGAATTGGGTCCGTTGTCGTCATTAACGAAACACTGTACTTTTTAGAGCTCACACTCCAGCCTTCACTGAATTGGTATTTTCAGTTCAAGTGAGGCCACATCTTGATGTGTGCACCTGATCTTCCTAAGGATTGGCATCAGTGAAACTAAGGAAGGAACTGGATGATAACAAGGTTCTGAGCATTTCTTCTCTTCCAAGACCCACCTCCACAACTGCTCAAGAACCTCGCCACGGGCTTGAAGACCAGACTGTTACTGTTTCTGTGTGGAAGGGTGCCTCTGGCCAGAGCAGATGCTCAGTGACAAGAGCTTGATTGCCATCCTTGCAGAACCAGGGCATCACGAAAAGAAACATTTCTATGAACAGGTTCTCTCCTTGCACCTCCGAACTTCACGGTAGTTACGCTTCCCCAACGAGGTTAAGCCCTCTAGTGGGTGATCAGTAACTAACCATTAGAATAAAAGTCTCCAGCCACCCAGGACACCAGCCTGATTCCATGAATATTTCTCATTTAGAAAGCAAGTCTGTGGGGATGACAACACTCGACAGGATTAACGGGGCATTTTTATAGGCTCAGAGTTCAGTTCAGAAAGCATTTTTATTACGCTAAGAGCCTTTTGGTTGAAGGAATGACATGCAGATATCATCTCTGGATATATTAGTAGCAGTGTAAGTTTTATTTTCAGCCTTTCCATTAAAGAACAGCAAAACAAAAATCTCCAATTGTTACAAGCCCTTCTGTGGCCAGAAAAAATGATACATCAGGTTTTCCCCATAACTGTGAAATCTACCCCTCAGGTTACTGGCATCAGGTATTGCATCTCCCCTTGCCTCCCCCAGTTTCACACCACCATAACTTTATGTCCTCTCTTTTTTGCCTGCAACTGACAGCTCTAACAGCTAGGCAAAAATCACTTTTGGACAAGCCATGGCGTAGTGTACGTATGTGCCAACTGGCAGGCCAGTACACGCTTCCTATGATATGAGTGAGCCCTTGCTTTTCAGTCACCACATGAGCCAAACAACTAGAAGGCTTATTTTTCCTCAGCCAAAGCTAATTAACATCCATCAAGATGCCAGTTTTCACTCATAGGAATTCAAGTAATCACATTTGAATTTAGCCCTGCGTAGCAGCTTTTCCTTAGAAAGCCAGGCTAGGAGGCAGAACATTACAATTTTACAGCAGCCCAAGAGCCGGAAAAAATTGTGAGCAACTCTACAACAAGGTAGAAACTCTTGAGGAACTCGCTGGATGAGAAATGGGTGCAGAAAGGGGAAACTGAGGAAAGCAGACAATGCGTGTTGTCAGATAGAAAACAAGTGTCTAGAATAGAATATCTCATTCACTTGATGTAAGACAAAAATCCTGTTATGTAAATCAGTGACAGGATATACAACAGTGCCCTCTGCTTCAGCAGGTGCATGAGGGGGTTGAACAAGAGTGTTCTGCTTCTATTCAGGTCGTGTAATGCAGTGTTTTGTAGCAGATGCCAACAGCTAAAATGGGAGATGGATGGAGAATTCCTTTTCAGAAGGAATTTGGTAATGTTACACATGTTAACTCTCGAATAACTACACTTGAGTGAACATGCCTTAAATGCCTTTCTACAGAAAAAACATACATCATCACAAATGTCAACATTTATAAAAAGCCATGAGCACCTATTTTCCTAAACTAAAGCGAAAGGGCAGAATTGTCCTATTCTTTCGAGTTCCCCAGCCCAAGTCACAAAGGAAGCTGGTTTAACTGTGTTGACCAAGTACACTGAAATGACCTACCATTAAACAAGTGAGAGAATACCACATCACTACAAAGCTCAACAAAAATCTCAAGTGTCAAGGTACTCACACACCAATACTGAAATTGCAGTGTAAGTGTAAAATAGACACAGGAACACCGGACTTAGAGAGCAACCCAGCAGAAGCTGGGCTTTCATTTGGTTAGTCTCCAACATTTCTTCAATTCCTCTCCAAACTGGTTTTTAAACAGAGAACAGTTGAGGTTTGTGCCTATGCCTGTTGGGTCAGCTCACACCTAAGACCTCACTCGCAACTCTTTCACGGGACAAAACAGACCTTTCATATAGCCTTTTGTTGGCACATCCTATGTCTTGTCCTGGGTTCAGCAGTAGCAGTCATTTTTCTCCTTGGTAGCTGGTGCAGTGCAGCGTTTTGACTTTCAGCTTGGGAACAGAGCTGATAACAAGGATGTTTTGGTTTGGCCAAGGACTTTGTGAGCCTCATGCTCTGCCAGGGAGGAGGGGAAGCCGGGAGGAAGCAGAGACAGGACACCTGACCCAAACTGCCCAAAGAGGTATTCCATACTGCAGCACGTCATGCCCAGGAGGTAACTGAGAGCTACCTGGAAGGGCTGGAACTACGGGGTTGGAGGAGGCATCGGTCAGAGCTTGGTTGGGCTGGGGGGGGGAGTTATCGGTCAGCTGGTGGTGAGATGTTATATTCTCTTCCCTTGTTATTTCCTTTATCATTATTATCATTGGTGGTAGCAGTAGTGATTTGTGTTATACCTTAGTTACTAAACTGTTCTTATCTCAACCCGTGGGAGTTGCATTCTTTTCGATTCTCCTCTTCGTCCCTCTGGGAGTAGGGGGAGGGAAAGAAGGGGGGGAGTGAGTGAACAAGTTACCTGACTGGGTTTTAAACCACGACAGTCTTCCTCAGAACTTGACTCTTTTTTGTCCCTGAGACCATTTCCAGAAAGAAAATCTTCAGTGGACAAGAAACTGGAACTTCCCCACCATTTCACGTTTGACAGACACACCCTAGCTAGATCTTTGAAAATTACTGTCAGATTTTCAACTCCAGGTTTTTCCCATTTACTTCCCTAAGGTCTTCAAATTGTCTCACCTGGCTCATGACATAAGCAACTGTTTGGCTTCCAAAGGAATGTTGCCTTTTATTTTTGTTGAATCATTTAAGGTTATTCTTCAGGTCTGCATCCCTCTGTGCCTGTACTGTGTGAGCATGTAGTTGAAGGATGACTCACTCAGGCCCAATCTTATTTATAACACAAAATCCTTATGTTTCACATTTACAAAATACTATTTTAAATATGAATATATGGTGTTTTGTTATTTTAAAAATAAGTTTCCTAGACTTGGATATCCTAATCCAGAAAACTGCCTATTATTTCATACAGCAAGAAAACAAACTTCCAGAACTAATTGGGTTTTGACAATATAAACTTTAAATGCATACTTCAGAATAGCTGCTTGAATACCCACTTAGCCCAACGTTGTGGGAATTAGCCTTAAGAGGATAAATTCCTTGCCACTGAGCAGGCACAAGTCACAGCAGCCCATGATGTCAGACAGTATTCATTGACATGTAATACTCCATAGCGGTGTTTGGAACTTCACTCTTGGTGTGGTATTTCAAGGAAAACAGAAGTCCTTTGCAAGAACATGAACTGCCAGCACCAACATGCATGTGGAGACATACTTCATGTGTTGCGTTACACTAGGGTGGCATACTAAGGCAAGCCACCTAACACACAATAGAGAAGTTACTACCTGGGAGTCACATCCACATTTTTGTGCAGTACTGAATAATCCTGTAAACAGACCAAGACATTTTCATATGGGAAGAACATAAGCTACTTATGTTCTGGTTTGTGACACCAGAAGAGTGGCCATCTAGGAACTAGAAAGTCTGCACATCTGTTTCAATTTCCCAGAAAGGCAAAGATTGAACTCTGCTTTAACTAACTACTATACCATTGTATGTACACACAAAAAACTAGGATGTAAACCTTCACATTCTGCTAACCACACACTGATCAACAGGAGAAAGCTCTTTCTTATTCCCAAGACCCAATATATCTACACTTACTTACTATGAAGGCATAAAAGAGAACTGCCAACAGCCCTCTGATTTTACTTTAATGCCCATAAATTTGTGCATCAATCTTAACAGTGAAAAAAATCTCTGTTCACCCAACAGAAAAAAAAACACCATTTACAAACATCAAAATTATCAAATCGTGTTTATTGACTGACACATGACTGTAGAACAATTTTAACGGTAAGACTTCTGGTAGCGTGCACGAGCACCAGGTCCTCCAAATTTCTTGGATTCACAACGGCGTGGATCTGCAACCAGCAGAGTCCTGTCATACTGGATTAGAATATCCTTGATCTCTTTCTTGGAAGCTTCATCAACATCTGTTAAGAAAAACAAAAATTAAAATCCTCAGTTTAGGAAGATTTCTGCGGAGCAAATCTGTATTAACATTTTTTTCCCCCCATCAAAACTACCAGAAGCCATACACTTCCACTTAAGGTTAACACAACAATCAAAACAACTTACATTTTTGATAGTAAGCCACTAGTGCTTTGGAAATAGCCTGACGGATAGCTGTTAAAAAAAAATGGATTAGTAAAGATTGCAACTGTATTTAAAACTTAAACACAAAGAGCCAGTTATCTGAGAAGCTGTCTTGCTTTCCCCCAGATTGTCCTTTCCCTCCTTCATCTCCCCTCCCATGTATCCCATGTGACCTTTACTTTGGCAAATCTGAAGGAACCCGTGCCAAGGGGCCACTCACAATTCATTTGAGAGCTGACAGCCAAGGAATTGTTCAAGGGCAGTTTCAAACATCTCCCACATACTAACGTAGGTTCATCTTCCACCTACAAGCAGCCAATTTCTAAATCCTTAGAAACACAGTTCTTTGTAATAGTTCTCTGAAACAGCTGTACTTTCTGACAAGGATAACATTGATCACTGTGCTCAAAGACTAAGGAGGCAAAAGGGACAGCAAGAAGGTATGAGCAGTTCTTCTAGCAATCCTCAACACAACAAGCCTGTAGCATAGCACTACAGGAACCTAAACTCAAAGCATGTGTATGGGAATAACTGCAAAGGTGCGGTTAGGTTGTTACCTGTCAGAACATCAAGATGAAGATTCCTATGATAACCTGAATTTTCTGAGAAAAAGCAAATGCAATCTACTCCTAAACTAAAACATGTCTCTGCTCTTTAGGCAGCTTCAGCTCCACTTTAGCCTATACCCAAACCAAAATAGCAGCTTATAATGTGTAAAGAGCAACTCTATCAACAGTTAGCAAAAGTATGTCCTCCATCTTCTTTGCAAAGGGAGAAAACCGACCCTTTGCAGGTCAGCTGGAATATGCCTTGAATAACATGGTAACTTGCAACTGAATATATAACCTCTAACAATAAAACCCCTTTTCCCTTCCCAAAATCTTTCTGCTTAGCTGAACTGTCCCATCACACTGCAAGACGCAGACTGTTTCCTCACATTCCCTTAAAATGTTACCAATTCACTTCATTCAACTTACTACAGATGTTACAGCTTTGCACATAAAATACAACCAGTAAGCCCTTATGAAAAACTACATTTACACAGTGGAAAAAGGAACAGACCATAAACATGTGCAAGTTACTATTCTAAACTCAAGCCTCTTAAATACATGTCTGTGCTGGGTCTGGCTGAGCTCAAGTCAATTTTTCCCACAGCAGCCTTCCTAGTACTACTGTTGGTAGCTAGGTGTTTGTAACACACTGGTGTTTTGGCCACTGCTTAGCAGTGCTTGCACAGCATCCAGGCTGCCTCTCCAACATTCCTTGCTCACCAGCAGGCCAGGGGTGAGCAGGATCTTGGGAGGGGACACAGCCAGGACAGCTGACCCAAACCGACCAAAGGGATATTCCATACTGTACGGCAATAAAAGCAAGGAGGAAGATGGACATTTGTTATTATAACATTTCTTATAAGGAACACTGTGTACTGAAGCCCTGCTTCCTGGGAAGTGGCTGGACATCACCACTTGATGGGAAGTAGAGAATAAATCTTCAGTTTTCCTTTGCTTCCACACACAGCCTTTGCTTTTTAAACTGCCTTCATCTTTGCAGATGGCAATTTTTATAAGAGCAAGTAGTGATAGCAAAAGGGGAAATGGCTTTAAACTCAAAGAGGGTACATTTAGATATCAGGAAGAAGCTCTTCACCATGAAGGTGGTTAAAGTGCTGAAACAGGTTACCCCAAGAAGTTCTGGCTGCCCCATCCCTGGCAAGTGTTCAACGCCAGGTTGAACAGGGCCTGGACCAACCTCGTCTAGTGAAGGTGTCCCTTCCTGTGGTGTGGCAGGGGGGTTAGAACTGGATGATCTTTAAGGTCCCTTCCAACCCAAACCGTTCTGTGATTCTATCTAGACCCATGAGGGTTTTTTTTCCATCTTTTTTTCTCTCTGTTCCTGTCCTGCTGAGCAGGGGAGTGATAAAAGCGACTTTGGTGGCCACCTGGCATCCAGTCAGAGTCAACCCACCACAGCGGCCTGACCTGTTTTAGCCCACACCAGATTCCTGCAAAAAATCATACCGTAGATTTGTGCTACGTGACCACCACCCTTCACACGGACTCTGATGTCAACACCAGCGAACCGTTCCTTCCCCAGGAGGAGGACAGGTTCAAGCAGCTTGGAAATAAAATAGAAAGAAAATTCACTGGTGATCAGAAACCACAAGGATTAGCACTTACAGTAAGTTTACAAAATGTGAAGTTATGCAAAGTTCTGAAAAACAAAGCCATGATTTTAGAAGCATACACCCAAATTAAGTACAACTCTTGCAGGGTTCTCTGCTAGTTCATCTACTAGTGGCGTTATAAATCTACTAAGTCTTGAATTTATTTAAGTTTCAGAAATCTTTACAGCAAAGCACATGCATACAGGAATTAAGAGCAAGGGAACAGTTTAAGTAGAATGCTGTAACTACATCATAAAACCAAAATGAGTTTATAAAAATTGAAGATCTGAAGTAGTCTGAGGCAGTTTTTTCCACTACACATTACACCTTACACTCATGTAATCAGTTCTAGATTCAATCAGCAGTGTTTAAACAGCTATTAAGTCCTACACAATCCTTTAAAAAGGAGGGCTTTAAGTCCTCCCATTTTAATTTAATAAAATAGACGTAAAGTGCCAAAAATACTTCATATAATTACATTAGCATACATGAAGCCAGTTAAGCAAAAAGCCCAGCCTTCCCCATAAGGAAACCACAGGCGGTCAAGCTTCTGAATTTTTCATGACAGCATTTCCGGTAAAAACACACCAAAACTTTTGTACTGTCAGTGAAGCAAGCAACTCTTCTCCATCACCAAGCAATTATGTATATAATGACATTTTAATATCTAAGCGGGAGGAGTCTGGGTCGATGCTTACCTTATACTGCAGAGTTCTGGGCTCAATCATTTCCAGAGGTCTTCCATTCACCTTAATGAGGCCATTTCCCCTCTTGCAGTGGGCAACAGCGGTTGCTGTTTTCTAAAAATCCAAATGCATATCAGTACAGAATTTCATTTTGGCACTGGCAGTGTTAAATTATAATTAACAACGTAAAAATCTTAGGTTCAGACTCAAGATCAACATCTCACACTAAACAACAACCCCTCCTTAAACTCCCCAGGTATCAAGGCACCATCTTAACAAAACTATATTTAGTTCATCATTATCAATGCGACAGTTATAAGACTTAATGATAAATGGAAGATACCCTCTCCGTTCTGCAACAAGGTATTTCCATGACTCATTTCCTCCAAAGCGCCTGTTACCTAGAATTACTGGCGCAGTGGGAACTTTACCTTACCACCACCATCTCTTAACACGACTCTCACATACCGGCAATAAGGCAGGACCCTGTGGCCTGGGGACGACAGCGGCGGCCGCTGCCGAGTACTCTCAAGAGAACGGACAAAACTCCGACCCAGGGGCCCCAGGCCCATTCCCAAAGAAAGAGAACCCGTCCCCCCACTTCGGCACGGCGCCGGGGACGGGATGCGGTGCAGCACCTACGGAACGGGACACGTGCTCTGCCAGCAGGCCTCGCCACGGCGGGCCCTCCCTCGCTCCATCCCCGCCACACGACCCTGCCGAGCAGCCGACGCCCCTGCTCCCTGGCTGGGGCCGAAAGACACCGCGTACGCAAGGCCACAGAGTGCGGCCCAGCCCGAGAGCGAAGAGACGATGAAGCGGGGGCTGCGCTCCGGCCTCACCTTGCGGCCGAAGACCTGGACGCTCTGCAGGGGCCCCTTGGCCGGCATGGTGACTCCTGCAAGAGAGAGAGAGAGAGAGGCTGCGTTAGTGCGGCATGGGGACAGAGCACAGCACGGCAGCGGGGGGCAGAACCCCCGCGTACTCACCCTCTCCTCAGCAGCGGCACCAGGAAAAGGGCGAACGGGGCTTCCCAGCCTCTTCTCAGGGGCAGCCGGGCCGCAAAGCGCAACGTCGTCTTCCGGCAGTGCGACAGTGCGCCCAGACACCTCTCTCCCATGCGACCGCGCTTTGTGGCAGCTGGAGCGGGGCGGGCTGGGGAGCGCGGTTGCTGCTAGCAGCCCGGGGCGGCCCTCCCTGTGGAGGCGGTGAGGCTCGGCGGGGGGGCTGCGCTTCTGGCTCTGCTGTTCCTTCTGGCGGGGCTGTGTCTGCTTCCTCCCCGCTAACACAGAGGCGCGGCACCCGGACCTGCAGCCGCCCCCAGGGGATTGGTGGGCACCGGGGAAGGTTTAGCGGAGTGGACCGGGCTTTTTGTGAGGCTTCCCAGCTCCACCTCTGCGTGGTGGTGTAGGGTCAATTTCCTCAGAATTACCTCACTTTATCCCTTTGGTCGCCTTCATCCGGAGTGCTGTTGGACTCCGCAGACGCTGAGCAGGCTTTGCCCCCCTTTAAGACGCCAGCTTCTGTCACCTGAAGCTTGCGTGCCGAGTTAATGCTGCTGCTTCTGAATGTGCCCGCCGGGGATGTCCCGCCGTTCCACGGGAGGAGCGCAGGCCCTGACCGGGGTTGGGTGTCACTTCTGGGTGACCGGTTCAGCACCCTGGGGGAGGGCAGCCCGTCCTCAGATGGATGAGGTTAGGGTAGGGCGAGGAGGAGCGGCGGGGAGAGAGATAACCCACGGCACCAGCTGTGACATGGATTACAGCAGCTTGAAGGACCTCTTGAGAGGGATAGAGGGGATGCGTAGCCTGGGAGAGGCTGTTTCTTCAGTTACTTAGGAAACATCTAGTGGCGACACCGAAGTGTACTTTCCGCTGGGTATTGCCATCACAAGCAGAACCCAGCTGGGCTTCTGGTATAAAGACAACAAAACGGTGCCTTCCCTAAAAGGCTTACTGTCACTCTCTGGACCTGCTTGAGATACAGCAGTGCAAAATACATAGCTCTTTTAGTTCCAAAGTTTGGTAAGCTGCCAGAGAAGATGAAGCATTAAACCCTGTATTCTGTTCTAGCACTGTACACTGAAGCACATTCAGACAATTCTCTATGCCCACTAAATTGTCCAACAACCATCATGTTTAAGATCAAGTCGAGTTATTCTTAGAGTCAGGGCATTCACAAACCAATTGGAGCTTTTATCGCTATTTTCCTAGTTTAATATATGTCATAAAACATGGAATTTAAGTTGCTTTCAGACTGAAAATATTTTACTGCTAAGGCTTAGTATTTAATATGCTAAATTTTCCAGAAGGACAAAAGCAGACTCTATCAATGAAGCAAAGTCATGCTCCTTACATACTTTAAACAATAGAGATTTAAATTACTATGATTAGTTAGAAAGTTGACTGTTCAAATGCAACAATCAGTTCCTTTGTTTTTGGACAGGATTTTAAATACTGAACATTAGTCATCAGTCATGTGGGGATTTGAACAAGCACTTAGCTTTATGCAATTTGAGTGATTAGTTCTATTCAAGTGAGTAGTACTGTGCAGAACGTGTAAGATTTAGCACATCTCAAACCCCCGATTGTACAAAGCTTTAACATGTGACCTGAAAAGTGTTGTGTTTTCTGAGGGCTTTAAGGCTGTTTCCAAAGAAACAGTGTTTCTGCAGTCACACTTGTCTATCATCCTCTCTTTCCCCATCATCTGGGGAAGGGGAATGGTTGCCAATCGTTGGCCAGTTTCAGTTAGTTTTCACAGAAGAATGGAAATTTCAAAACCAATTTAGCTTGTACATGTTTGGTAAAAATAGGTGTCTCTATAGAACAGATCTTTTACTTGCATAATGAAAGCAGCTGCAGGAGCTGAAATATTAAGACATTACAAAACCATTATTTAGGTGAAAAGTAATACCTAATTAACCCAGTTAGACAAAAAAAAAAAGGTTTAACTAAGACTTACCATCAACCCTAAAGTGAGCCATCAGTACTGAGTTTTGTTGGGTGTTCAGGGCACTTTTAAAGGAAGAGAAAGCAAATCTCAATCCACTCCTGCTGTGGGCATCATGTGAGATCTGCTAATGAAGACACATCTTTTAATACCAACTACACCATTAAATAGGCAGGTTTCAAATGTCTGCTTGTATAAAGCTTGTATTTTAAGAGCATGGTTTCTGAGGTACTTCAAAATCTATCCTCATTTGGGTGTTCATCTGGTGCATGTTCTTGCTGGAACTGAAAGCATTCATCCTAGAAGAACCTGTATATAAAACCAGTGATATATCTACATATATATCTTCCTGTTTTCTGTTAGCAGAATAAGAAGATAACCAATATATATTGATAGTGTTGCCTGGAAGATAAGGTTAAAGGCCATGTACTGCTTGTTTGGTTTGCTTTCTAGCATAAGAATGGGAGGAGCTAAAAGGCATTTAGAAACCATGTATCATAGAAATGAGGCTGTAACATTTGAAGAGAAAATTAGATCATAAACATCACCATATACAAAAGAAAAAGATACCGGAATGGAAATTAAAAAAAACAAAACAAAACAAAACAACAAACAACCCCTTTAAAGTCCAAGCACTAACAAAATACCTGTGTATCCCTGCAGAGCACTTTAAAATGGTAATGTATTCCTGATTCAGAAAGCAACAGTAAGACTCTCCAAACACCACCTACAAATGCTTGTCTTCACTTCCTTTTTATTTGTAAAATAATTACACCTGTGGAATGTAAGCCACTTGTTTTGCAGCCTTTGGTTGTTTGTTTTGTTTTGTTTTTTTCACTTTGTAGCAGTTCAAATAGTTACTCAGCATGCAAAAGAGTGAATTATCAGGCCCAGAGAAATTAAGGCATATCTGCAGATAAATCACTCTTACCAGAAAGAGCCTTTCAAGAGAAAGCTGGCAGGGTTGAGCCCCTCTTGATAGGGCATTTTTATTTTTCTTAACAGGAGGAAAAGTATTTGGATTTGATTCTAAGTCCTTGATTTCACAGTGATTTTGTATTGTGCTAAGAGTTGATGTCTTGTGTATCTTTGGGCTAACAGATATCTTACAACTACTAAATCTTTTATATGGGCGTTTAGTGAGTCTTTAAGGGATTGAGAGTCTCACTGCCTGACTTCCTCCGCTGGAGCTGCTTTGACATCCTAGCAGGCTGTGAGTAAGATGCTGTTGTGACCTATTCTCTGGCAGATCAGGCATACGCACTGCTGCTGTGTCTAGTGTTTAGTGGGAGCAGCAAGGGTGTGGCGGCTGGGTATTGCACAGGGGGATGTCTCTGATGTCTCCAGTTGTTTCCCCACTTTGCAATAGGAGCACAAACATTGTGTAGCTTACATGGCTCCATGGGGATGAGGGCAGGAAGGGCATGGCAGAGGATGGGCAAAAGTGAACTAAGCAGAGTCCAGTGAGCAGAGCTGAACAGAGCAGCATTGTATTGTATTTGGAAATTTGCCAGTATGGAGCCCACGAAAAACTGCCATTCAAAACCTGGGTGTCAATCCACTGCCCACCTATGCTGTCAGGCTTAGATAGTGCAACCAGTGAATTTTAAATGTAGGTTTGAGTGTTAACAGATTTTACGTGGTGACCCTATGCAGGGTCACCCTATGCAGGAATCAAATATATTGAAGATTTTTGCTATTTAGGTGTTTGTGTGGGTATTGTTTTGTTCGGGGATTTTTTTTTTTTTTGGGGGGGGGGGGGAGTTTTGGGTTGGCTGTTTGGTTTTCTGGGATTTTATGTAGTTTGGAATTTTAAATAGCAAGGAACTGGACTTCCGTGTGAAGTCATGATGTTGGTTCTCCACTTGGACTTTGTCATCTCTCAAATCAAATTCATATATAAGTTAAAAAGGTAAACGTTCCAGGAGGATGGCATTTTAGTTTCCACTTAACACAGAAGTATGTAGCTACTGAGAGTCTAAGGCACAGAGTCAGGGTCAGTATGTTAACAAGGCCAGCTGTAATGTGACTCTAAATTTCCTCATTTAAAGGAGAGAAAATCCTCTCCATGGAAAAATAGAGCGAGAAATAGTGAGATTATCTTCCTCATGTATTATCTGAAACATTAATAGAAAGGTGAGAGGTATGGCAAAATATGGTCAGCTAGTTCTATATATATGTTGTCATAGAATATAACAAAAAAAGTCATTGTAAAAGTAAAGGGGTATTTAGGAGGAAATACGAAGAAACTTTTCTTCTACATAGTCCATAATCACATTAAACAAAACTTATCCCTTGTGTCAAAGTATCCCAATTTACAATCAAATCATACATTGTAGGATTTTTTTAGCAGAGTGGGTAATTTTAACCAGGGAAACGATAAGTTCATATTTCATGCATGCTAAACAAAGTATATTACCTGCAACTTCTACTTCAGACAAAGCAAAAACATCTCTATACGCTTCTGAAGGCTTCTGTCTTGTACAGATTTCTGTGTTTCGAAAATCAGTGAATTCCTTCACTGAGAAGTATGAACCATTTCAGGAAAGAACATGGGGGGGGGTTTATGGCAGCTCTTACAACCTGAAAGATCTGGAATACCAGAATATAGCTCTCATATTACATTTTACAGCTGATGCATGTTTGATGATAAAGTGTAATTAGCTAATGGATCCCATTATTTCTGATGCTTGCTTTTCACAGATCATATTCATCCAGGCTGCAGCTGAAGAGTTTTCTAAACCCAATTAGTGCAAGAATGCTATGACCAATGGAAAAATGTTTGATGCATGCCAGAAAACAAATCTTCCCAGCTCTTGGAAATATGTTCTGAAAACAAATAAGGATCACACAAGGATTTTCATGTTAATAAATACTTTTTTTCTTAGGAAAATATTTAAAATCTAAAGCAAAATTTTCAGTTTAATTACCCTTCTCTAAGGAAGCATAAGCTCGGGAAGACAAGGATTTATCCTGATTGGTGTGAATACTGACTCCCACTTGCAGATTATAAATGTTAATATCACACTGAGATTGAAAACACAAGTAATATAGAAATTAACACAGTGACAGGCATATTCACACTGAAATTCTTTGAATATAAGTAATTAGCAATACAATAGGTTACTCAGGATGCCACACTTAGCATTGCTACTTGGAAAAATCACAATTAATGATTGTCTTGACTTTAGTTTTGCATGAATAGTATAGCACTTTCAGTACAATAAACAAAAGAAATACAAAGCCCATCTTCTATCTGAACATAGAGACAGACATTATTAACTTGTTATTTTAGCTCTGTTACCTGACATTACTGGAATCTGTTGTGATTTAAATTTACAACATGCATCCTATTTACAGTGGCTGGAAAATCATATTATCAGTTAACATACTTCAGTTGGAAAGTGTATTAGCTGCTCTGTCCATATGTTAAAGGATAAAATCTAAAAATCTAGGGCTTAGATTTGGAATATGACTCCATCTGTGTTTATCTTTCTTGCAATACAAGGCTTTCGTGAAATTTATTGACACTAAATTTGAATTACTTAAAACTCTCCTGTTGTATATTCACAGAATTTGCTCTTAAGTACGAGTGCGTGAGCTCATACACTCACACTTTCATGTGTCAACAGGAATCAAAGTTGTAAGAAGATGACCGGGCAACAACCCAGTACCCCCAAGCTACACAAATAAGCCAACAAATAAATAAAATCATGTACATGAAACAATTATTTTTTTTTAGAACAGAACGGCATCTCAAAGCTTCCTGCTGTATTTTGCAGCCCCTGGAGGCTGCTGCTCAGTTTAGTTCCCTTTTTTAGAAACTAAACGCAGCAGGGTCCAGTGGGATCCAGCTGCCCTCTCTCAACTCTTCTGCAGAGACAGGAGTTGTCCTGTGTCTTAGCTTCCACAGGCATGTTGGGATCCTTTCTGCTTTTCTGTGTTCAAGAAATCTGGGACCACAGAAATGGACGCCTATTTTGCGCCTCTATAAAATGCAGGCATTTTGCCCCTGTTGGTTTAGTTATGTTCAGATTACAAATAGGGTGTTGCACTCCATGATCTGTAGGTCTTCATTTCTCTTTAAATCTCGTTTAATATAACTATTGATAGGTTGCTATCCTCTAGGTAGATAAAAAGATGTGATTATTGTTATTGACTGCAGAAATAGACAATTATGCACAAGCTTCATTTGCTTGGTTTAGAGCAGAAAGAGGTAGATTTCTGTGAAGTTATATTAACCTCTACTGAGGTAATTCCTATTTCTGATTTTGAATCTGTTGTTTCAAGTGAATCATTTTCCATTGCTTGTGGTAAGAGGACAGATAAGGCAGAAGTATCAGAGCTCATGAACCGTTGTGTACTTAGTGACCTACCAGAGGACTGAGACACTTTCTTCAGAAACTGGAGCAGTTGAACTCTGAAGGATAACGAACCCTTTTGGCAAGCCTCTGTAGGGGCTCCGGATGGAAAATCTTGTGTTTGTGAAGCAGAGAGAGTGAAATGTAATGACTGCCCAGCTTGTAGCATTAAGGGAAATAAATGCATTTTCATCACACAGGGCTGAACACAGCTATGTTATCTGGACACTGCATGCTGCTGGGAATCATGGGATCATCAAACCGGACAGAGTTTCCATCTGATACAGGATCGATAAGGTGGTTGCTACCTGTAGCTCTTGAGCTGAGACAGAGGTCAATTCTCAGTGCCTTGTTACATTGTAATAGCTGATGCATTTTAAAGTAACATCTCCACCCTCACCTCGCCCTTTGCTCAGGGACAGTGGTGAAGAAGTCACAGGGTCTGGTATCTCCAAGTATCTCTTTTGTAGTTTTTCCCTCCACTGTTCCCTAGAGAATCTAGCCCATAATATCAACCCACTAGGAGATCTGCACAGTTCACAGAAACACAAACACATGCAGTATTACAACACACATATTATTTTTTTTTTTTTACAAGATCAAAAACAGAAAAAATAAAGTGCTGTGGGAAAGCTTTTACCAAATAAAAATGTCTGTGGAGGCTTGATCATATGTGGGCCTGTGAATAACACTCAGGAGACTATAAACTTTAGACAAACCAGATGGTTAGACAGCAAACCAGATGCTTTTATTTATGCAGGCAAAGTTCACATTTAGTGAGGTACTTTGTTCTTCTAGAGGAGGTTTTGCACAAAAAGTAAAATTGTATTTGTATCCTGTGACAATGGACAGGAACATTCATACAACTGTATGTCTTATTAAGTAGTCTGTTGTCCTTTGGATAGAAATATTATCATAATTGTATCACTGGGATACTCGTTGGCTGTTCTGGTCCATGGTGTTTCTTCTTTTTGCTGCAGTAGCATCCAGAGGCTTTATTGATGATTATTAACAGCTTCTGTTACATGTCATAAAATTGCATAGCAAGATGCAGTCCTTGCTCAGGATTCAGAGTCTAAGGAAGATGAAATGTAACACAGGAGTGGTCAATGAGGAAAGTAAGAGAGAGACGATAGGCTGTTACTGATGGGTTTCAACTAGGAGCTGACCTTTCCAGTATCTATGAATCTTCTAGACCTTTGGGTTTAGTTTTACTGGAAACACAGAAAGTACATTTGTATTAAGTATAGGCACACCAACTTCCTTCTCTTTAAAAGCTGCTTCATCAAAACCTGCTAAAATCTCAAGGTCCCTTGAAATGCCCTGTTTTGTGAATTGTCATCTGTACTCATTCAGCTGGGCTTCAGCCACTCCAGCTGAAAGAGTAAGTAACTGTTGCCCTGTCTGGTGGGGGTCAGTTCTCTGACTGAATGATAAACATATGGTAAATTCCAGGTTATTTCAATGCAAAGTCAACATCTTAGGCTAAAAACCTTACATTAGCTTTACTGCTCAGGCAGTAGCCTCCAGCAACACAGAAGTCATAGCAGCTTCTCGTCTATTATGTCTTAAACACAACTCTTTTGAGTGTTTATGTCATCATTTCATAGAAGCATTTGACCCAGATTTTTTCTGTTTATGTTTTTTTCTGATGGTGCTACCTATAGCTTCTTGCTGATCTTGGAAAAAAATTATTCTGGAAAGTGTATTTCCAGTCTTAATGTAGGTGTGATGTAGTGCCACATGCATTGTGATTAGCGGATTAAGACGCAAAAGAAATTGCTTTAGTGATTATCTTAATGTAGTTTGAAAAAACCCTGAACAAACAGACACATGAACTTTTATCATCCATTCCTTATAAAGAATGGCACCTAAATTGTAAACATCTCTTCACCAGAGATCTGTTCTGGACTCTCCTCCTATTTACATTCCATCCAAATTTCAGCTTTGCTGAAAAGTTCTTCTTCCCCGTATTGTTATTCAGCTATTGCTTTTATGAAAGTGTTCTTTAAGTATTACTTCTGCTCAGTAGAGCTATGGAGATTCAGAAGATAGAGAGGAGATAAAAGATTTCACTGATAGCAAAAGTGTCAGACTGATCTAAACATTAGAAAGACCACCTCATGATTTTTCCTGGAAAGTACTAGCTTTCCAAAATAAATATCACAGAAATCATGGCAATAGCATTGCATATATGAGCTACAACAAAAGGAAAATGCATATTTTAAAAAAACAGAATTACTTATTTAATTTTATTGCAATCAAAATCAAGGAAAAAGTATAGTATTTGTGTATTAGCAAAAACTGACCTGGGAAAAATAATCAACCAACCACTGAGCACACCAACACAGAAATTACAGTTCCCATACAGAATAGGAGACCATATACATTTTAAACTGTAAAAGAAATGAGGTAAGAGTTTCCTCTAGGTATTGAATGCTGGATGGATGCTGGAGATTGAATGGATGCTGGAGAAATAATAATGCCCTGCCAAAGCAAGACACCTCTCACAGTGTGAGATACTCGTGCTTTGTACATGACTCTTCATGATCATAACAAGCACCTTGGACATTGTTTCACTTCTGTAGGTGAGGTGCTGCTTTGGGCTCCATGGGAATGCCTGAGTTTGGCATTCTTCATGAGGAATAAAAATATCATGTAATCAACCATATAGAATCAAAGATATTATTCATAACAGTGAAGAATAATCCTCCCAAAGTGATCATTGTTGTACATCAAATACTGTGTTGCACCTTGAATACTGTGTTCGGTTTTGGGCACCTCACTAGAAGAAAGACATTGAGGTGCTGGTGCGGGTCCAGAGTAGGGCAACAAAGCTGGTGAAGGGTCTGATGAACAAGTCTGATGAGAAGCAACTGAGGGAGATGGTGTTGTTTAGTCTGGAGAAAAGGAGGCTCAGCGGAGACCTTATCATTCTTTACAACTACCTGAAAGGAGGTTGCAGCAAGGTGGGGGTCATTGACTTCTGCCAAGTAACAAATGATAGGACGAGAGGAAATGGCCTCAAGTTGCACCAGGGGAGCTTTAGGTTGGATATTAGGAACAATTTCTTCACTGAAAATATTGTCAAGCACTGGAACAGGCTGCCTGGGGAATTGGTTGAGTCACCGTCTCTGGGAGTATTTAGAAGGTGTAGATGTGCCACTGAGGGACATGGTTTATTGGTGGACTTGGCAGTGCTAGGTTAAGGGTTGGATTCAATTAAGTTAAAGGTCTTTTCTAACCTAAATGATTCTATGATTCTAGGATCACTGTCTGCAGTCTTACACAGTGAAAAATACTTTTGATGCAAGCTTGCAAAGTCTTGTAAAGGAGTTTGGAGAGTAATGTAAGTATGGAAATGCAAATTCTGTTGATTTTATACCACACAGAAATCAGCACTTAGATGGGAAATGAACCGTGCAGTTTTCAAAAATATGAAATGTATATGGCATTTAAGTGCCTAACTCCCAAACGAATACAGATCTTCTTCATTGGAAGTAACTTTGGAGCCTGAGTTCTGTTTGCAGAATGCCACAGATATATAGTCTACATGTAACTGAAAGTTAATTAGACTTTTAAAAGTATCTATAACTTTTGAAAATAGGACTTCTGTTCGTTATAATTAGAAGCCTTGGAAACATTTACTTTCCATCTAGCATGCTGTCTGTAGTGAAGGGAGTAGCCCTCTGTTCTAGCAAATCCTGAAAGCAAACAGGTCAAGTATCTCGCATACAGGCCAGGGTTGTCCTTGGGACAAATACAGCAGAGTATTAAGGATTGAAGAAATGTATTCCATGAGATTTAAAGATATGCTGAACTGTTACTCTTACAGAAGCACTTCTTTTGAAGAGCTAAAAGCTATTCAAGTGTGTTTATTGTGCATTCTGGACTCAGTTGCTAGTCATTTATTTTAAGAATTAAAGTATTTAGACAAAAAAATCCTGTATAATCTCTATAATGTAATTCTGTTCCATGGGTGGTGACATTTTAGATAGATAAGCCATCAACATAACTTCTCACAATCTTCCATCATCCCAAAATCAGTTTAATGGTAATTATGGTTTTTTGCCACCTCATATGAAGTTGATAAAAATAGGGGGGTTTGTCCATAGACAGCATCAGTTTTCAGACCTGTTGAAGTTCAATTTTAATGTATTTGGTGTTTACACCTTCCAATTAAAATAATAGAACACTTGAGATTTTCCATATTGTGTTAATTTTAAAACCATTATTCATACAGTTCACATATAATAGAAATAATTTAAGCATGCTTCAATAAAATATTAAAATACAATATAGAGATTTATTATTTTGAGCATAGTTTTTTGCAGTTAGCTGTCTCTCCTATGAGCTTAATAGGATACAGGCCTTTCAACAGTACAAAGAGTCAAACCATTGTTTGTGGAAAAAGAAAAAGAAGATCATCTTGTCTCTGTGTGATCTCAGCCTGTGCGTGCATGAATTTCCTCTATGCAATTATCAAATCCTCTGAATACAAAGACTTAAACAAACTAACCAATAGTTATGACGGAACATGCACAGGACCCTTGCCTTTAGCATCACAAGCTACACAGTCCCTGTCAGTCTTCCTGATTTAACTTTAATTCAGTGCCTTTATTGATTGCTCACAAACTGGCCATTTGGAAACCATAGCAACTGAAATCCTGCTTTATATAAAGCAGTGTCAGTGCAAAATTGTCAGAGTTTGCAACCCACATTTGATCTAAAGTCTCTAGGTTCCTTTAATACCTGCCTGTCTGGGTTTCAGATTTTGTTGGCGTATGTCCTGATGTAGTGAGACAACAGTTCAATAGGTAGCTCTGGTCCAAATGACAGAATATTCTTTTCCAAAATTCCAGAATAAATAGCCACTTTAGGAGCTGTTCTGAGAATCACAAAATAATCTCAATATGAACTTTCTTTCTGCTATTCCTGCATTAATTCTCCAGAGGAAAGACTGCACAGAGGGTTTAGGTCAGACAGAGGATTTACACCTTTTACCATGCCAGCTCATACCACTCAAGCTGCACTGTAAGGACCAACTGATGATTTCATATGTGACAGTTGCATAACTATCTAGTGATCAGACTTCCAGCCCTTCTAATTTGAGCTAGATTTGAAATCAGCTCACTTAAAGTGACCTTGCAACTTCTGTCATCTGTTCAGGGTCCTGTTGAAGTGCTGTTACCAAAGGCTGCCTCAAACACAACTGAAAACCTCAGTGGGGTGTTTTTCCAGCCAATGATCTATTCAACCGTTTCCCACTTCACATATGTATTCCTTCCATTTCTCCCCTCCTTGCAAGTTCACTCTTTATCTTTCATCCCTTTGTCTCTCTTTACTTTGTCAGAGGAGTGTGACAAGCCTGGAACAGACTCAGTGCTGATCTAAGTGCATGTGGGTGGTAGGGGATGGGGAGGGTGAAGCCAGGCTAGCACACAGCCCTACATAGCTGTGAGTGCCCTTGGGACATGGAAGGGGGCACCACATTGGGTGTGAGTTACTGCCAGTTGCCATGGGGGTGAATGCTAAAGCTCCCTTAGCTTTTCCATCACCACTGAGTGAGAGTCACACCTCAAACCCCATCATTACATAACGGACAAGCTAAACTGAAGTGTGTTTGCACTAATTGAGATTCACCTCTTCTAATCCCTACTAAAGAACAACTAGAAATCAGCTGGTTTACCCTAGTTTCACTAACTCAAAAAATAGTGCTTGAAAAACTGCTGTAATAAACTTTGATGCAGATCCAAAACCCCAGCGCTTTTCAGGCTGACTCTGTCAGGGAGCAGGAGGAGCAGGGCTGCTTGTCAAAGTGGGATAAGCCAGGCCCTGAGGGCGACCCCAGTGCTGCACCAAAGGGGCACCATCGCACAAGGGCTGAGGCGGGGGCTGCTAATGGAGCCCATTTCACCATTTACTGTTTGGCTTTGCAAGCTGGCTTTCTTTTGGATTTGTCTGTTTCCATGAAAATCGTGCAGTCCCTGGATGCTACCAGCTTCTCAAGGGAAATACAGACCACCTTAAATTGTTGGCATTTTAGTATAAAAATATCGTGAATTGATTATCTTTTTAGGAGCTTCGGTCATTTTGACCTCTTCCATGGCTCCTCTGGTAGCTGCAGTATGAGAAGTAGTGCTCTAATCAATAGTTTGTATTGTGAGCAAACTGCTTTGTTAAATTAACAAATTAAAGAATAAATTATTAAAGTTAACCGGAAAGTAAACAGGCAGCTTTCTTGAACATGGAGCCATTTTTACTGAGATGCCTGCTGGTGTGTAGATAACTGTAGTATTTATTTGTAATGAAGTTGTCTCTAGAGGCCTCTACCACACTAAAGCGTTTGCTGTTCTCCTCTCCTTTGGCACGTGCATCCAGTGTCACCCCATAACTGAGAGACTTGAAAAGAAACAGGAACCTGGTGGGTGGTGAGAAAAGCTACCAAATGGACGCAGGAAGGACGAGCAGGCAGTGAGAAGCAGAGCTGCAGGCTGAGCTGCTGAGCCCTCACCTGCTGCTGCCTTCACTGCACTCCACTCCCCTCCCCATTACAGTTCAGTCTCCTCTGTTTACACATTGTCACCGATGCCTACATGCTTCCCCCACCTCCCTTTCTCACGATTCAGTCTCTGAAGGTTGTTTCTGCTGCCCCAGGAGGGAAGCAGGAAGCCCCTGCCACTCTGTGTGCCCCACTCTGTCTCATAGCCCAGAGAGATCCCTGGCTGTGCCAGCTTAACTTGCACACCCGGGCCTCCATCTTGTGCAAGATCAGGAGGGATTAGCGTTCTCATTTGTGACTCGTTCCGCAGCACTGAAACACATGCCTTCTGGTACAAGCTATACTTACCTCTGTGTTCAGGTTACTTTAGCCCACGTATTTCATGTTTTTCTGACCAAAAAAAAAAAACAAAAACCCAAAAAACAAAACCCAAAAACCACCATGAACCAGCTTCACTAGTTTGTTCAATCTGCTCTGTGGCACTCCAGCAACACAAAGCAACTGTAAAACCTGCTTAATTGGGCAATTAAACTTTATGACTGCTCTGCAACTCTGAAGTGGTAAAAGGCAGCCAGAACCCACCAGGAAATCTCACCCATAAGCTGGAAAAACTAAGGACGCACAAACAGCTCCTCAGACCAGCCCCCAACCCATGCAGAGAGCATCATCTCTGGCCCAGCTGGGCTGTGCTAGCTATAGGATGTCCAGAAGACAGGCGTACACAGAGGTTAGGCAGAGTTTACCTCTGGAGGAATGCAGGCATACCTCCTACTTTAAAATGTACTTTTCATCGTACTTTTCATAATGCAAGTCCACCGAAGATAATGGTGCTTGAGGCATAAAGATGGGACCTCGATCTCATCAAACCCTTACGCTATGTGTGAGCACAACGCCCCCTGAAATCCCATGGTAGTGTTTTTAAGATCAGATCTTACTTTTCAGGAGCACCGCTGAGGTAAAATTTTGTCTTTGCTTCTATAGGAAATAGAACAATTCTGCTGCCAGCAGCCTCATCACCATTTTGTTAGGCTTTTTTGGAGACTGTTGCAGTCCCTGGCACTGTTTGTTTAAAACCTGAAAGTAACAGAAGTGTTCTGAGCACAGGAGGCAGGTCTGGGAGCAATGCTGGTCCCAGTCTGCACACTGGGTCTGCTCCTGACCCCCTGCCTGACACTGAGCCAAAGTCCTGGGTCTGAGCCCTACCTCCTTTGGCAAAGCTGAGGTCTGGGTTTGAAGCTTGTATTTTAAACCTACCCCTTCATATGTTTTCTGTGACTATCTGGTAGTATTTGCTTGAAACACCTCTTCCAGAGGTGAGGTGTTAAATATGCCAGGAAGGGGTTAAGTGGGTCTGGCTGTTTCATAGAGGCAGGAATTTTGCTATTCCCTAAGGAAATGGGAGCTACTTTCTAGAAAAAGAAGGGACACGGGCTGTGCATGGTTCTGAACTACCCACAGAAAGGCTCAAGATAAATTACTTTGAGATTGTAGCTGGAATATGAAGTTATTGCTCATACCCTTGTCAGTGACAACTGTCTCTAGGAAGAAGAGTTTTTATTCTAAAGCAAGAAGATTTAGTTTAAGGTTATGTAAGTAAAGCACCCCCACAAAACCTGCTATTCCTTTTTCTCACTCCATTCATATTAAGAAATATACTTGTTCACTTACAAAGGACTTGTTTTGCACTTACTCTCAGCAGTGCAAGTAGCTGGGAAATGTCCCTTTTAGGTTTTGTGGCTGCTTGGTTACCACAGCTTCTTGCTATCCAAATAGTCAGGGTTGTGAGATGGGGAGAGATAAACACAGGCAGCAGTTGTGGCTTCCTGCCACCAGCCCTGCTCAGAAAGCAAGAAAGCAATAGCAGATGAACCGTTTCTGCAGCAGCAGTGGGAAGCTGTGGCCTCACAGGAATAGGGCAACTGAAAAACACAGCCAATTATCCTGAGAGCAGGATAAGTAATGTCAAATAATGGGCTCTCCTCTAGATCCACTTTGCTTGTGCAACAGTTTTGAGGCAGCAGTTGCTCTGCCAGGAAATAGACTGTGTAGATATGCATAGAAAGTATTAGGTTTGAGGTAATGCAGTGACTGGATGCTGTATATGCAAAACTTACTTTGGTGGCAGCCAATATAACATATACAGTGATGTAATATAGTAATTTATCAGCTGCGATCGTTGCATCAGCACTGGCTAAAATAACTGTCAGGTGCTGAGTTTTGTCACCTGACAATACATTTTCCTTGTTTATTCAGTTTTGGAAACCATGGCTGGAAAGGAACAAAAAGAAAATAAGCTGATGGAAGAGAAAATAAGAGAAATGAAACAAACCGATAAAGCTGAAATTAGAGAAGCACCAGTGGTGCGAAAGAGGCCAGATCCAAAACACAAACAGCTCTCAAGCAAACCAGCCTTTAGCTTCACTTCTGTGGGATATGGAGCAGGCAGTTTTCCTATCAGAAACTGCAGGACTCGTTTCTGCTGTCGTGGGGCTTTGTAACAGGAGTTTAATCAGAACCACTTCTGCAGAGGGAGGGAAATAACATCTCCTCTTTGTTGTTTTTTAACTTTCAGCAAGGTTGCATGGGGTGCAATTAACCGGTGCTACCAGTAGCTAAGCCCAACTGTGTTTCACACTGAAGGAAAATTACCCAATGCTGTAGGTGGCATCTGGGAGGCACACTTTGCTGTGGCCTTTGATTGCATCACTTCCTGAAATACAGATTGACTGATGTGATCTATTTTTATTCAGCTTCTTTCTCAAACCACACGTTACATTTGTGTGCCATTTGCAGAGTTAGGTTTTGAAGAGATGCTCAAGCCAAGGTGCGCTGTATTTTGACATAAGCTCTCTCTGACTTATCCATATTTTTTTTTCTCTCTGACATCTCAGAATGGAAACTCTGCTAAAGCACTGAAAAAAAGGGAATGGTTTTATGGAGTTAAAATTATATTCCTTGCAATATTTATCATAATTTTAATTCACTTTACTTTGGGCTGTCCTCAACTTTTGCTTTCTTAATGTGCTACAGATTTCCAAGTTGACAGCGGGTAACTGAGGATCCAAAAGGTGGTCAGGATGCAACTGGAGTTTTAACTCACAGGAAAGTGTAGGAGGTAGTTTAGAATTTAAGGATTTCTTTTTTTTTTTTCCATGGGAAAAAGATACCTCTTCTTTGTCCTCTGCGCATGGGAGAGATGTGAATGAAGGGAGATCTGGCAATTTCCTGCTTTCCTAGTTAGCAAACCCATGACAGCAACTGTCAGCATCCTACCCTTTAGCCTACTATTTACCACCAACTGTGTATTTCAGATGAAATTATTAACAAAATTGTATTTAATTATGATATATTACACACTCAGATTCAATTTCTACCAGGACTAGAGCAGAACACAACTATGGGAAATGGTGTTGCGATTTGTCTGTTGTTTCTCTATGACATTGTTTAATCAAACCCATTTGTTTCATTGAATTAGTCTTATGTTTTTACTATTAAGTGTGTACTAGGCAACAAGTTTAGCTTTGAGAACTAGAATTTATTCTTTCTTCTGTTACAATACTGAAGGATGCAGGATGACAATCAAAAGTAAACATGGTTCATCTCTCAAAATCATAGCTCATCCACTAAGCTGTGTGAGCACTCAACTGTAATAAAAATACAAATGTGCTTTTTCTGTAGTTGTTTAAATCTATATATTTAATACTTATTTTCAACTCATGTATATCTGATGAAAAAGCTCAGAATCCTGTTTCTAACAGTGATTGCTTGGGGAAAAAAAAATGTTGGAAGAAGAGTCATGAACCAATAAATTTCCTCCCTTTCCTCTAGACCTCTAAAGATGATGCTACCACTGCTTACCAAAAGTGATCACAGTATTCACATCTGGATCGTGATTGCACAGTCATCTTTTGTTTTGTTTTGTTTTATTTTATTTAGCTTTTGACCACTGGTGATCATTGTGGGCATTTCTGGCTGAATATCTACTAAGTATTTCTTAGATTACCCTTAGATACATGTATCTCCCTGTGTTCTAAAGTGAAAGCCTATCTTCCAGACATGGTTTTGTATTGCAGTTTGATGGCCAAGTCCCTAATCTTATATTGTCTGCTCTGGAGTTAGTATGTATTCAGAGGATGGAATAGCAATCTTCAGTTTAGGAAACAGGGGATTATCAGAGATTTTTCTGACAGCAAAAAACCAGTTTGCATTAAAAATTATTTTGCTTTAAGTCTTGTGCTTGTCTGCTCAATAATGTGTCGTTTCCACAAAGTCTATGAGACACTGGAAAAAAATAACCAGTAGGTCATGATATATATTAATTAAAATGATCACCTTAATTATTATAGTTTTTTATATTAGCATTGAAGCATAATATTAAAGTACTTAATTTAACATAGTGAAAATACCAGAGCTATACCAAGGCATGCTAAGCTGCATTCTGTTTTTTTCCTGCTTGGCGGTGCTCCTCATGGATCCCTACTTAACTTAATGCCTACAAAAAGAAACTAAATGAGCAGCACCTGGGAAGGTCAAAGAATGAGTCTTTGAAAACTCTTGTTCAAGTACGCCAACAAGAAGTGGAGAGAAGTTACTGTAGCACTAGCACAGGGATTTGTAAGAGGTAAGGAAGGCTGGCTGTAGCCATATTAGGGCTGTGGAAAGGGCATGATTTTGCTTCTTCAGTATTGATTGTATCTGAAAGATCCTGTTTTCCTTCTCCTGCACATGTCTTCTACAGATTAGATGGATATCTGTTTACACTGAAAAGAGATTTTGCTCCTACCTTAGCTCTTTGTTTCCCCTGCATAATAACAGCTTCTAAAGAAAAACATACATTTCTTGCTGCCCTGCTCTGTAATTGTTGATGGAATCTGTCTTATTCCAATTAAAATGATAAATCATGGGGCCATGCTAAATTTCCCATGCTTTAATAGAGGCTTGCTTGAGACAGTTGTGTTCAGTTTGTCGTGTTGTGTGGAGGCTTGTTACTCAATACCTCTCCGTTTAAATGAAAGCTCCTTTTGTCTGGGAGCAGGAGCTGGAATGCCAAGACACGGCACTGCCGCAGCATGCAGCTTTCCTTGCTGCCACGGGGAATAGGTGCTGGGCTGCTAAGCCACCAGCTTCCCTCTGCTCGAAATCAAGATCTGTTGAAATGAGCACACCTCTTAAATGCTTCATCACTCTGCAGCTTCTGAGCAACATCCTTATCAACCTATTACTTTGTCTTTTATAAATGCTGCATCTCTCTCCAGTGATGGATGAAGCAGATTTGTGGGGCACCCCAGGACCATACTCTGCCTCCTCTATGACCAGAATGGTGCAAGTTCCATTTGCAAAGTGTTCCTCAAAATAAACAAAAAAAATAAAGCAAAAATATGGAAATACTTAATGCTGCCGTTGTGCATCCACAGATGCAAACAGTTTATGGCACATTAGAAATAATTTTTGCTTCTAGTCAGTATTTCAATTTTAAAGATCTTTTCATAAAAATACTGTTATATTTTCATTTTCATCAAAATATTGGCTTTGAAAAGCATGATTTTGCACTTAAAAATTTTCACCCAAATTTTGCTCAGAGTTTTGGGGCTGTCAGTCCATGTTTTGCTTGTAATTCTTTTTTGACTGAGAAAATGAAGAGCAAGAGATAAAAACATTGCTTTGTCTTCTCTTCTAAGCATCTTTTTGTGTTTTTCTACCTTGCCCATGAAGAGATGAAAATAAATAAGACATCATAATCCCATACTTCCCCCAGTGTTTTTCATTGTTTCCTAACTTTGAACTATGCTTGTACAGAATTGCACCAGTAGTTAGGTAATTTGTTATTTTTATTTGTTTGTTAACCTTTTGAAGCAGTATGAATTACTCAGAAAGACAGTGAAGCTAAAGTTAATGTTAAAATACTATTATACTTATTTAGCGGGATGTTTTAGACAGTCTGTATTTTGCAAGTTTGTTGAATGTGGACATTAATAATTTTTTTAAGGAACACTTTCTGCTTCTTATAAAGCCAACAGAATAAGAGAGGGTAATCATAAACATAATAACACTAGGGATAAACATAAACAAAATTATTCCTCCCAGTTTTGATTATTGAGTTTTAACTTAAAATATTGAACATCTTATTTTACCCCATAATTTCCGTCGTAGTTAAAATCCACCACTGAGTATAAGAAGTTCTCCATTTGTTTCATTGGAATGTCCTTTAGATTTAAATTATTTGTAGTTTTGAACAGTATCAAAATGAAAGTACAACTTCTTTAAAAGCTGTCTGCAGTTTTCATGTTTCCAGCAGATTGCTCAATTAGAATGCCAGACCTGAGAGTTGTGTTTATGTTTATATTTGAACTCTGGATCTATTGTATCAAGGGTGACTTGACATTTTTGAAAAATAAAAGACATTTTTCTGCCCTCTTCATATGCTAACACATCAGTGAGCAACTGTTCCAGCACACAAAAGCAAGGAACGTGAAGTTTATTTTGATTTCTGAGGGCTTTTACATTTCTGCATCCAAAGGACAGGAGTAGTAATGAAGTGCTTTAAGTACTTTGAAAAATAGCGCACCAGGATTAGCTATTCAACAAGTTTCAAGATCATGATGGGGGCAGCCTGGGCTGTCTCTGAAGTTGCAGAGTTCCCTCTTTTCTGAAAAGAGGAACAGTATGAGGCAATAGATACTCAAAATAAGCAGATTTCACCAACCTCAGAGGGTGACAGATAAAGTCAGAAGGAAACAAATAAGCTGGGAGACTGGTGAGTGGGAGAGCAAGACACCACTGCAGAGGGTTCTGTTACCCACCTGGGTGCAGAAGAACTCTAAAAACCCCAGCATGGATGCAACAGTAAGAGAGCAACACGCTGCTCGGAAGGGAAAAAGCAGAAAGGCTTGGCTGTAAGGAGTAACAGGAAATCTTTCTGTAGTTGCACTAACAGTAAGAGGAAGGCTGAGAAAGCTTTGGTCTGCTGCAGCGAGGGGAAGAAAGACCTAAACAGATGATGCTGGAAAGGCTTAAGTGTTTAATGCCTTTTTGCTGCAGAACTCTCTGCAAAGGACATCTGCTACCAGATGTCTGGCACAAATCACCCAAGTGACAAAGAGCTAGGGTAAGGGAAACACAAGCACTTAAGTAAGTTTTAAGATTCCAGAATCATCTACTGAGAATGTCACCTGATAAAATTCATCCTGAAGCATTAGTCAGAGTAAGCCTAGATCTACTATGGGGGATTAACCTCATTCAAGTGTAGGCAACTGAAAGTTTGGCATCCAGTGCAAACTGTTTCTTTATTTTAGGGATCCCTGTCTTCCCCCCTAGAATTCCCCCACCCTGCCCACAGCCCAGGACCCCATTTCAGTCCCAGCTTCAGTGATGCTGCAGCAGGGCAGGTCTCCAGGTCCCCACAGCACTGCCTTGCATTAATACTTAAGCTTAAAAATATATTACCAGGTGGTCTCATTCCATTTTCAGTAAATATGTCTAAATAAGGAAGGGAGATATCCACTAACCCCTGTAACAATGCAGATTAAATCTTTTCCCTTGCATGCTCCAGTGTGCATGGAAGAACCATTCCAAAATATCTGCATCTGACACCTGTTCCCTCTACATCCTGACCCCCGTGCAAAATGACTTTGTTTTCCCAGCATGTCATTTTAAAGAAGGTATTCGCTCCGCACATATCTGTAATGCTTGCTCAGCTCTTAGAAGCTGCAAGTATTCTGCACCTGGCAGATTGTATAATCCGGCCTGATGAAAGAGAAATATGGTCAGTAAGTCCTTAACATAACCCTTTCATCTCTCTTCTTGCCAGCAGCTTGTCTCCCTGCAGTTTCATTTTACAGGGTGATTTGGAAGTTCTTTTTGAGTAGCATACAATTTATCTCTGGTTGGACATGAAATAACTCCACAAGCTGTACTGGAGGGAACATGTTGTTCTGCTACCATAGGCACAGCTGCCTGGGCAGAGGAGAGACTTATTAACAATAAGGCAGGATAAAGTACGTAGATACCTGCAAAAAAAATTGCTACCTCACTGGAGATATTCTATCTTACAGCACAGCTCTTCTGAGAACCCATTTGGCTAGTAAAATGAAATAAAAGGAACGGACAAACACACAGATGATCCTTTTTAATCAGTTTAATTAAAAAGGAAGCCTAGTACCTACTTTCACTTCCTTTCATTTTAATCAAGGAAAAAGTGCAATGTAATTTGTGTAACATGGGCAGCCCAAATAGTAGAAAAAACCTGCTGCACAGTTTTATCAGCTTAATCTTTCTCTTCTGAATGTCATTTGGTGTTTGTGCTCAGAACTCATATGGACAAAATCCTTCCAAAAACATTCAGAGGGAATGCTGCCAGCTTTGGTGGCTGTGTCCTAGTTAAACTCTCTTTCCTCTTTTAGATTTTAGCTCATGAAAGATACCCAAACAAGACCATCTATCAGCAGAAAGGTTGATTACAGAGGTGCCCAACTGCTCTGTCAATAGAGAGGGAAATGTGATTTATTTATTTTTAATGAGAAAAGTAGCAGTCCTTCACCAAACGTACTTCTTGTTCAGCAGATGTGACTGCAGTGGTGACAGTCCCCTGTTACCCCTGAGTCAGGAAACTGCCTCTAGCACCTCTGCTTCCCAAGTCCTCTGACTGTGTGGCTGTTTCTGTTAAAGAAGCACGAGTTGGAAGGATCAAGGATATTTATATTTCTTTAACTGTTCTGAAGGGACATCTCTTGCTTCCTTACCACAGTCCTTTCATGTTACTTTTGACTGTCAGTATTTTCAGTCCTAAATTGTCGCTGCTCAAAATGTGTATATTCTAGATCCTCTTGCCCTCAAAAGAACTCATGAGAGTTGGTATTTTACTAACTTTTCTTCAGCTGTTTTTAAAAGTTACTGAATGCAGACAGGCCTTCTCATTTCAGTAAATTTGAATCCCAAATGAAAATTGGTGTGACGGTCTATTTGCCTTTGAAATTGTCTCTACTAGGATGACTAAACAACTCTTCAGAGAGGGAGAGAGAGAACATGGAAAAATGTTCCTACCTCAGGTCTTTGGATTACTAAGAAAAAGAGGTGGCTCTGTGATCGTATTTGAACGGTCTTCCTGTTACTACGGGTTCCTCCAGGAAAGGGGACAAAACAACTGAATAGACTTTCCTCCTTTGCAGTGCCTCTTGCTTCTCTCTTTTTGATCATCATCTTTCACTGTTCATTTCCTTGTGTGTACAGCAACCTTTTGATTGTTTTCTTTTTTTTACTTTCTGGGATTTACTGTGTGTATTGAGAGCCTTTAGTACCAGAAGGCAGAATTCCAGCAACTGAAAACAGCTTGTGTCTAGTATCTCCATAGAAAAAAAACCCATGAGCAGTTCTGGACAGGGGTGCGTTAGCAGAGTTATACGGGCCAGTTTATCCACCTGACATCAGTCTTGCTTAAGAAGGCAGGACAAGAGCACATTGCAAAATAGTTTGGGTTTGCAAAATGTCATACCCTAGTGCTTCCCTGCCTGCCCTGGTTTCAGGGTGCTGATGCTCTTCACTCCTTTCTATGGGGATTGAGGTTCCCTTCTATCACTGTGTCTGCATTTGAATGGCTCTTCCAGTTGTGCTCAGAACTGCTGCATGGTTCACCCCTTGCAGAAGGACCTTGTCTCCTATGGGAATTATCATGTCCTAGGAGATAATCTGTGGAACTGGGCCCTCTTTGCAGAGAGATCTGGGAAACTTTTAGCCAGAAGGCACATCTCATGAAGCTCATTTGCTCACATTTATAAAATTGCCAATGAAGTGTTTACACTCACATTCATCTAATTTTAGAAAACAATTATAAAGCATTCCTTAGGTTCAGTGTCAAGAATGAAGTATTTGGATCCTTTTGAAGTTAACCTTTCTCCTTCTTGACTTTATTTACAATCTTTAAATGCTTTCTTATTCACTGCAGGGTTATTGAAAACCTTACGTGTTCAAGCCAAACTTGTTCACCACTCTAGCACAAAGATTTTTTTTACCTCAAATTATAACTTTGTAGAAGAGGCTACTGAAGAGCAAATTCATGGAAGCTGACAAAGAAGACAAAATTGCCTGTGAAAAATTCTTCATTGCCTTTGTAATATGAACTACAAAAATCTGTCTGGATTTGCAGGCCACTGGATGTCACTTTTGCTTTACACTTATTTGTGTTAAGTGCACTTACAAGTGATCAAATGATATCTTGATTTTTAAGGTCACTTGCTTTTTCTGTATAGATATATTTCTGGTGTAGTGTTTGTGGTACTAGAGGATTGCATGTGGTGTCTTCTACTTCTTAATTTCCAGACAAACGTTTCTAGGGATTATCCATTCCTCTGTGTTGTATCATGGTAACTGAGGACAATAGCAGTAAAACAGCTTTTAAGAAGGTATCCAAAAGGGAAGATTCTGTCAGAGACCTTAACCCAGGTCCCTTTGTGTGTGGCATTCAGTGAAGAATGGTATGGACATGGCCCCTTCAATCATACTGGAGGTGACTCTGGTCCCCTGCTAAGGCTTAGGTAGGAAGTAGGACTGAAACACAGCTTGAAATACCATTTTAAGTATCCCAGTGATGCAAGATGATGGATTGTTCTGTTACTTTCTTGTATTTGAATTATATTAATAAAAGACAGTCCTGGGCGATAGCCTGTAAGACCCTGCTGACAGTGAATTCTTCTGTGGCTGAGAAAGAACACTGGTAAGTAATTATTACTTTAAAATCATTGTATCATGAAACTCCTTGCATGGATATTCTTTTTTTTTTTTTTTTGGTAACAAGACTTGTCCCTGTATTTCCCAGGAAGAAGAATTTGAATGTTAAATTTTAGTAGTCAGCTATTAAGGCGAAGCAAGGGACAAGGGACCGAGCATAAGACAGACTTCTTAACTTTCATAAATCATAAAGGCTTGGTGCACAGAAAAGCTAAAGATGAGGAGCAAAGATCTTTTGTGCTGGAAAATCTCACAGAAACACAATGGGAAATACACTTCTGGAGATGGATTAATGTGGAAAATTCCCTTCACCCAACCTGTAAGACAAGTGCCTTTCACTGAGCAAGTTCACATGTAGTGAGCCAGAGCTAGACAGATGGTGGTATGGCTGGATCATGGTGCCATACTTTCATGCCCTTGTTCACATGCAAGTTAGATGCAACAGGCTCAAACTTGTGACATAGCAACCACAAGTAGGCACTAAGGATGCATCTACAGGAAAGCCAGGTGCACATGTGGTGGTACCACAATTGCTGCTGCAAAGACGCCAGCTACCACTAGAGTGAGGTCTGATCACCCTCAGCCTGGATCATCCCTACAGTTTGTCATATAGTTATTTTTCTCTGTATTTAAGTGCTGTAAATGCAAGGAGGTGTGTTAGTGAAGGAAGACATTACCTTATAGCAAAAAGAGTTGCTGTTTCCCTGCTCTTGCTGGTTTGTCCCTCTGCACCAGGTAGGACCTACAAGCAGGACCAGGGTGAACCCTGATACCATGCTATACAGCATCTCCAAAGCCCCAGGCAGAGGGGGTGAGCCTGGCTGGACAGAAGCCAGGCATACATAAGTGGCAAACCTCAAGCTTCATGTCAGACTGCGGAACCAGACCAGGATTTTCTGATGTATTCCAATGACTGTTTAAGAAAGTGGAGGCAGCTCACTTTCTGAAAATACATACAAGGAACATACATACAACTCACAGGAAAATACATACAAGGTGTTTTTTTTTTTTTACTACGTATATATGTTTATAAATCTAGTTACAAACAATAAAGGATATTTTTAATCCTAAGTGCTTACATCCACATTTCATAAAAAATTTAAGTTATTCAAGATAGCATACTTGAATATGTATGACTAATATCTCCCTTTTTTAATGTTAACATGATTTAATTTTGTAAATCCAGTGGTAATGGGACATGGAAATTGGCATAATTAAGTAATGACTTAGTCGTGATATCAAAAGAAAGCTGTTCCTAAAAATACTGACATTTCCCATGGATGTCTAGGAAGTTTAATAGAAAAATAGGGTACAATAAAGTATTTTTATAATGATTGGCATTTGCAAAAATGCCATGCTTGAAACCTGCATAAGGTTTCATATATGTCGTAATACTTCTGTAGGCCTCAGTTGCCATAGGAACAGCTTTGAGGTGCTAAGTATTTTCCTAGCATCAGTACTTTACCATCTATTTCCTCCTGCAAACATCATTCTCAGCAGCAGACAAAAAGGGTAAGTAGCAGCAATAAAAATGGTAGGACTATAAAGTGGGAACACAGTATATGAAAACATCAACTCTCAGGGTGGACAGAATCACCAAGAAAAGCAATTTTGGGGTTTAGTGCAGTGAAACAAAATAATAGTACCACACTGAACCACTGCTGCAGTTTTAATGCCATATGCTAAAATACAAAGTACTTCCTAATGTTTTTAAGTTACACACAATACTTGACATAAAATTAGATTGGAAGCAATTGTGCATGAAAGATAATACACCACTGCAGATTCAGGGATTCTTTTCAAGATCAGTAAACAAAAAAGGCAATAAGTGATTCCATTTTTAGTCTTCTTCAGTTTCTATGGCTACTGAAAACCATTAGAAATTGAATAATACATTAGATGAGAATTAGAAATTGAATGATGCACATTTAACATGACAAATGAGTAAAAGCATAAATAACAGTTTACTTCTGAACATTATTCTAGCTTCTTGTACTTGAGTTTCCTCTACATGAGCTCAAGATGAAGTAGAACATAATTACTTGTTACTTAAGAAGATTAACTGTTAAGAAGACAGACTGAAAGATGTGCAGCACCAGGAAAAGTTAACAGGCATGAAACTATCAGTTTATATTTAAGCTCAACCTTGATAGGTTTATGATCAGCTGTTAAAATTCAATACAGTTACCCGAATATAGGCATCCTGTGTAATTCCACATGAACCAAAGGTTATCCGCCTTGTCTCTACCTATTCCAATCGCAAGGATGTAGGTCTCCCACAGATTTTTTTATCAGTTCTGACGGGTAGCTGATACCCCAGATCTTCTCAAATCCCATCAGGCACCCAAGTTTGGCAACTTAGTTGCTCTCTTTGTGACTGAAATAGCCTTCAGGCTACTAGAATGACAGTTAAAGAAGTTCTGCAGCTATGATCAGGTGGCAGATAATGAACTAAAGGAATTATGCTGGGACATGCAGATTTCATCGAGAAATTAGCAGGAAATGAATGAAAAAGTTCATCCAGGAAGGGAACACAAGAAAAATAATTTGGGAAATGATGCATTAAACAAAAAATAAAAAACAGCAAAAAAAAAGGGGCACAGGTTTTATGTTCTGATAAGATCAAGATGACTGATGTAACCTGCTTGCCTCTTGACATGTCAGATCATACTGGTACAACTTACATGCACTGGAATCATTATCTGGCACAGGATATTGGAAAGTATTCAATATCTAAGTACTTCTGCAGGCAAAGCTCTTTTCTCCTAACAGGTCTTATACCTTGGCTTTCTGTGTATTCCTCTTCTAAACACAGGCTTTGTGTTTAGGTGCCACACTCAGACTTCATTGAACATGTGCATTTTTCAGTTCACAGAAGCACATACAATGTCTTCTACCTCAAGAAAAGCCTCAATATATAATTAATTGCTTGTTTAAATTAAGGCAATTTGATCTTTTCTGGTTTGGCTCTGCTGTTTGCTACAGCTGCTCTTCTTCCTGCAAGGCGAGCGTCCACTGTTTCCCTCACAGAGGCTCAGCTCCGTCCTCTATGGCAGAAAGGGCTTCATCTCCACTGGCCTTATTTGTGCCTTTGTCATCCCTGAAATGGCAACCACGCCGGCATCACAGCCACACCTGGTGGGTTCTGCCAGTTATATTCTGTTTAATTCCAGGCAGATAGCATGCTTCTCTGAAGCTTCTCCTTTAGATCATGCCTACAAGCAGAAATCAAAAGCTGTTCCTTCAACTGTAACTATGAACTTGCAACAATTATGCTTTAAGAAAAGTCTCTCACATCCAGTTGTCCTTTGAATCTCCTCTTTTTATGATTTTCACCTTACTGAAAACTTGGCATAAATCCAGCAGCACATTTATATAAGTATTCAATTAAGTTGGTATAAATGTCGCTAAATCTGTTTCCTTTTATCTATGTAGGAGACAGGGATGACTTTATGTCAGATGATTTAATTCAATTAAGACACTGTGTGAACACCAAAATCACCTTTATCATGTATCAGTGTCAAAAATAAATTAAGAGTGATAGGCAGTGTAGTGCCTTGCCACGTGAAGGTACTCTGAGAGTCTGAAATGTAGCAGGGTCCAAAGGCAGTGCATTGCGTTTGTTCAATTTGCCAGGCTGTTACTTCCTTTCATTTTAGTTTTGAGTCTTCAGCAGTTTGATTCTCTTCTTCCTCTCATGCTATGTAAAGTTCTCCCAGATTCTATCTGATTTCTTTTCTTTCGGTACACATACAGTATGTGAGGATGGATGCTAAATTTTCTCTCAATAACTTTAGTCAGGACAGAAAAAAAGCAGGTCTTCATTGGAGGCTTTGCTGTAAAGTGTGAGTGCACCAGAGAGTTTTCATTTTCAGATGAGTGATACTTTATTTGAATCATTTATTGGGGTATCCAGATAAATGAGCGTATAGCCTGCTGAGCTGTCCTATGGGCTTCTAGCTGCAATAATGTGATTAGGTTTATTGCTGCGGATAGAAGAGACTTATTTGACCCTTGTATTCACATTTCTTTCATCTAAAATATTCCAAAATGCTGGATAGCAGTAGCAAGCATGGAGGAAAAAGCTGTAGATGCAAAGCAACACAAGAGCTTTGTCCAGTTGCTTTTGTCTGGGACATGTTTAAATAAAGAAATGCACACTGTACAGGGAGACATGTACACAGCTTGGCAGAGGTTTTATAGCTGAACTTGAACTACTCCCCGGCTACAAAGAAGAGTCCCATACAAATCTCTTAAAAGCTCTTTTTGCACTTCTTTGCATCAACATAAATTTCTAGGAGTGCATCTAAGAAAGCCATTGTATTAACATTTTTGCCAGTGTTTACTGTGAGAATTAACTAATTCCATCATGCGGCCTGAACTACAGTGTTCTGTGTTTTAATATTTTTGTTATTATTATTTTCCGAATATAATTATGCTGGCCTCCAAAAAGGGATTAGGCAATTTTCCCTGTTTAAAGGGAATGACGAAATGTTGTAAGTATTTGAAGCCCAAGGAGCTTCTGAAAAGATTTATAGAACTTACTGCTATAACTGTCCAGCCCTGGAGAGCTGCCACTTGGAAGGGCCCTGCTAAGACTTTGAACTTAATTTGTCAGCATCATGTCTTTAAAATGTAATCTGCAGCACTTCAGCTGTCTCCCCAAAACTGTAACACCAATGCACTGGTAAACTGGGGGAGATCTGTGTGAGTACAGAATCATAGAGGAGTCTATCATAAAGTGAAAACCTCATATGCCATAAGCATCTTCTATTGCTCCCTCACTGCCTGTTATTGGCACAAGGCAGTCAGAGAGCAAGGGCTTTGTGGTTCTTTTATGCCCCAATAATCCTGGCTACTAAAATAGCCCTTTTGAGACTGCTGGCATCTATGCTAGCCTGCAAGCTTTCTGCTATACACCAGCCCCAATAGGGTTCCACTACCAGGAGAAAATAAAGTTGGCTTAAAGCTGGTTTTGCACAGCCTGGGTGCTGCACTGAACCCTCTCCACCACGCTGATGAGTCAAGCTTGCCTTTGTGTTAAAAAGTTTATGCAGAACTATCAGGACTGTATTTTTATATAGTGAGCTTTTATTATTTTCTTCCTGCTCCAGTTGAAAGCCTAATGGTAAGGGGGATAGCATCTGTAAAATGTGTATTATTGTGTAGTACACATAGGCTAAGTATTATTGATGTAAGCTCCAAATTCAAGATGCTGTTGTTTGGTGTATTAAGAAGTTACTAATCTTCATGCTGTCAAGTGACAATTGAATTTGCTTAGCTAAAGAGCACTACCGATCAGCTGTCACTAAAGCAACACATTGCTTTTTAAGACAGAAATCCTTGGCTAACATATTCATCTTCTTTATCAAGAAAAATGCCTGCATATTGTGCCATCCACAGAACCTTATGCACAGTATGCATAACTTGATGCATAACCTTCCAGCACAATTAGAAGGGCTTCTAAGACAACCAGCCTTTGACATTGGCAGCTTAAGCTATCTACTCTTGACTGATGCATGGTCTAAATAAATCATATCTATGTCACACACTAAATATCTGGAGTCTGTTTCTCTCTTAGTAAACCAAAATCTATTCTAGATGCAAGTTGCTGAAATTTTAGCAATAAATAAAAGCTTTCACCAGGCTTAATTTAACTGCCTTTGGGTATTGACCAAGGCATCTTACACTAGGATAGAAATGAATGCCTTATATACTTGTATGTTGAGATTTCTCTCATTTGATTTTTAACACAGTATTTAAGATTTTATCCAAGAAATACTCCTTGAGAGAAATCCTGGTGCCAATTAATGTAATTGCAAACCTCCCACTGGCATTTGTGGCACTGAGATTTAACTCATAGTCTGAAAGCTGAGAGCAGCTCTTGAATTCATTGGACAGAAACTTGATATCCAACAGGAAGGGCATATATTAAATAGATAATCAGTTTATTTCTAGCCTTTATGCCAACAAGCAAGTAATAACATGTTTATATCTTTTGCAGTGACACAAGGAAAGCAATTACTCCCTATAAGTAATACAAGCCAGTATTTGTCCCACCCATTTTTCTATATTCAGAATGATAGTCTATATTCTGAAGTATTTAATTTACTTCCTGAACTAAGATAACAGTCACTGCTTCTTAGAAAAAGAAATTCATGTATTATATGTTTAGATGACATTCATATATAATGTGCAGAATCCTAAACACAAAATTAAGTAGGAAGTTTGATTTTATTATGTATATATACACACACTACTTAAAAAGATTCATCTGCATTTATGAATACTTTACAGATTACTTTTTGAGTGCAAATTATAGAACAATTGATCTGTTGCCCACTAATAATTAAATGAAACGCAAAACAAGATCTGTGAACAGTTTTAAAATCGACTATAGAGATCTTGGGAGACACTTCATTATCTTTTGAATATTACATGTGCTTCTCTCATGGCATGGTCTGTCAAAGCAGCAAGAAGACAAGAGTTTTTTCACCAGATTCACAGTGCAATAAGCAGCATAAAAGCAGCTAGCCAGCCACCTACAAGTACACGCAGGCAGAATTACCTGTGGTGAGCTCAGAGGGAAGAGCACATGCTGCAGGGGGGCAGAGCTTGGAGGCAGCAGAGACAGGCAAGTTGTGCGCATCTGATTTGCTAGCTCAGTGTCCCGGTAAATGAAGCTGTTAATAAAGAGACAGTTCAATTTTAGGAGCAGAGAATCCTCTCGTGCTGATGTGTAGCAGGCAGTACATGAGCCAGGGCAGTCATAGAATTGTTTCCAGTGTCCATTAGTTTCTTCACCAGATGAGCTTGGCAAGAGGAGCTCATGGACACAGAAGGGGCTGCCTAGTTATAAAAAAGATATGTGCTCTGAAGCTAAGAAAAGTTAAGTTCCTCAGAAGCTTTTCCATCCAGAAAGATAGGGTCCAAGTAAGTGTTAGGCCTGCCTACCTTTCAAGTGAGACTTTGTCTCATCTCAGCTCAACCTTTTCCTCCTCAAGTGCTCTGTTCCTACCAGTACATCATATTTCGCTTGGGAGAAGCCTTCCTCAGTCACTGTGCTTACCTTCTCGGGCCCAGCTGCTGAAAGGCAGTCTCTGGCAAATATCAGATCCAGTTGGACCTGCTGCGGAGCAGTGGCTGAGTGCTGGAGGAGCCAGGTCTGCAGGTGGGAGAAGGCAGCATCTCTACCTGGGGAGGCAGGGAGGGACAGAAGGCACAGCCACGGCAGAGAGGGTGTGTGGGACAGGCCAGCAAGGCAACCCAGGGTGGCTCCGCTCCTGGGTATGCAAATAGCTGCTTTCACACAGTGCTATTCACAGCACCTGTCACACATAGCTGCCTTCCTCGGAAGCCAGGTTAAGGTGCAGTGGTGATCCTGAAAGAAAAAACGAATTAAAAAGAGGTCCAGATAGGTGATCTGTACCAGAACAACTAACCCTTCTGTAATGAGCATACCCTCAGCTGATAACCATAGGAAACAGGAAAGGGAGTGTTTAGATAGTCCTGGTTTCATTCTACAACGTTATGCTATAAATCAGATTTCCATGGAAAGGAGCTTTTCAGGAGTACACTGCTTCCTTGTTTAATCTTAATATTAAAACTTAGCCATAGAAATTTGAGTTATGTCAAAGCTTACTCCAACTTCCGTCCCTGACTGAAAATGGAAAATTAAGTTTTACTGCTGTTTATACATAATGAATGAAATGGCTACCAAAATTTTTCAAAGATCCGTGGTCAAATAAGACATGTAAAGAGCAAGTGCCTTGAATTAAGGTATGTCTTGATGCACTGATGTTAAAAGTAAGATTGCCATTTACATGAGTGAAAAAGACATGACTACATTTGCCATGCAATTCCCTGTTCTAGGTAGGGCTGGACACCTTAGATTTGGATTCAGAAGGTCCTTTCTCATTGGAGCAACAGATAAAGATTTACCAGGGAGAAGCCAGGAAGCTTTCCAGTCTCCTACACCACCAACCCCCACCTGCTCCTCTTTGCTCCCCCATCTCTTAGCAACTTCATGGCTCATACTGCCAAATGACTTCCCTGTAAAGCCTCTTCCAAGTAAATCTGGCATGTATTCAGCCCTGAAGGGAAAGGCAGGCCACCGGATAGTGGTTAACAATGGACAAAATAATTTATTTTTTTATTAATTTATTTATTAGAAAAAATAACAACAAAAAAAAGCACTCCCTGTAGTAACAACAAACAGTCTCTGCACTTGCTTCTCTTTTCTAAGCCTGAAAGCTGGAAAATCCTTCCCATTTTGGAGACTCCCATAGCAACTAGATGATCTTAAGGTCCTTTCCAACCCTAACTATTCTATGATTCTATGTGTGTGTGCACATTTGTGTTCACTTTCAAAAGAGCTCACTGTTTTCTCTCCACCTCATCATTAACCAGTGACTTCTAATCATTTTGTCTTCCTCTGAGCTCACAAACATGGTGACTCAGTGATATAATTTCAAGACAGAGCCTCCTTTTTCTGAAAGGACTGCACAGAGAACAACTCATGTTGCTTTTCTGTTTAACTTTCCAATAACTTCCTCTTAAGGAAGATTTTATGTTCCCTTACTATTAGTATACAGTCACAAGCACACATAATGATGTATTGCTATCTTTAGAAGATGACATCTTAGCTACACGTTGCTTTAATGACACATACATAATTGCTCTCAGTCGGGATCATTGACCACTACATTCTCAGAACGATTACAAATTCATTTGTTACTCGCATAAAATAGGAGAAGGGATGGCGTGCATATAGGTATAATCTTTGTGGCCAGGCAGGAAAGGCCCAAGAGCATTTCTATTTGGGACACACACAAAGGGTGCATCGATTTTCTAACATGGCACTGGAAAGCCATTCCATCAGACTTAAAACTCTGGCCTAAGCTGTAAAAGAAAGAGCGATCTTCTTAAATATCCTTTATAATATTTAATTAACTCAAATCAGTTAAATAGTATCATATAGAGGAAATATCACCCTTATATATAAGGTGAGTTTCTTCAGCTTGCATTACAATAGCATTTGTGATTGCATATGAATAACTGGTGCAATAGAAAAAAATGTGCCAGACTGAATTTATAGAATATAAAGCAGATAAAGCCTTTATGTTAGCTTTTAAGTAAAAAAATGTGATTCCAGCAGTCCTGTTGATGTTAAGAAAGTCAAGGTTATGAACAACAAAGGATGGAATGAGTAAAATAGGTTTGTGGTGTGAATCACACCACTGAGTTAACACTAAGAGGAAGCAGAGATGATACATTTATCATCATAATGTGCAATTCCTGACTCACCCAAACGAAAAAATATGAAGTATGTGAATGATCAGGCAATGAAGATAGGTGTTAAGGAGGGAGGGACAATGGAAAATGTTATTAAGCTTATAAAAACAATTTGACCTATTCATTATTTTGGAGATAATCTGTTGCTTTTCCAATTATCCTAAAATAAACAGATTTTTTTTTTTTTATGAAAGACAATTCGAACAATTTGGATGATAGTCAAATATGCTTGAATGACAGGCTGCATAAAATGATTTAAGGCTTTATTTGGCACATACATTTCATGTGAATCAGTCAGCTGGTATTTCTTATGATTCTTCACCTCCATGCTTGTAGGGCCTTAAATCCAATCTTTAGGGTTCAGAAATTGGAGGAAGAGTGAAAGCTGTAACATCTAAATCATCAAGCCAAACATGTAAACTTTTTCTCTATGAGATCATTTTGGAGACTGCAGTCTCTGTTGATCTGGATTTTGTTGTAACTTTGGTTTATGCATAAGATACAAATTGCCAAGTTAAAAAGGTCAATTGCATGGATAACGTGCAACGATGGATAGTTGTTTGGTACTGCCAACTCTGATTTTTTTTGTTTTAATGTTTACTGCTGGCATTGCAGTTTTCACCATCTCCCTTTTTCAATCTTCCTTTGGCTTCCTCCAGTCCAGCAGAGCAGGACATTTAAAGAACCATCTGACCAAATGTATCTCGAATGGGGCTATCAGCTGTTGAGCCAGTTATCTGGGCTACTAGTCAGTGGAAAGAAAGAGGGTGCTCCAAGATTTAAGTGGTGTCATTCAAAGGAAAGAATCTAAAATGTATGGGATGAATCATGTCTCCGAGCATCTGTTGTTTTTTTTTTTCTGCTATAATGCAGAAGCAGAGGCTGGCTCAGGGGTTCATTTCTGAAGTCATGAGAGACAAGCTCCACCCTGAAAGTCTGATCTGAGACTGAGTAACTCAGGAAAAAGTACAGAGGAAGGACACAGCAAACACATCTCACGGTTACAGGGCATGACATGGATTTGACAGGTCTTATTCACCTGCCTGTCTCCTCAGATGTTTAAAAAACTGACAGACAGTGGCAGGAAGCAGGGAGCTGATAGCAACCAACATATGGAAATACAAAGCAAGAGATGCTGGAAGAAAAGGTGATGAGGGACAGAAGATGTAAGGGAAGATCTTATTTGGCTGTTATCATAGAGGGGCTAATTCCTGTATCCTGTAATGCTAATCATGCATAATAACACCATGCCATTAAAACATGTCCATTTCTATTTCAAGGATTAGTATTTTCATGAATAATGGTAGGATATGGAGGGCCAAGAATAAATGTAATTTTTAAGAAACAGTGGTCTGGGATCTCTTTATCTGAAAACCATACCTGGATAGTATGACAAAAGTCACAGTCCTGCGATACTAGGCGTGTAAATATTCAAACTGAATGGCTTTTGTAAAAGTTAAACTTTCCTATGTATTTCATTAAAAAAAAAAAAAAATTTGAAAACAGAAATGGCAACACCTTAAGTCACAAGAGGAAATTAATCCAGCATGCCTCAGGTTTCACCGGAGATTAGAATAAACCACTGATGAATTCAGCTGAAAACCTTCATAAAATGCTGGATTCTCCATTTAATATGACAATATTTGTATGATATACTGTCTTTTGTTCATTAAAGTGAGAATAATGAATCATTTCAGAGAAAAAATATTAATTAGGTGCAGTCAAATTAACAATCCAGTAGGGAATAGGGATGAGCTAGACATCCCCAAGTATTTTCTATGCTTCTTTTAGGAAAATACTAATACTAATCAGTACTGTTGGCAAGAATGATAATTACTCTGTTAACTCTTTGGACTGAGAGCTGGGGGGACTAAGTTTAGCTCTGGGCTGTGGCCCAGACATCACAAGTAATCTTGTGCAGATCTTTTTAAAAGTGGCCTTTCATTCCTAATTCCTTGATTCCTGAGTCATTGGCCTGAATTTCCCATGTGCTAGGTGCATACAGATCCTGTTGACTTTAATTGAAACAGCAAGTGTATAACAGTCTTGAAAATGAGTTTCCAAGATGTGTCGGTTTGGTTAATCAGAAGTTAAATGACTCAAAGCTAATGATTGCTTGTAAATGGAGTCTTAGTGACGCTGCCTCAGTTTCTTCTTTTGCAAAATGGAGATAACATTTTCCATCAATTACCTAACAAGAAGTCTTCCATAAAATGACTTCACCCTATATATTTTAATGTAAATCTATCAGCTAAAACTATGGATAAGGAGTGGCTTATAAACATTTGAGATAAGCAATTGCGCATTGATTGCTTCATATGGAAACTTATTTCTTCCAGATTTTGGTAATGAAAACAAAGTATGTGTGAAAAATGACTCTGGGGCTCCACTAAATCATTTACCCACAGCGTTTGAATACTGTTTCCCATAAAGGAGCAGAAACATTGTCAGTCTTGTGACTACAGTACTGAGGGAGGTGAAAGATAGCATCTTTGGAATGAGACTGGAGAAGTATGACTCATCCTTTTTTTGTCACTTGCCAAGCTTACCTTGACATTTATTTCTTTGCTGAAGTGCAGAACATGTTTACAGAAGTTTACTCCACGCAAATGCATCTGGATTTCCTCTGAACTGTCAGCAGCTTGCACAACGAGAAGTGAGATTCAGTTTACCTCCTCATGAAATATTCTTTGTTCATGACGGTAAGTTAGATGGTACTGTGGGTCTGAATGATGACGGCATACATGGGCAGACTTGTATTTTGGAAACTTCATACCCCAGTGAGAACTCTGTTACCTCCTCCTGTCTGTAAAGGATGAAAACAAAACTTAGATGTAAGCTGGCTCAGACCTATCTGGGTAGCAACTTTTCATCTTAGGCCATGTCTTCAAATGACAAACACTGCAATTCCTGCAAACATTGTGACTGTTACCAGGGTTCATAGGGCTTTTAGTATTCAGGCATTTATGTCTGCACGAGGAGCTGAAACCATGTATTCCTGATCTGTTTCAATGTAAAGCAAAATGCATTTGTTTAAATAAATCATTTGTTCTGTATAAGGAATACACATGCAGTTAGGAATCACCTCTTTGGTAAGGGAGGGTAATTTTCTCAATTTCTCATTAACTGGAGTGTATATAATGGTAACACCAACCCAAAACTTAGTTTGTTTAATATGGTAATGTACCAGTACAAGCATAACCAGCTTTTGCATGGCTTATGCCTTCCAAACACATGTTCCTAAGGGATTTACGTGTGTAACTACACAAGCATCTTAAATATAGTTAAATTCATGTAGTTTTTACAGTCTAGACAAACTATCCTAATGCCGTAGAAATCAAGCCAATTCTGTTTACCTTCATAGGCATTAAATGCAATTGTTTTGCAGTCACAAAAGAGTCACCAGCACAAAACTTGAGTGTCCATAGTCTAAAGCAACTGGAGCTCTAAAATGCTTTCCCATTTAGACATTTACCAGTATTTGCAGGTATGATTTTTGCTTCAAATATTTTTATCTTGTAATCACATTATCAAACCAAACCCTTCTATATTATTGCATATGTTAGAGAAGAAATAGAATGGGTAATATTTCTCTCATTTAAGCAGAATATGGTTCACATGACAGAAGCATCTAGGCATTAAGCAACACCCTTTGCATAAGATTTCTTTGTGTTATGTTATGATGACGTCAGACCCATTTTTTTCCACAGACTCTTTTATTTGGCAATATTATTTACTCCTGCCTACTTCACATTTATAAAATGAAAGAGAGGAAAAAGTAAGAGTTGTATTACTGCAGGAGCACTCTTCAGTGGCAGCAGCATCACAGACATATCATCACCTTTGTAATTAGTTTAAAGAAATCTGAAGCTACTATAATATGTAATTAAACTGAACCAGCTAATTGTACCCTGGATTGTATCTCCTCTTATTTGTTGTGTTTGGTAAAGATGATTACATATGTTTAAGTAAGTTCTCTATTTTGTATACATCTGTTTGATCTTAATGTTGTATATAATTGACTACATAAGTTGCTCTTTATTTAGTGCTTTTGATTCATTGCCATAAGACAAACTACCCAAATACATAAACAAATGAACCCAAAGAGTTGCGTGAATATATGATACCTTGACAGGACCTATAAGGACCCTAAGAACATATACTCCAAAAGAGATATGTTTTTCATCTGTGAATACTGGTGTCGGGCTTCTTGATTTTGAAGAGCACCACCATCTTTGAAGAAAATTAAATGTATAATTTGAGTTAATTTTTTAATACCAATGTTTCAACTTTGAGAAATTTAATGGAGAATGATAAGGACCTATTTTAAGGTGTAGAACTTCTTTACAGTAGTAAACAACTTTTAGGTAAAGTTTGCTGCCATCTCTTTCTATGCTAATCTTCTCCAGGAATGTACAGACTAATTCATACTGTTGTATGTGAGCTCCTTCTCTCACTTTCAGCCATGTGATAAGAAAAACCATACTACTGGGGAACCAAACAGATTAAGGACTAATTCTCATTTACATCTCCTTCTGCTAGTCAGGATCAAACATCCCCTATAAGCTATGAACCTGCTCACTTAATGGAGCCAAAGTCGTATCTCCTCAGACCATTGCTTGTAATCAATTTCCCAGAGACTTTAAGGGCAACTTTGGGAATCGTACTTGACATGAATATTCTCTGACCTCTGTATGCTTTCAAAATGCCCTGTACAAACACAGCGACTGAAGGAACTTTGAGGTGTAAAATGTGGTACTGATACTGCCTTGTATTTTGGGAGTCTTGTGCTCTCATGTAATTTATTTTGTTGATTAGGCCCACTGGAAGTTTCCCACTATGAATCCGAACCTACCTCAAGACAAGACCTCGTTTCTCTGACCTAAGTGTGTTGTCACCAAATGCAGCCCAAGAACCTACATCTTCAACAATGTCCCCTTTCCTTTCATTCAATATTTGACCTAGCAGACACTGAAAAGTTAACGCCTATCCCAGGAGGCATGAGTGCAATGACAGGAATGGTGTAGATAAATCTACCTCTTGGCAGTTCCTTTAGCCATGCTGAAGCCCTATTTTTAGGTTCCCTGCAGTCTAAGTGGAGGGTCCTGACTCAGGATGTCACCATAGAGGGTATTTCCAGGCTAGAAATGCTTTTAATCTAGCTAGGAGAATAAAAAAAGACAAGGATGCCCCTTTGCACTCTGCTTACCTCTTCTAGAATTGCCTTTTCCCAGCAGTTAGCAGCAGGACCTTTCTTTAGAGGTGTCATCAGTTCTCAGCAACAGTGTCTAGCACAGTTTATCATGCCATCAACCTGGGTAGCTTTACTTTGTCCCCTTAACGGCATCAGCCTAGAGCATCAGAGGGCAGCTAATAGACATCATCTCCTCAGCAGAACACCACCTCCTCCCTTGCATCCACCTAAAGGGCTGTGATTACTAGAAGGAAGTTCAAGCAGCTGATTTCACTCAAAGTGATAAAAAAGACATTGGTCTGCCCTAGATTAGAAACTACATCTAAAAAAGAGTTAATACTTGTCAGATGGTTTAAGGTCCCATGAACAATCTATTTCAGAAAAATGTAAGAATTTCCTTAGGCCAGACGCAGCATGTTTCTCTAGTCAGATGTGGGCTAGGGATCAGGCTACAGCTTCTGGCTAGTTGTAAGAATCAGCCTTTTCTGGGGAGAGGGTCTCCAGAATAGCTGGACTGGATCTGGGGCAAACCACCTTTACATCATTCCTTACGCCTATTCTAGACCAGATAATTTTATCAAAGCCTTACTATTCTGGTAGTTGACTAGCATCTGCTTGCTTCCCACAACAAGCAAGCTGTATGATAACAGTGTATTTTCTTTTGAGTTAGTTTAGTTGGTGCCTTCCCCGGGATCAGAAAACTGCATATTAGACTTCATAATTTCTTGCTAGAAAGAAAAATGTTGAGAGGGTGTTTATTAAAGTCCTATTATTCATTTGACTGGTTCATTTTTATAAAGTAATAGATGGCTGATCATTCTCTATTTATACACCACATGAACTGTATTACTCCACAAATAGTCTCATTGAAGTTACAGACATCCTTGCAATATGGAAACCCTTGCAAAGTCCAGATACTGTCTTCTCAGTTGTTAAGAAGGCTGTAATCAAGAGAGAATAATTGAACTTGATGTGGGGTGAAAAGAAAGACACAGAAAGCCAAATGAAAATTTCCAGCTGCACTATGGATTTGAAGATTGGACTATATTCCACAGATCTCCTGAATACTCACTTAGAAATAAAGCTGTGAACTACAGATGCTCTACTAATTTTAGGTTTGGGTCTATGAACACTCTAGAAAGGGAAATGAAGTTCCAGTACAGTACATATTTCTTGCTTTATCACTGGTACAAGATAAACACATGTTAAAAATAAAGATCAGTACTTATTATCTTATTTTAAAGTTCAATATTTGATAACATTTATTCTGTGTAACAGTATTCATTCTTTATGCAGTGAAAAGAGCTGCCAGTGGGATTCATTACCTCCCTATTTAACTGCTGTTATCTAAAATTCTAGTCATGTGTAGAAAATGTAATCCAAATGCAAGCACATGAAATAGATGTAGAAATGTTAATTAAAACATAAGGTATAGCCATTCTCTATTTTTTATGTATCAAAAACTTTGAAAACAATGCTGTCCTGATGAAATCCTCTGATTTGTAGTATATAATAGCAACTACTTTTAGAAATCTTTTTCTTTCTAAGCTATCACTTGGCTTAATATCTATCGTTACTTGTCTCCTACAATCCATTGATCTTATTAATGTAACAGAGTAAGAATATATGCTATCCATTGCTGGTTTTAGTTGAGGTGGAGGTAAAACATTGTCAGTTGTGTTGCCATTCCACTGGGGTGAACAACACACAATGATGTTGTATTTTCACAAGTTGAAATCAATATCATAGTGACATAACATTGCCTTCATAGTTCCCAAGCAGAGCAAGGTTGAGCTGAGCCTGTGCTCCAAGAAAAATACACAGTGCTATGGAAAGCAGAGTCGGTGTATATTAGACCCTTTCTTCTGACTCGTTATGAAACAGATTTCCCAGCCGGTTGCTAGGAGGCAGTGTGTAGTGTGGGACTTCTCTTCTGATGAACCTGCTATGTATTCCCTACTCTGAATTTTTGTGTAGCCTGTTAACCTCTTGCCAGCTATTATCCCAGAACTGGGAGAGCAAAGTGATGCCTAATTAGGAAATGTACTGCTTTAACTATGACTGTAGGCATCATGAAGTCTTAAAAGAGGTAGTTGCAGATAAAATAATGGAGAAAGCATAGGAGCAGTTAGTTTTATCCCATTGTCATGGTTTAAGCCCAGCCAGTAACTCAGAACCAAGTAGCCACTCGCACACTCCCCTCCCCTTCTCCCTCTGCTCCCGGAGGGATGGGGAGGAGAATCAAAAGAATGTAACTCCCACGGGTTGAGATTAAGAACAGCCCAGTAACTAAGGTATAACACAAACCACTGCTGCTACTACCAATAATAATAAAGGTAAGGGAAATAAGAAGGGAAGAGAATACAACCACTCACCACCCACCGACTGATACCCAGCCTGACCCAAGCAGTGATCTAACCCTTCCAGGAAACTGCCCCCAGTTTATATACTAAGCATGATGTGCTGAGGTATGGAATACCTCTTTGGTTAATTTGGGTCAGGTACCATGTCTCTGCTTCCTCCCGGCTTCCCCTCCTTCCTGGCAAAGCATGAGACTCAGAAAGTCCTTGGTCAGAGTAAACATTACTGAGCAGAAACTAAAACCATCGGTGTTATCAGTGCTGTTCCCAGGCCGAAAGTCAAAACCACAGCACTGCACCAGCTACTAAGAAGGAGAAAAATGACTACTACTGCTGAACCCAGGACACCCATCTAGCAACAATTATTAGGAATTCCATGAGACTTGGCATATCTTCTATGGGTTATATGATCACTTGTTATGCCAGAATTTAAGCTTAAAGATTTTCTAGTCCCCTGAAAACAGAAAACCTCTGCTGCTGTTGAACTGGCTCCCACATTGGTGGAAGCCATTCATGTAACTGAAGCCTGTGGTGTTTCCCTTCAAAACACTGACTAAGAAACCCAGATCCAAATCTATCCTAGTGCAGCCAGCATAATGTACCTTATTCTTTGGATTAAGTCATTCAAAGCCTGTTGAATTTAATGGAAGTCTCTCCATTGACCTCAGGGAGTTCTGGGCTGCGCTTTGCATTGGGAAACTTGTTTCCTAATAAGCTCATAGGGACTAAGTGCATGCTTACCAGCACCTCACCTCAGTAAGGCTAAATTCATAGGACAGCAGAAAAAAGGAAAACATTTATCCTAGCATGGACTCCCTAAAAAAGGGGGTTTGTATAGGGCATTAAGGGAATGTTGTTTACCTTTGTATAAATGAAAGCTTTAAGATTCAGTCACATGTGTCTTTAATAACTTTTCTTAGCAAGTATTTATGAGAACGGTAGGAAAATGACTACACTGTAATTCAGGTAATGGGGCATTGCACGACCTAGTAGCCAAAGACATTAGAAGCAAATGTGCCTTCAGGAAATTAAATTTTGCCATGTTGCAGTTTCAGAGAGTAACGGAAGATGAGCAGCTGAATTTCTGCCATCTACTTTTTCATGACTGTTTGTATGGAAAATAGATTACTAACCACAATTAGCTCTCCATCAGCACATAGTCTCTTCCTTTAAACCATAGACTCACAGAATCATAGAATACCAAGTTGGAAGGAACCTCAAGGACGACCTGGTTCAACCTTTCTTGGCAATAGCACAGTCTAGACTAGATGTCCCAGCACCCTGTCCAGTCCAATCTTAAAAGTGTCTAGTGTTTGGGGAATCCACCACTTCTGTAGAGAGATTATTCCAATGGCCAGTTGTTCTCATTGTGAAAAATATTCCTTTTGTGTCCAACTGGAATTTCCCCCAGAGTAAATTGTGCCCATTAAACCCTTGTCTTTTCATGTGAATCCTTGTTAAAAGGAAGTCTCCATCATCTTTGTAGCCACCCTTTAAATACAGGAACATGGTGAGAAGATCTCCCGTAAGCCTCTCTGCTAAGGTTGAACAAACCCAGTTCTCTCAGCCTTTCCTCACATGGGTTCCCAGTCCTTTGATCACCTTTGTGGCCCTTTTTTAGACCCTCTCCAGCCTGTCCACATCTGTTTTGTATAGCAGGGTCCAAAGCTGAAGACTCTTTTCCAGGTGTGGCCTGTCAAGCTGTGAGTAGAGGGGACAATGACACCTTTAACTCTGCTGGTGATGCCCTTGTTGATGTAACCCAGCATCCTGTTGGCTTTCTTTGCCACAGCAGCTCACTGTTCACTCATATTGAGCTTGTTTTCCACCAGCACCCCACGTCCCTTTCCACAGAGCTGCTCCCCAGCTGGTAGATCCCAGCCTGTGCTGCACTCTTGGATTGTGTTTACCCAGGTGCAAGACCTTACACATGTCCTTGTTGAACTTCATAAGGTTCTTGTTAGCCCCCTCTTCCAGCCCATCCAGGTCTCTGCCTTCAGAACTGTCCACTTCTCCACTCAGTTTGGTATCATTGGCAAACTTGGGCAGGGTAGGCTTGATCCCATCTTCCAAATCACTTATGAAGATATTGAACAGTGTTGGGCCCAACACTGATCCCGGGGTACCCCACTTGTGACAGGTCCTCAGTTTGAAAAGGAGCAATTCACCACCACCCTCGGGGTGTGGCTGGTCAGCCAGTTCCACACCCACCGCACAGACCCATGGTCTTTGTTGGAACAAGTTCAGAAGAGGGCCACGAGGATGATCGGGGACTGGAGCACCTCCCGTATGAAGACAGGCTGAGAAAGCTGGGGCTGTTCAGCCTGGAGAAGAGAAGGCTGCATGGAGACCTCATAGCAGCCTTCCAGTATCTGAAGGGGGCCTATAGGGATGCTGGGGAGGGACTCTTCATTAGGGACTGTAGTGATAGGACAAGGGGTAATGGGTTAAAACTTAGGGGAAGTTTAGATTGGATATAAGGAGGAAGTTCTTGACTGTAAGGGTGGTGAGGCACTGGAATGGGTTGCCCAAGGAAGTTGTGAATGCTCCATCCCTGGTAGTGTTCAAGGCCAGGTTGGACGAAGCCTTGGGTGACATGGTTTACTGTGAGTTGTCCCTGCCCATGGCATGGGGGTTGGAACTAGATGATCTTAAGGTCCTTTCCAACCTTAACTATTCTATGATTCTATGATTCTAGATCACAACACATCAATTTCTCTAGGAGGAGACTGTAGGAAACAGTACCTTGTAGAACACCAAATAAACTGTTCAATGTCAGAAAAGTGAAACACACCAAATGAAATCCTGGCAAGGCTCTTTCTACATTACATCATTAAAATTTTATATTTAGATGAAGCTTTTTGGGTGACCCAGTTAGCTGTGTGTTAGCTGATGTATCTTGACTTTTTAGTATGTGACAAACACAGCTATCCCATAACTCTTCAGGGTGGCTTTGTCTTTATTTAAGAAAACAGGACAAAACAAGTGGGGATGGTGCATGCTGTGAGTGAGACTCACACCCATGCGCTGTGTGGCACCATGCTCCCTCCAAGAGTGTGGCTGCTGGAGCTGGTGAGAGACTCAACTGGGATACGGGGTCAGCACCCAGGCCAGACAAAGCAGCAACCACAAAAAAAGACATTCGTACACATTTGCGGTGGGTTCTTTTGTTCATATGCATTAAGTACAGATCTCTTACAGCAAAAGAGGGCTATCGCTTATTCCTGTGTATACATGGAAGAGAGAACAAAGTCCGATGGTGAGGAAAGACCTTTTCCCGAGAGCACTGCCATAAGCCTTGGCAAGGGTTCTTCTTTATGTGAAGGGCACTAGGCCAGGGTATATATTACGTCACAAGAGAGATTCTCTGATTTGAGTCAGCTGGTTCAGACAGAAAGAAGTCTGAAGCACTGTGCAGCAATAATTGCTGGCTGAGGCACTAATTGGAACAAATTGCCCTTAGGGGGGAAATTAAAAACAAAGGGTACAGCTTCCCATGGTCTTTGCACTGCTGCATCCATTTACAGCAGTGAGCTCTCCATCCCTGTGGGCAGGGGCAGCAGCGGCTCTGAATCAGTGCAGAAATGGAACAGCTATCAGCAGGTGCCATGAGGCAGCTCTTCAGGAGGGAGAGAATAAGACAGGCTTAAAGGCTCCTATTGTTTGTAGGATTATATAGCTGGAGACAAAAAAATTAAACCTTTAACTTTCTCATTCAATATAGAGATGATCAACAATATGTCATACTAATAGGACCTTCCCTGTGCAAGGATCATACTCTAGTAAAGCAAGAAACATTGTTTGGTTTCTTATGGTACCGGAAGCAACTCATAACAAATAATTTTGCACATTCTACTGGTATCATTTCCCACTCTTAAAATGATCATCATTGAGATCAACAAACTTCATCTTCTTCTGACTTGGTCATAAGACTCAGAAGTGCATGGAGTATGACTTGTGGGGCTAAACTGTTCTCTGGGAACTTTAGACATATTCAGCCTGCTACATTTCCTTTTAGTCCTTTTCAAAATGTATTTGAATAATCTCACTGGGAGACCTTCTCCACTGGATTGCCTGTGGACAATGGGGTTTATTTTCCTGGGCACAAAATAACTTTTATGGCTTATGTTACAGGTTCTTTCTTGAATATAGGCAAGCTTGTAGTGACACTAAATAACTTGGCCAGTGCTGAATTCCACAGTACTTGTAAGTATGCAGCAATAGGTCCCATTCTAGTTTGTTTATGCTACCCTGAGCAGCAAAGATTCAGCTACTGAAGCCAGTGTTGTAGTGCCTGAAAGAGCAAGTTCAAGTTAAGGGCTTTTTCTCACTTAAATACATTATCCCAGAGGTGCTACCACTGTCTCTGATGGGCTCAGATTTGGCCAGGGGCAGGTCCCTCTTGTAGCCAGCTGGCATTGGCTCTGTTGTACATGGGGGAAACTTCCAGCAACTTCTCACAGAAGCCACCCCTGTAGCTCCCAGCTACCAACACCCTGCCATGTAAAACCAACACAAGAATATACCAAGGACACATCATTATGTGTTTGTCCTGGTTTTATATTCTTCCATAAACAACTGCTTTGGCCATTGTCAGAGACAGCGTCCTAGGCTAAGTGGACTCTTCAGTCAGACTCAACCTTGTTATTCCTCTTCCCTTATATCCTTCTGCTAAATTTATTTTCTGGTTCATTGACTCAGTCTTCAGTCTGCAGGGCCCATTGCTTTGTTATAAAGAAAATCAGATAGACAAAGGATTCTTGACAATTCCTCAGGGACTGCTATTCCTCACTCCTTGCTTGGTTACCCTCTCAGGATGCACAGGGACAGACCGGGATACCTCTTATTTGGGTTTGCTTTCATCAAACTCTCATTTTTCCTATGGCCATAGCAAAATTAAATTTTACTTTAGATAGGTACATCACAGCAATAGGGACTATTCTATAGTTCCTCTAATTTTTCTATTCAAGCCAGCAGGCTTTCCTTTGCAATAATTCTTACTTAACCTCTAGATAAGAAGTGCTAAATTCAGTAAAGATAGATATGAGGCTTTAGCATTTAGTGACCTGGTTAGGTTGCCTATCTGAAAATAATGGCATATGAGTTACACTGGAACCCAAATAATATAGCTGAAAAGCAGGATGAACTGTGTCTTTGATGATGATGTACCAGAGAAGACTGTTATTTGCTTCAGTGGAGAAAGGAATTTACTAACATTGCTATTGCATCCTTTAATCCATCCTTTGACCTCCATTTCACAGTTCAGTTGCAGCGCTCTGAAAAATATTGCTTTCAGCAACTGTCCCAGCAGTAGAACAGGCAATCCTAAGACGCAGGGCACACAGTACAGGAGTCACAGAGTTAGTTCCACTGAAGGGTGGTGTATGGGGTGACAAATCCCAGACTGCAAGTACCAATGAGACAACAAATTGCTTCATCATTTACTTCTGACACGGTCTTCTTGTAGCTTAATCACTTTCGTAGCTCAAATATATTTCTCATTCAAAGACAGTGTTAGGTCTCCAAAGTCATGTTCATTGTTGTTTAGGTAACAACAAGATTTTTAGATATGTTTAGACACTTTAGACATGTAAACATGTTACTAAACATGTCTAGACATGCTACGTGTTACTGCTGGTTTAGATTGAGCATCAGTAACATTCTTAATTGTCTGGGTACAATTTGCTAATTTTGATTTTCTTAATACAGTGGTTACAGAGCTTCTAACAACACCTGACTGACGAGGGATTTCAAACAGCTCATGGGCAATGAGAGCTTATTTAACATTTCTGAGTCATTTTTAATTCTCTGAATCTCCAGTTAGATGTCTGTGCAGCTCTCTTGACACATTCTCACCAGGTCTATACGCTGTAGTTAAGTATATGGCTTGACAAAATACAGGTGAAGCAAATGAAATCATAGATGAAAATCTGATTTATTCTGTCATTAATATCTTTAGGGGTAATTTATTCCTAAGACTAGGTTTGTAAGAGAAATTCTGAGGTGCTTTTGCACAAAATAATGATTTGGTTTGATTAATGTCCTTTGCCCCTTTTTTCCCTAAAACTTGGTATGTTGCTAAATGTCTTGGCCAAGCCCAAATTCAGCAAGTTCAGAGGAATTTTGTATAAGCACTGAACACTTTCCTCAGTCTGAATGTTCTCATTCAGGTATAGTTCTGTCACAAAGGTGCAAGAACAAGTGCTGCTCACCCTGTGTGCTGGGCATGCTCCAGAGTTAAATAGAGCAATATTGTAGGAGCCCACTTCACCCCTGTTGAAGTTTCAGTGCAAACATGCAGAAGATTCTTTCCTTGTTCTTTTCCTGAATATTTTTCTTGTTTTCTGCATAAGCATGTGTAAATATGTTTGGGAGCAGGAAGAAGGTTGTACTCACACTTCCTCATTTCACAGTACCTTCAAAACAACCATGTTTTCTGAAGTCACCAAAGAAGATCAAAGCAGCATTACTCTTCCTTGCCCAGAAGAGTTCCGTGTCTCAAATCCACCCCCCACTGAGGACAACGCATACATATTTTTACACTGTCTCTGCATTGCTTTTGGCAGTTCAGAGATGCCAAAGATCCCGCTCTGTATGTTGACAGCATCCTCAGAGGCCTGAATTTGGCCAGTGGAGCAATTGCTCCTGGTGCTGCAGCAGTCAGTGCATGCTGGGGCTATGCTAGGTGACAGCCTTAACCATCCTTTCTGTCCAGTAGTGACCACTGCAAAAATGGTGCTTGGAGGTGGCCAAGCCAAGCACAAGCACTCTGCATCGCAGAAAAGAACATGTCTGAGTATAATTCAAAGTACAAGGCACAGCTGATGGTTTCCTTCAAACATAAGATAAAGGTATCTCCAAGAACATGCTGGAGTGGGCCTGTTGCCACACTTAGTACTGCGGCTATAGCCACCCCTGACTTCAGTGGATCTTAACTGCTTCTCTACTTTTCAACATAGATATTTTCTCCTTTCTTTTATCACCATGTTTTCTATTCATACCTTGCAAAGTTAAATGTGGAACTTGTTTATATCAACATTGTTATTAATAGTTGGACTGTGCCACTTAGCATATTATTGTGACATAAATTATGTTTTTCTATAAAAATACTAAGCTTTGCAGAAAACCACAGAACTCATCAGGATATCCCTGATACCGGATTGAACATTTTTCATTGTACAACTTCAACAGAATTGAAAAGTTAAAGCCTTTTCATTCAAGAGCAAAAATTGGCTGAAGGGGAGAATACTGGATGTTTGTTCTGTAAATTGATGATTAAATTTGAAAGATTGAATTAAAAAGTTAAATATCCTTAGAAGAACTTAATGAACCTCAGATGCTTTTGAAATTAATGGGGAAAAAAAATCCCAACAACAAATTCCCCACCCCCAACATCTGGACTAAGCCAGAGCCCTGTTATCAATTCAATAATGGGTTGTTGATTTGACAGTTCATTTTAACTTGTTTGTTGTTTTAGTTTTACTGAGCTTACCTGAAGGTAGAAATACACAATATCAAGAGCACAACTGCCACTCTGTTTCTCTTTTGTTTATATCTGTTTTTTTTTGTTTCTAGACAACTTACCGTTTTTTAGCTGATTCCCCATCATTTAAAAAAAAACACTATAGCAGATAACATTAGAGAAAGTAAAATAACATACTACCTCTTTTGTCCTAATAATGAGAAGGTATTTGTCTGGATAAGGTCACAGTTGCTTCTAAGTATAAATTACTTAATTGTTTTCAGTAGGGCTGTTATGAGCTCCAGGACTAGGCAATCTAATCTAAAGCAGAACTCTTTGCCTTTGAAAGAATGTTTTCGGGAGATGATCTTTGCAGGATATAGAGACTGCTAGGTCACCAGGGGCTGGACAGCTCGGGTTTTATTAATACTTTTTATTCTGGTTTTGAACAGAATATTGATAATAATGAAACATCATTTTACTGACATTGTCTTCTATGGCTGTATACTTTAAATTCTTTGTACTGTTTGGGCAGAGAAGAAGACACTGCCAAAACAAAGGTTGTCTTCACAATAGCTGCATACACCTGCAAGCATAGTTTGTGAGAAGTTTAATAATAGCCTCGGGGGGTTTAAACAAAGATTTTATGCTATTTATGTTATCCATGTGGTAGCAAAGATCAGTCAATTTAATAGGGGGAGAGTGGCTCCCTGTGATGCACATGTGCCTGATGCAGCTGGAACCATGTTGCTGTGCGCTCACAGGGCAGCTCCATCTTCCTGGATAAAAATAAATGTAATTCCATCTAACTTTGTATATGCCTGGAATATGGATGGACAAGCCTGTGTGCAAAGCTTTGCAGAGAGCTCTCCGTCTGCATAAACACTCTCTCACAAAGCCGAAGCTGGAGGACAGTTCAGTGAAGATACGTACTGGTTTAACAACAAATTGTACCAAGGATGGTTTTATAATTGACATATCTGTGGACAGTCTAACTCCCTTTTTAACCTGGCTTGTATCAGCTAACAAACCCACAGCTTTTGTGGGAAAACAAGCCTTGGCCCTACCCAAACCTTGTGCTTGTGCATGGAGTTTATAGAAAACTATGCAGCAGGCTGGATTAGTTACAGTGCAATCAAGGATTCACTGGGAGGGAACAAAAAGAACTTGTCCTTGTGTGAACTGTGCATAAGATGCCTTTAATTATTTGTGTAGGCATTTGTGGTAACATATATTGAGGGAATGCTGGAGACAGAATTACAACATAAATTTATGTAAGTTTTAGGAGCACTTTTGAAATTATTACTGAATCCATTTTTAAAATATCCCTTTTATTAGCCAAATGCATGCAACAGTCCTAAGATGAGCAAATGCCAATACTGCAAGAATAAATATAGTATGCACCACTATGGTAACAAGCAGCTATCCAAAACCCAAAGCTTGAGAGGGGTGGATTTCAGGGGGGGTTGGTTGATTCTGGTTTTTTGTTTTCAGATTTTCCTCTGGAAAGCTAGAGTAATCTTCTTGGGAAAAAAAAAGGCTTGCTTAGGAGCTTTTTCCAGGGCAAGCAGTACATATGCACAAACCTACACTTGCAAACACTTGCAAACACAGATAAATACTTTACGTTGCCAGTGGAAGAAGGCCTGTTCAACACTGGGCATGTAGGGAAAGCAGGGATGAAAATAAATACTTGATTAAATATCCCAAGCCTCTCTGCTTAGCACTGACATTTGAATAGCTTACTTCCAAGTGCTTGTTACATGTTTGCATTACAACTTTGACTTCCTTTTCTCATCTCTTGTCTTGAATCATGTTCTGTCTTTCCCCTCTGCCTCCATTTATTCGGTCCTTACACCTCTCCTGCTTAGGGCTTTTTTCTTGTAAACACAGAGTAAACTTAAATGTGGGAGTATCTGTGATTCCTTTACTATGCTTTTGGTGCTCAGCAATGCTAACAGAAACATTTCTAGTTTTACCTTTTGATTTCAATTGTTTAATCTTCTGTGTGTTTAAATTGGACATCAGCATGGTTCCAAACCTTAGCAGGCAATCCTATTCCTCCAGTGAGGATGCCTATTTTGTATAAAACATGTGATGTTAGAAAGGTTTGTTAGCATATACAACAATGAGACAGCTAGGATGCCATCTATGGTTTTTGCTGCAGCTGATTATCTTATACAGCAGCTACAGCCCGATAAATGTTTAAATGCCTGAAAGTGTGTGTTTAGCATGGAGCAAGCATTTATATATATGCAACTCTTGTTATTATCAGTAGGATATATATCTACGACGTGCTTCACTCTTGGCGTGATACATTAACTGTTGGATTTATAGCTGCACTCCAAAAAAAACCCAAGGATTTCTGTAAAGGTACTGCTGCATATATTCTGGAGTATCTTTATTTTACTATGTTCAAGGGAATAAAAGTTTGCTAATAGTCTTCATATCTTTCTGTACAGCTTCAAGAGCAAAAAAGGAATAATGTATAGTTGAAATGCTTCACCAACACTGAAAGGCTCTGGAAAGCTGCAGCAGCACATAAATAAAGAGCAGCCCACCATTCTGCGCCAGCTACTACTTAGTTGGGAAACTATGCAATGATTAAACAATGAAATTAAACACATAGGACCTGGTACATTTAAATATTTAAATGCCACTTTCATAACAAATCATGCTAATGCATTACTGTGAGTCTGACCTTGCCCTAGGACGGCCCATAACACTGCATGCAAGACAGCTAACTTTGTGCACTCCTCCTCATCTTCAGTTAAGATCTGTGCTCCCACAGAAAGGCAGGGCTACCTACATGAGATGCTTATTATGAAACATATTTGTCCATACATATTTATCAGTAGCATGACTGTCATTCTAAGTGAAAGGAGTCTGCTCTCATATAAGCATAAATCTGAAGCAAATCCACTGCTCTCAGTAGCACTACAGGAAAACATGAGTCTGGTTTCTTGAAGGCTGTTACTTTAATAATTCCTCATATTATTTTAACTGCTACCTACATTACCTGTTGAGTAATTCCATGTTTTTTTTCCGTGGAGCTACCTCCCCCCTTCATCTGCCATTCAGGCAGACTTCAGGGTGGAAGGTCCACAGAGACGTCCTTCAGGAAAGAGGGTTACAGGTAGGAGGAAACCTCCAGCAAGAGGAAATCTCTGTACCAGCTGTGCAATGAATTCAAATATTGTTATGTGTTTCCAACACAAGTTTATACTCCAGAAGGGGAGGGTCAGCAGGTGTCCATTCAGTGGCATCCTGAGCAGTAGTCCTCAATTTTTTGTGATTTGATTTATGTCACCAAAGAGCTGGTTATAACATATTGGCCCCTCTTTGTTCCCATATCAAAACTGTATTAGAAGATGCATGTCAATACATTAACTGCTTTCCTAAAATTAATTCCCCTTGAAAGCAATTGCATGGTTATAGCAATATCGTGCAGTCATTGAGAGGGTAACTTGCTACTCTGTTTACAGCATGCCCATGGGGCAAAAAGAAATGCCTTGTTAACAGCTAAGCTTGCTTAACTAACAAGTTAAAACAGCAAGAAAAGCAAGGTAACTTGGGATCTAATCTGGATAATAGTTCGAGTTCAAATCAGCCCTTTCCACAGGTGCCAAGCAGAGCTAAACCAGACTCGCACTGTCACTGTCTCAGCCAGGGCTTTGTTCTGCTAGAACGGGGTGGGAAACAGATCAGTCTGGGACTATGCTGTTCTAAAGGTCACTCTGCCTTGCACAGGCAGCCTGCAGCAATGTGAATTCCTGAGTCAAGATGGTCAGGAAATGTTTTTTAGCTGGAACTACCTTTGAAACCATGTTAAAAAGCCCAAAATAAATAAAAAGGGATCATTCTCACAAAGTCCCTTATCAGAGGGACATTTTCTCTTCAAGGCAATTCATCTTGATAGAAGTTTTTAACCAGCTTTAATCTTAAAAATACACTATTTGTGGAAATATTTGCAATGGCCCTTGGGGGTTATTATAGTAGTCCAACCCCAACACCTGCACATCTTCTGTTTGTTCAGATTTTGCCCCAGGGGAAACATTTGCCCCTACATGCAATCTTAACAGATTTTCTATCACGGATATTCTGTCTCAAAATTTCAACTCATATTTTTGAAATCTGTCAAAGTACATACTCAATTTACGCTAAGGACTACTGACACATTGTGCTTTGGCTCCATCATTCATTCTTTTTCAGTTATTCTTGTGGGGTGCTTGTATGTGTGTGTGCATGTATATCTACCCCACCATGCATGCATCCATTCATCAATCCATCACCCATCCATTCATCCATCTGTCCATTCATCCTATCTACCTGCCTGTATCTTTTCCCTTTCATAAGATAAAAACATACATAGATTGAACAATCTTTTCACTTTCTGTTCACATCAACATGAAAAAAAACACCAACATCCACATACGTGGATAATATGGCTTTAGAGATGGCTAAGATAGAAACAATTTTCAATTGTAAATGACTGATATATGTCATCTCTTTAGCTCTATCCATTCAGCAATTGATTAATTAATTAATTAATTAATTTCCTGGTTTATGGTTTTAGAATATCAAGAACTTCTTTGCCTTTATCCATAGCCACTAGAAAACTGATTTCTTCCCTTTGAGGAATTCTGTTTTATTTATCCATTTCACCAGTTTACAACAGTGGGCTTAGAGCAATGTGCTACCTTAAACCTTTTAAAACGCTTTTCTTGTAATGTAGGGGCAGACTTATCCATAGAGAGCAGGACTACGTACTACATCATGAAGATCACACAAAGGAACTGAGAGTGGAGGCAAGGCTGTTCGGCAGTGGGAGCGGTGGGGACATATGTCAGTGTGGCTCAGGCTGTGGCCCTCTCACCCCTAGGCTGAGAGTGGTTGTTGCAAATCTCATTTTCCGATGCTGTGGACAGAAGCCTAAACAGTTAGTGGTTTTATCTCTCAAAAAAGACACTGACCAAGGGCTTCTGGAAGTTGGAGATTTCAGGGCGTATTTTGGAAAGAAAAGGGGAACAACCCCAATGCCTTGGCCGACATCCCAGTCTTCAGCAGAACTAGTATCAAAACAGTGTGATTAATGCTAAGTGCATAATAGCTGCCACATTTGCCTTTGCAAGCAGGTCTCCTGCAAACCAGCTTTTTATTCTTTCTTTCTGGTTCTGGTTAAAAGTCTCAAACTTTACTTAACTGCAGGACAAGCACTGTAAAATATGTTGGTGCTCTAATGTTTTACAAAGATTATCTTGATTTACAAATATGCTTTCACTGCCAACTTTAAATTGATGTAATTTAAATACTTTCAGAAGATTTCCATTCTTCTTAAAGGCAACAGTCTGTGGCTGAACTTATTCTCTTCACATTCAACACTGCTGCTCTGATCTGTGAAAACAGAACGGTACTTACTGTTCAATGATGGCACTATTCAATGAAATAAAAAGCTTTTTTTTTTTTTGTTTCTGTTGCTCTTGAAATGCAATGTAGCTAATGCTCAGGTGGGCAAGTTTAATTCGATATTCAGAATTATACTCTCCAAAAAAATACGTGTTTAGAAAATTACTATGATCTTGCTAACATGTTCTTAAGCATGTAGGAGCTCAGACTGCGGCTCAGCCACGCTGATCACATATGCTTCAGACTTAGCATATAAACAGCATCAGAATCAAACGTTACAATTAAAAATTATCTTAAGGCATATACAAATTCACTTTCACAAGCAGTGAAGTTGAACTCTGGTAGCTGTTTGGGGCAGTCCACATCAGCTGCACAGCTCCTAGCTGGGGAAAAGAATACTCCCTGAACTACCTACTAGCCTAGTACTTGCAGGAATTAGCCTCTAAAAAGTAGGAAATTAATCATTGAAATGGCAGAAACTCACAATCCTAAAATGCAGGAAGTAGAGAGGTGAAATACATCCACTTCTGAAATGCAGCCTTAACTCTGCCCCAAGGCCTGCAAAGGCAACACTGCATGTACCAGCAGGCTGCAGTTGCAGATGCACCCTTGGAGAGAACCCGTATGAATACTGTAGTAAAGTACTTGCTCTAACACCTTCTCTGTGCTATGGCAGAGCTCAGCAAACAGGAGATACATGGAGTTGGCTGATTTTCAAATACTCAGGTCATGTCAGCACAAGGATGTTCAGCTGCTGGGGTTACTTCTGACAGGCAGCTGCCAGAACCGCAGTTTGGACAGACCATGTAAGAAGGCAGTGCTTTTTACCTGTGGTGGCCTTCCCCAGGGAGCCCTGCAGGGACATGTCCCATCGTCCCCCGTCCTGCTGCAAGCTATGGTACTGCCCCAGAGGACAGCGTAGTGTTGTGCTGTGAGTCCAAAATCCCTTTCTAGGCTTGTGATGGGACCTATGAGGAAAAGTTCTTACATACCAACCTACACTTCCTATAGTCTTCTCTTCTCCCGTCTTTTATTTTGCATTTCCTGTGTAACAGCCATATTCTTTTTCCTGTCACGGTTCACTCTCTTCATTAATTTGCACAGAAATACAGGTGATACATCAGTCAATAAATGTTTTGGTATCCGAAACAGGTATAATGGGGGGGGGGGGGGGGGCGTTTTGTTTTGTTATTTGCAGACTTTCTACAATTACTAAAATGACTGGTTGTAAAGCAGTGAAAATAACTGAAGTGGACAATAGATGAGTTCCTAAATGTTACTGGGAGTCAAATAACACCTACACTTGGTAAAGTAAAGCTACAGATTGCAAAACAAGTAATGAGAAGTGAGGCTGAACTTTCGTGATGATCACCAGGAGAAGAGAAGCTGTTAAAAACAACTCTCTTGGATTGCTCAGCCCCAGCCCTCCAACTCGGCATTCACTGTACAATCAAAGCTTTGAAGGAGCAAAGAGGTGACACACTGCAGAAGACTATTATTTGATTTTTCGGCAACTACATGGAAGCTGGAAGATGCAAGGTGTTTCATCCAAGACTGCATTGTGACCATGGGCAATATAGGGAAAGTAACAGAGGAACACAATGCAATTTGCCTCCCAAACTCTGATTCAGAGGGAAGTAATATCACAGCTTTGCCATCCACAGCCTCCTCTCTACTTTGCCAATGAAAGAAAAAGAGCTAATTTACCAGGGTTGCGCAAATGTTACTGGGTGACTGGGGACACATCATTACTGTGATCATAATTGGCTGGGGACATCCGTAAATCTTCAGAATGAAAGGATTTTTTTATGCTTTTTGAAAATCCTAAGGGGGACATCTTCCTAGACTGGCTCATTCACATTAGTATTGTTGCCAGACTAACAGCTTCCTGAGGAACCACTTATTTTTCCTATTCATCATTGAGCCACTGGGATGCAAAGGCAGATGTAAGCATAGCTTGAACATTTTGCATTGCCATGCAAAATGACTGTTTAATGTGTATTTGTAGACGGATGCTGGAAACGCCTCATAATTAGACTGTTCCTAAGTAAGTCAAAATATTTTTGTTGTGATATTTAAATGTTGCATTTTACAGAATATTTGTAAAGCAAAAAGGAAAATGTTACCAGAAAAAGGAGTAGGGACAAAAATACCCCTGCTGATGCTGAACTTCCAGACACAAAGGCAATTATCAGAGCAGACTGGAGATGTGCACCTGAAGGAGGCCTTAAGGGCATGCTTTGACAGCATGTCAGAATCAGAGGAATATCTGCTTTGTGCTAATTTGTGTCATTGTAGTTGGCTTGCATTTAGACTTTAAATGAACTGGGGATTTTAAATGAGTATGTCAGTTTTGAAAGCCAAAATAAATCATCATCTACATAAGAAATCACACCAGAGACGTTTCCATGAAGATTTAAGCCATGAACAAAGAAAATCTGAGGTACTGACCATTCTTACAGGACTCACAGTTTAGCATATCATTCCCCTTAGTATATGCTATGGTCAAGTGAAAAGACCTGTTTTGGCCATAATATGTTATCATGTGGCAGAAGATGCCTGTAAACCTAGATCACAATACCATCTGTACATCTCCTAGCAAGTAATTTTACATTCTTCTGTGTCCTAATGTTTTGTAATACATTCTTTTGGTATTTGCAAGGCTGTATACATCTTGTATGCTTCCTGAACCACCTCCTAGTTCTTCTGCCTTCTCTTGAAAAGATGCTCTCTTCACTTCTTGACTTCTGCACACTCTCAACCAAGTTAGAGACCATGTTCTTTTTTTATTCTTTCTTCTGGGTAAGTTCCCATACTTGCTTTTCAAGCATAGCACAGGAAGGCCACCAAGAAGTGTCTAACGAGCAAGGAGAATACCATGAATCAGAAAACTCTTTAAAGTTTTCCATAAGGATATTAGAAGTATTTATTTGCTTTTAATGGCTCATTTAGGAGAGTTCAGCAAATCCCAGTAGAATGAATACCTGAAGGACATGACCAGGGGACTGCTGGATGTCAGCTGTGGTAACTGACTATTCTTGAGATTCTGACTGATGTTTTGCTTGTCAGGGTGCCAAAGGGCTGTTAGAATAAGCTGAAATGGATCAAGAACTTATGCTATGGGGTAGTTCAGAGTGATAATTCTGCCAGAGTATCATCATTATTCCTGGGGTTGTTCTGCAGCCAAGCTTATCACCAATTCTTCTTCATGTGGATTGAGGAAATTCAGGCTTCTTTCCTGGGAGTGAAAAGGACATAGACTTCGAATGGCTTTTTTTTTTTAAGATCTGCAGTAAGTCACAATTTTATGCTTTAGAGGTGAATGTATTGGAAAAGAGACATCTGAAAAACACACTGGGAATTACAATGGAGGGAAAGGAAGGGCTTGAGATGTAATCGCTGTGACTTTGGGCCATGGAGTTCAAGTCAAAAACATGAACAGTCCTACTTGTAGAACACAAGCATCTTTAGTGAAGGACTGCTTTCACTGAGGATCAATGCAGCATCCAGATATGCAGTAACAGAAAAGAAACAAACAGGAATATGTATCAGCTATTTTTATTTAATCAGCAAACATTTGAGATTTTACCAACTAGATTTCAGATTGCAACATGGACATAAATGCCAAACCAGGAGCAGTTCTATTGGTAAAATCATGGCGCATAGACCTTGCCTGCCTATATTTAACAGTAGCCACATCAGATTTGCTAAATGTTAGCAGTCTTCATCATTATTCTGACAACAGCTTGTAAAATACGCCAATCTTTACTCATCATTATACCATGGAAACTATAGTTATAGCCTGCAAACAGGCTGCTGACAATCAAATTGACAAGATATCTTTCTGCTTCGACCGTTCGCAGCCTACAGCCTACAGACTGGTACATTAATTCCATCTATCAGGAAACCTGTCTTCATATCTCAGTTTATATATCCACTGCTCAGGATCAGCCTTAAGGGTCTCCTTCAACAGTGCAACTCAGAGAGAATTTTTTTCCTTGCCTTTCTCTAGGTCCCTGAATGCCTGGCTGCCCAAGGGCTGGATTATGAAACAAGGAAAGGAAGAGTATATCTCATGTCCCAGTTCAACAGAGTGGCCAGGCTGGAAGGCATCAGAGGGCTGAGCTGGAAGAGTGATTATGTCTGGCTTCCAGGGCAAATACAAAATCCACACTAATTATCCTTGAAGACACAGCAACATAACAGAAATTCTTGCAATCTTCTCAAATTAGAGTCTTCATCATCCAATAAAGACAGAGTGAATCTACAACCTCATCTCTTCCAGATGGTTGTAGCTGCTAAAATTTAAATCTGTAGAAAATTCAAATCAGGGGAAGCCAGCTCAATAATGACATTATTGTTGTTGTTATTATTATTACTATTAATCATCTCTGCTTATTATCGAACAGCAGTGGCTTCATAATTTTTAGTCACTATTACCATAGAACTCCATGGAAGCAATTGAAGCTTCTCTCCACTAAAGGCATATACAATACTTCCTTAGCAGTAGTTTCTTTTAAGTAATTGTTTTTCACCCAAAGACATTTTAACAGACTCTGAAATACAATCCATCTTTGGAATGCTGGAAAGACTTTGTTACACTAAAGACACCAAAAATACTTTTCCAGTTCTTTCTAAAGAGAATCATCCAAACCTCTGCAGTAGCAAGCACCTCCATGCAGATTCTAAAGCAGAATCTTCCTCTCCTGATAGTTACTGTAGCATTAATATTTTAACAGATTTAGGACACTAACCACCAGCAAAAATGGGTATTGCTCTTATCACACCTCCCCTGAACACCTCTAAGGAAAAGTGGTAGAAAAAACCTAGACTGTGATTCATTTTAAAGCATCCCCAGGGCTTCTGAACACTCCTCAAATTATATTCATTATATGGATGCTGCTTATAAATAAACTTTTCCAGTCTGGGCTACCTTAGTTGAAACCTAATTTTCTAAAACCTCTGAAATTTTACATGCTTTATACTCCTAACTCAAATTAGTTTAAAATTAGAACCTCCTCTCGTGTGTCTTCAATTTTACTGTGGTTACTCTTGTTTAGAAGTTTTCAATAAACTCCATTTGTTTGTAAAAACAGAGCTTTTGAGATAATAGATTTCTAACCTGAAACTTGGAGTCCCTTCCCAAGGATTTAATAGACATGACAGCTTTTGTAAAGCAGTTACCAAATGTTACAGAGGTTGCACAAGGACCAGGTGCTTTTATTATTTACATTAAAATTTGAAAGTTAGAGGAAAATAACTTTTATTAGTAGGCAAGTTAAATAACCCCTTTAAAATCATTCATCACTATGGCATTAACATGTACTTTTGTTGCCAGACTTCTCTGTTCTGAGCTGGAAGAATCTGTTTAAAGTGAGCTGGAGATTAAATGCCGTTATTGTCAGACCAAAAAGTTCATGCCCTGGGACAGCAGCAAATTCTTCTGAGACATTACAAATGTAAGAAGACCAAGGGTAATTTATTAGGAGCATATTTAGTGAAATACAAGGGTTTAGATTATTATCATTCATATATTCGCAGTAACTTATGTCATGCGTTATTCTCTTCTAAAAATGAAAACAAGCATCTCTCTTCAGTTCTTTAAAAGTGAATTCTTCCTGCATGAAGTCCCAGGATAGCTCTTTTTTATCCACTGTACACAATGAATGCCACAAAACAAACTAAAGTGAAAAACTGCAAATCTCCAGTTTCCATTGTTCTAAATACAAGGTTTAGCAGTGCTGAAATAGCAGGCTGATGTAGTTCATCACCCAGATGTGCAGCAACATTATGTGCATTTTTATTAAAGGCAGTGGTCCTGATCCTGCTGAGGATTTGGTCACTGATTTACAGTAGCACAGGAGCAGCCTCAGTAAGCAGTCTTTGGTTCCTAGAAGCTGCACTTCCAGCAGGGTTTTTGTTCAGAATAGGAGTGAGGTTTTGAAGTGAATCCTCTGATCATCCCCACTCACTGTGTGTTGGCTTGGTTTGCAGAGTGGGGCTGGTGCATACAAAAGGTACTGTTTCTGGGTGAAATGAACCTGCACGTTTCACTCCAAATGTGTATCATCTGCAGTGCTCCATGCCTAATTAGGGCAGAAGGATTTTGAAATACACGGATGGTAGGCAACACCCACAATGTAAAACTAGAAATAGTTCAAGTATCACAGTAAATTTGATCTAAGATGCCCATACATACAGAATATAAATGTAGGACTCAGTACCAGCCATTTCCAGCTGCTGATCTGCTCCTATTGCACTGAATTACTTGTTGATGTAGATGTGACCATGGCACTAACGCACAGTAGCGTGCAGCTGACTACTGAGTATTGAACAGGGGGTCAAGTCTGAAGTGTGTAATAAAGCACATTTCCAAAACAAATCTACAAAGCATGGGATCAACAGTGAAAGCTGTGGAAATCCAAGAGCTATAACTAAAGCTGTGAATAATTACTCCTTCCTTGCTCTGCAAGCTGAGTCTTTGGATCCTTCTTCCTTTGCTCATATCAGTTGCATATTGTCAGTGAGTTTCTTTGCAGGCCGAGATGTAACTGAAAGAGCTTAATTTACTGTACAGCCACTTACAGGTGTGCAAAGAAAATATAAGGGGAATCTTTAAAATTATCCCACCAGAAGCCTAGTCCTTTCTTTCCACTTTGCACTTGCATTTGGTTGGTTTAAATGAGTGTGAAACAGGGGACATTAATGCTGCCTGACTTCAGGCACCCATCTTAGGATAGCAGACTCCTTGGATTCTACAGTCACTGGAAAGCAAAAGACCTTTCTGGAGGGGAACTCTGACCACCTAATTTTGATGACTGAACTCAGACTGTGCAAACACTCTCTAAAACACAGCATCAGAGAATCAAACCTCTTGTCAATAGAATTAGGACCTCTATAATGTAACAGTGCATTGATATAGCGAATTAATGCATTTTAATGTGCTAAAATCAATGGGTTTTGTACATCAGGGAATTGAAAATAAACTGTTATTTCATGAAAACCCATGTGATTCTTAAATCTGATGTAACAGAATTTTATGTTGTAGAACCAGAGGAAAATAATCCTAAAGCTTTATAAAATCTTCCTTTTTCTAGAGCAAGGCCAATACACGATTGCAATCTGTTTACTGGGACATGACAAAGTCATCCAAAAAAACATAAAGTAGTGGAAATCTCAGTATTTACTTTGGAAACATATCCTAACACGATATGCATATCTAACAAGATATGACGTTACCTTTTTCATTACCTTATTTAACATGGAAGGAATACAAAAATTATTTGAAATTGTTGCTTTTTTTCTTTACTCCTTTCTGCCTTCCCACTGGGGGGGGAAACATCATTGTCAACAGATCCTGAAGATAAGCCAATGTGAGTGCACTTTACAATCTTATGTATGCTACTTCAAGAAGAAAATTCTGTTTGAGGAAGGTGCCTGAGAGAAACAAGTGAATGTGAGTAATTCAGCATGCAGAAAAACCCATTTCATTGCTGACAGTAATTAGTCTTACTAATAGTTTGTAAGTCTAAAGGTAAGGTTCAAGTCTAAAAGTAGGTAAGGTGGGGGTGAACTGGTGCACTGTCTAAATGGCAAAGGCCAAAAGCTTTTTGGTTTTGAAGGACCAAAAGACGGAATAGTGTCAAGTGGTACGTTGGCAGAAGCTCAGCTTCTCACATATATATATGTAAGCCTCACAGCTTTCCAGATAGCAGCAGACGCACCAAAGGAAAAAGACTCGTATCCAGTTCTGTTGGCACTGCACAAGAGCAATGGGTGCTACAGACACAACTGTTGTTACATGCCTTTGATTAGATTAACGTAAGTATTGCCATGAATCTCCTGGCAGTCATTTCACAGGCCCTATGCAGAGATGCATACACCTCTGCAGCAAAATGTTTTATTATAATGACTGGCAGACATGCTAGGAAGCTAACCCATCTTCTTGCACCACCTTCAGCCCTACGGGTACTGAAATGCCCATTCCACTGTTTATTACATCCTTTCATCACCTTAAAAATTAAGGCTCCTTCTTATATTGAAGTACAGGCCTTAATAAGTGTATGCTTACTTAATAAGTGTACATGTAAGCATATGCATACCTACTACACCTTATAGGTTTCAATAGACCCGATTATATGATTGCACCTCATTATTACACTGATTAATATTATGTGGAAACAAATGTTCCACAGATTTCTTTACCGTCCTCTTCTAACTTCATTAAAATTAATAAATGCAGTCCCTTCTAGGTATGACTGTGCAATGACTAGCCAAGAAAGATGACTCTTCCCTCACATAGCCAGTCATTGGGTGCTGTGCCGTCAGGAAGCAGACCCAGCTCCCAGAACTGGTGTTATAGCCAGCAGACAGATGTCATTAGATGTTGGTAGATAGGGAGTGCACAAAAGATGTCCTAAGAACAAGTACAGTCACTTAAACTCTGTTCTCTGCCTTGCCTCTAGGCCTGGTCTTGGTTATTGTCTTTGGTTTCATTGTTCAGGATCCAGCTCACATCTGCTGCCTGTTCAGTTGTAGTTTGGCCGAAGCACACAAGCTGCTGCTCTGTTTGCTCCTTCTCCTGGACTCACCTCGTGAATTGCAGTGCCTTGTTTCCTGGCTCCATGTGAAGTTTAACTGCTCTCTTGTCAACATGTGTGTAAGCTCCTTGGTGCCAAACCCTACCTCTAACCATGTGCTTACCTTACTCTGTCAAGCTAATGAGTATTATATGTTTCTGGTTCTCGATTTCAGATTGCCTTAATTACATCACCTGGCTCCTGCCTCCACCCAGACTCCAACCCTGGGGCCTCACTATGAGGCTTGCAACACCCATGTCCCGTCATAACAGTCTACACAGACAGGTGCTGACAGCAGCTTGTTTCGCTAGTGCTCCAAGCTGGGCAGAAACAAGCTACCTTTGGTCTAGGAGCTGTACACCTACAATACCTGAAAGGAAGAGCTCTTTTATTTCCAGACAAGATACACAGCAGCTTGGAGCACAGAAAAACTGAATCCATCTCTGTCTATACTTGCTTGCTCAGCTAGACATACTGTGTACACCTATACTAACTTTTAGGATACAGAGTGATTTTAAATGCTAAGTACAGACACACTGTGTAGATGCCTCAAATGTTTGCCAAGATGCTGAACAGAGACACAGAGGTAGACAGAAATCTACCATGTGGATCAGAGGGCACCAAGGCATAAAGATTTCTACTGACCTTTATAAAAGCTGGTTTCAGCTTGCCTGAGAGCATTATCTGTGTTAACCATGCCACTCAGGTGAAGCACAGCAACTGTATTTCATTATCACATTATATTTGGGTATCAACCAAATTCAAGCACACTTTTGTGAATTAGGTGTCTCCATTTGTTTCAGTAGAGGTAGAGTTAGTCTGGACTTTCTCAAAACATGTATTTCTATGAGTGAAACACAAATCTTATACCTAAAGTACTAAAATCCAAAGTTCAGGCCTTCATCCAGTGTAGTTAAAATACATTTATATCAGCTGATGATTTGATCCTGTTTAAGTTACATGCCAGCAGGTGAAAGAAACATCAACAGATACAGGAGACGCAAGGAAGATGTGCTTGAATTACCTTAAAACTAACTAGCTGGGCTACTGGTAGTAGTGTTCCCAGAGCTGCATAAAGCTTAAGTGTAAACTAAGTTAGGCTAGATTTAACTTAGACTACCAGAATTTTGTAGCTTAGGCTGAGCTCTGTGCTTGCATATCTTGCACCCAAGCCAGGTAACACAAACCTAACAAAGCCACTGTATGCTGGAATCATTAAAGCAAATACTGAATTTAAATGGTGCTTATTTTAGTGCAATTTTAAAAGCAAATGAAGCACTTATTAACTTCCAAATTGTTTTTAATACTCTAGTACCTCAATGACACCACTCGTAAGTACTGTACAATGTGAGCAACTGCAGCAGGATCTGACCATAAATGCTTTCAGGCGTGTGATAGAGACAGAGACTTTTGTGCTTTTGTTTCTAGGTAACTGCCTGGTTTTGTTTAACTATGTTTTGATTATGGTATGGAGCTCATGTAGCATTGTATGAGCAAATGGTGTGCTTTATGTTATATTTAGCTTTATCTCTCTACGCAAGAGGACCAGAGGGGTAATTGCTTCTTTGAGGCCTGATTCTCATCTCCTTACTCAAGTGTGAATCTGTGGGAACGTTATGTAACAGAGGAATACAATTCCAGATCTGCTATAATACATTTAACCTGAACAAATAGTAAGGCTGGAAATTGTCTGTTTGCTGTATGACCTCATCAGTTACACATAACTAAATTTCAGATTTTGGAACTTATACTGGAAATCATTTACTTGCATAAGTAACTCCAATGGGAGTGGGAGCTAATATAAACTCACTAAAACATGTAGGAGTTCCTAAATCAAGCCTTGACTGTTTTAAATGAAAACAAATTAATACATTTAGACATTCTCTAGACAGAGCAAGTGTCTAACATGACCTATGTATGTATGTACCACCAATATGATTATTATACTTCTAGAAGAAATTTTCACTCAAATTACTGCATACATTTTGGGTAGAAAATATTAAGAAATGCATTTTCCTTTGCTGCTGCAGAGAAGTGCGAGTGTGATATGATGGAGACTGTATGCAGGATATGGTTGCAGGATATTCCTGGTTTGTGCAGGGAACTGCCTGGCATCTCTATGTAAGTAAGAATCTTCTGAAATATGCAGTGTGGAAAAGCAGTGACATAGATTTTGAATTTAAGTATGGAATAGCTATTTGTTACAGAAAGAAGACATTGGGATGATACTTTAAGCTTTTAATTTTTTACAGTTTCCTTTTCTATAGTAGTTAGGCCTCTCCTCCAATGTTATCTAAATGCAAAGTGATGAAAGAGTAGGGCCTGATCCTTCTCTTTCTGAGGTAATAATTTGCCCTTTATTTTCCTGGGAGTAACACAGTGATTTTTCCAAGCTCATAAGATTTAATATTATGCGCAACTTCAAAATTGCAAACCCTACATTTTTTAAATATAGGAGGCTTCAGAACTGTAATGCAGACATTTTAGCACAGAAATCACTTTAGTGTTTTCTAACACACAAGAGTGTTTGTGTTTCTTTCAGGGTACTCTTTGCTCAGTCAAAATTCCCACTGCAAAACAAGTTGCAGCATTGGGTGCTTCATCTCTATCAGGCTTTTATATCTTTATTAAGACTTTAATTTACATCTCTTAAATTATGAACACTGCGAGTGGAAACATTCTAATTCATGTGATTAAAATTCTTTATTCACCTCTTGAGGTTTAATACAAACTGAGGCCAGAAATACAAAATTAAGGACTTTGAGTTATTTATCCCATGCAAAATCAAGATTTAGATGCAGAGACAGAAATGTTTCAGCTTTCTATTAGCTATTCTATTTATCAGCCACAGCCCTAAATAAGTAATCAAAATGTTAATAATAAAAATAATCAAAACGATTCAATTTTTAAATTGTACCTTTAAACTATTATACACAAGCAGAAAGTTAATTTACTGTTATGAGTCTAGCTGAAATAATGTAATTTCATCTATCTATCTATCTATCTATCTATCTATCTATCTATCTATCTATCTATCTATCTATCTATCTATCTATCTATCTATCTTTTTACCCACCCATGCATTTGTCTTAAAATAAGTGTAACACAGAACTCTTCTGGGAGCAGCTTTTACTTTCTTGAGCTGGTTCCATTAGAGGTATAGAGCAACAAAATGCATGTAGATAAAAACAGAAATCAAGGAATGCTTAACACAACCTGGAGCCAAACGTCTGACCTCAGCAAAATCAGTGGTTTAGGTCTCAGTGCTTGAAGTAAAAGTATACTATGACTGTTTCATAATCATAAAGAAGTAGCTATACCAGTGTTGTACAAAAGGAAGTAAGTGATCATGACCTAAACATGCTTGGGAGGAAAGGGCAAGTGGACATGGGTGATAATATCAGCATTGCCTGGTTGTGGCTGGTGTGTGAGTTTCAGCTGGGGTCCTGGCTTGCTTTGTGTTTGCTCACCTTACTCTAGTTTACCTTGCTCTAGCAGATATATTTTCCACAAGCCAGAATCCAGGTCCAAAGTACATCAAACCATTAAAGAAACCTTCCAGAGAAGAAAAATAATGACTTACTGGTCACAGCTAGAACTATGGGTGTGCTTTCACGTGATGGTTGAGCCTACCTAATGTCTTCCTGCTTCTGAGGAGAGTGCTTCTGTCCTTCCTCAAGGCTTGCCATGCACTCCCATCAATTTTGGAAGCCACATGTCACCCTTTGATGAGTCTGCTCAGTTTGCTAGACCAGCCGAAAACTAGTCAAGCCAAGAAGTAAATAGTCTGCCAGTACAGACAACGCAGGTTTTACGAACACCAAAGCCTGAGGAAAGGTTGGGAATGCTGTCTGTGCATCCGGGGGTAGGGAATAGGCAGTACAAAGAAAGGAGGATTGGCCCTTTCCATGGCAGTAACCTGCCTGAATGTCACCATTATCTAGTGAAACATCAGCCTATGTCTCTGAGAAAATGCTGGAAGAGGTGCCTTTCTTTCGGGGAAGCAGAAGCTGTGTCCTAAATCCAGAATGTTTAAGAAAAGGAAAGAAAATTAGTAAAGATCTAGGGGTTACAGCCTTTTCCTCAGGTTACACTATGAGACTGAATGTGTTGGTGGGAACAAGATGGTTTTGAGTTACTTTAAGCATCTGCTAAAGGAAAAAGATTTTTACGGGTTCCTTCTCAATGGGGTCTTTTGAGTTATTGAGATGACTGAATGGGGGAGTTGCAGGTCAGCAAGCCAGTTTAGGAATGGTTTGGAAATGTGATTTCATCAGATGAAGGTTGAAAGTCCTAAGCCTTTCAAACCAGAAGCCATTTAAAAAGATTCTGAAGTGTACATCTCTGTGCGTTCATGATACAGACATTAAAGCCTCTGGAGTACCTTAGCATTACATTAGTGGTTGCTGCAGATTAATGTTGCCTCAGTTTAATTGTCTCAATTAAGCCACTCTTCTTTTGAACTGCCAGGATGAAGCAATTCAATGTCTTTATGGCCTTGTGCTAAGGAACAACAGGAGGCCACTGAAGGAGTCACTTGATGGTTTGGGATGAAGTCTGATCAGTTAAGGTGTAGCCTGAGGAGCTACTGACAGAAGAAGTAACTTTCTGCAGCACAGAGCTAGTAATAAACACAGGGGACAGAAAGCAACAGCACAAGCATTTACTAGGACACTGAACTACTAGAAAAAGTGGTTTCTGAGCAAGGAAACTGCCTTAAGTTGTTTCTGTTGTATTCAGTGTAACAGGTCTTAATGAGTATTATAAAAGCATCACTGTACTCTATCAAAGCAGTTCTCTTTTAAAAACTACTTGGTTTTCTTTTTAACATCTGTCTGAATAGGATAAGGATGACATTATTTTTGTCAGTGATACAGGTGTGTTACCTGTGTTACTACATTGCTAAGACTAAACATGATGTGTGCAGTTACATCATATGCTCTGCTGGCTCATAAAAACAGAGCCTGCAGGTACCATGAACAGCAGCGCATACTTCTAGATGCCCAGAATTCAAGCCAAGCCAATTGTTCATCCGCACAGATTTTAGTACTTTAACCCCCAAGTTAGAGAAAGGACATTTGCAAACACCAAATCAAATACGCAAAAAAGGAAATTCACATACCTTTCTGGTAGCAGAAAGGCAGAAATCTAAGTATTACAGCTGTCAATAACCCTCGAGTGTATGTATATTTGCATTGTGAGTATATAACAGGATATCTTTCATTTCTCTTTGTCCAAATCATCCTCCCATGGCTCTGGAAGTATGCTTCTCAGCTGTGATATGTTCAGAATGCAACTCACAGGGAACATCTTGCATGCATTTCAGAGGGACAGGTCATTCCTTTCCCCCTCAATATTTAAACTGTGTTTTTCAACAGTACGCTCCTTGACCTAAGCCACACACAAGAGTAGAAAAGAAATACTTTTATCTGCAGAAATGCTGAAAAGAGGTTCATAAAAGCTACTGTAAGATTATGCAGCCTTTTGGACATCAGAATAAAGCGAAGATACTTGTTCTGAACAGCAAGAGGCCAAAATGGACAACTGTCATGACAGTATCTAACATTATGACTACACCCATATGTGTGCAGCATTCCCAGGACTGCAGAGACTGAACAGAAACAGAGTGCCTGTATTTCTGTTACACAACATATGGCTCGGTTCTGTTTTTTTCATTAAATGACTAGGCAAAACTTAAATTTAATTGAAAGTAAGAATGATTTTATAATGTCAATTTTATAAATAAGTGTATTTCCCTATTTCTAAAGGACACGGTGTTACTTTTTAGTAGCCAAGACAACTATTTTTAGCTTAACCTACACACTGCTGAAATTGTCAGTAGACAGTATGCTGCTTTAACAGATGGGTACATGGAGAAGTATGTGAGAGCACCTCTATGTGCATCAAGTTTAAATGTTAGCTTGCATTGCCATACAGGAATACAGAGACAGCAATCTATGTAAAGCTCATGAAAGATGGGAGAATATACCATTGCAAACATTCAAAACTGCATAGTTTATAAATATGTGCCCTGGTTGCTATGGCACTTTTAGTTTTGGTGACTTACGATTATACAGCATCTAAAAGTAACCCACCTTGAAAGGCAGGGTTTCTGTGTAAGAATCACAGCTGACAAAATCAAAGAGCAAGAAATCTGTTTCTTATGTAATTTGCTCTAAAATCTTGTTAGCACTTTGTGCATGGTTTTCTTATCTCTTTTTTTCTGGATAAGAAATGTACCAGAGTTTTTACACTGTAGCTTATGTGGGTTTGTCACACAATCAGAGTAGAGAACACACCAAATTTAAAAATAGAAAGAATTACGTCTGTCAAATAAAAAAAAATGAAAGAAATGCCTTATTCTTATGGTAAATATCTCTGTCATGGCCTTTCCATGTTGAAAAAGGCTTTTATATTTTCTTATACCATCTCTCCTTTTACATAAGGAGATAATTACAATAATTTCATAAATCCTTATAAAATTCTGGAAGATTTATTAGAAAGCTTTGTGTCAATATATACAGTATTTATTACTGTCTCTTCAAATTACTCATTTTTCCCAGAGCTGGAGTTGATGAAATTAACTTTGATATATTAGTTTACTTCACTGGGGAGAAAAAAATGTTAGGACAAGATTTTTAGAAGCCACACTGTGTCTGTTGCAGATCAAGATGAAAGACAAGACAATAATTACCCTTAGGAGGTCAGAACAATTATTCCACATCCCAGAAGCTGACTATTTTGGGTAGTGCAAAAGCTGAATCTGTGTATTTCTGTGGTCCAGAAGCTTGCATGAAATAGCTATGAACAATGATTGTAATGCTTTTAAACAAAAACGGGCCCCAGGAAGGCACACTGATAACAATCTCATTGCTAAATCATTTTATTAATCACTTGAAGCCTGCCATTAAAGTAACTGAAAATATATACACACTTAGATGCTATCTCTGCAAATGTTTACATGGTTACCTCTAGAGAAAAGTAGTCCTCCTGAATTCAGTGCCAGTATTTGTATGTGGAAAATTACATATTCAATCACCTTTAGTGCTATGTATATACACTCAAACAAAAGATTTTCCAGCACACCTAGTGTGTTGGGTAATCTGGTAGAGATACACCAAAACAGCCTGATAAAACTAGGTCTACTTAGTGTGTCCTCAACTTGCACACATCAGGTACCCCAAATGGTGTCTCTTGTTAGCATACCATTATGCAGTTATCTAATTTGATCTCATGATATTTTCATGCAGTAATGACTGCTTTAGGATGAATTTTATACTCACTTTCACTATGATCTTCAAAAAGAGCCCTAATATATAGGGTTTGGTCTAACTCTCTGCACAAATTTCATCCTCCATGCTTGGGGAGCTAATTGGAAAACAATATCAGATTTCTGCAGCAAGTATTAGTGGTAACCGTGTATGTTTACCCCAATTAGTACTGAATTAGAAGCTGTTGACAGTCTCACCTGCCCTCAGCTACAGTGATTTTACAATGAAATTGAATGACATCAAACTGGTAGGATGGGATAAGGAATATGGCCCAGTATGCCTCTGCTATTTAAGTTATAGACCTTTATCCAAGATATGAGATAGAAAAAATACAGAAATTAAAACAATAATAATAATGCTTTTACTGCTATTCCCTTATTGTTCTGAATTTTATTGAACACAGAAAATGTAAACAATCGCAAAGATCAACCAGTTTACATGTATGTCAGCTCTACTTTTTGCTTAAGGAAGACCATATGCTTTGCTAGATCACATTTAAGGAGCATATATAATTTACTGCAGAGCACAAAGCTATCTGGGAAAGGCATATATACTCCATATATGTGGAATATCTGAATTTCAGCTGGCTGCAAAAATGAATAATACATTGGCTGTGGAGTCTGTAAAAAGCCTCACACATAATGTAACTCCCAAATGAGGTGAAAGCCAAAAAAATGAAAAAGTCAAGGAAAAATAGTCAGTGTAAGGAAAGATATTTGCTGAAGTTCTCTGAAGAGCTGGAGCTGAATCAGTGAAAAATGCCCTGGAGAAAGAATAAAAGGAAGCTATGAGACCTGGTCTTTTAAACCTGTCTTCAATGATACTTCAGAACACAAAAAGGCATGCTTTCTGAGGTGTAGAACTCTGCATTTCACTAACAAGCTGAAGGAGTTAAAGGAGGATCCATGACCAGAAACAAAAAACTGAGCTGGAGGAATGAAGTCAAGGAGAGGACACTGCAGCCCTGATGGACACATAAAAACATGCTCCCTAACAGTAACATTCTTAAAACTGAATTTTGAGTCAATGCCTATCTGCTTGCCTAGAATTACTTTGCTCCTAATAAAGTACTTGATTTAAACACTGCTTGCTGAAATCACTGTATTACATTCTTCAGCCATGTGGCGTTTTTGAAAATTTTTCAGCCAGCCAACTGAATGAGAGCAAAAGAGAAGCAGCATGCTGGGGAGGGTACATGTAAAATATTAGAGACATCTGGGTAAGGAGGACGTGGCTTTTATCTTGCACTGTGTTTCTCTGGGTTATAGTCCTCATCTCTTTAGGAAATGGCACTCAATTGAGAGTCTGTCCCCAAGGAGGACTGCCCACAAGGACAAGGCCACAGCAGACAGCTGGAGCCTGCAAAAATCCCCTCCTTTGGCATGAGTCAGTCGATGCAGCCAAGTTCTTGGCTGGTAAATACCATACTGGGCCGATGGTACCAGTGCTATGCCAAAGCACAACTCAATCACCCATGTGAGTAATAAACACTGCAAACACTGCTTCAGAAGAGCGTTATGGAGACAGCCATACCTTCAAACCCAGGAGCCTGAACTGTACCCCTGCATAATCACAGGGGCTCGCAATGGGAAGGTATAAATGACGTGCCAGGCAATTTTTCACCCACCTACCCAAGACTGCAAATCTTTCTCTGGCAAATCTTTCATCTCAACTGCCATCTTTTGCTCACAATCACATTGCAACTGCAAATTGTCAGTGCACTGTATGTCATGCATTGCTGTATGAGTGAATCTGGTGGTTACCATGCAAATAGCTCAAGATGAAGTTCTGCTCTGACAGACAGTAAGAACAACACATTGTTGCAAGTACTCTATAGCTACTACTTCCTGCAAAATGCTGCTGACATTTATATCAATAGAAGTGGAAATACGAAGCCTGCACAGGCTGTGATACTGCCCACCGTAAGCAGGAAACATTGTAATTAGGAAAGAACAAACCATGCAAAATTCAAAGTGTATGAGGTTTGGTGACCCTCTCAAACTATGCTTTGTTTCCTATAATTAGTTGAAAATAAAACTTTTTTTTTCCAGTAAGTTTAAAACTATTTTCATCCCCAGAGATGATTCAATTTAAAGCAAAATACATATTGCTTTTGGCTAAAGAAAACATGTTATGCATGGCAAAAAATTTACTATGTACAATAGCTTAGTTCCTAAAGTCACAACTCCAAATGAATACATTTTAGTCTTTGTATCTTCAAATACCGTATGCTTTGTTGTGAAAACTACTTGTTTTCTCTCAACAGAAAAGATGGATGTGCTTCCCCAGGTTTTCAGATAGCAGAAGTGACCTATAAGTAAAACAGAGTACAAGCACAGGGATTTGCCCACTGCCACACTGAAGCATCATGGCATATGGGAGATGGTGCTTCTGTGCAGCAAGCTGCCCTAACAGATGAATCTAACCTCCCAAAATGAGGGATCCTAAGGAAGACATCATTGAATTGTTTGGGTTGGAAGGGACCTAAAGGTCATTCAGATCCAGCTCCTCTCCCATGGGAAGGGACACCTTCCACTAGACCAGGTTGCTCAAAGCCCCATCCAACCTGGCCTTCAACACTGCCACGGATGGGGCATTCATAGCTTCTCTAGGCAACCTGTACTAGAGTTTCACCACCCTCACAATAACTTACTACAAACTCACTCCATTTCTCTCCTCCTTTCCTCTAGGTGGGTGCATTTACCCTATTTGCAAGTGCAAGCAGGAATGCTGATGCTTTATCACGTCTGACACAGAGGTGGCTGGCAGGGACAGCCAGCACCCCTCATGAAGGTGAAGAGCACCATGACTCCAGCTACAAAAGCACCTGGGAGCTGCACCTCTGAAGCTTGGCACAGGTTTCTGGGGGCAAGCCAAATAAACTGCACCATTCCCTATCCCCACACGCTTCGTTCTGGAGCAGCACACCCGTGGTCACCCTTCTGTGACAACCGCTTTACTGGAAAATCCCCCATCGCTTTCTGAGTGTGTTTTCTCGACTCTGACAGCAGGCACAACCACAGCGGGCCCTGGGGGCTACACCCAGGCAGGCAGCGGGTGCCGTGCGGCCGGACTGCTCCCCGGCTATGGCGGTGATTTCCGCCCCAGCAGGGCAGGGCAGGGCAGGGCAGGGCAGGGCGAGCCGCTGAACTCCTGAACTCACGGGCCCGAGCTGAGGAAAACCAAGACGGCCCCGTCCCAATCACAATACGCGCACAGGCACCGGCACCACCGACACACCCCTACCCGGCCCCCGCCAGCCACACCGTCCCTAAGCCCCGCCCCGCGGAAGTCTCGCGGTGTTATGCTAACGAGGCGGAGGACGCACCGCCCCTCCGGTTGCCTCCCGCCTTGTGCCCTCCATCTGGGTGGGTGAGTACGGGCCGCGGTGCTCTGTGGGATACTGGCGGTATAGTCTATCCTCTGTGCGGCCGTAGCGGAGGGGCCCGGCAGGAGCAGGGTATGAAGATGGCGGACGCCAAGCAGAAGCGGAACGAGCAGTTGAAGCGCTGGATCGGCTCCGAGACCGACCTGGAGCCGCCCGTGGTCAAACGCAAAAAGACCAAGGTGAAGTTCGATGACGGCGCCGTCTTCCTGGCCGCCTGCTCCAGCGGGGACACTGAGGAGGTGCTGCGGCTGCTGGAGCGGGGCGCCGACATCAACTACGCCAATGTGGATGGGCTCACCGCGCTCCACCAGGTCGGTGCGGCGCTGTTCCCGCCGGCCGCGGGGCGGGGTGGGGGGAAACCTGGGTGAGCTCCGCGGCGGGAGCAGGGCTTGGGCAGACAGGGAAGGGGAGGGGGGCGAGGCCGGCCGGCCGGCGGAGTGCGCTCCGGGAGGAGGTGGAGGAGGAAGGGGCCGGAGGCGGCTGCTCTCCCCTCCGCTGGGGGGTGTCGGGGCGAGGAGGGGCCGGCAGCGCGGGGCGGGAGGTGGTGGCCCCCGGGGTCAAGCTCGGGGCCGGCGGTGGCCTCGGGGAAGCGGCCCGAACCCCCGGGCTGAAGGAGCGAGAGGCTGCGCCCTCTCCCCGCGGGCCGACTGGCGGAAGGGGGCGGCTGGGCCTTTCCTTCAGTGGGGAGGAGGTGCCGGTGACCCTCTTTCGCTTTGCCCGTCGCCTCTTTTCCCCTGCTGGCAGCGCCTCCCTCGGGCGGGACCGGGGGGCGGCCGGGCAGGTGCCCCCCGGCGAAGGGGTGGTGGCCGGCAGGTGAGGGAGGCGGGCTCGCCTTGGGGGGCGCTTCCCCCGGCTGCCTCTTGCCTGGGATCCCGGTAGCAGTTTCCTGCTTCCCTCGTTCCCCCGGTTTCGCAGCAGTCGATCCGATTAAACCCGGCTCCTGCGTGCGGGAGGGCGTGCGGAGAGACGGATCGTCTGTTTCTCCCTGGTTTCTAAGGGGAGCCAATGTTTTGTTCCTAATATAGAAACGTGTATCGATAACAAGCTTCTTGCTTTCTTTAGTGATGGCTTCTGCCGCAGTGTGAAAGCTGAACTTTAAGGGGAGCAGAGCTCTTTACATTTTTCTTCCGTGCGTTGGAGAGCAGTTAAAAAACGAATCCATATTGCTTTGTTCTAGCGCGGGTATGTGGGAGGGGGGGCTGGTGCAGAGGGAGATAACTTTCAGTTGGGGTAGGGGGGGAATGGAAGGGAAACTGGCTGTGAAGTTTCCTCAAAATGGATGCTTTGTGCATGTTGAACTTCGTAGCAGTCTGATTGGAATCTCAAAACGTTAGCCAAATAAGGAAAGGCTGTGGCAATCCGGAGATAATGCGGGTTTGCATGAATAGTTTTTGTTTCTCTAGAAAGCCAAAAGCTTCCACACGATATTAGATTCACTGCATATCCAAAAAGCAAAACCAAACATACATAAAAAAGGTATTTGACAGGCTAGCTTATTGATCTTTAAGTTTAGAGTTTGTCCAGTAGCTTGAAAAAAGTATCTGTTAATGATTGAGATGTAGGTTGATCAAGTAGAAATCTTCCCAGAATGGTTAGGTGAGGTAACTATATATACACACACAGTGCTTTTTTTCAGTTCACCAGCTCATTTTTGTTTAATGTATTTTATCCATCCCATATAGATTTTTCAAGGATGTCAGGCTCTGACAAACATACAAATATGTACGTTTACCCATAGTCCTGTAGAGAATCTTCTCCTGAACTTAAGATAGAGAATTCTGCTAGTCTTTGCTGTGTTTCCTGTGTGTAAGTTGTCGCTTGCTCCCCTGTGAAGGGTATTGGTTTACTTTCAGTTGTGAACTGAACTGGAAGAATGAACGTGTGTTGTTGTTAAGGCTGTCAGCATGTTACTACAGCAGGGTTACCTGACTTAAGGCTAGCTTGTCACTTCACAGCAATGTTTTATGTATTTAGCATTCTCTAATCAAGCTATGATTGCTTAATGCTTCCAGGATAGCTCTGTATCAGAAGTCATACCTTAACTGGTTAGAGTGTTGGGTCCAAGAGTTACTGTACTGCAGTGATTGGTAGGAAAGGATGACGTTTGATTTAACTGTATTGTTAGAATATGAGATGAGTGATGTTCTCCCTTTGTGAAATCCAGAATGCATTTTCAAGATGTTTATGATGCTATATACCACAAAACCTCCATCAAGATCATTATGAGCTTATTGTCCCCTTCCTTTTACCTGTAGTCAGCTTGCAGTTTTGAAGGGAACAGAGGTGAAGATTTACATCACTGCTAAAACTTGCTCTCTCTCTTCCTCTCCTATTCCCCTCCAGTGATACTGAAGAGCCTTTTCTGGTTTGATACATTGGAAAGCAAATAAAAGATCAGTTGTGAAGTTATAATTGTCTTGAGGCTGTCCTGTAAATGAACATTGCCTGTTGCTATAAAAATGAACATTGCCTGTTTGCTATAAAAAGCATATAAGAAATCCCTGCTTATGACCCAGCTGTTAATGGTTTCACTTTGTTATTATTAATAAATCTTATTTTTCTCTAATATGCCATATAAAAGGTGCAAATCCTACATGATGCAGCTTATAGCATGAATTAATTTTATCAGTCTTGGCTGTGGCATGGAACAAAGCTTTCATCTGCTCCCAAAGGAAACTCTTCAAAAACTTGTCATTCTTTCTGATAGAATTTTGACTGACTGATGTCAATTGTGCTGAAGTTTGTGTTGTTGTGCTTAAGACTGCCATGGCTTGCTGTTGCTTTGTGGTTTGTTGATTGTTTTGTTATTGTCTGTCACATCCTGTGTAGACTTTACTGCTCACCAGAATACATTTGTTTCAGCAAAGATAGAGTCACTTTATCTTTTTTTTTTTTGGGTTGTGGCCTTTTTGTTTTGCGTCAAACTTTTTTTTGTTATTGAGAACAAATGAATGTGTGAAATAGCAATAAATATTTAACATATTAGTCAGCTTTTTTTTTCTGCTAGATATGACAGTTACAGACAGAAATATAAGTGGTGTTTTCTTTTCCATGGCCCAGGTAGTTGGAAGTGCTAAGGGGAAACTACCATTAATGCTGAAATTCTGATGAACTTCAGATCTGGTCTTTAATGGAGCATCAAGCTTTGTTACTAAAGCCATTAACTACTCTGATACCAGTGAGGTAGACAGCCATCGCTATCGGGAAGCTTTGTGTAATACTGTTTTTCTTAATACATATGGGAAAGAAAAAATTACAACTGGCTTGGTAGCTCAGAGGCGGAGGGGGGGAGAGTGTGTGTATATATGTGTATGCATGCATATATCTATCTATATAATGTAGGTACTTTATTCATGTTTTGACAGTGTCAGTAAGTGATTTTGTTTTATATTTTCATGTGCATAAGTGAGTGGACTTGAATGCATAATATTTGAGGAGGCATCACATAAAACTTCTGTGAAGTAAAGATCTTGCAGAAGGGGAAAAATATGTCATTAGATGATGATGATTATTCCTGTATGTGATGTTGGGTTCAAATGTCATTCTCTTTAAGAACTTGTTTTAGCATAAGTTCAGGTTAGCCCTTCAGCACAAAGGAGCAAACTAGGTATACCAGTTTTCTTTCTGTGGGAGATATAAACAATGTAGAATATTGCATCAGGGTAGTATGTATTCTGCTGCAATATTCTGTTATGTAGGTATTATAGTTTGTGTATATCTGTAAGACCGGAAAACTTGCATTTAAGTTACACCTTAAATTTACAGTAGGATTTCTGCTCTGTTTAGTTAGTGGAGGTTGAAGTTGGTTGTTTTTAAATCTTATGTTCTGAGACAGTTCTCATGCAAGATGAGATCTAATTTATAGATAGTGCAGCTTTTTTTAATCTGCTTTAACAATTGTATGCAAGGAGAATGTGAGAGAAAAAAGAAGCCCAAAGGTGATCTATGAGCTTGCAGATTAATAGTTTCTGCAAAGGGGGTGAGAAGTGGCATTTTCTGAAATAATGTAAAGAAGAGACTATATACTGCTTTCTAAAAATCTTGGTCCCTTTTAGGGAAGGCATATTTATTTAGAGTGGGGCTAAATTTGATCATACTGAAAACTTAGCATCTATCATTCCTCAGAATTTGGACTCTTCCTCTACTTCCATGAAAGATACCTTGGTTCAGTAGCTCTGATTGGAATTTATTGCTGAAGTTACGCAAAGTAGTTTGCCTAAACTTGTAGAGCTTTGTACAGGATAGAGGAGCCTACCCTGTCTGGGCAGCACCACGGGAAGGCTGCATGTGGTGGGGAGGGACTGTGGTGTGACCAGTTTCCTGGAAGGCTGGATTTCCTGTGCTCACTGCTCCCCTGGGATCATGGGGTGTGCGCTGTGGAGTACCTGCACGTTCCTGATAAAGAAGCCAGTTGAGATTAGCCTGTGGTTAGGTATGACAATTTATGCAGCCAGCTTTTTGGCTGCCCTTTTTCTTTGAGTCTGCCCAGACCTGGGAGGTGCTAACCTGTTTTTTTGGCCTCATTCTCTCTGGGTGAGGAAGGTGGGAACCGCAGCCTAATTCCACCACATAGAAAGCAGCATGTTCTGCTGTCTTGATCTTGTTTTTTTTGTTTTTCTGGGCAGGGTACTGCTTTGGAAGTAAGTTAAAGGAAATAGTCTTGGCTGCGCATGGGAATCGTTGAGTACTGTACGTGTTGTCATTGGTGAAAGCCGAACAGGCTCCTAATCATTATGGAAGCTCCCATGTGCTCTTTTTTTTTTTCCCGTCCAGTTTAATTAAGCAAAGTTTCCCAAAGTTCTCTTTGTTGCCAGTACCTGCTGCAACTGTTCAAGTACTAAATTGAATCTGAGCATGAGACTGTTTTACCGACATTAGTTATGTGTTAGCTTGCAGGCATAGCAGTATGCAGTGTTAAATAGAAATTTTGATTTGATGCCACTGCTGTAGGGCCCTGCCGTGTTGATCCCTCAGTAGTAGTTAAGATACTGAGAAACTGCTCACAAGCGTGTTTCGCTGAACACTTATTCTCTCTAGCTGATTGAGGATGGTTACTGTTGTCTTAATATTTCCTGTGAGTTCCATGGGATTAATTTCTTTGATAAGAAGTACCTTCCTTTGCAGGAGTTTCTGCAATGGCTTAAGTGAAAAATTCTCTCAGGACTCTCTGTGGCATGCTTATAGTACCTGATATGGTAAAGGGTGTCGTTACTGTGGGCATTAGCTGTTATCCTTGTTACAGCACCCTTTCAGACAGCAAGGAGTGATGAAAAAGGGACATAAAATCTACCAGCACTGGTTCCCTTTGCCTTAGAACTTGATAGAGGACATTAAGGCTATGCTGTTGGAATCCTTTTTGACAAATGATAACACAGGTCACGTATTTGAGCTGGGGCCACGGCATGCCCAGCATGTCAAGTCGTAAGAGCAAAGAACAGGTTGCTACAGTCTTAAATCTCTAGGGTGTTTGAATCATAACAGTAGCACCCAACAACCAAGGATAAGGAAGATATGGAAATAGCTCAAAGCTATCTTGGTAACCTCCTAGCTATGACTTCTGCACTGCCTCGTTTGGAGAGTGAAAATACTGCTGCGTATGGTAAACTTACTGTTTTTTCAAGACTGTCAAGTGAAAGAGCTTCCTTTTGTGCATAAAGGTTGCTTAAATCTCATTGTTTGGAGAGGAAACAGCCTCCCACCCACTGAACCTCCTAATGCTCTTGTTGTAGGTGATACAGAACTGAGGATTTTGGAGTCATTTGCTCAGCTTTTATTATGTTATCCTGTTGATTTTTTTTTTTTCCCCTTTTTTCTTAATTCTCTATGTGTGTGACAAAGCAGAGCAAATGAGTCTTGGAATAAGTGTAATGTTGACTTCACTCAGTGATTAGACTACAGAGGCATATTTGTTTGAAATCCCTTTGTAATAGGAGTGGTTTCTTGTGCAAGCCGTAGATCTTTCTCTCTAGTTACAGTAGCTAGGTTCAGATTCTACAATAAGTACTTGTTAGCTTCCTACTGATCTTGTCATCTAAGTTTTGGGTTCTATTTTTTTTTCCCCTTTGAAATGGAAACAAGAAGAGGAAAGAAGATGTGATTTTTCATAATGTACTTTAATAATAGAAATATAAATGCTGCATTCAAAATAATTGTGTGCTGTGTGGTGTTTTACAAAAGAAACAAGTCACATTCTTTTCATGTTTTTAGGTTTATATCTACAAGTGTTTCTTAGCCTTATCATGGTCTGTCAAGTTTGAACCTGGGATTTCTGTGCCTGGTTACGTAGCAGTTGCCGTTGCTATGGATATTTCATGTGCACAAGTAGAATAACCCAAGTGAATTCTAGCATATAGTAGTTAAGTATTTAAAGGAAGTTTCCCTGTTAGTGTGACTGACAAATTTCTTAAATTTACTTAGTCATGGAGGAAGAGTTATGTTCAATGTAAAAATGAATTCAACTGGTAAGGCGTTAGTATTTACCAAAGCTAATGTTTGGGGATAATTTCTGCTGGTCTTTAGCTATGAATTTCACTGTGGCATTGATGCTGCTTTTACAGTAAGGCTTTATCTATGGATTTCTGTGTATACTGGCATATTCTTGGTATTGTTAGAACACTCCATGATAAATCATCAAAAGCCTGTAACATCTCATCTGGACTTGTAAGAGTAGATGAGGTGTGCTCTTGTATGAATAAAATGTATGTGAACATGCTTGATTTGAGGCTTTTTGATCTTGGCATTGTAGTAGCAAGTGTATTGTTTTTTACCAAATTACTAATTTTCAGTTTGTTAGCTAAATTTTAGGGTAGGAGATAGAAGCAGTCACTATAAATCATTACAAGAGGTACAGTTAGGTCTTCTAACTGAGGTTCTACATTCCAGGCTTAAGGGCATATGCTGAATTTTAGTTGGAACAGATGGTTTGACAGGCTCTTGGCCAGTTCTTCACTTGTTTGCCCTTTGCTCATACTCTCGCTTTCTTTCTCAGAGTTGTTATTTGGGCTAATAAGATGCTTATTGCAATATTCTCAAATTAAGAGCCCAGAAAATGGCTTGCGTCTTTCTGTGTCATTGTGACTTCTGAGGGTGGACTGACAGTGGAACTGAGGAGCATGCATGTGCTCTAGCACGTACTTACATTTTATCCAGGAATATGTTCTGAATGTATCAGACACTGGTATGTTCTGAAAGGAATGTGGTGGTAGTTTTGGATAACTATAGCATGAGTACACCTTTCTGGGACTCTTGCAACCAAGAAATTGTGAATTATGCCTCATTACTGTCATGCAGTGGTATCAATATAGAGTATATGCATATTGGACATGCAGTGTATGAGGACATTTACCTAACAAAAGTTATATCAGTGCTTTACAAAATCTTTCTTTGTTGATCTGGGCATCTGTAAAATGCAAACTGGAATGCAGCTGCAAGACAGTGAAGCTGTTGGTAAGCTGGACAGCTTCTGATGCTGCTGGGTGGGTGGAGACATTCCAAGCTCCTTTACTTTCCTATAAGCATTCCTGAAATGACAGTCAATGGAAAGCATGGCATAAGAGTGGCAGCATTCCTCAGCTGTTTCCTTTCTAGTAATTTCAGGACTGTAAGGATAGAACAAGAAGGCAGAAGATGAACAGGGTACTTAGGAGCAGAGGGGAACTACTTCTAGATTTATTTTTTTAAATGCTTTGTATTAACAAGACCAGCTTTCAGTTGGTTTTTGAGAACACAGAATCAGCCACTGTGCTTATCCTGGAAACACTGAATCTTTGACAACTCATTCACAAAACCAAAATTAGAGCAATATGATGAAGTCTTTGAAGAAGACTGTTTCCCATTTATGCCTTTGTGGTGTTAGCACTTAACCCATTAACAATATATTTCTCAGACTAATGGCTTGTAAAGGTCTGTTAAACAGTGAAGAGTGAAGCTGGCTGTAAGAGGAGGTAAACCCCCTGGAAAAAACCAGCAAACGCATCCTCATTTTGGGCCTACACTCAGAAGTGAGTTTGTCTGCAAGGCTCCAAGTTACTGCTGTAACTTCTGAATACTTCTATGTTTGATCTGTAGCAAGCGCATAGCCACCTGTTTTAATACTCAAATATTTGTAAGAGATGGGGGTTAGAAATGGTTCCAGCTCTAAAACGTTCTGTCAGAGACCAAGTCTCACCGATTTTAATTTTATTATTTTTAATCAGTCTGAAATTTCCTTTGTATGTTATGACTGTAATTTCAGGGTCTTGAGTTAAAACAATAAGAATTTTCTTTGATGTGATCAGTTAGCAGCCAGCGGTGATTACTATGCGAGTTTTAGTTCCGGGCTTATTATTTACTTAGTTCTGCAGTTGCTGTTTTACCATCCTCATAGTGGAGCTAGAGGAGTAACCAAAGTGTCTTCTGTATACATACTTGAGTATTTGAAGTTTCTTGCGCATCAGGAGATTACATGCAAGTGTTAGCCTTGTGCTGTGGATTTCAAATATCCACAAATATACAGATACATTTATACCACTTCTGGTGTGAATTTCATTTTCTTGCTACGTTTTTGCTTCTTTCACAGAATGACTGAGATGCAACATGAAAGCTGCTTGTTAATAGTTTTCTTCAAACTTACAGGATGAATTTGCCTAACAGGGTTTTTTTTTTTCTCACTTGAATTGAGTGTTTGTCTAAGGCAAAATAACAGTATCTTCATCTGGTAACAAAAGTGAACATAGTTGACAAGCGTATACCCTGATAAATGCGTGTACACTGATACATGTGTATGGTCAGTGCCACCTTTTGAAACAAACTTAACTTGGATGAAGCTTTTGCAGAGAAGCTGCATTCCTCTGTCAAATTCAGGAACCTTGTGGGCCCCTTTTGAAACCAGAATACTGTCTTGGACTTCTGGCTTTGAAACTCTTGGCTTACTGGTGTCCTGAAATTTGCTTTAACATTCTTGATTGAAAACCTGTGCTTTCATTACTGAAGGGGAAACTTTGTTATTTTAAAGCTGCAAAATATGTTCTTCCTAAGTTCTAACAGAAGTATTGCTGCTTGCAGTATGTTCATGCATCTATGCAATTGTACTTGAATGAGTAGGCTTTTAAGAATGATCTTAAAGAAATCAATGAGACTTCTCCAAAAGTATGTCCCCAGTCCCAGAGATGGAACAATCCTAAACATTATTTCTTTGATCAGTCTTAATATTTGACTACCTTCCCTGTATCCCATAAAATATAAGTAACCCTGCATATTGTTGTTGTAGCATTAAGTTATTTTTTAAATCTACTCACAAAAAGTCAGCAACTCTTGAACTTGCTTTATTAACCTGTTTTCTGGAAATGTTTTCAAATCAGTCCAGCCTGGTGCTTTAGGTGTTAAACTTGTTGCAGACTTGGGCAAAAATGAATTGCCTTAGGTTTTAATCAAAGTAGGGTAACAGCACTGTGCCTATGGGCTAGATTGGGACTCCTGTTGTTGAGTAATAATCTTATTTCTATAAAATCATATAAACCAGTGTTTTAGAAAACTTGCCAAACTTCACAATGTTTACCACTTATTTTGTTCAACTACTGCCACGTGAATTATGTTAGGTCCTAATTATTAAAATTTCATCCGCAAGGAGCTTTCTCTTTGTCTCCTACTCAGTTGAAAATAAAAGTTAAACACTTTCATCTCTGAAATGAGAACTTTTGTGTAATGGCAGTTTCTTGGCTTCTGAGGGGAGGGGGTGCAAGGTTTCACTAACAGGGTCTTGTGAGTTGGGGTATTGTTTGTCACTCTAGACATGGCTTTCTGGTCACTCATTTTCTACTTGCTTGCAGACAACCTAGCCAAATGTTTGGCATGTATTTCTCTGTATAGCTACACTTGTATGTGTGTAATAGTGGTATTAAATGCCAATCCTCATATGTCGCAGTGAATATCAGGTATTTGTATGCTTAGGAAAAGAAACAACTTTTCTCCATTTCCCTGAAGAAGTAACTTAACAGACCTGGAGGCCCTTGTGCTTTATGCTTGTAACATACTTGTAAAATACTGAAGGCAGTCACTTACAAGTATATGATTGCTCTCTGTTTTAGTTGAGCTGCCCTCAAACTTGGTTTTGTGTGAAATAGTTTCTTCATATTTTTACCTGCCATTTGCAATGTCATGTCTTAGTCACAGTCTACCTGGCTTTGGCCTCATCTGTCAAATGTGACTTCAAAGAAAGCTCGTTAAATTACTGTATAAACAAGTTTTACCTATTCCTGTATGTAAATATAGCAGTGGTGATTTAAAACCTGCAATTTCAGAGGAAAATGATATGTGAATTTTGGTGTGAATGCTAGGAGATACAGTGCTTATTTTGCAAAATGTTCATCAGTTACTGGCCACGGTAAGAAGATGTGGCAGCAGGGGAGCGAGCTCTTTTCCAATTGTTTTCTCAGCAATCGAAGGGGATGCTGTACTTCTCCATAAAGTGTCGATTGTAATTAAAGCTCTGCATTTGCAGGGTCAAGTGGTGTTTGGATTTTTAGAATACCTCTCTGCTGCTTGTTAAAAAAAAATTGCTGCAAATAAATACTGCTGAAAATGTGGCACTTGCTGCTCTTTGTTTTGGTACACAGATCGCTCCAGATATAAAAATAATGAATGTAAAATAATGGGAATCTATATTCATTTTAATAGTTTTGTGAGAAGAAAGGCCTAAGAGGAGCTGTAGCTGGGAACCAGGAAGAGGCTGTCTTGAGAAACTTAATGCTTTAGCAACATATACCAATGCTGGATGCAACTGTAGATACTGATGTGAAGTATGGAAACATGGGCAATCCTGGCTGCTTGTATATAGAAATTACAGTTTAAAAGAGCTATTGCTTTTCTAAAAGTAGCATGAGAGATGTGGGGGATTTCATCCTTTCACTAATTTCCTCTAGAGAATTGTTCCTGAATTAGATTATGCTAGTGCTAACCTCTATATGTAGTTATCTGTCCTTCTCTTAAAACTAGTAATTCCTAACTAATTCCTTGCTAATGGGCTAGCTTTGCACTAATGAGTAGCAATGATAACCTAATTTCATAAGGTTGTCAAGTTTGGAATCCATGTTCTGTCCTAGTGTGTAAGAAATGTTAATGATGTCTTACGATGAGGTTACTTAAAAGAAAAAAACTAAAAGCAGATAAGGCATTTTTGCCTTTTTCTCCCTCTAGAGAAGACTGCGCTTCATTTAGGGATAATTGTAGCTAGATAACTACCATTAATTGGGAAGAAATATTTAGTATCACATACTCGGTTTACATGATGATATGGTAGATTACTTCTGCCTCTTTAGTAGTGCCAGCATGTTGGATATAACTCTTCTGTTTTTATGAGGGAGAACGTGCAGGAGAAGAAGGTATTTGTGTCACTGGGAGAAAAAGCCCATTCCCATTTAACTCTCCTTTTATCCTTTTTTTTTTGTCATGCAGTTGTTCTGTGACAGCTTGAAATACTGCCTTTTGTATTTAAAAAAAAATAAAATAACTTAGTTGCTAGAGTTCATTCAGTGTATCTAAATTCTTAGACAATACTTTTCCTCCCCAGTCCCTACTAGAAAAGCAAAGCTATATGATATCAATAGGTCTGAGTATGTTGCAGATGATGGAAATTCTGTTTGGAGAAACTTGCATGGTAGGCTTAAAGTGCTAGGTGATTCTGTGGTACTGTCTTAACATGCCTAAGAAGGACTGATTTATCTTCTCGCTAGTTATAGGTTAGCTCATATTCAGGTTTAGTTTGTTGGTTTTGGTCTTGCTTAAGCCTAGAGGTTTCCCCAAAGTATTTGAATGTCACATTGCCTTCAGTAAGAACTTCGTGCTCAAACATGTCATTGCTCTTCTCCCTTCAAGAAGAACTACCATCCTGAACAAACTTTACTGAAGACTAATATAAGTATTTAATACAGTTTTCAGTACAATTGAATACAGTTCTAGAGTCAAATGACTGTTGGAGTTTTTCTTAATCAGCAATTTCAGTGGAGAGTTTGAAAAGATCATTTAAATATGAAATCTTAAGTTGCAGCTACAACATTCAGTACCTGGTTATATTTGGTAAGATAACTGGAGGCCTATGACTGATTACCCACTCACTTTAACTAGCTGCCTTATTTAGTATCTACCGATTGAGATCTATACATATGAACTCTATTTGTCCAGTTTGAGAAGCGTGCTGTGTCCAGAATGCAATAGGAATTGTCAGCTCCTAATGCAAAGTGCCGTTAAACTTATGCCAGCATAAAAAGGACATGGACCTATAGGAGCAAGTCCAGAGGCTCCGAGGAGACCTTAGAGCAGCCTTCTAGTACTTAAAAGGGGCTCTGCAAGAAATCTGTAGAGGGACTTTTTTGCAAGGGCATGTAGTAACAGGACAAGGGGGATGGCTTTAAACTGAGAGGGTAGATTTAGATTAGATAGTAGGAAGAAATGCTTCACTATGTGGGTGATGAAGCACTGGAACAGGTTGCTCAGAGAAGCTGTGGCTGCCCCATCCCTGGAAGTGTTCAAGGCCAGGTTGGACAGGGCTTTGAGCAACCTCGTCTAGTGGAAGGGGTCCCTGCCCATGGCAGGGGGTTGAAAGTGGATAATCTTTAAGGTCCCTTGCAACCCAAACCATCCTGTGATTGCATTTAAAGGGTGTTTTTTTTGGTGTGTGTTTTTATTTTAAAAATATGGCACATAAATAAAAAGCATCAATAAAAGTTGAAGGCATGCAAACTATGGGCATTCCAATAAAAAGCCAGACAACACTTAAAAGTAGCTTTCTGCTGAGAAGCATTGTTGGCATCAGAGTCATAGATTCTTCAGTGACATAGTTTATCATCAACTACACCGAGATATGACTCAAGTGCTTGCTTGAAGAGCTGATGTGTAATTTCCCCCTTTTTGGAGATCTTCCAAGGACTTTGTATCTCAGCAGCTGTTCACTTACCTGTACATATAGTAACAAGTTCTGAAGTCTTTTTCAAGACAAACTCATGTGACTTGTGTTTGGAAGGCTTTGCTGTCTTAATTTCTTCCTTCTAGGATTTCAAGCACTTTTAATTTCTTCTCTATGATGTGTATTCTATGGCTAAGTTAAATGACTTGAGCATAGAAGAATTTTCCTGATGTTTTTCCTGTTCATTTTGCTTTGTCATATTTCACTGCTGATAATGTATCTGATGATAACATGCTCTGCATTCTGTTAATACTTGGAAGGTGTTTATGCAGAATTTAAACAAATAACATCCTAAGTCAACTGATTTGGGCTGCTTTATTGTAGCTTAAACTACAAATGCTACTTGGATATTAAAACCATTTAAGCCTTTAGGTAGAACCATCAATTTTTAAAGCAGATATGGCTTAAAATCTGGTGTCAGATGTTTGGCGGTTGAGCTCATGTGACAGGTTGTAAAACTGAGGAGTGTCACTTAACTATGAATGACATCACTAACATTTTTATCAATACACTTCTGTACTTATCTTTGGTAGCTGTCTGATTCATGAGACCCATATTACATTGTACAGCTGCATAAGTTGCTCTTTGAAGAAGGTATTTGACCTACACAAAGGTGGGCACTGGGAAAGACAGGGTAGGAAATATTCCCTGATCATAAGATAGAACAGTGACTGGAATACTTTTTAACCCAGGTAAACTGCCCCTTTTTCTGTTCTCCTGTTTCCTTGCTCTACTTAAGTTACAGAAACTGGATCTTGACAATCAAATTATTTCAAATGATTTTTAATAAATAAGCACTACTTGGTAGTTACTTGTGATTTTAGAGGTATAAAAGCAGGCTCTGAATTCAAGTCTGCATCTGTAGAGAGTTTAACAAGGTGCTAATGCTTATGGAAACCCAGCATGTGCTCTGTGTTGATTTCTTCCTTCAAGAAAGGTCTGTCACAGGTTTGTTTTCTTTCTTTGGTAGTATTGGCAGCCATCAGGACACAGGATATTTACATCTTTGCTCCTCTTCATAAGATAACACCCCATCCCTCCAGACAGAAAGCTGTTCGAACCCTGAACACCATGATTGCACTATGAATTTCTCTGAAATGTTTCTACTCTGCTTAATGCAGGGAATAGTAGAATGTGACGAGTTGTTCCTGTAAAGCCTGTTATGTGAACCCAAGATTTCTGTGAACTCTTGCTCTTGTCAGTCTCAGTTTATATATTGTTAAACGCCTCTGGCACTTTCAAGTGAGTCTTGATTCCTTGATAATATTGATGACTCCATTAGGTTATTTACCTTCTTAATTTTGAATATTTCTGGGTCATGTCTCATTTTAGTAATGCTGTGACTTTAGAAGTTGCATACAAGAACTTAAATTCTTACGTTAAGATGCAAATAATTTGCCTGCTTTAGGCTCAGTGTAGCATGTGGGTTTTCTACCAATTATCTTAATTTATGAATATAAGACTTGAAGTTCCATATACATCAGTTCAGTTACTGAGTTTTATCAGTTGGTGGAACTTGACTTCTTGAAAACATAATGCTTAGGAAGAAAAGTAGTTAACCACCAGTGAGTATTGTGAAAATAATCAGTCTCTTGGAGGAAAATTACCTATTTCCCAGAAACACTTTAGTCATACAACAGTAATAATGTTGCCAATTTAGAAGAGGATGCTGAAAGAAGGGAAGTTGCTGCTTACAAGATCATGCTGGTGCATAAAGGGTGAGTAGCAGACTGTTGGTGGCCTGCTGGAATAAATAGGGAAAGGTAATTTGTCTGTCCCATCTGCTTTGTGGGAGTGGAGAGGATGACACCAGCACTTAATTTGCAAAATTACAGCTTCAGATTGGAACAATGTCTAAACCAAAAAATCAGGCAGCAGGTTACTGGCTAAGTGGACAGGTCCATAATGCAAAGAGAAACCTCTAGCCAGCAGGGCATGCATTCTGGTAGTTGAGCCAGTAGTTCTGGCTACTTTGCTTTTATTTGAATGTGTATTCTGAGGCCTGTTTAACCTGGGGGTTTTGACTTGTCATCATGTTTGTCCCTTTGGCTCTGTCACAGCTAATGTCTACAGAAGCAGAAAACAAAGGGAAGTGCTTCATCTCACTGAATGAGGGAGCACAAAATGTTAGATTGGACCATTTGTGGTAAAGGCTGTAGGAGTTGCCATATGAAGTGAAAAACTTGTGCAGAAGATGCTGTAATTATAAGCAACTGTGGAGAAGAAAAGCTATGTTTTTGCAACAGAAATGCATGTTCTTTGTCTGCAAGTATCAAGAGGTTATAGGTAAGAGCAAACTTATAATGGTTTTGGTTGACTGTGTAGTTTTAAAACTATTTGGAGGTGCCTTTGTGATCTATTCCACTTCAAGAACTTTCAGTTTCTAGCCCAAAGAGTGGTAGTGTATTTTTTAAAATAGGCTGTTGTATATCTTTTTCTCCCTTCCCACTTCAAGTGCAAGCTACATCTGTGGTTAATAATTCTTAACATTGAGTGGTTTTTCTTTGCAGTTATTAGGAGATGTGTTCATGCCATGTAGTCTGTTGAACTCAAGGGATGCCATGAATATCAGGGTTGAATAGGCAGGTGTGCTCTAGAACCTTCAGGTGGTGGTGTAGTTCACCTGCAGTATCCCCATGTTATTACTAGGTCTCCATACTATTTTTACTAGAGTTTTGACAGCCTTGATTAGCAAATGGTACAGGTGCTTTGCTGGTTCACTGTGTTCTTCAGCCATGAGTCCAGCGCAGAGCCACAAAGATGATTAAGGGAGTGGAACATCTCCCTTATGAGGAGAGGCTGAGGGAGCTGGGTCTCTAGCTTGGAGAAGAGGAGACTGAGGGGTGACCTCATCAATGTTTACAAATATGTGAAGGGTGAGTGTCAGGATGATGGAGCTAGGTTTTTTTCAGTGATGTCCAGTTATAGGACAAGGGGCAATGGGTGTAAACTGGAGCATAAGAGGTTCCATGTGAACATCAGGAAAAATTTCTTTACTGTGAGAGTGACAGAGTACTGGAACAGGTTGCCCAGGGGGGTTGTGGAGTCTCCTACATTGGAGATATTCAAGGCCCGCCTGGACAAGTTCCTGTGTGATGTACTCTAGGTTACCCTGCTCTTGCAGGGGGTTTGGACTAGATGATCTTTTGAGGTCCCTTCCCACCCTTGGGATTCTGTGATTCTGTGATAAATAGTTACACTTTTGGCTTTACTTATGTTGATGAATCTTTTATACAGTAAATTTCTAGAATGTCCTTTTTGAGCTTTGGAATTCAAACAAATATGTCAACAGTAACTTTTTTATTTCTTAAAAGAATTTTCAAATTGGCAAGCTTTACTTTTGTCCTCTCTAACTTGTGTTGAGTTTGACCTGTGATTTCAATATACATACCACATACAGTGAAATAATTGTGAATTTTACTGTGTTGCCATATTTTTTTCCTATATTATGCCAGTACCTGTAATGCTTTGTACTTCCACTGTTATGAATCAGTAATGCCTTTTTTTTTCCTGAGTTCTGGGGAAGGAGAAGAATGGATGTTCTGCACTTGCAAATCAGAGAACATATGTTGTACATGCTACTGAATTTGATGACAGAGGAGTCTTTGAATGTGTGAAGCGAAAATGCTTCACACCATTACCGAGTATGGGATTATTGAATTTGTAGTTTACTTCAGGTAAAACTGCTGGAAGCAGATGCTAAATTCTCCACTAATAGCTGAATCTCAGTATTTAAGTATAGTGCAGCTTCTGCCTCAGCTGATGAAGTTCCAGTATACTTGCTTTGATGAACTAACTTAAATTATATTTTGTGCATTACTGGCACAAGCAGATCCTTCAGCTCATAACCAACCATGATATGTAATCAAGGATAGCAAAATCGTTCTGACCTTCTGCAAGTTAGTCCCCTAAAATGGAAATTATTAATTTTGCAGGTGGAAATGGCAGCCAGGCAGCAGTGAATTCCAGGAGACAAATACTGAGGCAAAGTCATAACTTTGTTCTTCTGTTCAACAGCCAAATGACAGTTGATTCCAGTATTTCCCACTTGATTTTCATCTGTGATTTAAAGGTATTTTCCATAAATCCATCAGGTATTTCTACGAGGACATTGCTTAATATCCAAAGTCTGTTGTTGTGGGCTTTTTTTTTTTAATCTTCATAATCCTCCCCTAAAACAACAAGCTCTTTCCGTTCCCCAACCTTTAACTTCTGTGGCTGCTGTTTCAGGCCATTATTGTTAATTTGCGTTTAATCAGCTCTTGCAGACTGAATGGCAGAAAACTAGGATAGTTTGATAAGTTTGTGTGCATGTTTTCCTACGCCTGCAGCAGTGACTCTGATAACCTGCAGCTTGAAAGGTCAGTGTGGAACTGCTGAACTAAAAGGGCTGTTAAAAGTAGAAGTCAGAAACTACACGCTTATAAATGATTACTCCATGAATCCATGCTCCACTGTGGCTCAGTATAAATGTCTTTTCCTAGATGGAAGACTTCCTGTTCCATCTTTGGCTTAGCTTTGGAAATTCAAGACAAAAACTGGGTGAAATTGTGTTACTGCTATTATTAGTGTTTTGTGTTGTTCCTGGGGGACTACATCATCTAACTGATGCAGAAATTTTCAGTCTTTTGCAAGAGATTGCTGTGTCTTTTATGTTTGGATGGAGACTTGCAACTAGCAGTACTTCAGGTTTTGTTTTTGACCAAAATCTGACTTTTACGCAAAAGCAGAGCTAGGAATGTATGCAGGCAAACTACCAAACAGCTCTACTGACATTCCCAATGGTCCTACATAAGCTGGAAGAAAAACTGTGTGGCCTCCTTAAGCTGCAATCCTGGTATTTGTGTTCAAACCTTGCCCTTAAAGAAATAAGGCTCTTGTAGCCTAGGGCTACTAAAAACCTAATGCAGTGTCATACATATGCAGAATGGTTTGGATCCTTTCCCAATAGTTAGGTCAGCCTAGGAATTCTTTTTGGTGGGAAGTGGTCTTTTTAAGGACCATTAAGAAGTTGGAAGACAAAGTAGAACTGTGGTTTGGTTTGAATTATATATATATATATAAAATAAAAGGCTTCTACTGGGCCTCACAGACAAGAAGCTACCATTGTATGGCTTTCACAACCTCTCTGATTCAGCTGTCAAGTACAGTCAAGGGTGAATGAGATACTACTTCCTGTTATGAGGTGGGCTGCATTTAAAGTATTTAAAGTACCTGGCTGTTGAGTGTCTAGTGGAAAACTGTGCTAGTTCTACAACTGAAATATCAGGAAGATACTTGCTTAAAAGCTCCCCCCCAAAAAAAAAAAATAACAAAACACCAAACAACAACCAACCAACCAAAAAACCAAAAAAACCCAAACCCAAACAAAACTGATTTATGTGGCTTTTGATTTATAGAGTCTAAGGAATTCTAACTTCCTCAGATCCTTGGCCATGAAAGGCAAGTAAATATTTAGAGGCTGGGTACTTACTGCAGTTGGGTACCAATCGTCTGTTTTCTGCTATATTCTGGTTGGCCTTTTTGGTTTGATCCCTGCTCTCCCCATTTTTGCCAGAAGCAGTAAGATGATCTTTGCACTGCTCTTCTTTTAAATATGTATTATTTAACAGAGAAACAATTTTACAATGCTGTTTGGTTTTCTGTTGACCTTGATAGCTTGTGGTGTGATCTTTCCTGCTTCAGTCAGTCCAAGCAAGGCATTTCTCTCTGGTCTAAATGCAAGCTTTAGTCTTTTGGGAAGGGATACTTTGCTCAGCCTGTTCCTGGACCTTATTTCTTTGGCAGGTAGGTAGGCTGTGTTATAATCTTCTCACCTACTGCTAAGTTGTCTGGACAGAAGTTGTGCTCATCTGAAGTGGTCTTGGTTCCTGAAAAGCATAATGTACAAAGAAGGGAAACTGAAAGTGCAGAGGAGGAAAGGCAATGGCATACTGAACAGAAAATCTTTAATGAGAAAAGAGTAACAAGCTTTGTTACAGCAAAGTATTCTTTGTTCCACAAAGCAGCAATGTATAATGCTGTTCCTAAGTGCTATATAACTTAGAGAATCTTTATTTAATGCATAGATTACCTTACATAACCTTTCTGGAGTTTGCAGCAATCTATGTCTTTAGATTGGCTTTAGATTTTATGTTTTTTTTAATGTGTCAAATGTGCAAATAAGAGATATGGGGCCCTGGCTTGATGAAAAATAAGTTTGAACAGAAGGTTTTCTTTAATGATGGTTTAGATTGTCTGCTTTGAATACTCATTCGTATAATTGGATGCAGAAATTGAGGTGCCCAGGATACTTCTTCAGCAGTCTTGTTTGTGGAGTTCAGGACTTATGGTGGTGTGCTAACTAATGCACTAACTATTTTATTTATTTATTTCCTTGTTGGAGACTCTCCTATTTTTTTGCTACAGTCGTGCAGATTTTTTTTTTGGCTACTGAAGCAGAAACCTCTTCTGGAAAACTGACTTGCTCCACAGATGTGGGTGTAGATTCTTCGGAAGATCCTGGTCTATGTCTAGAGCTCCTAGGTGGAATAGTAATAGAAAGTAACTGCTGTAATGCCATGATATGCCTGATGTATAGACCAAGCAGAAATCCTTAATGAAACAGTGGCTTCACTTTGCCTAGGCTCTGTACAGACCTCTGAAGATGTCCTTCCTGTTCTACAGTGCGTCATAATGGAAGACGCATGGGAAGTTTGGGAAGGAAGAATACAGTCAAACACATGAAATTACATTAGTTTGCATTTCTATGTCAGTTTCTTGCTGAAGGAAAATAAAGTTTTGTCTTACTCTCTAGCACCTCTGTCAGAAATGTTGTACTTCATTGGAATCTGTACCTGAATTGAGGGGCACTATATTAATACTGGGGGTTAAAAAAAAAAAGTCCTGTGTTTCTGTATTCAGTTTTTGCTTTGTCATGGGTTTTTTTTCCTTACCTGTTGAGTTTAATTAGAGAAGTTGGGCAGGAACTATTAGTCAGAATTTCTTTAGGGTTTTACTCCATCTTTAAAACATGTTTTTTTGTTTTGTTTTTTTAGTCTGAAAACTGGAACACTGTTGCATATGTGAATTATCTGGTCCTGTAACCTGTTTTTCTTACAGCAGTGTATGCGTATATTTAATGCAATATCTATTAAAGAAATAAATGTGATCTTGCTGTTCTGGGGGTTTATTTGTCATGTGATAAACGAGAGGATCTTTCAGCAGTCTGTTTTGCTGGGGTTTAAAATTTTCCATTTATCCTGAGGTAGTAAAACAGCACAGTCAATTACTTTCGGGCAGCTGTGATGGTGGAAGTTAAGATCCCTCATGTTAAAAAAAATAATCTGAATGTTGGATCCCTAAAATCCACCCAAAAAGTGCTAAAACTGTTGCTCTGTGTCACTTGATGACAAGGAAGGAATGGGTTAAACAGTGTATTTTTGTATTTTAAATATTGTACAGATTTTTTTTTAAAGTAGATGGGCTGTAACTCTTGCATCAAGCTCATTTTGTTAATTTAAGCAAATTTTATCTTGCTTTAACTGTAGTTCAGAACTTCTGATGTTCTGAACATGCTTGGACTGAAAGAATCCAATAAAAACAAAGTAGCTCGCAGTAATGGAAAAAATGACTCTGTACAAGTCGAGAACAGAACTTAGCTAAAAGGCAAACAGTAATCCTTAAAACAGAAGCTAAGTTTAAGCACTTCAGGGTTGAAGATCAGTCTGTTCTGCTGGTTTTCCAGCTACGCAAGTGCCTCAGTCATAGTGTTCATGTGTAATTCTCCCTAAAATTTCCTAGTTTTGTCAAATGGATTTCATGCTTTGGTTTGGTATTCTAGGGTTGGTCATTTATTACCATATATCAAGTACTGTAAGCCAATGTAAGTGCAGTCATCTGAGGTTAAATTACAATGTAACTGTGGGAGCTCATGCTTCACACTTTAGAATGTCACCATGAGAGTAAGGATGGTGTTAGTTTCCTCATCTTCTGATGGTTGTGCCAACAGGTGCACACTTCTTTGGAGAAATGAGCTTGCTGGTCACATGAAGGCCATCAGCTGTTCAGCTTCTCTGGTTGTGTCTGTGTGCCAGAGTTCCAAGGTGTAGACTAAACGAATCTCAAAGAAATAAGCTATTTTCTTATGAGCAAGACAAATCATGTATTGCAGTTCCACATTTAACCTTCATTTAGACATTGTATCTTCAGTTCAAGACCTTAAGTACAGGCTAATTTTAAATATTAAACATTAATAGGGGAAATTACTGTAATTAGGGACTCATTACTTCATAGTTACAAGTGAGGCTACTTCACAGATGTCTCATATAAAGAGTGGTATTAATCAAATTAAGAGTAAGGTGCTTCTTTCTTTGGATTCCTGTCTAATTCAAGCTGCTCTAACTGTACTTTTGCCCAAACTATAACTAGAATATTCTGCATAAACTGCCTAGTCATGTTCTGGAATGTTACAGTCTACAGTACAGTAGGTACCTGCTAGACACACAGCAGGTACCTACCAAAGCAATAGCCGGAGCTTATGTTGCAATACATGTTGCAACTGGGCAGAGGTAACGTCTTTTGTTACCTCAGTGATCCCTAAACATGCTTATAACATGGGAGGAACTAACTCCTGATTTTATGACATCCAGATGAGTTCCAAATTACAGAAAACTGGCTTTGTCACCTGGTTTCCAAAGAGGAAGTGAAAATTAACCAGAACTTACTCCTAAGCTTCTTAATGACTTTTTTCAAGGTGTTAATTCTCAATTTTACACTCCTTTTACTTTTTCCACATCCAAAATCTGATTTTGGCTCCTGCATGAATGATGTCTCTGTTATGTAGGTGGTTTAAGGCACAAGCATGCATAGACTTTTTCCCTAGATAACATTTGCTTTCCCAATAAGAATGGGGAAGTTCTGAAGCAAGGGATTTGGGTTACCATGTAGGCATTGGCCGTTGTTGAGTCCATCAATATTTTCTAGTCTCATTGTTGATAGACTCTACAATCACTTGAACGCAGTGATTTAAAGCACCAGGAAAATAAATACAATTCGTCTTTATCATTTTTTGTTGTTCTATTGGTGATAAAATTTGATTCACATTATACTTCATAACTTCTTAACCAAATACTACAAATCATTCTTCTATGAACATTATTAATTCATCTTCATCTGAAAGCCCTTTCTTTGTATCCTGGGCTGCATATAAAGGAGTGTGACCAGCAGGTCGAAGGAGGTGATCCTCCCCCTCTGCTCTCGTGAGACCTCACCTGGAGTATTGTGTGCAGTTCTGGTGTCCTCAACATAAAAAGGACATGGAACTGTTGGAACAAGTCCAGAGGAGGGCCATGAGGAGGATCAGGGGACTAGAGCACCTCCTTTATGAAGACAGGCTGAGAAAGCTGGGGCTGTTCAGGCTGGAGAAGAGAAGGCTGCGTGGAGACCTCATAGCAGCCTTCCAGTATCTGAAGGGGGCCTATAGGGATGCTGGGGAGGGACTCTTCGTTAGGGACTGCAGTGACAGGACAAGGGATAAAGGGTTCAAACTTAAACAGGGGAAGTTTAGATTGGATATAAGGAAGAAGTTCTTTACTTTAAGGGTGGTGAGGCACTGGAATGGGTTGTCCAGGGCAGTTGTGAATGCTCCATTCCTGGTGGTGTTCAAGGCCAGGTTGGACAGAGCCTTGGGTTGACATGATTTAGTTAGTGTGAGGTGTCCCTGCCCATGGCAAGGGGGCTGGAACTAGATGATCTTAAGGTCCTTTCGAACCCCAACTATTCTATGATTCTGTATGTGGGAACGTCCTTTTTTCAGTGGCTTACATTTCACAGTATCACAGTATGCTTGAGATTGGAAGGGACCTCAAAAGATCATCTAGTCCAATCCCCCTGCTGGAGCAGGAACACCTGGATGATGTTACACAGGAATGTGTCCAGGCGGGTTTTGAATGTCTCCAGGGAAGGAGTCTCCACAACCTCCCTGGGCAGCCTGTTCCAGTGTTCTGTCACCGATTTAAAATCATATATTCTAGGTTTTCCAGAACTGTAGCTATAACTTCATGCAGCTTTGCAAATTGCAAAGGCGTTGTTTTCCCTATCTGTAGAAAAATAAACAACTCCTGTCTAAGCACAGAGTTTGCATCTGCTTTAACTAAATAAATTGCTTTGCAAAAGGAGCTATCTATGTTAATACCTGAACCTGTTTTACTGAAGGCAGTATCAAGGTACTTTTTTCTGGCTGCTGAGTAATTATATGCTCTGCTTTTGGGATAGTGTGGTTAAATGCAAACCTCTAGAGCAGCAGGGTGGTGTGAGTGTCTTCTGTTTCACCACTGGTTTTGCTTGCCATCTTCATGTGGGGATCTGAATTTGACACAACTCAGCTGTTAATTCTACTTGAAAGTAACCTCATCCATTCCTAAGTGTGCTGCTTCTGGTCTCCTTGAAGTCCTGTTGCTTTTCATTGGGGTTGAGAGAACTGATTCTCATAACCACCCTAAAACAAAGCCTTTTCTTCTGAAACTCAAATATGTATGGATTTTAATGCAGATATGTACACATGCTGTTTTATTGATGAATATATGTCATGGTCATGTGTCAGTATTTTTCTCAGACTAAAGCCAAAACACAGCACTGTACCAGCTACTAGGAAGAACCAGGACACTATATAAATGGCTTTAAACTGAAAGAGGGTAGATTTAAATTAGACAATAGGAAGAAATTCTTTACTGTGAGGATGGTGAGGTGTTGGCACAGGTTGCCCAGAGAAGCTGTGGCTGCCCCATCCCATAAGTGTTCAAGGCCAGGTTGAATGGGGCTTTGAGCATCTCATTTAGTGGAAGGCATCCCTGCCCATTGCAGGAGCATTGGAACTAGATGATCTTTAAAGTCCTTTCCAACTCAAACTATCTTATGAAAATCAACAATACAGTGTTGTATGAAGATACAAAGAACAGCTGCAGTGTTACTGGAAGCTTCTTGGCCAGAAAATGACTGAGTTGGGTTTGAATTCAGCTAGTCTGGATCTGAACTTTTCTTCACTTTGACCTCAGAAAGTGATGATTGTGTTCTGCAGTATCATCTTCTTTCACAGCTGTCCTCCCCAGTTGTGAGATGCAGCTTTGTGATAAGAATAAGGATGAGCACTGCCTCAGCATGTGATCAAGGTCAGCTGTTCATAGGTTTTGAAAGAAGATTGCTTGTTATTCTTTGTGACCTTACAAGGCTTAAGACTTCAAAGTTGTCACTCATTATACTAAGATGATGCTTTTGTTTTGCCCTGACCTGAATTACCATTCTTTTGCTAAGTGATCATAAGGACTGCTGGGCTGAATTTTGTTGATAATTAGTTACCCTCTCCTCTCACAGTTCCTAGCCAGCAGGAGGGGAATAAGGGAGGGCCAAGATAGGAACTGATTCTAAAATTTTAAGCTAATGACTGCTAATGGCTGTGTAAAAAGTCACAGAGTGATGGGGCAGCATCAGCTGTTAATCTGTGTAGAACCCTGTACCTTGTACATGGCAGCTTGAGGTATTTTAAGTGCAAAGTACTTTGCTGTTTTAACAACCTTTTGTGTCTCAGACATCAGTTACTTTCATGGGAAAAAAAAGGTAATCTGTAGCCCAGACTAATTTGGAAAGGTGAAAACTCACCTGCTATCTTACTTCCTTCTCCACCTTGCTTGCTAACACATTGCAGAGGACTTTGACATGATCATGGCATTCGTATGTCTGCAGCATGCTATAGTTGTGCTGTGTTTTTTACCTTAACTAATTTAGTCTAACAAGAGCAAGTCCTCAGCAGAGCAGTAGGTATTTTTTTGCCTTTCCTAAGGCCAGCAGTGTATTAATGCTCTATTGCTTCAGTGTTAGCTTGATGTTATATATTTAGTGCAAGACTGTTAGAGAGTGACTGTTGTATTCTAGAAGCATCTCAATACCGAATACAGTCCTTCCAAATGAAAGGTCACCATTTTAGCTGCCATAGAGGCAATCTCGGGGATGCTGATAGGAATTGAATGAGTACATTTCCTTAGACATTTCTTCTGTGTGGCTTTTAAAGTCCAAGGCCACATAAAACATCCTTTTAGCAAACTGATGCCCTGCAGAGCAGAAAGGTAGTTGTTGCTACTATAAAGTTATCTAAAGTAGCTTAGTATAATGATACTTTTTTATAAACTAAGTGTGCATTTAGATAGTTAGGGATGTAGATACTATGAACTACAATGCCATCATTATAATAGTGTAAATGCCTATTTAAGCAGAGTACTTACTCATTGACAGCTCCTGTACATTCCCATGCTCGTTCACTCTTGTGAGAAGCTTAATTTGTCCACTTGGCAAGTAATGTCGTAGACAAGCTTGCAGTTGGAGTGCAGTAACTTCTAAAATATTGTTAGAAGAGCTAATTGTGCAGTCCATTAAATTCCTGCTTAGGACAACCCAATGATAAGATCTTGAGAACTGAAGTCTTAGATCTCTTCTGTGGACAAAATCACATAAATCTAAATGCTTTACAGCTCCTTAAGGGATCTTTGTAATTCAGTGATAGCCAAGTGAATGCCAAACTTGAATAGAGATGGCTCTGCTCCCCGGTGTGGTACATAGGTTTCAGAGGTGGTTAGCGCTGGGGGCAATGTTAAGAGCAGACTGGAATTTCATCTTGCATGCAAATGTTGTTGTCATCTTTGTGTATTTATGCCAAGGTCATGTATGTAGCTAATTTCTGCAATAAAATTGGTTATGAGCCGTGTTGTGGCCATTCTTTTTTGGTTTGTTTTTTTTTTTTTTTTACTTTTTAACTGATTTAATTGCCAATACTATTTGTCTATAAATCTCAGTGACTGTGAGATTTAAGACTCTCTTAAACGTCACACTTTTTTTATTGGATATATGAGGCAAAATTGAGACATAATGTTTGTAGAGATCTAGCCCAGAAAATTTTCTCTAGGTACATTTTTCTGTCTTTGTTGGTCCAAAATGTTTCCTGATAATTAGATTTTGATGTTGAACTTCTGTACTAAACTTTGTAAGTATGAAACCCTGCCATATAAGCAGACAGGCCTTTTTAGTTAAGGCCTTTAGTTTTAAGGTGTTTTAGTTAAGTTTAGTTAGATAGGCCTGTCCTGGGTTCAGCTGAACACTTTTAGCAGTTAAGGCCTTTTTAGTTATGAGCAAAATCTTTGAAGTCCATTGGATTGTGGCTGGAAACTAAGTGAAACATTATTGCTGAAACATCTGGACTTAACTGATTTTTGAGATTTTTGTCAGTAACTCACACCTTAACTGGAATAGAAAAGGCATCTGCAGGAGATCTGTATGTATATATTTATATAGTTTAACTGGAAAATTGTCTGTTAACAGAAAGTTCTGTTCTGAATCTCAGTGGTAGCCATCATTTTATATTAAATAACTGAAAAGATCCTTCTGCTAAGATTTATTAAATAAATATCTTAAGAGTAAGCAATAGGTTTGTTTATAATTTCTAAAGCTTAATGCTTGAAAGACCACAGTGCTGTCCATTAGTATTAAATCTGTAGCTGAAATCTTACTTGGTCAAAGATGTTCATGCTTCCCACCCGCCTTATGGATTTAGAGCTTGAAGAGTTTCTTCTTTGCATGCCCAGACTACCGTTTCCCCAGAGAGAAGCCAAATTTCTGAGTATTGCTGCTTTTATGCTCTATCCCAAATCTTGGGGACAGTCTCCGTAAATAAACTTTTTGTTTTATCAGTCCACCCCATTCTGAATCTGTTGATTCATGCTGAGGAGAAAACCCCAGGTGTTCTTTTAGTGCTTGGAAGTCTGTTCTTAACTTAGTTGTCAATGAGCAGAGAGTTGTTCGCATTTGTCAGTTATGGCCGTTGTGTTCTGGTTATAGATACAAATACAAATCAGTATCATACTTAGAGTAGAATCTCCATCCTGCTGTAAGAGGTTTTGCTTTTCCAAATTTGAGCCCTGTCTTTTGACTGTTGCTTCAACTAAAAATGCCAGTTAATGATTACATAAACGGTAACATTATATAAACAGTGAAGTAGGTGGGACATAATCTTCATCTTTTCCTCAGGAAATTAAAAAAAAAAATAGAGCAAACGTAGGGGATGTGAAGAATTGTTGAAGTTGACTTTAGTTCTGGGATACAGGAGTTGTTGTCTGTCGTTATAGCGGGTGTTCTGTGTGCTGATAGTTAACATAATTCTCCAGTGTGCTTACAGGAAGAACTCGGGTGCTTTTGCAGACAATATAATGAAAATTCATCAGAATCCCCTGTATTTTTGTGGAGGACATGTGAAGTTGATCTCACTATCTGTCATTTTACAGATTCTTTGATGTAAGTGGTTGGAATAGTAGCTAATAGATAGGTGCCATTGTCATTCTGTTTGTAAGCAGTTTGGTTGTGGCAGAGGGAACACCAAAGCAAGTGTTAAAGAGGAATAACATAATCCATATGCAGTGGAGGAAGCATGTAGATTTTGAGTATTTAATGTATAGAATTGTTGATGCCTGATACTAATTACTGTCTGTTGTCACAGCACATGGTTTCAGTGAAAATAACTTACTCTTACGATACTCAGGATAGCGACAATCTAAAATTTCACTTCTCTGTTAGGGGAAGGAAATTTTTAGGTGGAGAATTCTTTATTGGAAATACCAACTTTCAGCATTATGCTACATGAGCCTATTTCATACTGACAGTTGGTAACCAGTGCACACATACTGAGGAAGTAGCGATGCTTTCAAAAACTGCTGAGTATCATTTTTAATTTTAGTACAGAGGTTAGGTTTATGTTAGATGGGGTATATTCTCTTGAGGTACAAGGAGGCAGCTTGATCTGGCAGCAGCTGGAATTTGTTGGAAAGAACTGTTCAGCTCGTATTAAAATACAGACACATTTTTTGTTCTTCTTTTGAATCAATAGAATACGTGTTGATTGAAGAATTATATTCTAGTCCCAGTTAAGGCAGGTACAAATGTCCTAGTTAATGGAACAGATAAGGTGGTCTGGTTTACAGAATACTGTGAGGTTTGGATACCTGTTTGAAAAAAAAAAAAACAATGTTGACCAAACTGCACAATGTTTTGGCAAAACTGGGTTCTCCTAAAGCATTGATCTGTGTTGTGAAATTAATTCCTAAAAAGGTATTAATTAAATTAATTGACCTTTTAATAAATGCAAATAGTAACTGAAGGTAGGATATAAAAGGAATGACAGAGTTTCCTAGTAATTCTGATACTGTGTTAGAAGTGTTGCTTCCCAACATTTAAGTGCTTGATTCCTTCTGAAAAATAAGTCCTAGAGCTGGGAAGATACTGTTGTCATGCTGGCACATGCCTCTGACCAAGGCTTTCTGTATTCCTGTATTTGTCTGTCTGACTGTAAAGTCTGCATATATTTCTTTCTTGCCCCTTCTTTGATTCTGACAATGTTTTCCTTCTGCCTTCTCAAAAGCTCCCAAGCTCTTCTGAAGTGGAAGCCCTGTGATCCTCTTTATTTTGCACCCCCTCCTGTTCAAGAATGGTGCTTTCTCCAGTTCTCCCTGTCCTTTCTCTGTAGACTGTGTATTACCATCTCCTTATAAGCCCTTGCTCGTTAGAGTTATTCTTGTTGGAATCTAGGCTACAAATAATCTTTCCATGCGGCAAGTTGCTGCCTCTGATAAATGCAGGCTGCAGCCAGCGGCTGGCAGGGAGACTCATTTGCTGTCATACCCCTGAATTGTGAATTAGGCTTTTCTGGTACTTTTCATTTGTACCAAAATCAGGAATGTTGTGTTTATGAATGCTGCCTGTAGTTTTGAAATCAGTCTGGTCTGATACTATGTAAAGAAATGTATTCAGTTGAAAGTTAAGCTACGAATTCTTCTGGAAGGCTACTTGCATGAAACTCCGTTAAAACAAAAGTAATGCTGTATCTGTAAGATATAATTCTGAAGTGTCTTTTTAAAATGTACTGTGAATGTTCATATTAACTATAATATATAAACTAAAATGACTGCGTGGATCTGATTTATGTAAGCATTTTCCATGGGAATCCCAGTGCCTTATATGGTCAACTTGCTTTGTAGTGTTTCAGTGAAATGAAGGCAGCCATCCAAAAACCAAAGGGAAAAAAAAAAAAAGCCCAGCTGGCTTTAGCTCTGTCTATAATACCCTCTTTCTTGGCCTCCTTCAGTAGCACAGTAGCTAATTATTAAAACTAAAAATGTGGCAAGAGCCTGTGCAGCTAGTAGAAGAAATTCTTTTTGTGGCGGTGACTGTATACCAAAGATTTAATGCTAATTTAATAAAGAACTGTAGCATATAGATAATACAGCTTTGTTGCATGATGAACTTTTGCCATCAGATAAGCTGCTGTGCCTTTACCCAAGCTGCTTGTAAACTGGTGGTGATTCCTGTAGCTGTTACAAACAAAGTTTAGTCGACAGAATCCAGCATGCTTTTTTTTTTTCCCCTGCTTGAATAGATGCTAACAGTTTAAATAAGTGCCTGTTGAGGCTTGCATATTACGGGATTGCTTCAGAGAGATCTGGTTCAGGTTCCTCTGGAAAGAGCATCTGAGTATGGTAGCACCAGTCATTGAAAATGACTATGTTTGCAGTGAGGTAAGCTGCCCTGTATTTACTCTGAAGTATTAGGATGCACATGAGCTTGACTGTAATTCTCCTTGTGGTAACTTATATACTTGTACTTTAAAAAACCCTTCCAAATGAGAGGCTAGACTATTAAACTTAGTCATATTTCTTCCTTCAGATACACAGAATCCTGTTTTACAGCAAGTATGATAAATCGAGAATGCAAGAATGTTGGTACTTGTATTTGGAATAGTGTTTAAAAACACAACATATTTTCTATTGCAGAAAAGAAAGAAACAGAGCACTTCATCACTTACCTGCTGTGATGAGTGTAGTACGCAGAAAAAATGCTATAGTGTTCATTTGACTTGCAATTAAGGGAGTGGGTTTTATTTCTGTATCCAGACTGCCTGCGGCCTTTAGGACTCTCTCAGTTAATCATATAGCTCCAGTGCCTGATTTGTATGGAAAAGAAAGGCCAGTCAACTGAGCTCAGTAATAAGTCATCTCTGCTTCTGCTGATATGGGGCATTCCAGTCAGCTTTCAGAAAAGCAGCTTTTGTTTCTGTATGTCTTTTGGTTTCAGCTCTTACTTTAGTTAGCTTCATCTGATGACTTCAACTCCTTGTACTAGCAGAAAGGGTGAACAGCTGATTTGTGTTCAGTTTCTCCGTATTATTTCTGATTTTGTAGTCGTTTATTGTACAGTCATCAAAGTCATTTTGGTCTAGGCTGAAGGGTATCTGGCCTATTGAGTTCATGTTTTTCTGGAAGATAGTCCATATGTTTGTTAAAAAAAAAACGGATCTCTACAAAGTTTGTTCTCTTACTATTTTCAGCCAAGAGCTGTAAAGGATTTTTTTTATACTTAATCAGATTGGGGGAAGCAAAGAGAAAGTGTTCTTGGATGGATCTCTGTGTTTAATACCCTAGCATTCTGGAGGTTGCTAGGATTTTTCAGAAGGACTCCTTTTTTCAAACATTTTCAGATTTTCCAGAAGACAGGAGTGTTTCAGAGAAAAGCTGATATCCAGCAGAATTTACCAAGACCTAAAGAAAAACTGCAGCATTGTACAGTGATATATCTGAGTTAATTTTGAATATACTAATTCAGAGCATGAAAGCAGTGCAGATGTCAGGTTGCTGTGGACTTCTAAAATTCATTTAGAGATATGTTAGTGCTGTCTGTGCTGTGACCTCTTTGCCTTCAGTAGCACAGAGGAGGAAGCTGCAAGATGCAAAAATAGAGTAGGGATGTAGGAGTGAGTCAGAAGAGTGGAGGCAAAAGCAAGCTGTCAGATGTGGGCTGGCTGTCAGGATGAAACTGAGAGTTAGGAAAATTAAATGGTGGTGTGGAAAAGGAAGGGGGAAGAAAACAGATACTGGGAATACTGAAATAATTGAGCTCAGATATTGGTGTATTGAATATCAGATAATTAATGTTGCCGGTGAAATCTGTACTTGGACTTAACACATGTTAACCTTTTAATACTCCTTTATGTCATCATACCTAGATTGTAGGGCCTGTATAGAGGATTTGCTCTTGGGATAGTTCAGGACATCTGATAAAACAGATAAAACACACTGTTGCTCATGGGACTTCTGTTTTGTCAGTGTGGGGGAAAGAATATGGGTTAGGAGACTGCAGGGAAATCTGTAGAAACATTATGCATTTGTTGCTGTAAATGTAATGAAAGGAAGCTTTTCTTTAGACAGGGAATATGGCTTATGATGATCTTTTTTTCTGTTTACTGTCTGTGAAATAGTAACTCTTGTAGTGGAGGTTTCATGAAAATTTTGCTTGTGTACCTAAATGGTTGTAGGTGCTGATAGGTGGAAGAGCCCATGAGAAAATGAGTTCTGTTTCAAGCAAGATTTGAGTAATACAGGCTGAACACTGAACAGTGAAGAAAAATCTGTAATTTTTAATAGCTGCACATTCTGAAAGCACTGATCATCTATCTCTTAGATTGCATGAAACAAGTTCCTTTGGCCACAAGGAAGTAAGAGATATGTAGGACTGCACGCAGATCGTATGTTTGTAGAGCCAGTTGCTTTGGCTTAGGCAGCATTAGAGCATTTCCTAGTCCTGGAATATTTGGCTGTTCAGCCTTACTATTGCTTAGATATAGGTGTGTGCATAAATGAATATTTAATGTAAAAGTAGAGTCCTTAGAGAAGCATAAAGCTTAAGCATGTTTTGGCTAATTTAATAGTGTAAATTAAGCTGGCAGAACAGCTTTCCCCTCCAGGAATTCCTGTAGAGGTGTGCACCATAGAAGAGAAAAAGCAAGCTCAAGGCAGTGAAGGTAGTCTGCTGGTGCGTCCGGGAGTGGGTTTCTCCTTTCTGTTTAACATGGAGGCAGTTTCTCACTGTGCACTCTGAGGTATTTGGAGCACAGCCCCACACCAGATGAGAAGGTCTTTCATGAAAATAAATTGAGAACCCATTTTAAAAACAGTTTGCTTTGCAGGAGCTTTTGGTTTGGAGCATGAATAGTGGATGATTCAATAATAGAGAAAGCCAGATGGGCCTTTGTCCATTTGTCTGAAATAAGGAAACTTGGAAATCTTCCCTGTTAAACCCTACCCCTGCCCTTGCTACCGCTCCATCCCTGCCAAGGCCACTGAATGGTTATTTGCTAAAACTCAGCAGCACATAGACTTTCCCCATGCTGAGACAATGTGGATGTTTTCTCCATATAATCAAATCTGTTTTGTTTTTTGTGTTCTTTCCACCTGTTAGCAGTCAGTAAAGTCAGTCACATTGCTATGACTGACCTTGAAGCCAGTGTGCTTTTCAACCAGCCTTTTATTTTTGTGCTCTTTGATAATAATCGTCTTTAACTAGCAGTATGATGTACAAGAAGCAGACTTTAAAATATTTATGGTTAATTTCACGATGACATGCGTACTCCTACAGTCAGGTAAACAATAGATTTCTGGGTTCTTGCTATGTCTTTCAAGCTGACACAGTCCTGGTAAAGAGAAGGGCAGCCTGTCTTCTGTCCTGGTAAAATTCAAAGATGTCAGCAGTCTCTCAGAAGTTAGAACTCAACACAGATGAGTTACTACATAATTAGAAATGTAGACTTCTACCCCTTTCTTCGGAATTCTTTGTGACAAGGTAAGCCTGAAGTGGTTGCAGCTCCACATGTGACTGAGGCAATACTGTACTTTGTTGCCTTGGAAGGGTGTGCTCTTGCTTCTTACTACAAGTGCGTTTTTTTTCCCTCCTGTTTTCTTAGTTATTTATTTCAGTGGGTGACGAGGGAGAAAGGGTTGTTTCTGCCTTGCCGGTGAGTTGTATTGGCTAATGGATAGTCTGACAAATGCTTTGGGGAGTGTGTGGTTGAGAAGGAGGAGACTGGGACCTCCCTGTTTGTCAACAGTGAACTCCTACAGAATCATGCCCTGAGTGGTTAGCATGTGTTAGCTCAAAATTGAGTTAGGGTTTGCTGGTTTTATAATACTACCTCCTGCAGGGAACAGAATATTGCTTAAAACTCATCTTGAAACACAGAAATGCAAATTATCCAATAGGGATGGCATTTATGAGTACTTTCAACACTGTTGTCATCTGAATGTCAGAGATCCTAATGCAGAATATGCAGGTAAGGGTCTAATTATTGTCAACAGGGATATTGATTTTATGTAATTGTGTAAAATCAAGTGTAGCAGGGGAAGAAGATCCTATAAGCTCAATTAGAATAAATTATTAGAGTGTGTTTTTATCAGCATTTGACTACAATAACTTTTACCAAAGATGTCTTCTGCTAACTTCTTGAAAGTGATTTTATGTGCTGCTAAAGACAGTGGAAGTAATACATCATTGTCTTACTTTGACTCAGCTGAAAGCTTTCTGTGAAGTGACACTGTTGATGAAGTAGTGACCATAAACACCCTTTTTTAAGTAAAATTTTGGGTTTCTGGCATTTTTCTTCAATGCCTTTTCTCCTTGAAACTTCCAAAATCTGGCATGCTGGACTGAGAAGCTATAGATTACTGCATTAATGTATGAATTCCCTGTGCTGTGGCAAAAGAGCAGATAAGGCATGAGTGCCGTGCAGATTTCTATGTGTATATTATTGACTACAATTGCTCATCTAGGTACAGTATTTTCCTGTTGCTTTCTTGCTTGGATAAAACGTGCTCTTTAGTGAGAAGTGGAAAATGTAGAGGTTGCTAGACTACAGGTTTATATTTGCATACAGAGGTAAAAATGCTCTATGAAAATACAGCTGTGTCCTTGCTCTTTTTGTAAGCTAGATGCTTGCAGAGAATTAGGGGATGGCAAGCATGACCTCTTCGTTGTGTGCCTAAACAGTGGAGTTAGTCTTTGATACTTGATGTGATGGTGTATGGCCAAATCAGGACTTCATGATTTATTGCCAAAAAAAGAGAGAAACCTGTTTAACTCAGATTTGGGGAGACATAATTAAAGGTGTCTTCTGATGAGGAAGCCTGTTTAGGTTCTTCCCCTAAGGTGTCTTTGCTAATAAGCTTTCATGAACATTTATGAACTGTGTGGAGTCAACTTCCATCCAGCAAGGCTACAAGCCTCTTTGGACTCATGTTGGTTCAAAACCGTGTTTGCTAGTGCCCTATATTTTAGGAGTGTGTCTCAGCTGCATCCTTCAGTGTTGATGAGGTCTAGCTCCATGGTGCAAAAAGAGGCAATGGCGCTCTTGGTGAAGCTAAGCAAGCCCTTGAAGCATTATAACTGTGTTGACATGATACCGCCTTCCTGCTAATAAGCTTAATGAACCTCAGATATCTTGGTATCTGTCACATGGACTTTTCTGTGTGTGTGTTTTATTTATTTTATCCAATATGGCTGACAAGCTAACGCATTTAGGCATCTGTGTTAACACTTGGCTGTGCTGGTACAGTGTTAACAGTCCCTCCGCTGTTTCCCAGGTATTTCAAGATCTGTTCAGAAAATAAACATTGGCAAGCTTGACGCTGCCTGAAGTTCTTGAATATGGCTGGAGAGCTGCCTAAGCATACTTGTGATTTCTGTTACCAGGCTCTAGAGAGTTAAACACTGATCTGGGGTTTTTAGTGTTTTTTTTTTATTTCTAGTAGACTAGAAATAAAATAGACTAGAAATAAAATAGACATTACGCAAGACAAAACTTTCTGCTTCTTTCAAAACACAAAGTGGAGATATTTGTTGATAAACTCCTATATTAATTGTATATCTACCCTATATCATTGCTGGTTTTTTTTTCCTATTCTTAATATAGTTAAGAAACGTGTTAGCATTGCTGCCACTGCCAGCTTTTTTTCATTGATGTTCATATCTTTTCTCCTCAAATTTCTACTCTCTGTTACTTAGTGTATACCATTTATACTTGTTCTTTAAAATTCCAGTTTTATATTGTCACAGTTTTAGTTGTTAAATATTTTCTTTTTAATTGCTGCCATTCCTTTGCTTTGTCTCTTCCTAATCAAATTGCTTTGTAGAATAATGGCTTCGGAGCTGTGTGATACCCATGAGAAAATGAAACCAAACCAAAACTTTGAAATTTGGCCCATTTAAAAAGCCATGTATTGTGTATATATAGTGGTACATTCTGTTGCAGATGCATCTATAGAAACTTTGATGATTTTAGTTGTCTGTTATCTTCCTGTCCATTTTTCAGTGTAATTGGGATGTAAGGGGTTTCCTAGGAACTTGTGATTACTTGCAGTTTCTTCATTAGTTTGTCATAATGAGTTTGTAATGAGACAACTATACCAAAGTATTTCCTGTTTAAATAGACCAGACGGAGTCCATTGTCAAAGCTGGTACTTCTGTTGTGTTCTTTTGGGAGAAGGAAAGTTCACAAAGTGGATGTTGTTTTTACGCTTGTGGAGGGAGATAAATTGTTAGGAGGTCTCTGTTGAGAAGCATTTGTGGCTATTTTCCTGTGCTTGTGAAAAATTTGGATGCAGTCAAAAGATAATTGTTGGAGGTAGGACTGGAAATGCTGCTGGGGCAGAGGAACCATATGCAAGTGAGTGCAGGTCTCCTCTTGGTTCCAGCCAGCGAGGGTTTGCTGGGCAAGTTCAAGATGTGGCTAGCCTATTGAAAATAGAGTGTTAAGTTACATCGAGGCAAAAATGACTTTTTTAGAAGTTGCAAACCATAACTGTGTAGATGAACAGCTGCATAGCTAGTCTTTGAGAGAGAGGGAGTTAGATGTTGAATACTTTTTCGCATTCTTTATACTGCACAGAGGCTTGCAGTGCATTTGATGACTGTCTCGTTTGTGCAGTTTTGTTAACTATGCATGGCAATGTACTTCGTGTGAGTTATTTTAGAAGATAGTAAACTTAGTAATGGCACAGCATGAGTACACCCTTATTTAACTTCGAAGAGATTCCTGAAGTGCCTAGTCTGACTTCAGTTTTGGCTTTAGGTGTATTCTGAGTTGATCTTGTCCTTGCCAGAGGATTTATTTGAATCTTGGTGACCTTTGTCTGTTGCAAGTACCTTACCTTTTGGGGATGGCAGTGACATTTCTTTTTTGCAGATTAAATGAGAAAAGAAGGCTTTGCACAGGTTGTTCCAAGTGATGCTGATGTGGAATATGACAATGTAAATGGAAATTACCTGACACTGGATTTTTTTTAGCATTGTCTATGCCTTATGTAATCCCCTGAGTAATTCCTTCAAACTTTTGGCAGATCAGAGAACAAACCTGCTCCCAGTTTCTTTAGATTTTTGTTCTGAATATTTTTCTGAAGTCAGAAATGAATTATTTTAAAATGTAGTTATGTGTGTACCACAGCCAGTCTTTTCTGAAAAGGAAAATTGGAGAGCTGCGTCTTGTTTTTTTCTGTTGAAAAGTGAAGTTAAAATGTGCCCACATTACTGGTGAGTGTAACACACTTCTGTCTTTAGGTGTTTAAAACCCTAACAGGATTATTCTGGAGTTTTACCAACATGTCTGTGCTTCCCTGTTTCTGAGCTAGTGCTGCCCTGAGGAGTTGTTCCTTCTGCTACACCTGGCACAGGTGTTGTCTGACACCTGAAGGGTTGTGGGACGGGAAGCTGCAGGTTTCTCACCTTGTTATCGCCTAAATAGGCAAAATCTGTGTTAAAAAATACAGTTCTAAGAAAGAGCAACTGTTTGATATTTACCGTAACAAATCTGGCTAATTTGCTTTTGGATCATGTTACTAAAAGTCTGTGTAATTTGCTTTTTAGACCATCCTTGTTTCTCTGCTAAAATTTCAGTGAGGCTGTCGGAATACTCTTCTTTCATCCTGAACCTGCTGATCTGCAACCTAAGTCAGTTTCGAGACTTAGTAACATTTCTGAAGAGCTCAAGATGCTTTCCAATTCATCTAGTCTATTCAGTGAATCATACATTTGATCATACATCAAAAAACTCCCTGGGACTTGTATTAGAGAAGGAATGCTTTTCCCAGTCTAAGAACAGAAAACAGGAGTAGCAATATATTCCTTCCTTAAAAATGGAAAATTATGAAAAACAGTTAAGTTTCCTGTTTATGTCATACTACCTTTGATTGGTTTTATGTGCAAAATGCAGTTTTGATTAATATATTTACCACAATTAAAATAATTTTATTAATGTTTGTGTTTCAAATGCCACTTTGACTTCTAATTTAATTCTTGTTTCCATCCAAGTACAACATGATTGTATTAATTTTTTACATATACAATACATATAAATCTAACCGATGTATCATTTATATTTTAAGTGTACTTTTTTATTCTGTTAAATTTAATTATGCAAATTAGTTGTTTATTTCCATAGGTTCACCTACTTAGGAAAAAAGTCCTGAACAATTCCAGCCTTATCAGCTTACTAAAAATATGCTTTTACTACTAATATATTGTATAATGATAAAAATGATAAAACCACGTGGCAAGTGCTAATTGAATAAAGCATTTATAGGTGTGTATGAATGCTTCATTCATTTATAGTGAGTGTGTTACCTCCTTTTTGTACCTGTATTCTTGGTTTCTTCGGTTAAAGATGCTTTTTACTGTCAACAGTAATGTGTACTAGGAAAGTGAGCACACAGAAAGTCTGTCTTGGTTAGTTTAGTATGCTCTATCAACGTGTATATTTTTTTCCCTCAATTGCATGAAGGATTATCATTTTTTTATTAAATTCAGTGTTACTACTTTTATTCTACTCAGCTTTGCCACTTCACTTGGCTAAAATTAGACAGCAATGAAAACTTCCCTAGATCCTGCTAAAGCAGAAGATTAAGTGTTGGATCTATGTAACCTATGAGAGTTCATAGCAAAGTGCTGATAGATGCGGCCAGATTTGCTTTCTTCCAAGGCAGTGCAGTTTTCCTCTCTGAAGAGCTCAGAGCTGTATAGAGGTAATAGCAGCAGAAGAAAAAAAAGGGAAACTTGGCACAGATGGTTTAAATTTAATCCAGGGTACATAGAAGTGAACAACAAACCTGTCTGTGTATGTAAACAGATTCTTCTAGTAAGTTTTCTTGATGCCTTTTTGTTTTACTAGATGATTAATTTGATTAAGAGCATGTATTAGAGGATATCAGTATGTTAGGTATCTTAAATTGAAAAGCTGCTTTGGCACTGGAAGTTGTTTACTTGCCCATATGCTAAAAGCAGAATATGTCTGCACATGAAAAAATTTAAGTATTTGAAATATGATTGGTGTATTCCTAAATTTGACTGGAACAGAAATACATACACTATGTGACACTGCCTTCTTCTCAGATTTAATATTTACCCATTGGGTGACCATGAAAAATAACCAGTATCTGCCAAAATTGCCGCACTAAATTTTTAGTGAAAGCATAGCTGTATTTGCATAGCATAGCATGCACTGTATTTTAAGGTATGAAAATTCTGTTTAATCCTAGACCCCTCTTTTTTAAAGCATAAAGACTGCTTCCAGACCTATCAGGAGGTGAAAGTGGAAGTTGTATATCTATGTCCTACTCACTGTGGTGCATGAGCCCCAAATGTTGAAATTGCCTCAGAAAGCAAACTGAAGGCATAGGCCAGAGAAGAGTGAGGATGCGATTTGTGAAAGGAATGAGTCTGAAATTTGGTTCTGGATTTAACTCCCAAATTCACAAATTTGGTACTGCTGGACAAATGTCATAGGTTTCAACACCATGTAGCAGAAATAAGAATATCATACATAATTTGTACATACTACCTACCTAAACCTTCAGGGTTCAAGACAACTGTGTAAGTTTTTTCCAGGTATTTTTTTTTGGCAGGTTGTCTGGAAATTTTTCCTTGAGTTGAAAGAAAGGAACACCATTAAAACTTAACACTAAACATTTAGTATGGTATTTTTAATTGAGGTGTAACTTTTAGTTATCTTCAGTGTTCCTGAAGATAGATTTGCACTCAGCTAAAAAAAAAGCCCCAAATATTTATTTAAAAGTAGATTTGAGTGTTATACTAGGTAGCCTGGAATAGTTGGGTTTTGGTTTTTTTTTTCAGCAAAAACAGATAAACACACATTAGACTCGTTTTTTTTTGTCCATAGAGTGCCTGTCAGAGTGAGTCTTTATCCGTTGCTGGCATTGCTAGCAGAAATGGTAGCATCTCTGGTTATAGTAAATAACATGTCATGGCCGACTCTCTTCTTTCCCTTATTTATCTTAGCAGGAGGTTAAAGGACAAGAATAATTCTATCTCTGCTTGAAAGACAGAAACCCCACTTAAATATATGTATTTTATTACAATCCTGATTAAAAACTATGATTAAGCATCCATTAGGGTTTAAATAGTGCAAGTCCGTATGAAATCTCTAACACATAGATTGTCAGTTTCAACAGCGATAGATTTTAGTGTTTTTCATGAATTGTGCCTTTAATTAAATGTACAAGCTTAACTATAAATTACAAACTAGCAAAGCTTAAGGGCATGTAATTAATTTAATAGTGCAGTGTAACAGAAAAAAAACAAAGCAGAATTGTATAGAAATTACATTATGCTCTTACTGAATATTTGAGCTAAACGGTGATTGATTTTGTGTAACTCCTGGTTTTATCCACCTCTTGGAGCTGAAATAAAATCTAAGTGAACTTTCATTGAGCTATACTTGTGCATGTGACAAGGTGGTTACATGAAGGGGATATAATAACTAGAGAAGTGTGAGTTCTGGAATGGTTTGTCTATTTTTGTCAATCCTCAACAGCTTTGCAGCATTCAAAGTAATGGTGGTTAATGGGTGCTCGGTTTCAATAGTCTCTGCATGCCTTCCCCATGAGACTTGAATGGACATGAAAGGTTGCATCAGCCTCAAGTAGTGTTTTCTGCTTAAGAGGAAGTGTCTTGCCCACCTGTTTTTGCAGGTGTCTGAAAGGATTCTCCTTTTCTACACTTCATAGTGAAATATTTCCAAGAAATTTCTCTGGAGAAAAGTTTGCTGCAGTGGAGTGGGGGAAAGGGTTTGACGTTGAAATTGATGCCAAGATTGACTCATGTTCTGGGGTGAGAGAAATACAGACAATAAACTTGAAACTGCCACAGCTTGCAGAAGCAAAGAGATGCTCTTGAAATGGTTGTTTAATTGGAGTTGTTGGATATGGCAACTGTAATTTTAACAATTTTGTATGGACCGACTCTCTAGGATTTTAAATAGTAGGCCTGTTCTTAACTGACAGTAACATACGTGCATCATACACACAATATTTACAAATAAGCTAAGCAACACTAGTGTAGCAGAAGGGTAATATTACTAGCTTGTCAAGGATTTCTGTGAGTGAAGCGGTTCAAGTTTTACTACTAAGCATGCTGTAAGAAGTAAAATGTTAAATCCTAAAACTAGATTTTGTCAGTATGCAGAGATATCTGGTATTACCCCACCTTACTGAAAAACAGAAGCTGACTTGTGAATTGGCTAAATGAACACTGGAAAGATTATACTTAATTTCAGAATTGAGCAATATTTGTCATCTGTAATACTAGATTAGTGCCTGAAGTTCTCTTACAACACGAGAACTGTCTTGTTTTTTACTGTAAACATGAATATCAACAGCAGCCTTTCCACCCTGTATGTACTGTATTAAAAAGAACAAATGGAAAATACATGCTTTTATAGCCATTCCTTAGATAGTAAATAAGTGTAATAGTTACTAATATTTCATTACTTTATATGTTGGTCATACTTATTACACTTTTTTGCTGGAAGTTTTCCCAAGTACTCAGTGAGTCTTAGGACATTGTCATTACTAATATTAGACACTGGAGATGTTATACTTTATATGAAAACATTGAATTAATGTAACCTACAAATAAATTTAAGGTGCAAAAAAAATATCCCTCCTGTGTTCTAGTGGCTGTAACTGCTGGGTTACCTTGAATCTGTAGTTGGGAAGTTAGATAAGGATCATGTTTACATTTTGAATGCCATCTGCCACTTCACTTGTTTGTGCTGCATTGTTAATGTGCAGAATAAATACATGACCTAACAAGAGGAAAGTGTTGTTCAAGTGTTGCTGTGGATCTTTTGACCAAATATCTTTCTATATCTTCTCAGTGGTTTATTGGCAGAAAAAGATAAAATTAAGAATTGCAATATGTAAGCTTGTTCTTTTCTTTTTTGTTTGTTTGTTTGTTTTCCCAGGGAGAATGAAAATGGGCAGAAGATGTTCACAAACAGTGTAACTAGTGAACTGTAATGTCATCTGTCCTCACAAAACCTTTTCTCAAGAGGGCAGAAATCATTGCAGACTTTGGGACAAGTGTTCTGACTGTCGGGAGCTGAGCTCACTGGAAGGTCAGCGAGAGGACCTAGGTCAAAGTAGTAATTGTTGAGTTCACGCTGTAAACTATTCTGTGGCAGCATTAGTTCAGAGGACTCGTTCTTAAACCACCTTTTCATAATGAATAGTGAATTTAATTCTCTTCAGCCTCTATTCCAGTCTCTATTTCAGTTGAAATTGCTGAGGGAGGGAGGACAACCAGGTAGACAGAGTGATTAACGTGATTTCCTTAGGAAGTCTGTACAAAAAAGAAAGTAGGCTAAAATGTGTTGTAAATTTAAAAGTGTGAGTGGTAGAAGTGGTTTCAAATTAGCAATGTGTTCTTTGAGGTGTCGGTTTGAAACAAGAAGCTTTAACACAAGGTTTGTAATGGGTCAAATTCCATAGTAAAACAAATTTTGTTTCTGATACTGCAATTAGGATGTGAGGATGAATTTCAGAGCACAGCTTCTCTGAGTATAAGAAACAATTTTAAGATAATCAAAGCAAATAATTCTGCTTTAATCAGACACAGATAATACTATATTGCTGTCCTTTTCTTATTTTATGTAATTTTAAATTCTAATTGCTTTTCTGATGCACTTGGATCCAGTTCAGCAAAGTATGTCTGCATAACTATAAGGGTGTGGTATGTGGTAACAGAGGGAACAAGCAACCCAGGGTGAAGAGAACAGGAACTGCTTTTAACCAGCTCTGCTGCTAGGTGTGGATGCCCTCTCTTAATTTGGTTCTTGGGTATGTTAACAAAGATGTTAATGTCCTGCTTAGTTCCACTGGACTCACTGGATTTGGTTCACTAGATGAATCAAAGGAAGGGATAAACTATTCTCCAGGACACTGCGTGAGGTCTTTCTCCTGTTTCTAGCATTCCCACAGGAATTCAAAATGGTTGTTTGGCTTGGTTTATCCCTTTAAGTCTTAACATGTTATTCCATGTTCATATTTTTGATTCCTTTCCATACTAAGACTAAATAAGGAAAAATGAAATGTGATGACAGATATAATGTTTAGCTTCTACTATTAGAGGCAGAATATTTTGTGGAATAGATCAGGATATTAGTCAGGTAACAGTAAAAGGTAGGTTTTAATCTCTCTAGAAAATACTGGTAAAAAAGTACATCTAAACCTGGCATTATCTCATTAGATCTCTTCATTGATGAAAACCAGTAGAAATTGTAGTCTGATGTAAGCTGCATGTACATGGGACAGTCTAACTCATTGATTGCCTCTTTCCCTACAAGATTCCTGATTTATTTAAAACAATAAAAAAACCAGATTTTTTTTCCCTGTCTTTTGGGGAGGAGTGCTCTCTCCTGAATTCTTTGGGTGGTTACTCACCGAGGGGCCAAGCACTAGGTACCTCCTTTAAAGCTGTCTATTTTTAAGGTACTTACTAACTTAGGACTACCCTTCATCTATGTACCTTACACCTGATAGTAATGAGAGCCAGCTTAAATCACATGCCACTTGCACTGGGATAGGAAGTCATGCTGAATTACAGTTAACATCTGGTGTGTTCAGGAGGCATCTGGTGATCCCCTTCTGAGTGATCAGAAAGTATTTCCGGAAAAAGTTTAAAGTGTTGTTTCACTTAACATAGACATGTTGTTTCCAGAACAAGTTGTATCTACCTAGTGTTGGTCTGTGTGTGAGCTTGGTAGTGTTGTTGATCGTTGCTGGTCTTTGCAGTCCAGGTTTCAGGCTGTTGTACAAATAGAGAGTGGTTTTCTTTCCTGGGCCTTAATATGCTTCCTTTGAGATTTCATCTCTGTTCTTATCAGAAAAGGTAACCAGACTTTGTATTATCAACTTTGCTTTGTTTTGCTTCCTTTATGACTAATTAGCCTAGTTTCTAAATTAGTTCCCAAAGGAAGCGAGGTTTATATGATTGCACTGTCCAGCTGTTGTTCTGTTTAGGGCCTATTGGCTAACTTCCATCAGATTTGGCAGGGTAATGAGTGCTTCATGCAGAAATGCTGCTTTTCTACACGTTTATAGAGGCTGAGAATGGGGTTGAGAGACAAAACTAGTGCATGGGATCGAGGCAGTCTTGATTGTGAGCTCCCATGCTCATCTTTTGGCTCCTGGAGCTGGCTGATGCGTGCACTCGTACAGATGTGGTGGTTAGCAAGTTCTCGGAAAGAGTTTTAGGGCAACCTGTTGTTTCGCTAAGTGGTGAATGAGGCTCTAGGTAGGAACTAAGGATCATGAAGGGAGAGACGGGGTGTGGAGATGAATGCCAAAAAAAGAGATTAATCCTTTACGGATTGTAGCAAACACGAAAGAGGAATGCCTGTGGCTGTCTGTCCTCTGTGCAGAGAGTAAGACAGAACCAGAAGTCATCATAAGAATTTCTCTTTCCAAGTCACTAACATCAGTGGAACTCTTTTGTTATATACATCTGGTGTGTGCATTGATTTTTTCCTTTGTAATAACTTTCAGGCTGAGATCTACAAGGGCAGACTTTTTGGAGGCTGCTGCTTTAAGTTTATCATGCTGTTTTGACAGGCTTTCCTTTTGGGGCCAAGATGCCAGTCTTTAACAACAGAGACACTTCTGGCACTTGATAAATACTGCTTTTAGAAGTGACTACAAAGATAGTGCAATGACAAGCAGAGTAGAAATGGAAAAACATGAAGATAAAATTTCTCTTATAACATTTGTTCCTTGGTTTCCTGACTAACTATTCTATGATTCTATGGTTCTATTCTATGACTTAAAGTACCTGCTTATAGTCAGAGGTGTCTATCATAGGGAAAGTGCTGAGAGTGATAGGGTCCATCAGACACCTGCATTTTGAGCTGTTAAAAGGAGAAGGGGACAAGGAGAAATAGGATGCATTATGTACCTGTTCTTAAGCAATAGGATTGACTGCACTTGCTTTTCTTAACCTTAAGATGGGTAATAACCTTCTTGGAGGCTATAGTGGGTTTTCTATTAAATATTTTGGGTACAAGGCTCATTTATGAGCAATCTGTATTTAAAGAGGCTCAGAAGTTGTATTTTTTAAATTAGACAACTGTCTTCTAGTTCATCAACTTCAGCTTCTGTTGTTCCATAATAAAATTGTTAAAACAGTTGTTCAGATTGTGTAATCAGTTGAGGAACATCATTTAAACCTCCCAAGTGTGATCACTAGTGATGCCAGTACTCTCCCATTTGCATAAGCAAGTACATTCTTTTATTATCTTAATAGTTACTCTTCTATCGTCCAAATATATGTATAATCTCACAGATTGTTTATCTTTGCTTGTCATGAATGTGCAATCTCTGATAATACATGCGAAGTGTGTTTGAGCTCTCCTGATCCTTGCCATGTATGGCACAATAAACTGCCCAAATTTGGTCAAATATTTTTAGCCACTTAGTCATATGTCTTTTAATGAGCTGCATATGTAAGCCTTTGATTCACTTAGCAACTGTATTTTTATGAGTATGTCTTGCCACTTTTTCTGATGTATACTTGAAAAATGGGTAAGGTCTGTTCTGTTTTGGGGTATGTCACAACCAGATGGTTTGGTTGTTTTTTTGTTGTTGTTGTTTTTAATAGTGCTAATAAATTTTAAGATACCCTTTTTCACAGATTATGAATTTTAATTATTTTACAATATACAAGTACGCAGAATATTGAATGTTAGATTAATCTATACTTTTAAGTGCTCGGGCAGTTTCAAAGCTTTCTGATACATTTTCCTCATAATAAGCTTGTGGACATTAAGATATACATAGAATATCAATGGTCAGCCAAATTGGATATCAAGAAAACTGTATATATGGCATGTGTGAAATATGGCTAGGTTAGTATTTCTGCTAAGTGCAAAAAGCTGTGTTTCTTGAATTTGTTTTCCTTCTGAACTGAGTTATGATGTCTTGCATTTAGTTCCTTTACGTTTAAGTAACAAAATGTATTGCAAAGTGAGGTGATTCTTTTCTTTCCAAGCTTGTTGAGAGCATATATACATTATACACTGATGAGCAGTGGAAGAAATTTAAGACAGTATGCTTGAGGAATTTCTATTCTTTATTCCTGGAGTATGTTAGTAAATTATTTTATTGGAAGAACTGCTGGTTTTAGGGGTGGATGCGACTAAAAAGATAATTCCAAAAATCCTCTAAGAAGGGAGTTTTCAAGAATACCTGGAAAGGTAATAAGGTTTATGAGTATTTTCACTCACAAATGTTTTTTGCTTTTAATTGAAAAACAAATAATGCAAGCAGTATACTGCAGTCTAGTTGCAGTCTAGCTGCAAGCTTATGGATGAACAAGTCTGAATGAGACTTGGTGTTAAAACAGTTCTGTGTTGCATTCTAAACAAAGTGTTGAGTTCATACTTAACTAAAGCAAATGGGGTCAAAGAGGGGTAATCTGCTGCTAGTTTTGTTTGGCTGGTTAAACAGAGCAGCAGCATGCTCCTTATAGTGTAGCAGTTGCCTCTGCGCTAAATAATGGAGGAAAGCTTTGAGATTCATTTTGGAAGGCACAGTTACTTAAATAAGGAAATCTGAGGGGTTTTGCTATAATAAAGCAGTATATAATTTTCAGTCTTTATTGCTGTAGAAGTATTCTGAAAAGTAAAGTTTATAAATTAATTGCATTTAATTACAGGCATAATTCTCTGGAAGGATTTAGCAGCCCAGCAGTAAAAGTTCTCATTTCAGTCTTCTGGTTATGCAGTATTGTTGATTTATTAAGCTAAAAAATTAATACCAGTCTTGTGGGGTCTGGCTGTATTGAGTCCTCTCTGTCCTGAAATGCAGAAGGACTTTTCTCTCTATTGCTCTGCCCTTTTAAGGGCAGCAGTATGGAAGTTGGCAAGAAAAGTAACTGAGCACCCTGTGAGAAAAATACTCAAACACAGAGAAGAAAAGCAAATAGGAGCCAGTCAGGATGGTGTTCTGGAGAACGGCAGTGGTTCTGCATCTGGGCAACACTATTTGCTTGGTAATTAAGAGATGTGAACATATGATAATATTTTTTGCAGTGTGCCAAATTGATGCTGAAGTTTAAGTTTATAAACAGCAGTGATTAATAGACTGTTAAAAGATGTATGGTGGTATAGAATATGCTACATTAGAACACAGCAGGGGGGTATTGAAATGCAGCATAGCATCCTCTTCCATACTCCTTAATCTCAACTGCTTTATAATTAAAACCATGTTATGGTATTTTTTTTCCAAACTGCTCCCCGTCTCTTGGTCACAACTTCATGATGTAGCTGTTATTTCAATCAATTGTAGTATGCAGTCAAGTGACTGAGCTGAGCCTGGGATGGAGCGAGGGCCTGGGGGCTTTATAAATGGAACCACTTCATGTTGGAGAACAAGGTTGCAGTGGGGATTTTAAGTGGCTTCTCAGAAAACCAGAAAAAATGTAGCTGAGGAAACCATATTTGCTGGTTTTGTTAAACTCTGTGTGAATTCATTCATTTATTTAAGGATTTTTTTACAAATCTGTGACACCTGCTGCTTTTCTCTTAAATTCTTCCCGTCAAGCCTCAACAAATAAATCTTAATCCCTCATCAGACCTTTTTTCCTGAAGATGTTGCTTAAAGATGCAAAGTATTGTAGAATAGCTTTAATATGAACTTATCTCTTAAATCTTTCTTTCTTTATAGGCTTGTATAGATGATAACGTAGATATGGTGAAATTTCTGGTGGAAAATGGAGCAAATATTAATCAACCAGATAATGAAGGCTGGATACCTCTACATGCAGCTGCTTCCTGTGGATATCTTGATATAGCAGAGTAAGACTTTTTCCTCCATTTTTGAATACGTGCATTTTGTTCATTGTTAGAGGGGCACTAGAAGCAGATGACATTCATAAATTGTCTTTTTAGTTGTTTCTGTGATGTGTAGTGAGAGAATGCTTTTATATTGTGTGTTGGTTGTGAAATGTGCTGTGTGCATGATTATTTGTGCATTACATTTGCTCTTTCTAGCTTTCCTAGGTAGCTGTAAGATGTAAACATTTAAAACTATTCATGACTGTCAAGTGGGGGTTTTTTTAAGTATTATTTTCTCCTGTAGAAACATCATTTTGGAGCGAGAAAGTTCAGATTTACATTTTATTAGTAGTCTGAAACATTATTCCAGGATAAGTCTAAATGTAGGAGATTAATTGTATTTGCAGTCTTAAAACCTTTGTTTTTCAGGTGTGATATGAATTGGTGACTTTTGCTGATTATTTGCTGTGGAGCAAAATTTTATCATTGAAATTAGATGTCTGTTATGGCATTAGTTAAAGCTTACTCAGTACTAAACTCCAGTAGTGGTTTTGTTGTTATTCTTGAAGCCTGTTGAGAGCCATTGAAAATATGCTAAAATCATTTTTTTTTCCAGAGGTTGTCTGTTTTAACCTGAAGTAACGGTTGATTTGAAAAAATATGTGGCATAGGTTTTTCAGTATGCTGTTCTTACAGTAAAGATGGTAACAGTGTCTTTCTAAAGACATTTTGGGTAAACACAAACTTCATTAATTCTGCTAAACTCAGTGTGATGTCTGATCCAGTTTGAGAGTTCGATAAAATATGAAGTAGTATTTTGTCATGTAATTGCATTACTGTACTAATTACAGTGGCAAACAGTGGAAATTTTAAGTGTAGGGGATCATTCATTGATGTTCTGTGAGTTTGAGAGGTTTAATTGCTTGAATCTTAAGGGAAAGAAAAAAATCTGGAGACTCTTGTATAGTGTTTTCCCTGGGAAGGTTTTTTTTTGGTATTCCTAGAGTGAAGTGCTTTGTATGTCCTTTCTATAACTGGGACACTGTGTGACTGCTAACTTCTGCAGTCTGCCTTTCTACACTGTGCAGATGTTTGATGCTGTAATCTCCCTTGCATGCACACTTGAAGTGTTTACTTGTTGGCTATACCATGACAAGAATTTCCCTATAAACTGAGATAATAAAAGCCTTTCTTCAGTTTAGGGGAGGTAAAACACCTGCCTTCTTCCCACAATAGGAAAAAGTTGAATAAATGTTCTTGGTTTGGTGTTGCAGCCTGTTGTAGGCAGATGTTTAGGGAAGAAAGAGACATATCCTTTGTACGCAAGACAGGTTTCCACTGTTAACTTGAATATCCGAAATCTGTGATGTCACTGAAGACTCTTCTGGTTTTTATTCTCTCAGACAGAATCGTAGGATCATAGAATGGTTTGGCTTGGAAAGGACCTTCAAAGGTCATCTAATCCAACACCACCCCACCCCACCCGCTGTGAGCAGGGACATCTTCAGCTTTATTGTGTTGCTCAGAACCAGGACCTGTCTGCCTATTTTCTATAGATGCCCTTTAAAGAAATGAGATTATTCAAGTATAATCCTATGGGATGGAGGACATCTAAGATTTTGGAAGAGCAATGTTCCTAAGGTGCATGGAGTTTTGAAGATACCCTTCCACATACAGCTGAGAAGGGTAACCTGACCTGAACGAAGTAACATTTATATCTAATGAGGCTCACAGAGTTTAGATTTTCTTCAAGCTTATTTTTCCAGGATCTCAGCTTCAAATAATTTACAAAACTGACAGCAGACTTTGCAGCTGAAACAAAACTGAGGGAAGTGACCAGAGGTTAGAAATTTTTCATTTTGCCAATAGTACATGCTGGGTCCAGAATCTGTTTTAGTGTGGACACATCTTTCCTAGAAAGCATGAAAATGTGCGTATGCGTCTGTTGCTGCATTTGGTATTTCAGTTTTTGCACTAAATTTCATGGTTCATGGAAGGGAGCTTTTAATTTGGGTAAATTATGGAGTTCATAGTTCTGAAAAGATTATGCTTAATAACTTGTCATTTTTCTGTTCTATAATGGATTAGCATTTTTGCACAGAGCATCTGTTCATTTCCTATTTTCTTGCAAGGTGCAAGAGAGAAGGGAGTCAAGGAATGGGTTCTGGTGTTTCCGAACTTAGTTAATGAATGGCTGAGGAGAGTCTGACCCTTTCTCCTCCACCATGGAACTGCCTGTTGCACAGCTTCATAGAACTTCTCAAGTTGGAGACTCAGAAATCTGTTTCTGTTTCCTCTGCTGCCATCTTAAGTCTTCGTAGGGCTTCCTTCAGATGAAAATAGCTGGAATTTATTTCTCTTGAAATAGCACAATCTGTAAAATCTGCCAAATATGCAAATTCAGTTAATTTATTGATTTTGTTTTGATTTATTGATTCTCATGTTTTTACAATTCATGGTAAAAATGTGGCATGATAGCATACTTCCCGTATGTCAGGTTTTTGTGTCTCAAAATCTGGAATTGTGTCTTAAGAAAGCAACAGGACTAGGAGATGGAGCTATTTTCTGTTATGAAATACATTTCTATGTTTAGAATGTAATTTAGGGACTTTCTAAAAGTAAGTATGTGCTCTCTATGTTGACCGTGTTCTTCATGTATGTGTGTACATCACTCTCTGGGTTGGGGGGAGAGAAAGCAGGTGTGTTATTGTTGCATGATAACTCTTACATGATTCATCACTAGGATTAGAGTCTGTGAAATACAGCCAAGATGGGGTGTGTTGGAGTTTGCAGATCTGTTAATAGAATGTGAAACCGTGGTTCTACTTGGAAAACGGAAAGGAAAAAAAAAGCCAAGTTTAATCGTTACTGACCTTTATAGTGCAATCTTTATCATAGTTTTTCTTCTGATGCTCATTTGACTTCATAGGATTCTATTTGGGGTAGTTAATGTACTTTCTTACAGGGCGAGAAAGGTTTCTGTTCAGACTGGTTTCATAATGGAATCAGCACACAATCTCACAGTTCAGCTGTTCCTTCTACGTGTTCCATCCATTTCCTATTATGTACAGTAAATGGGAATGACAGGGAGTCACACCAGTTTAGTACAGAATGGTGCTGCCTATTTAATCAATGCAGGAAACTTCGCATATTGCTGTGTTTTCACTGAACACCTAATCTTCTCTCTCTTGCTCTCCTCTCACTCTATAATGTGCACATTCTTCTTAAGTAGCACCTGCTGCTACTCAGATGTTCCTGAGTGAGTGCACCCACGTTCTGGAGATCTGGGGGATATGTAGGTGGTAGGGAGCTTCTGCAAAAAAAGTATGGATATTTCAGGAAGCCACCACTTCAGCCATCTTTACGTGCTGCTCCCATGCTAATTGCTGATGAGCTGAGTGAATTTGTGACATAGTCCCCACACACTGGGGTTTGGTTTTGCTTTTGCTAGCTGCGCTGTCTGGCCAATGGGCTATTCACTGCAGGTATTTTCCCTGTCCTTGTCATCTTCCACTGTATTTAGCAGTCCTATGGCATCATCACCCAGCAGCTTCTCCTGTCCCATTCAGTTTTCTGCTCCTTTTGGAACAGCCACCTTCTCTTGAATATGTCTCCTGTCTTCTCTTAAAAATGCATCTTCCAGTTTAAGATATATTATAGGAGCCCACTTCAGGTGAAATACAGTAAAAGAATATAATATAGTGTGAAATAAAGGCTCAGCTGGTTTCAGAGGAAAGCAAAAAGATCCATGGAGGGCAACTGCTCCTTGTTGCCATTGTTGTTTCTGGGATCTCTAAATGCTGGAACTGCTTCAGCTTACTGGAAATTGTTTGAATAGCTTAATTTTAGAATTGCCTACTTAAGATAGTGTTAAGCTAGTTTATGATCATGTGAATTAGCTCAAAAGTAATGGTAATATGAACAAGTTTTAAATATTTTTTTTTTCAGAATTGCCAAAACAGGTTGATTTTGTTCTGTATTTTTCCATTCTTCATTGCTTTTTCGTATACAAAGAAACTTAACACAAAGGAATCTCTTTTTCTACAGTGCGTTACTATGAATTAAAGAGTCAGCATCAAAAGCTTTGACAAATTATAGTTATGTGAAAACAAACTTTAATGCAGGAAGACTTCAACAGTAGTCTTGTGTGTGCATGCTTTAAGATGGTACTTAATAGGTAGGACCATTAAATTACCTTTGTAAAACTCTTGTAAAACTGCTTGGGTGCATATGAATTTTTTTATCTGTTAAATCTCATCTACGGTTTAAAAGCTGGTGTTATTTCAGTATCAGGGAATAAACAGATTCCTTTCTAAAATGCAGAAAATGCAGCAGAGGAGAAATAATGCAAATTGGCATTTAACAAACAGAATTTTTAAATCCTTACTTTTTTATTTCTGTCTGCTTTTTATTGTGCCAGATTATTCTATTATGTAAAAAAAGTCTGAAATGGTGGAAATTTCTGTTCAAGAATCAAAACTTGTGTCAAAAACTTATATTCTTGTTGGCTTTGGACCATGCAGAGTTGTGAGTGCATAGCTGATGTATTTTGAAGCTTGCTTGCAAGTATTTAGGGGCTACAGTAAAGTTTCACTACTTAAGTACAACTGCTTTTTAATTTTGCCCAGAATGAAAGATGATGCGTCTTCCAGCAAGTATAAAAAAAACATTTTTCAAAAACAACTAAGACTCCAGTAGTAGTTACATTTTTGCTCAAAAAAAAAAAGCCCAAACAAACATGGGGGAAGGAGATGTCTCCTGAGGGAAGAATAGGGGCTTTATGCCTTCGTGCAATGGGTACTACATCACAGTAAGTTTGCCAGATGTTGCTGTTACGAAAGTTTCTCATGGGTTCAAGGGATGAGAAGTCTGGTGAGGGTGGATACGTAAAAAAATACAAATGCAGAATGCATACATACAAATAGGATCTGGTTCAGAAAATCCATTAGAACAGCGGGAGACTGGAAAGGCAATACAGGAAAAGTAGCATGTATGCCTCAGTTTTGTTCTCCTTGGAAATACGCTCACTTTTGGAGACAGGCTAGATGTTAAGTGGGTGTTTGGTCTAACTCATTATGGTTGCTTTTATGTTTGGGAGGCATGTAGTTATGTGTACCGACCCCGAGACTTGGCAAAATGCAGCTTCTTTATTTTACAGGTTTTAAAGGCTGAAGCATGTGATTAAAGTCAGAATAACTTCTTAAATTCAGAGCCTCCTCATTCAGTTCATTTAGAAAAAAAAGTTCAGCTTGACCAACTCAAGAGCAGCAGCTCTAAAATGCAGCTCGCCTGCTTTCCTTCCTGCCCAGTTTCCTATGTTGCATCCCCTCCCTCCCCTGATATTTAAAGCAGACTTTAAAAGGCTTGTGTGTAACCACTGCCTTGCTGCTGACGCCCATCTGTTTTTCCAGACTTCAGACACCTGAAAGTGAACCCAGCCAAACAAGTTTGCTAAAGCCTCAGCAAACCATTGTCCCAGGATCTCTCTATTTTAGTAACAGTCCATTAAGACTAAATGAGTGATCGTTGTCTGGGATATGGAGGAGAGAGAAACAGTCCTGCAAACCTGCAGTTGAATATATAGATATTCAGTGATAGGTGGTTTACATACAGTTCTGATCACCTTGTGGGCCTGCTGTGGTGCTGGGCGATAGTGATTCCTGCCTGTGGCATGTTGTACAAGGATAGGACCAGTGCCCATCTGGCAACAGGGAGCAACTGAGGGAATTCAGTGCAGTTTCACAGTATGCTTAATGTGATCTAACTTGAGACAACTGAAGAAATAAAAATAGGCAGTCATTCCCTTCTCTCCTTGGTTTTCCCTCCTCCACATGTTCTTACCCCCTCTCTTGCAGTATCTAATGATCACTCAACAATGTGTGAACTATTAGCGTAAGACTACCTTCAGGGGGTTTGGAGGGTTTATTCTCTTTTGGATCACTGAGCTGGTCTGCCTTGCCAGCAGCAGTTGGCATAGGTATGCAGGTATAAAAAAGAAGTCTGGGCTGCTTTTCAGATACAGTTCCTACCTCTGATCAGAAGCCTGTCTGTGGAAAGCTGCCTGTGCTGAGGTAGAGTCGTCTCCTTCATCTCCCAACTCATGAGCCTGAACCAGCTGGCACTGGTGAATGTTCTTCCACAATATCCAGGGATGGTGCTACCACAGAATATGTTTCAAAGCAGTTGCTTCTAATCCTTTCTTCTCTTAAGTTTTAATGACTTGATTGTCTGGAGCTATTACTTACTGAAGTGCTTTTAATTTAAGCTCTTTTGCCATAACCCATTATAATCCTAGAAGAACAAGACATTTTTTAGGCAAAGCAGACTGATAAAAATGTCAGGGATGGCTCCTGTCTCTTAGCTTTGTTCCCACTTACGGTTTTAACTGACTGAGTATGAAGCGATGTTATTAGTGATACCTTCAGAAGTGGAACTTCGGATGATAATCAGAAGTTCTGATTTGTGAATGGCATGGTGAAGTTGGTGGTCTGATGTAAACCACATACAGATTATGCAGACCGGTAAGGGGTTTGGTCTGATAGAGATCGTACAAGGCAAATGAATGTTTTTGTCAGGATTTGAGATGTTACTTTAAATGACACAAGGCAATGTTAACTGGAAAGGTAGAATTAAAAGGAAAAAGGTCCAAAGATGAAATTTGATACAGTCCACTCAGAAAATGGGAAGAGGAGTTCAGAAGAGTATGTTATAAAACAAGCCAGAGGACAAAATATAAGCAGGGGAAGATTTATTCCCAGCTGAAGAACAGCTCTTCTAGAAGAATAACTGACTTCTTACAAGTTGACACTGGTAGAGATGCAGTGTTTGTTTTGAGGCCTGTGAAAAGGTCACTGCAGGCTTTGGAAGATTGTTTCAGTTAATTCATTTGTACTCTCTGCCGGGTTTCTTTCTGGAAGAGCAGATTGGGAAAAAAAAAAATTAGAGAGAAAATATGCTAGTATGGTAGTTGTGTCCCATCCCCCTGCCCCCCCAGTCAAAGTGTGATGCTCATTCTTTATCAGCATCATAAAAGTTCCTCCTCCTCCAACCTTGTATAGATATCTGCAAGGATAAACCTAAAGTCCATTAGGGAAAATAATGGAGAAACTTGGAGATCAGTGAGCTAGCATCAGTTGGCGTTTTCTTTTCTGAAGATGCACCATGGCAGTGTACAGTCTTCAATATGTTTTTGCTGCATGTATGTAGTTCCTAAGAATAATTAAACATCGATGAAGTTGTTTAGGTTGATAGAGAAATTCCCTTCTTAAAATCATGTCATTATGTGGTCGAGTTTAATCTTTTTTACTATGTAGCTGTGATCTGATGTTTAGATAAAAAAACAGCTGGCAGAAATATATAGTAAGATATGGTTGATGGGTTAGAGGAAATTAGAGGATCTAATTTATTTGATACCTATTTGTTCAATTGAAGGAGTCTAGGAGAGTTGGTCACTCTGTGATGCACAAAGACAGTGTGTGCTCTGTAGATGCCTTCTTCAGACTGGATTACTGTGTTCATCTCCACTGTGACCCTAAGTATCTGTTAGTAAGTATATTGCATTTCTCTTCTAAATTTAAATCTACTAGAACTTTAAGTTCAGAAATACCTTCTTAGGTGACATATGATTTAGTGGGAATTATCTTTTTGTCTTCTAATATGCTTTAGCATTGAATCTGATGAAAAGTCAAGGGACTGATGCCTAATGTAAAGCTCAGAGCACCCTAATTTTTGGCTGAAAAAGAACTTGATAGTGCAGCTCATGCCTAAAAGAACTATCCTGCTTTGAGAAGTGAAGTGCATAGGAAAGATTTTACTTCACAGAGCATTGATTTTATTCTATTCTGAGAACTTTAAAGTAGGTATCTTATGTCTGAATTCTGAAGTTGAATTGTACATATGAATTGGTGATTCATATGGAAGCCTGGGATCTCGGGTAACTTCTGAGGAACATAACACGTCAAGTCCTCCCTGAATGGTGGCTTGTACCTGCCCATTGCCACCAGTGTTTTCTAGGTATGACTGGAACATGGGAGAGCAGCTCTAGATACACGAGCAGTCAGGTTTTGAATTAGGCAAGTGCTTAGTAAGTATGGCAGACTGTCACTTGTGAGGGCCTCATCAACTCATTCCAAATTGCTGTTTTAGAGATGCAGTGATATTTTTCCCAGATGTTAAATCTATGGAATAGTGTTGTAAATATCGATTATAGTATTTATTCAGTTACCTGATAAAAAAATAATGCAGTTCAGAGTAAAGTTGGTTTTGAGTATTGTTTTCTAGGAGAAAACATGGGTGTGGTGTAGGTTGTCACTTCTGTGCATCTCAGTTTTTATTTGTTTCAGCTTTTACTTGAGCATTTTTCCCTATTGTGAGTTTGAACCTGATCTGCCATGTACAGCAGACTTTCCAATGACACTAGAGCAACTTACGGCCTACTTATCCTTTCATACAGCTGTGGTTTTTGTTGGATATTCTAAATCACGTCATTTCAGTGCAAATGATCCTTATCTGTGTATATTTTTCTAACTTTATCCCTGACTGAGGCAGGATAAAAGCTGCTTGAATTCTTCTGAAATCCGTAAATACAGTGTGGCGTCTCTAGAGACAGAAGGCTGCTGTACATTGATGAGAGTGAGTTATTTGGATACAATTCAGATACTAAAACAAAAATGTAGGGGTTTTTATTTTTATAAATAGCAGGTATGACATGAAAAAAGTATTTAAAAAATGAAATATTTGAAACCTCTTGATTACAGGTGAATTTAGTCACTATATATTACATAATTACTTAAGTTCTGTGATGCAGTGATTATATCTGTGCTAATATCTGTTTAAGCACAGTAAAATAATTGATCTTGGTTTTAATTCTTCTGATATAAATGCCAATGCATGGCTGTTGGAGAAAAATAAGCTTGTTAAGTTAGGCCCATACTTGGAACTTCCTCTGAAAGGGAGAACAACAGTTAAATATCAGAATTTGTGGTGCTACTCTAGCCAAATGTAGCAATGCTGCTCTTGGCACAAGGCATGAGGGATGGTGAGCTAGGGGTGTGATCACCTCTTGGTGGTGAGGAATTGGCTGAGGATACTGGGCAGCAGCATGGTTTTCCTTATTCCTCCTCTTTTTTGCCTCCATGTTGTTGTTAACTCTCCTTTTCAACCAGTGTAACCAAATCACAAGTATTCACCTTAATGACAGTTCTGCAAATTGCCACTAATGCTTGGTGACTTGCTGTTGGGAAGCATCCTGAGCAGAGTGTGGTGAGCTAATTACTGCATGTACTGCATGCACTCTTTCCTCTGTAGCTTCAACACAATGTTTTCTCAACTGAGACTTCATTTTTGTGCTGTCAGGTGCAGATTTCAAAGTAAAGGACAGAAACACATGTTCACCAAGGTCCATAGTGAAATTACTGTTTGATACACACTTTTGAAACACTTCTTGTTTAGTTTTCTATCCAGCTGAAGTTTTTGTCTTGTGTTCATCCTGGCATTGCCAGGCTTCAAGGTTTTTACTTTTTTGTCAATAGGTTGTAATATGTTTCCCTATATAGCTTTCTTCATGTTTGGTACTTTTCTCACTCCCTGTTTACTTTCACCTAAACGTTGCTCTGCCGTCTCTCGTGTGTCTTTCCTCTATATAGGTATGGTAAAATATGAAGGCTTAATTGCTTTTCATGTGCTGCAAGTAGGATTTTTTTCTGCTCTTTGTACTGTTAATGTTTAGGTGGCTGCCTACTTACAAATATTTCTAGAGTTTATTGCTGGCTTTTTTCAGAGGTTTCTTAGAACACAGGAAGAATAAAACTAACCAGATGCAGTTATCTACCCTGTTTTCTTCTATGCTCCTGCATGCCAAGAAGGAAAACAGATGTGTGCTTCCTTGGGTGTGCAAGTTGCAGTGGAGGATAGGGGCAGAGCTGTGTGCGGAGCTCAGTGCTGTGTTGGTATGTTGTGGAGTCTTGGCTTCATGAATACGTTTTTCATATAGGTACAGTATTTAGCACTGATAGTGCTGTTTGCACAGGGGGATTGTATTTTTTTTCCTCATCTCTGTAGCATACTACTTGGATAGCTTTGGGAGCATTAGACGGTTTTGAGGCAAAGATGCGTGTCTGTCCAAAGATGTCTTTCATAACGGCTTCCCCAGGGAGAGTCAGAAACTGGATTTGCTGCTACCTGGAGGAGCTCTTGCATAGTGAAAGATACAGTCTTTTCAGATTGGTCTGTAATTTAGAAAAAAACATGTATACTGAGATCTGGATTAGACTGATGAAAATTGAAGAGATGTCCCTTCTCATTTGCTTAAAATTATTTGACCATTTGTTTCTCAGCTGTTTTTATTATTATTCATTTTTTTTAAGCATCTCTAGTTATCTGAAATTGTCAGCTCTTGTGTTCTGCAAGAGGAAACATACACTCACCTCAGATCTCTTGTTGATATCAGCTGTCTTAAAATCATCACTCATATTTCAGGAGGAAAAAAAAATCTGGCTTTGCTGAATAATCCTAAGTGGTCTTGTTTGTGTAGCTGCTGGCTGATGATACTGCTCATAGGGGAAGCATTTCTCTGTAGAAAGTGCTGCAGCATGGGGCTTTTTTCCTAAGAGAGAAAGATGTGAGTGGAAATCTGGAATTTGTGAAGAAACACAACCTTAAACATGCTCAAGTTTTATCATTATTTGATTTTAATTTAAATGTCATCACAGAAGCCTGCCTTCTCATGTCAGTTTCTAATTAGTTCTAAATGTTTAGAGGCAGAAGTTTGAGGCACAGCAGCAACTGACAGCGTGGGATGGCATTTTGCAGAGTGCCTGAGTAAGACATTTTAACTGAGCGTCTGAGTAAGGCTGAGATAGTTGGGGTTGTTCAGCCTGGAGAAGGCTCCAGGGAGACCTTAGAGCAGCTTCCAGTACCTAAAGGGGACCTACAAGAGAGGGTGTCCCCTGGAGAGGGACTTTTTACAAGGACAAAGGAGAATGGCTTTAAGCTGAAAGTGGATAGATTTAGATTAGACATTAGGAAGAAGTTCTTTACTGTGAGTGTGGTGAGGCACTGGCATAGGTTGCCCAGAGAAGCTATGGCTGCCCCATCTGTGGAAGTGTTTAAGGCCAGGTTGGACGGGGCTTGGTGCAGCCTGCTCTAGTGGAAGGTGACCAAGCCCATGGGTTGAAACCAGATGAGCTTTAAGGTCCCTTCCAACTCTAACCATTCTGTGATATTGACGTAATTGTTTTTCAAGTAATTAGATTCATTGTAGGCTAGGTTGTCAGTAAAGAGGGTGAGGAGATGCCTAGTTGTGCAGAGCAGGGTGCCCCTTGCCCAGGCAGGCAGGGCTCTGCCGTGCCTTGCAAGACCTGCCTGGCACCTGCTCCGCGTTGCACATTTTAACACCATCCATAGTACGCATATGTGTACTATGCACCACAACAGAATTTAGCACAATGTTATTCTAATGCTATTGTATTTGCTTCAGGTTTGCAGTATTTAAGATTTTTTTTTTAAAAAGGGAGGGGGGGAGAACCTCTAGGCCTTTATTTTGGAAAGTGCATCTAAAAAATTCAAGAATGACATATAAGCTGTTATCTCTTGATATGTTGTATATGCAGGTAAGTATACCTCTGCTTGTCTGGCCTGCAGTGTTACTTGTGCTGCAAATTAGAAAAGAAAGCAAACCAAAACCAAAGCCACTTTTGAGAAGGACTGGGGAGCTTTAGGGAGCTTGAGGTAGCATTACTGCTTCTCTCTGAGTTAGTAACAGCAGCATTAGGAGTTTAAATTTGAAGTGAAACTCTTCTGCAGTGAGAAAATATTTAAAGAAATATTCCCAGACTCCCAAAACAATAGGTCTGGAAAGGAGAGACTTCTAGTGTCCTTCAGCTTCAAAAAAAATAAGATCAGATCCTGCAATGTTAAAATTTTATCGTTTTTATTTGCTAAATGTCTCTTGAAGGTCTAATTGTTCAGCTGATTTCTCATGGATGTCCTTGGATTAGTAATTTGAATTATTTACAAAGATGTAGTAAAAAGTGCATTGATACTTTATATTTTAAACAAATCAGTGAAATAATTCTGAAAGGCGTTGCAGAAGAAGGCCATTAAAATGCATATTCCAAAGATGTGTGCGGTTTTAGTTTGGTTTTGTATCCTGTGGGGCACATTTTTTTTCATTATTTGTTTCTTCACATGACAGCTTGCATAGCTGCAAGAACACAGTGACACTTCTTCTGTCTTTGGCTCCCTCTTATTGTTCAGTTAAAACGCTCATGGAATTAACTTGCACTCCACTATGTATGGATTCAAAGAAGAAAAGCAGCTGGGTTTAGCTGAAATTGCCAATTAGTTTAAAACTGCTGGGAGACCAGTTGTGCTGCTGGTTGGTGCCCCCACGAGCAATTAAGCCATGTTTCCCTGGAAGGCCCCACTGAACATGTTTATTTTAAATGTATATACAACACATTAAACCTTTATTAAGCAGGAGATTTTTTTAGGAGGAGCCCTGTCCAGATTTTAGGAGTTAGAGACTGCTGACCAGTCTTCCGACTCATCTGAAAGGACCTCGTTTTCATTAGTGGGTCTTCAGTGAGCTCAGCACTCAATCTTTAATGAACTGAATCAATTCAGCAGCCACTTCTCTGCCCTGCCTTGTGCTTGTCACTGTTCAGGTGACCTTCAGGTTCAGCGAGTACTTAGAGTTAATTATATCCCTAATGACTTTGCAAACTTGTTTCCAGATATTGGGAACTGGGGCAAGGTTCGAAGGTAAACATACGCCCCTCTTTCTGTTGCTGAGATAAACTAATATTAAAATGTTATCTGCAGCAGATCTTGTTCTCTGCAGCAGACAGGCTTTGTTAAAACCGAAGTTTGAGTGTCTGACAGCTTCTTAGGTTCTAAATTCACAAATAAGATTAAAAGTTGCATATAACTTCAGAGAGAGGTATCTTTTCTGCTTACTTCCTGTCTCTGTATGCACTTTATTAATAGACTTACACACACACAAAACCTCAGCTCTAAGGGTTTTTTTGTTTTGAGGATTTTTTTTAATTCAGAGTGTAGGCCAAAGTTGCTAGTTCAAATTTTTAAGTTCCAGTTCTTGAGCTTGGTTTTGATGTCAGCTGTTTGGCTTTTGTACAGTAATCTCAGATATTTAGTATTACTTATTGTTGCAGAGATACTGAAGTTCCAGCCCCTTATGAAAGGTATTGAAATGTATTTTTCACAAAATGATGAGGAAAAATCTGGGTTTTGTAATGGTTCTAGAAAATAAATGTGCCATTTTTTTGTCAAGGTTGTTAACTTCAGTCTGTAATAGCTGTGGAGGAATAGACAACAGTGATTCTTAAAAGACAAATTCAATTAGAAATATTTTGGCTTCATAAACCAACAGTATCACAAAGCAAACTTGTTCTTCCAGTCTTACCCAGACTGCGTAATGCTTGTCATGGAAACATCAGGGCAGAAGCATTAGAAACAGTTTAATTTCATTTTCCTCCTCTTGTCTGTCTTAGTATTCCTGGGATACTTGCAATTCTGCATACTTAGGCCACAAGAGTGTCTAAAGGGTACCTTTAGCTTTAGTATCAACAATTGAAAGCTATAACTCCAGAACCAAGCATGGTATGGATCAAGCTACCATTGATCAAGTTTCTTTCTCATTTATTTACATTTTGAGTGAGCACCTACCAGAATATTATATAAATTATTTCCATATTGTCTGAATTATTCTTCTGTTGCTGTCTGTCGAACCTGGCTATTTGCCACAAGGGAATTAAAAAAGACAAAAATTTAAGCAGAGTGTTTTTGCTTTTCAGTTGCATCCAAGTTTGCAAAAAGCACCTTTTTCTGGATGTGGCATCAAAGGTCATGGTTCTGTTGACACAGGAAAACCAAAGTTCTGTAAGCACATGCAAAGGGAAACTTTAATAGCTCTACTGTTCCAACCATACTAATCCCCCTAGCTCTGCTGAACTGATTTTGGTCTGTGAGCAGCTTCATTTTTGGAGTCTACTTTAAAGAATCATTTGATCATGAACTTGTTCATATATCTAAATAATAACTTTCTGAAATGCTTCTGTAGCCTTTTTTATGTGTTGCTCCTTTTATAATGTCTGTAAGTTATTGGCCCAGTTGACCAAATACAACTACTTCAATGAGAGATGTATTTTTCTTACAGAAGTAGCTTAATTTTTCCCTATAGGTATTATGTGTGAACGCGTAAAAATCAGTCTTTAAACATCACCTTTTTTGTGTCTTTATTAGAAAAAATAGGTTGAAAGGACACAAATGGTTACTTGGGGTTTCTTTGTTATAAAGGTATTTTTGTCCATGATTCACTTTGGTTTTGAATCAACGTTTTGACTTTGTAAGTTGGTTTCCTCACAGCTCTTTTTGCCTGCTTAGCAGACACCCTACATAGCAATTATCTGATCTGTGACCTGGAAGGCTGTGTCACCATTAAAACAGTTCACCCAGTATTGTTGAGAAATGCTGTTATTTTGTATTAATTTTCATTCCCGCAGAAGTTAAATCTTTAAATTGAAGAGGGATAAGAGTCACAGCAGCACTGTTAAGAGGGACAGTATAAAACCAGACCTGCATACCGGCATCAAAGTTAGCAGTGGTAGCTGATGATGCATATCCCAGGAGATACAGTTACACTTCTGGGAATTAATTTCCATTTTGTGATCTGTTAGTTATTACCTCTTCTTGACGTAATTACAGAGGTTTAATGACAAGTGCTATTTACGTCATACATTAAAAAATAGTACTTCATGCTGAGTTATTGAGTAAAGTTTAAGAACACACGATCCTAGATCTGGAATCCGTTGTTAATTGGCAGTGGCTAAGCAGAAATACTTTAAAACATTTGTATTAGTATTGGATTAATGCTGTGATTGGCTTCTGAATAATTTGGCATTCTGAAATAGTAGCTTTAAGAAAGCACTTTTTCATACACTTGTTACCAAAAGGGTAGCTTGTTCTTCTGGTCTAAGTATTTCCTGATATTTTTTCCTCAAATACATGGAAAGTGTGAATTACGGTCTGTATGACAGGAGGTATGTTTGCAATTTTTTTGCTTGTGTTGAGTTCTGTTGTGGATCAAACTGTTACATTTGTTAGGGAAGTGAAATGTTACGGTCAGAAGGTGCAAGGCTGATCCGTATTAGTGTTTTAATTGTTCTTCATTGTCTACTTGGAAACAGATTATGTATTAAGTGTAGGTTCTCAGTAACTTCATAGGCTTATGGTTTAATGCAATGAAATAACTTAATCCTTTTGTGGACTTACTGTTGGCATTAATCTATTTAACTTATTTGGAAATTCAGAAATAATTTCCACTGTGTCTGGATTGTTGACTCCCGAGACAGTAGCACTTTAAGTAAGAAAACACTCAAAGGGTAGGAATAGTGTGAAATACTGCTTCCTTGCTCCCTCTCACTTCTCTTCCCCACCAAAAGCTGACCTTATGAACACTTAGGAGCAGGGGACATTCTGGTTTTCACAGAGTCATAGAATCAAGTAGGTTGGAAAAACCTTTATGAAGCTGCCCAGAGACCAAGTGTCATCATTCTGGCAAAGTATAGAAGCATAATATGCCACTGAATTTGGAATTTCTAGGAAGAGTGGTTTAATAGGAGGAGCTTATGGAAGTGGGTGATTCAAACCATGTTCACCTTGTGGTTGCTTTTGTTCTTCATCTAACCATTTTCTTCTTTCAGTTCTTGCAAATATTTATTTAAATATGTCAGGAGTCTTTGTGGCAAACTGAAGAGCAAACAGGGAGCTCTTTGTTTTAATGGGAATTATGATGAAAAGACATACAGATATTCAGGCAGTCATGATGGTTTTTATGTATACCTAATATAGTTGTTTATATTAATGGTATGTATGTGTGTATATACCCATACCCATGGCTGCTGTTTTGTTTTGGTTTTGGTTGTGTTTTTTTTTTTGCATCAGCTTTACTATATTGCTTACAGTTTGTTTTTCTTTTTTCTATTGGCAGGTATTTAATTAGTCAAGGAGCACATGTAGGAGCTGTAAATAGTGAAGGAGACACTCCATTAGATATTGCTGAAGAAGAGGCAATGGAAGAGCTGCTTCAGAATGAAGTAAATAGACAAGGTAATTTGGAATATGAAAAGATAGTTTTGTGTATTCAACACTAAATATATTTTTGAAAACTTAATGCTAAATTAAAAAATTTCAAGTGACTCTGTTTTCTAAAGAGAATTTTCAATACACGGTACAGTGCTCAACCCATTTTGTAGGTATTCTAGCCTAATAATAACTAAAACAAGAGTAAACAACTGTAGTGCACCACATAAATGACCCATTGTGTCTAGGTCTGACCTTTTGAATGCCCTTCTACAATACCAAATGTCTGAAGCTACTCACTGGGATAAGGACTCTTAGATTGCATTTGTTTTAGGCCTGAGAATGTATCATGAATCTTTTAAGTTCCTTCTGGTTTTGTGTACTCTTCTGAGAACACTATGTAGGTGAGCATTCATGGTACAGATGATGGATAGATAACAAGTTCTGGCAGTATTGTTGAAAATGAATACCCTATATTTATGTGCCTGTATTTATGCTGCTATAAAATTGCTATCACTGGCATAGATGTCTTTACAAGAGAAACCGGGCTTTGGAAAAACATTTTAATTCATTTTTGCCTGCTTTTTTTCCTCTCCTTGCACTGCTGTTTTCCATGTTCCAGTCTTCATGGGTTTTCCAGTGAAAAGTCTTTGAAACTTTCTGTTTTTTTCCATTCCACAGAGGAAAGAATATTCAGTTGTTGCTGACTGACCATCTTGAATCCAATAGAAATGCAATGTCATTGAAAAACTCCCAGTATAAGAACTGGGGTGATGTGGTAGGAGTTACATTATAAATTGAAGGAAAGTGACAATCAGATGGAAGACGTGGAGCCTTTTCAGTTGGAGTGCTAGAGGAATGCATCTCCATTACTTCTAGACCCCTGCCTACCTTTTAATAGGCTTCTTCCTACTTGAAAAACTTACTTTTTGTAGCATTGAATTTGTATCTCTAAGACAGATTTACACAATTTAAAAGTAAACTAATAATTGCTTCAGGCTTTGCCCTGATCTCATTTGTATGGTAAACCCATTTAATACCTAAAGTAAAGGGTAAAAAGAAAACAGATGACATGATAGGGAAATATGAGATACCTAATGATATAAAGAAATAGACTGTAGATTTGACAAAGGCTTTGATTCACTTATTTGGTAGTGTTAATGGAATTCTGATTAACAGTTCTTATAGTTAACACCCAAAGAATTTCAGATTAGATAGCTCTGACTGTTTTTTTGTCTGTACTACCATTTGTCTATTTTAATTAGTTTGGAAAGAATACAGTTGTTGCTCTATTTTCTAACATTACTGTCAATCTTTGCTGGAGAGTTGTTTCTAGAATGTGCCTCAGCTTAAATTCATGAAGGCTGTTTTTGAAATGTTTGACTTTACTGATGTGCTGTCATAATTGACTGCAGTAGTTCTTCGTAAAATTGACATTATTTAGGAAAGGAACCCTTTCAAAATCTCTTATTTATATGTTATGCTTTAAAAAAAAAATTAATATGGGTGTTTTATGTACATTTTTACAATGCAGATTCAGCATTGCACACTAATATTTATTCTTTTACAAGTTTGTTTTGAACAGCACGTTTGTAAAGTTAGCATTGGCGACCTAAGCTAAATGTTACAATTCACTGAAAATTTCAGTGTGGTTTACATATTTCATATTTAAAGCTTGCAATAAACTGTGGTACAGTCTTTACAAGTCTGAGAAGAATGTAGATATAGCCACACTGCAGCTGTTAGTTTCTAAAGGGGTAATTCAGGTTGTTTTAAAATACTGTGTTTCATTTGCTGTGGAAAACTGTTTTCCAAGC